>NC_059158.1:3199097-3846597 GCF_019923935.1 Bubalus bubalis
GTCCCTTGGACTGCAAGGAGATCCAACCAGTGCATTCTGAAGGAGATCAGCCCTGGGATTTTTTGGAAGGAATGATGCTAAAGCTGAAACTCCAGTACTTTGGCCACCTGATGTGAAGAGTTGATTCATTGGAAAAGACTCTGATGCTGGGAGGGATTGGGGGTCAGGAGGAGAAGGGGACAACAGAGGATGAGATGGCTGGATGGCATCGATGACTCGATGGACATGAGTCTCAGTGAACTCTGGGAGTTGGTGATGGACAGGGAGGCCTGGCGTGCTGTGATTCATGGGGTTGCAAAGAGTCGGACACGACTGAGCGACTGATCTGATCCTCAGGAAGCCTTACCCTCTCCCCGGGCAGGCAGCGAAGGCAGTGAAGCCAGATCCCTTTGTCATAACCAGGAGTCAAACTGGATTTTGCGTCTCCTTAAGTTTGTGTAAGAAACTTAATTTCTGGCGGAGGAGGGTGGGGCAGTTAGGATTTGATAGCTGAGACAGTAGATCTCTGTAAAATGCTTTGTGAATTATAGATCACAGAGAGCTACTTCCTAATGACTCCCTTATAATTAGTATCTATTGACTATAGTGTCAGTTTCCCATGGCTAACGTTACAAATTACCACAAAGCTAGCAGGTTCAACCCATACATCTCTCTTATTTTACAGCCCCGGAGGTCAGGAATTCAGTCTGCCAGGCTCAGGCTCAGGGGCATCGGGGCGGGGCCCCCAGAGGCTCCAGGGGAGACCCTTCCCTCCTCCTGCCTGGGTCAGCTTCCGGGCGGACCGCAATCCTTGACCCCGGACTGCATCGCACCGCGTCCCTCCTTTTCCTTCCCTATGTGGCCGCTCTGCCTTCCCTCCACGCATTTGTCTCATCTCACAAGGGCCCTTGCGACAAGCTTATCTCCATGCACTAAGATGTTTTCTTCACCACATCCGTGAAGTAGTCTTGGAGTGTCAGGTAACAGATCCACGGGTTCCTCGGATGAGGAAGTAGACATCTTTGGGGGTCGTTATTCAGCCCATCACATACACTTTTCCTTTTTAAACAAAGCATTGTTTGTTTGTTCGTTTAGCTGCACTGGGCCTTAGCTGTGGCACGTGGGGTCTTCAGCTGTGGTGTGTGGACTCTTGTTCCCTGACCAGGGATTGAACCCAGGCCCCCCTTGCTTGGGAGCGCAGAGTCTTAGCCACTGGACCACAAGGGAAGTTCTGCATATACCTTTATCTGTTCCATTTCCATCATGGCAAATTGCTTGCTTCAGATAGAATAGAGGAGATTTTGTTGTTAGGTGTAAGAAAGATAGATAATATGAAAGTGTGAGCAGTTTCTGACCATTTGTGTGGAGTGGTCATGGGTCTATACATGAAGGAAATAGGGAATCCTTTGTCACTTACTGACATTGGCCTGTCTGAGGAAGAACATGTAACATGATTATAAACGATGGTGAGGCTGAGCCTGAAGGCACAAAGCGTTGGCCAATGCCAGCCATTCAGTGATGGTGAGAGGTGGGTCTCCTGTTGCCCATCGTCTCTGAGGTTGGTCGTAGTTAGACTCCTGGGAAGCCATCAGTCAGTCGGTGGTCTCCCTGGGGTACCAGGCATCAGCTGCGAGCACTGCTGTGGGAGGACTGCGAGTTTCTTCCGGCCAAGGTTAGCCGTTTCCCCTTATTTTGTGTCTTCCCACGGTCATGGTTCAGTGCCCCGTAGTCTGTGCATTAATTTATTTAGTGTCTTATAACACTTGTCGTTTGTTGAGTGCTGGGTACAAGTCATGGGACCAGATAGTTAGCCTGTATCATAGCTCTCATTCTTTACGATCTGCTGAGGGTGAAGTCTATCAACCCATTGTATAGACAGTGAAACTTGAGCCTTGGAACCAACAAGGAACTCAGCCCCAAGAACTCTGCTAGCACGTCACAGACCTAGGATTTTCACTAAAGCCGACTCCAGGGAGCTCCTAGTATTGAACTGGTAAAATCTTGTTTCCTAGACGAAGCACTGCTCTGGAGTCAGTGAGATGAAATGGACAGTTTCTGACTTCAAGCTGTTTTCAATCTAGAGAAGGAGACAGATTTATCAAGAGATGGCTTCCCCCATGTCTCAGTGATAAAGAATCCACCTGCAGTGCAGAAGACACGGTTCCACCCCTGGGTTGGGGAGATCCCCTGGAGAAGGAAATGGCAACCCACTCCAGTATTCTTGCCTGGGAAATGCCATGGACAGAGGAGACCGGCGGGCTACAGTCCAATGGGGTCGCAAAAGAATCGGACACGACTGAGCTACTAAACAACAAAATTATAATATGAAGTGCAGCGAAGGGCTGCACACAGGTGAATGGAGAGTTTTGCTAATACTGACCAGTGTAGGCAGGGATCAAAATTTTCATCTCTTTTTAATCCTATTTTGCTAGTTAATTCTCAGAATCCTTCCACGTCTCTCCAGAATTGTATCAGGACTTGAGCCTGTGATTACTTGCTAATCTCCGGGACTTGGAATAGTTCCTAGATCCGGTTTCTCTGTCATTACCATAAATGTTGTCTGGTAGAGACTCAGTGCAGGATTATGCGGTGTTTCCTCATTCTCTTCCCAGATAAATCCAGCTGCGAGAATCCCATCAGCTTCATTGTGTTGCGGTGAAATTAGTGGATCTCATTTTTCTTCCCACTGTTTCCCTGTGCATTTTTTTCCATCTTGCCTCCCCAAAAAAAGCACATAAATATTTTTCTTCTGCAGGAAGGAGGATGTTTATCCTAGAAGAAAGTCATAGAAAATCACAGGCGCTGGGGGAGATGACCAGCTACAGGACCATTTGTTTGTGCCCTGTAGTCACTGTTGACGGTTGGACGTGGAGAGATGCAGCGAGCAGGATGGACCCGTTTGCCATGGGAGCCGTCCTGGTGCATTTATGTAAAGCCTTCATCGCAGTGAGCATCTCGTCCATGCTAACTGGTGCTCCTGCTGTCCCGACCTCCACAGACACTGGGCGAGGCAGCCACGGTCCCCTCGTGACTCCTGGCCCTTCCTGCCTGGTTTCCACCTCCACCTTGCTTTGCCCGCCTTGCGATGTGAGGATGTTTCACGGACCCTCGGTCTGTTGAGTCCCGTTGGATTGTGACCCTGTGTCTGTCCCGGGGCCTCTGTCGTCAGAGGCTTGTGGATTTATGACTGCTTTTTATCTTTGTGAAAGCAAAATAAAGGGCAGCCACCACACATTTCTTCTTTATTTAATGCACTTTTAAAACAGTAAGAGGGAGGTCCTCAGATCTTCTGGTAAAGATTGGACAGTTACGTTGTGTGACCTTTACATGCACACATGTTCAACATCCTTGTTACAACTTTCTGGCCGTTAACCCAATGAAGATGTCCAACAGCTTCCTGTTTGTCGACACCACCGGGTGCGTGCATGCTCAGTTGTGTCCGACTGTTGTGACCACATGGACTGCAGCCCGCCAGGCTCCTCTGTCCTTGGGATTTTCCAGGAAAGAATACCGGAGTGGGCTGTCATTTCCTCCTCCAGGGGCTGTCTTCCCGACCCAGGGACCAAACTTGCATCTTTTGAATCTCTTGCATTGCAGGCAGATTCTTTACCACTCGAACCACTGGGGAATCCAAATTAAGGAGGGCCCAGTCCTACCAGGACTGAGCGACTTCACATTCACTTTTCACTTTTCATGCATTGGAGAAGGAAATGGCAACCCACTCCAGTATTCTTGCCTGGAGAATCCCAGGGACAGAGGAGCCTAGTGGGCTGTCGTCTATGGGGTCGCACAGTGTCTGACACGACTGAAGTGACTTAGTAGCAGCATCAGCTGCAGCCTTACCTTAAGCATGGATTGTAGCCCACCAGGGCAAGAATACTGGATTCGGTTGCCATTTGCTTCTCTGGGGCATCTTCCTGACCCAGGGATCGAACCTGGGTTTCCTGCACCACAGTCAGACTCTCTACCATCTGAGCCACCTGGGAAGCCATAACGCTCCCGTTGTCTGGACCTGGCTGTGCCTGTTTTCCTACGTCAGTGGCATGGGAGGTGTGGACAGGATGTGGCTATGGGATGTGATTTTGTCTGTTTGAAACAGTGTAGAAATCCGGGTCGCCTGGGCACATGCACCTGAGTTAACTTACAGTGGCCAAAGGGAAAAGGCTGGACTGCCGACCTCAAGGGGCTCAGCCTGGGATGAGCCTCTCGGAGCAATCATTGGAATACCAGAGCCAGTTCAGGTGGAAATTTCAAGGTTTTTATTAATGTTCTGGGGAGCGAATAAAACCGAAGTAATTGTTCTGGGGAGCGAATAAAACCGAAGTAATTTACCTTGCTAAGTTATTAGTCATGAAAGGTAAGTGTATTGTTGTGTATGTCTAATTTGCCTCGTCCTGAATGAAAGGAGAAACAAAACTCCTCACAGTTTCAGTTAGTGGTGAGCTGAACCGAGTAACTGAATAACTCTGTTATTCAGAGGATGAGGGAAGCATTTGGGTTCATCTGTAACTTAAAGTCAGCCTGTATTTAGACTGAGAAATGAGAATTACTTTGTGATTCCATTATCACACAGCTTTTTTTTTTTTTTCAACTGTGCACTTCGGTTGGCGTTTTGTATGTATAATCTTGTGATCTTGAAAATGAAGAATGGTTAATGTAAGCATTCATTTATATCATGGATAGCTTAATTATTCCTTCCATCACTTGGCTGAGTAATGCATCAAATGTTTTCTTTCCATTTGAGGGAAGAATTTATTTTCTCAAGGGCCTCCCTGTGAGATTTATAAATTACAATCAGAGTCTGTAATTCATGACCAAGGATAGTGGATTATAAATAGATGACCCTTGTAGAGTCCGTTGGGCAGAGTGTGAACTCCTGTTTAATCAGTGGATGAAGACCAAGTAGCTATGGTATATTTATCTGTATTCATTTTTAAAATTATGAAATCTTGTAAACATACAAACATTTATTTTTCTGATTTGACTTTTTAATAACATAGAACTGTGTACCTTCCACCTAGCAAATATGCTGGGATTTACCACAGATCCTTGTAAAGAAGAAAAGCATTCGAAATGTATTTGACACACCCATGCCTCCCTGATGGACCCCTCTTCCTGCTTTCTTGCCCAGAGGTGACCTCTGCCTTTGGTTTGATGTTTGCCATCCTCAGGTTATCACTGCAGTTTGCATGTGTATATATATATATATATAAACAGTTTGTAGGATTGCTTCAAAATGACACTGGACAGCCACAGTAGCTAAAAAATAGAAATTCACCTGGAACTAATGCAACATTGTAAATCAGCTATTCTTCTATAGAAAATTTAAAAATGAAAATTTAAATAAAGAACTAGAAATTCAGGGAGATTTAATGAGGAATTTGATGAGCATATTCTACAATGTGTATTGCAATGCAGAGAATCCAAAACAGCCAAATAACTAAGCTGAAGGTCTTGCTTCTCTGATGTCAAGTTTTTTTTACAGTAATTGTAAGAGTGTGGACCCAAGCCAAGGCAGACACAGAGGCCTGTGAAAGGCAGTCGGGAGCCCAGAAACACAGCTTTGTATTATTTCTGGCCTCCTGACATGGCCTGCACTATAGAACCCGCAGGAGGAGGCGACGTCTGTGCAAACCAAGCACGGATAATTGAGAATCCATATGGGAAAAAAAATGAAACTCGACCCCAGACTCCTAATTATTCAAAAACGAATTGCAGGGGTTTGCAGATCTAAGTGGAAAAGGCAATTTATCAGCTACTGACTTTGAAAAAGTCACTTTGCCGTGAATGATCCTTTGATTCTTATTGGAGTAGATTGAATTGGGGAGATTGAACCAAATGAACTGTGATGATGTAAAATTAAAGCCTAATTAAATGTCTGATCTTGAAAGTTTGTGAATAAGTATTTATTTAAAGTGATTGCTGTAGGTTTTTTTGTAAAGCCTTTTTTTTTTTAATCAAATTAGGGATATTTCCTTCTATTTCTAGTTTGCTAAGAGTTTTTATGATAAATGACTTAAAATTTACAAACGCTTTAGTATATTTTGAGGGCTTCCCTGGGGACTCAGATGGTAAAGAACCTGCCTGCCAATGCAGGAGATCCCATGGTTCAATCCCATGGTTGGGAAGATCCCCTGGAGAAGGGAATGGCAACCCACTCCAGTATTCTTGCCTGGAAAATCCCATGGACAGAGGAGCCTGGCCGGCTGCAGTCCAGGGGATCGCAAAAGAGTCAGACATGACTGAGCGAATAAACAACAACCCCCTACCTCACAGACCTTGGAACCCACTTCATTTCCTTTCTCTTTGAATTGATCACTGTAGGGAGTTCATCTGTGTGCATCTTTTTGTGACGTGTTTTGCTTAGTCCTTCATCTGTGGTTGGACACTTGAGTTGCCCCCTACCCTTTGACTGTTGTGAAACAATCCCACTATAAACATAGGGATATAGTTATCTCTTCAAGACCCTACTTTCAATTCTCTTGGGAACTCTTCCCCAGACGTGGGATTCCTGGATCACGGAGTAATCCTCTTTTTAGGTCTTTGATGAGCCGTCACACTGCTCCCACCACGGCCGCACCATGCTACACTGCCACCAACAGAGCGCAGTTCCAATTTCCCTCGTTTGCCAAACATTATTATCTTCTGTCATTTTTAATATGGTAGCCATCCCAGTAAGCGTGAAGTTGTATCTCGTTGTGTTTTGATGCATTTCCTTAATGATCTGTGATGTTCAGCATCTTTCCATGTACCTGTTGACCATTTCTTTTGCCTTGGGCCAGTCTCCCAAGGGGTGCTGGTCACTCAGTCCTGGCCTTGGTGACGGAAGTGCTGCTGGCCATTCTCGAGGTCTGGCCACAGTCTGCTATGGGTGACTGATGGTTCAGTTCAGTTCAGTCGCTCAGTCGTGTCAGACTCCTTGCGACCCCATGAATCACAGCACTCCAGGCCTCCCTGTCCTTGACTTCCCTGGTGGCTCAGAGGTTAAAGCGTTTGCCTCCAGTGCGGGACACCTGAGTTCAATCCCTGGGTCAGGAAGATCCCCTGGAGAAGGAAATGGCAACCCACTCCAGTATTCTTGCCTGGAGAATCCAATGGACAGAGGAGCCTGGTAGGCTACAGTCCAGGGGGTTGCAAAGAGCTGGACATGACTGAGCGACTTCACTTTCAGGCCTCCCTGTCCATCACCATCTCCCAGAGTTAACTCAAACTCATGTCCATCGAGTCAGTGATGCCATCCAGCCATCTCATCCTCTGTTGTCCCCTTCTCCTCCTGCCCCTAATCCTTCCCAGCATCAGAGTCTTTTCCAATGAATCAACTCTTCGCATGAGGCGGCCAAAGTATTGGAGTTTCAGCTTTAGCATCAGTCCTTCCAAAGAAATCCCAGGGCTGATCTCCTTTACAATGGACTGGTTGGATCTCCTTGTAGTCCAAGGGACTCTCAAGAGTCTTCTCCAACACCACAGTTCAAAAGCATCAATTCTTCAGTGCTCAGCTTTCTTCACAGTCCAACTCTCACATCTATACATGATCACTGGAAAAACCATGGCCTTGACTAGATGGACATTTGTTGGCAAAGTAATGTCTCTGCTTTTGAATATGCTATCTAGGTTGGTCATAACTTTCCTTCCAAGGAGTAAGCGTCTTTTAATTTCATGGCTGCAGTCACCATCTGCAGTGATTTTGGAGCCCAGAAAAATAAAGTCTGACACTGTTTTCACTGTTTCCCCATCTATTTCCCAAGAAGTGATGGGACCAGATGCCATGACCTTTGTTTTCTAAATGTTGAGCTTTAAACCAATGTTTTCACTCTCCTCTTTTACTTTCATCAAGAGGCTTTTTAGTTCCTCTTCATTTTCTGCCATAAGGGTGGTGTCATCTGCATATCTGAGGTTATTGATATTTCTCCCGGCAATCTTGATTCCAGCTTGTGCTTCTTCCAGCCCAGCATTTCTCATGATGTACTCTGCATAGAAGTTAAATAAGCAGGGTGACAATATACAGCCTTGACATAGTCCTTTTCCCATTTGGAACCAGTCTGTTGTTCCATGTCCAGTTCTAACTGTTGCTTCCTGGCCTGCATATAGGTTTCTCAAAAGGCAGGTCAGGTGGTCTGGTATTCCTATCTCTTTCAGAATTTTCCACAGTTTATTGTGATCCACACAGTCAAAGGCTTTGGCATAGTCAATAAAGCAGAAATAGATGTTTTTCTGGAACTCTCTTGCTTTTTTGATGATCCAGCAGATGTTGGCAATTTGATCTCTGGCTCCTCTGCCTTTTTTAAAACCAGCTTGAATATCAGGAAGTTCACAGTTCACGTATTGCTGAAGCCTGGCTTGGAGAATTTTGAGCATTACTTTAGTAGCATGTGAGATGAGTGCAATTGTGTGGTAGTTTGAGCATTCTTTGGCATTGCCCTTCTTTGGGATCGGAATGAAAACTGACCTTTTCCAGTCCTGTGGCCACTGCTGAGTTTTCCAAATTTGGTGGCATATTGAGTATAGCACTTTCACAGCATCATTCACGATTTGAAATAGCTCCACTGGAATTCCATCACCTCCACTAGCTTTATTCATAGTGATACTTTCTAAAGCCCACTTGACTTCCCATTCCAGGATGTCTGGCTCTAGGTGAGTGATCACACCATCATGATTATCTTGGTTGTGAAGATCTTTTTTGTACAGTCCTTCTGTGTATTCTTGCCATTTGTTCTTAATATCTTCTGTTTCTGTTAAGTCCATACCATTTCTGTCCTTTATCGAGCCCATCTTTGCCCAACATTTGTTGAGCCCATTGAGCCCAACATTTTGAAATGTTCCCTTGGTATCTCTAATTTTCTTGAAGAGATCACTGTGATGGTTAGATTTCTGTATCTCCTCCGCCCACCTCCGACAGCACTGCTCCTCCTGGCATTTGTTTGGACTTAATTTTGCCCCGGGGGGTGGGGGTGGGGGGAGTGTCTGTTGTGGAAGAGATTATGACGGCTCCTGGGCCCTTGTCCCTCAGAGAAGTCCCGCCAGGTGGTTGAAATCCCCTGAAACCGAGTCTGGATTCTGAGATCCAGAGGAGCCACGAGAAGATGGTAGCGCGGCTTTGCGGAAAGGGACCCAGCCCCTGTCTATGCAGACCCTTTCCTCTTGAAATGACTTCTTGGTGGCGGAGCCTCTGGGGCAGGTTCCCCCACACCATCCCGAGTGGCCGCCCCTGCCTCCTGTGTGAGGGGCGGCGGTTCGCCCCCTGGCGTCTGCCCCGCTCCGTCAGCATGGCTGCCCCTGCCTCCTGTGTGAGGGGCGGCGGTTCGCCCCCTGCGCCCGCCCCGCTCCGTCAGCATGGCCGCCCCTGCCTCAGGTGTGAGGGCGGCGGTTCGCCCCCGCGCCCGCCCCGCTCCGTCAGCATGGCTGCCCCTGCATCCTGTGTGAGGGCGGCGGTTCGCCCCCCGCGCCCGCCCCGCTCCGTCAGCATGGCCGCCCCTGCCTCAGGTGTGAGGGCGGCGGTTCGCCCCCGCGCCCGCCCCGCTCCGTCAGCATGGCTGCCCCTGCCTCCTGTGTGAGGGCGGCGGTTCGCCCCCCGCGCCCGCCCCGCTCCGTCAGCATGGCCGCCCCTGCCTCAGGTGTGAGGGCGGCGGTTCGCCCCCCGCGCCCGCCCCGCTCCGTCAGCATGGCCGCCCCTGCCTCAGGTGTGAGGGCGGCGGTTCGCCCCCCGCGCCCGCCCCGCTCCGTCAGCACGGCTGCCCCTGCCTCAGGTGTGAGGGCGGCGGTTCGCCCCCCGCGCCCGCCCCGCTCCGTCAGCATGGCTGCCCCTGCCTCCTGTGTGAGGGGCGGCGGTTCGCCCCCTGGCGTCTGCCCCGCTCCGTCAGCATGGCCGCCCCTGCCTCAGGTGTGAGGGCGGCGGTTCGCCCCCCGCGCCCGCCCCGCTCCGTCAGCACGGCTGCCCCTGCCTCCTGTGTGAGGGCGGCGGTTCGCCCCCTGGCGTCTGCCCCGCTCCGTCAGCATGGCCGCCCCTGCCTCAGGTGTGAGGGCGGCGGTTCGCCCCCCGCGCCCGCCCCGCTCCGTCAACATGGCTGCCCCTGCCTCCTGTGTGAGGGGCGGCGGTTCGCCCCCTGGCGTCTGCCCCGCTCCGTCAGCATGGCCGCCCCTGCCTCAGGTGTGAGGGCGGCGGTTCGCCCCCCGCGCCCGCCCCGCTCCGTCAGCACGGCTGCCCCTGCCTCAGGTGTGAGGGCGGCGGTTCGCCCCCCGCGCCCGCCCCGCTCCGTCAGCATGGCTGCCCCTGCCTCCTGTGTGAGGGGCGGCGGTTCGCCCCCTGGCGTCTGCCCCGCTCCGTCAGCATGGCCGCCCCTGCCTCAGGTGTGAGGGCGGCGGTTCGCCCCCTGGCGTCTGCCCCGCTCCGTCAGCATGGCCGCCCCTGCCTCAGGTGTGAGGGCGGCGGTTCGCCCCCCGCGCCCGCCCCGCTCCGTCAGCATGGCTGCCCCTGCCTCCTGTGTGAGGGGCGGCGGTTCGCCCCCTGGCGTCTGCCCCGCTCCGTCAGCATGGCCGCCCCTGCCTCAGGTGTGAGGGCGGCGGTTCGCCCCCTGGCGTCTGCCCCGCTCCGTCAGCATGGCCGCCCCTGCCTCAGGTGTGAGGGCGGCGGTTCGCCCCCTGGCGTCTGCCCCGCTCCGTCAGCATGGCCGCCCCTGCCTCAGGTGTGAGGGCGGCGGTTCGCCCCCCGCGCCCACCCCGCTCCGTCCCCCGGGCACTCGGCGGCCCTGTCATGGCCGGGGCCGTGGTGGAGCCTCGCGTGGCTTCTGAGCGGCCGTGCTGGCGTCGGCCCTTCCCTCCGCCTCTCTGCTCTGTCCGCAGCCCTCCGCCTCGCTGTCCCCGCCTCTCTGCGGTCTCTTCCTTTGTGACGTTTTCTCTCCGCGTGTCCCTCTTCACACGCGGTTCTCATCCGAGGTAGGTCGTCCGCGAAGCGAGGCGGAAGCGGCGCCTCGCGGGCTGCCCGCGGCCACAGTGGGCGGCGTCTCCCTGCTGCGGGCTGAGACCGCGGATGGAGCGCGGGAAACGGCAGGATTTCCCAGCACGAGGACGTTGTCAGCGCCGCGTTGACAGGCCCCTGCGCCTCCGCGCTGGGCACTGTGCCTGACGCCGGGGCTGCAGCGTCGGCCCCGTCCTAGGGCAGCGCGGGCGCTGGGGGCACGTGAACAGTGAGGGGCTCCGAGGAAGGTGGGCCCAGCCTCTGACCAGGGGGGAGTCAGGAGGCACGACCCTGCTGTCGTCTGTGGCTCTGCCCCGTGTGTCCTGTGTGTGGGGGGCGCTCTGAGATCGAGGGGCGTGTGGACGAGGGCAGGCTGTTTTCTCTGGAAGGCAGCTAACAGTATATAAACCATCATCATCGTATTTCCACTTTACATGATCGCCGTTCTGAAGCTTGAAGGAGGGGTGGGAGCCAGGAGGCCAGGGGTCCACTCCAGCCCTCGCTCAGGCTGGGGAAGAAATGGGGGGAAGTGGGAGGGGGCAGCAGTGGAGAGACTAGAAGGTCAGGTTTGGGCTCGACAAGTTTTAGGAGACAGAACTGAAGGGCCTTGGGGTGACCACATGGGGTGCCTGTGTGGTTTGTCATCTGAATTGAGATTCACGCCCCTTGAGAGTTGAGGGGTTCTGTTCACTGTCCTTCCAGCTATACAAGCAGACTCCTGCTGACCTGGGCACACAGGGTGTTCACACACTTTAGGTAAAGATACAGGAGAAAGAGAGTGATCCCCAGGTGTCTGGCCTTTAGAGCTCAGTGGATGGAACACAGGAGAAAAAAACCAGACCTGGAGAATTTACCTGAGTGGAAACATTTGAACTCAGGATTCACTGATGTCCCCTTTCAAGCTCTGTTTTTTTGTTGGCATCTTTACCATTGTTTTGTTTAATTGGCACAGACAGGTCCTTGGGGATGGTAGCAGGTATGGCTGTATCCAGGTGACCGCTCAGGCTGAGGCAGGAAGGAGGAGAAGTTGGGAGCCGGGTGTTTATTTGGGAGGGTGAATCGGGGCTGAGTTCTCAGAGGGTGGATGGTCCAGGGCAGGGTGAGGTGGGGCGGGCATGTCGTTACCAGCAAATGTGGCTGGTGAGGGAGTCCAGCGCTGGTGCGGGGGAATAAGACTCTTGATGAAAGTGAAAGTGGAGAGTGAAAAAGTTGGCTTAAAGCTCAACATTCAGAAAACGAAGATCATGGCATCCTGTCCCACCACTTCATGGGAAATAGATGGGGAAACAGTGTCAGACTTTATTTTTCTGGGCTCCAAAATCACTGCAGATGGTGACTGCAGCCATGAAATTAAAAGACGCTTACTCCTTGGAAGGAAAGTTATGACCAACCTAGACAGCATATTCAAAAGCAGAGACATTACTTTGCCAACAAAGGTTCATCTAGTCAAGGCTATGATTTTTCCTGTGGTCATGTATGGATGTGAGAGTTGGACTGTGAAGAAAGCTGAGTGCCGAAGAATTGATGCTTTTGAACTGTGGTGTTGGAGAAGACTCTTTCGAGTCCCTTGGACTGCAAAGAGATCCAACCAGTCCATTCTAAAGGAGATCAGCCCTGGGATTTCTTTGGAAGGAATGATGCTAAAGCTGAAACTCCAGTCCTTTGGCCACCTCATGCAAAGAGTTGACTCATTGGAAAAGACTCTGATGCTGGGAGGGATTGGGGGCAGGAGGAGAAGGGGAGGACAGAGGATGAGATGGCTGGATGGCATCAGTGACTCAATGGACGTGAGTCTCAGTGAACTCTCGGAGTTGGTAATGGACAGGGAGGCCTGGTGTGCTGCGATTCATGGGGTCGAAAAGAGTCGGACACGACTGAGCAACTGATCTGATCTGAAGCTTCCTCCTGACCAGAGGACCACACTAACAAGGAGGCGGGATGAAGAGGGCCCACAGGGCCAGACAGCCGTCCTCCTTCAGTGTCTGCTCAGCTGGGGCACTGCTGACGTCACTCTGAAGATGCTTCAGGCTCTTGGACCTGGCCTGAGAACGGTTTCATATAAACGTGGGTCATCACCGAAAGCTAATGTTACATCATTACAAAAATGGGGAAGGGGCAGGAAATCACAGTTGTTAGAAGGTTTTGGAGATCTCTTCTGGAACATTTCTGTATCCTAAGGAGAAAAAAATGTGTTTTTTTCCCTGACCAAGACTGAAAAATGGGAGAAAAAAAAAATTAAACTCAAATATTGTAGTAAATGCTATCCACATTTAAATATCTGTAAGATCTTCCTAAAGTGTTTATCTTGTTGAAAGTGTGAGGACATGAGAAGAGAGGTGATCCTGAAGGTTGGCTTGCACCATCTGTTTAAATCTTCAGCAATCCTGAATGTTATGATGTGCCCCCTGCCTCCCAGTGGAACGTTAACAGCCCCTGCGTCTCCATTTTTCACTCCTGTGGACTTCAGTTTGCATCTTTAGCCTTGTATTACCATAGCTTCTTCATCTTCCAGAGGTAATTCAGTTACCCTCTTTCCCAGATACTGCAGGTTTATAATTTTATAGGATTTTTCCTTTTCACCCAGTTTTCCAATTATCACCTTGTTAGCTGCACACCCGCTTCACAGAAAATTGCACTGTGCCATTTAACCTTTTGAAAGAAAAAGAGAATGGAAAAACACACCTCATTACTCGGTTGGTTCAGCCTTGAAAAAAGCCATGTCTCTGGGTGTGGAGCTTTACCGAGACTGCAGAAGAGAGCACCTGAGTATTTAATAATCTAGAACGGGAGCAAGAAAGGTGACCGACAGGCTCCTGGCACCAGGCCGGGCATCCGCAGCGGCCCTGCCACTGTGCATGCCCAGCTCCACGCCAGAGAGTGCACGCACTGCATCCATACACACCCATTAGTGTGTAAATTGAACTCGGGCACCCAGCTAATGAGGTGGAGCCTCGAACGTGATTTCTTGACTAATTAGTTGATTGTGATCAGGGGAGGGGCCGTAGGAACGGATGGACCCCTGCGTGGTGGGCCTGCAGCCATCGAGACTCAGGCCATTTTCCTATTGGTCTGACTTCATTCATGCCTTGATCGCGACATATGGGCATGATACCTGCATTTCAGAAATGACTTACATGCTTGTGTGTGCTCGGTCACTCAGTCATATCTGACTCTTTGTGACCACAGGGACTGTGGTCCACAGGCTCCTCTGTCCATGGGATTCTCCAGGCAAGAATACTGGAGTGGGTTGCCATTTCCTCCTCCCGGGGATCTTCCCCACCCAGGGATCAAACCCATGTCTCCTGCATTGGCAGGCAGGTTCTTTACCACTGAGCCACCTAGGAATCACAATCTATAGGCTTACCTACCTATTAAATAATAATAGATAATTTAATGGAAAAGATTGCCCTATCCTGTAGAGAAGGAGGGGTCATGAGGCGCGTGGAGAACCACGGCCCGTCACAGCACAGACGATGATCGGGAAGCTCCGGGGAGGCTGGCTGGTGGCTCCGGCTCGGAGGGCTCCAAGCCAGGGGCTCCCACTTCCCCACCGTCTCGGGTCTAGCCTGTTGTCCCCGCCCACACCGGTCCTTCTTGCTCCGGGAAGAGCAGCATGCCCCTGTATTCTCACCATCACCCCCGTTCCCGACCCTCTCATTTCTGCACCCTGCATGGCCAGGCCCGATCCGGCATGAACCCCAGACTCGCCTCTTTGCTGACAGAACACGGTTCCATGTTGAGCGTGCCTGTAAGTATCAGGCCTGGGTGGCCCTCCTCACTCATGTGGGCTCTCTTCGGGATCCTGGGTTGTCCCACAGCCTCCCCCCACCACTCCTTTGACAAATAGTTCCGTTTTATCCCTGGAAAAGGCTGAGGCTGTCTAGCATGAGTCCCCCACTCCTCATTGCCACCTCTGAGTCTTCTCAGCATTAGGGGACCGTGTTGTCGTGAATATCGATCAGTTTAAATACCTGTCATGGCCTTAGCACAGTGCCTAACATACCTTATTGTTCAGCAGGTCCCAGCTATTGTATCAGTAACTGTGAGTGGATTAAATAGCAAATAAGCATGTTAAGTGCTGTATATAAACCCTTCTTTTCCTACCATGTTTGTTGTTTAATGGACTTCCCTGGTGGCTCAGACAGTAAAGCGTCTGCTTATAATGCGGAAGACCCGGGTTCAATCCCTGGGTCGGGAAGGTCCTCTGGAGAAGGAAATGGCAACCCACTCCAGTACTCTTGCCTGGAAAATCCCCTGGACGGAGGAGTGTGGTAGGCTACATACAGTCCATGGGGTAGCAGAGTCGGACACGACTGAGTGATGTCACTCACTTGTTGTTATTTAATCACTAAGTCGTGTCCAGCTCTTTTGTGACCTCATAGACTGTAGCCCACCAGGCTCCTCTATCCGTGGAGTTCTCCAGGCAAGAGTACCGAAGTGGGTTGCTGTTTCCTCTTCTCTGGGATCTTCCCGACCCAGGGATAGAACCTCTGTTCTATCCTGTTCTATCCTCTGTTTCTAGCCTCTATCTACTTCAAGTTAAATGTACCAAAATTTTTTTTGGATAACTCTTACATTTTAGCCCAATGACTCTGCCCACAAAAAGGAAAAACAATGCAGATTTAATGCCACATCTCTCTGGGTTTGGCAGAAGGAAGTTGTTGTTTTTCCCCCAAGCCAGTGTTTTTTTCTTTTACCCATTCGAACATCCTCTCCGTCCCGTGTGGAGGATCTGATTGTCTGTGAACAGCACTGTGTGTCTTGTTGGGGCAGTATCGATTTCTCCATGGTTATTTCTTTTCTGGAAACATGTAAGTAATCACCATAGCAACACGATCACTCACAGATGACACAAATACACCTCCACATCTATTAAATAAAATAGCATTTAAAAAAATAGTGCCTTCCCATTGAGGATCCAGTCCTCACCCTAGCTTCCCTATCTTTCTTTTGCGTTCTTTTTTTTTTCTGCCCTTGATTTCATCTGCTTTTTTTTTTTTTTTACTGTACCTTAATACCCACAGGTGAAAAAGGGTACAGTAAATTTGAAGAAACTGAGGCTTCCAGGTGTTTGCACCACACTGGCCCAGTCCCCAGGAAGGCCACCGCCAGACACCGGGTAGCCCTGTGCCGCCGCCTTGGCCCGCCTAAAGCCCAGATACCTGAACGGCCAGCAGCATTGTCCGCCAGGTGGCGCTACAGTCAGATACTTATTCTTTCTAAACCTCAGTTTCCTCATCTGTGAAATGGGCATGATATCCCTCTGGCTTGCATGACAGGAGTGACTGAGACCTTGCCTGAGAAGTCCCTGTGTGCACAGGGCTGGTGCTGGACAGGCTCTCGGGGTATAAGTTGACTCTGTGCTTCTAGAGCCCATCAGTCAGGCTGCGATGGTTCAGGAAGCTGTCCTCGGGAAGGGGACCTCACCCTTTGGGTCCAGGCAGCCCTCTCGCTTCCAAATGGAGGGCTGGTGGCTGGTGTCTTTCTGTTAAGATTCATAGGTATATGGAGTATCTGTCAAGATGTGCAAACAGCAGAGAACAGCTTGCCAAAACCCACTTTTGATTAGTATGCAGGACACACAGAACCATCGGGGAAGTTTTGTTCTCAGGGGTTCCAGGGAGTTATCCCTCTGTAGGCATAAAATTGTCGGGTATTTGGAATCGCAGCCACTTGGCAGAGTGGCTGGGACCCAGGCAAGGACAGGCGTTTGCAGCCTTCACGTGCTGCTCCATTCAGAAAGACGGGGAAGAGGGGCCATCGTCCTGACTGGACCTGCGGTGTTCACATTCGCCGTCCATTTACTGAGCATCTGGTTCATGGCCAGCACGGGGGTGGCTCCTGCCTCGGGATCGGGGGGCAAGAAACACTTCCCGAACTTGCACGTGCTCTCTTGACTAGGAACACAGAAGAAGTTAAATCGGGAAACGCAACAAAACAAAAATGGAGCCGGGAGGGGAGACCATAGTGAGCAGAAATGTGGAAAGTCTTTCTACGGGCTATATTTTGCTTTTTATTAAAAAAAAAGAAAAGAAAAAATAACATAGTCATGTGTCTCTCCTGCTGGCGTTGCCGCTGGAGTAGGACCCAGCCTGTGGTTGATCTGCGTCCCCAGGGTGCCGTGCAGGCGTCCTGCAGGCGGTCCAGCTCCCAGCTCCATGTGCGAGGTGCTGGGCCTGGTTGCTCTGCACTCTGGACCCTCCTCCCGCTGACAGCTGCCCTGTGAAAACTCCGGCTCCATTAACAGCAGTCGATGGGAGGAGGGGGAGAGAAGGAGGGGGCGGGCTTAGGTGTGGTGCTGTGCACGTGGGCTGGGCTCCGGTTTCCCAAGACGTGTTACCAGGACCACAGGAAGATGCTCCCATCCAGATGTGCTCCTGTGAGTCGGCATCAGGACCAGATGTGAGCATCATCACTGCACACGCCGAGCCCCCTTTACGAAGCACCAGTGCACACATGGTGCCAACGCCAAGTCCTTGTCATAAACGCTCTCTTGTTGTTAAGTCCATATGTGATGTCCGACTCTGCGACCCTGCTGCCCTGTCCTTCACTATCTCTTGGAGTCTGCTCAAGCTCATGTCCATTGAGTCAGTGATGCCATCCAAGCACCTCATCCTCTGGCGCCCCTTTCTCCTCCTGCCTTCGGTCTTTCCCAGCACCAGGGTCTTTTCCAATGAGTCATTATTTCACATCAGGTGGCCAGAGTATTGGAGCTTCAGCTTCAGCATCAGTCCTTCCAATGAATATTCAGGGTGGATTTTCTTTAGGATGGACTTCTTTGATCTCCTTGCAGTCTGAGGGACTCTCAAGAGTCTTCTCCAACACCACAGTTCAAAAGCATTCCCTTGCAGTTCTGTGCTAAGCCTTCTTTATGGTCCAACTCTCACATCCATACATGACTCTAGGAAAAACCATAGCTTTGACTAGATGGACCTTTGTTGGCAAAGTGATGTCTCTGCTTTTTAATATTTTTTAATAATACTTTTTATTAATGTTCTATAATGTTTATGATAACATCATAAAGGAAGTACTGAGAATATCCCCATTTTATAGATGGAGAATTTAGGCATTTGTCCTAAGCTATCCGGCGCTCAGGTTGAAGCTTATGAAGTGGCTTTGGCCGGGGAAGGTGGTTAGAAAAGGCAGTGATAGCCATTCCCTGCGTTCGGTCTGACCGCCTGTGGCAGGGCATTGCTAGAGATGGTCCCTGGCTCGTGTGTGTGGCTGATGTAAAGCCCTCCACAACGAGGCGAGCTTTTACCCAGGCTCCATCCATGAAAAAGTATGACCTTTACCAAAGTTAAAGAAAATTTCTTTGGACAATCTTTTACCAAAATAGGATGGTCCTTTGTGCTAAAATGCGAGGCATGAAATGGCAAAGTTCCTGAAGTCATTGTTGACACAGGACACCCAGCCTTACAGGTTCCATGATGTAACATGCTAGTTCATTTTTGAAGGCTCTCTTTTTTTCAAGGCAGGGTAACCAGTGAAGACGTGAGAGGTGTATGACAGGTGGGCTCAGCAAGGCTTCCCAGGCTTTAGATGTGCCACAGAGTCAAAGGTTTTCCAGCCCTCCTGGGTTCATGACTGGATGCTCTAAACATGCATCTCATCCATGAAGGAGTGTTCCCTGTGCCTGGTACCGAATCCCCAGGCTTGAAGGAGTGTTTGCATGTGAGTGCTCAGTCGTGACTGACTCTTGGCAACTTCTTGGACTGTAGCCTGCCAGCCTTCTCTGTCCATAAGGTTTTCCAGGCAACAATATGGAGTGGTTTTCCATTTTCTTCTCCAGGGAATCTTCCCGACCCAGGGATGGAACCACATCTCCTGCATTGGCAGACAGATTCTTTACCACTATATCATCCGGGAAGCCCAGGCTTGAAAAAGAGCCATTGTGAAAATGAAATGGTTCCGCATCCCAAATGTATTACTGTTCTTTCTCAGTAATTAAAATCTGTAAAAGGAATGGAGTCAGAATAAGCAATGTTGTGTTCCCAGGGACGTCTCGGATCTCGCAAGAGTCCGTTTGGGCCACAGTATTTATCCGGTGCCCGTGGTGGGTGCTGCTGCGGGGGAAGCATGAGGTGGGCTTTGCAGAAGGAGCCTCCATGCTCCAGGTGCCTCAGTTTCCCCACTTACAACATGAAGTCAGCTCTGCTTCCAAGGGATTTCATGTGCATGACAACTTTACACTCTCCCTCCGAAATGTGGAAGCCATGTTAAATTATTAATAAATCAGATTGTTCAGTAACAAAATCCAGCTCCCTGTCTCCTGTGTTTACAAGTAGACTGTTTGTTTAACAGAGCCTTCTGTCATGCTTCCAGGCCCTGTTAAGTACTTTACAGAAAACCTCTTCCACAGATACTACTAATTAACCCCATTTTACAGATGAAGAAACCAAGGCCCAGAAAGGACACGTAACTGGCCCAGGCCACTGGCTCTGGAGCCGGGCTGAGCGAGCTTGGTCCCTGCTGCCAGGGAGGGCGCGAGCTGACCCCACAGTCCGTCCTGGCCTTCGCCACAGCAGGCGGCTGTTTCCACTGGGGCACCTCTGTTGGATGGGTTCTCTTTTGTGTCCCTAAATGTGAGGGCTTTTGAGGAAATTAATGCTTCTGCCTCAGTTAAATCATTTTTCATCCGATTTGTGATGGAGTTCAAAAGCAGGAAGACGGCTTTTCCCAGGAGACATTGCTCTCTCTGCTTTGGAGCAGCTCCGGTTTGGCCCTGCCCCTTTGCCACACCCCAACCCCTGCCCGGAGCGTGCAGATGAGGGTCCCAGTGAGCAGGGGAGGGACGGGGCTCCGCTTCCCCTCACGTCAGCATTCTCCTCTCGGCCCTTCCTTTTGCTGTCCCGAGCCCAGTCAGCCAAGCCGTAAGGCACAAACAGCAGCTTCACCAGACTGGCAGAGCTGGCACCGCCCCGCCCCCATCACCACCATCAAAACAAACAAGCCGCCATTCATTTTCCAGCTGCATCTTCAAGTGCTTATTACTCCCTGCATAGGAATGTCATATATTTTAAGAGAGATATGCAAGGCCTTTTTGTAATTTCTTCTTCCTCCCTGGTGTGTGTGCATGTGTGTGTGTGTGCATGTGTGTGTGTGTGCATGTGTGTGTGTGTGTGTGCATGTGTGTGTGTGTGTGCATGTGTGTGTGTGTGTGCATGTGTGTGTGTATGTGTCCTGTGGAACAAGGCTGTCTAAGGGTCTGCCTTGGCACATTTCCTGGATGACTATTTTGTCAGCATGTTTTTTCTTTAACCTTCCACAAATATGCATCTGCCTCCAAATAGCATTTAATGAAGAGGTGTTTGAAATAAATCTTTGGAAACAAAAGCTACTTTATTCATCATCCGTGTGGCGATCAGCCAGAGAGGCTCCTGTGTAGAGTGCATAATTAGAAGCAGAAGACTGTGTGCGTGCCTGCATGTGGGTAGATATCGATGGTGTTAATAAAAACCTGGCTTCCGTTCCTCCTCTGATCAGAATAAGAATTAGGTTACCTGCAAACTAAATGACAAGAGGCAGCTGCAGAAAGAAAAATGCATTATTTTTTATTATTGTAATAGCCCTCTTCCAATATTCTTTCTCCTTCCAAATCACGGTACCTCAGGATCTTTAATGATAACTAGGTATAAAAAAGAAAGCAGAGTTTTGTGGGGAAAATATTTCTTTTGTGGGGAAAATATTTCTTTTGTAGAATAAAAATGAAAATCACCTGTATTATTATTTTTTTTAAAGGCTGTTGGTCCTTTGAGGATTGGCTCCTTGATTTCATAAAGCCCTTTTAATCATAAGACAACTCAGCCTCACTGTAGCCACTGTGGTTGAGGAATGGGGTTAATCAAAACATATAGCTCATGGAGCCGTATGATGTAGCGAGAAGACGAACCTTCAAATGACTGATAAATAAGAAAGCAGGATGCATTTCAAAGAAGTATAAAAACTCAAGTTAAAAACTGTACCAGGCACGCTTAGGGTCCAATCAGGACCTTAGCATCAGGCAGCACTTGATGTGTTTCTGGGAAAGAGTGGGTTCGTGTTCTGGCACCTGCGTAGTAGCTCTTTGACATCTGTCAGTGCGTCTGACCCTCGGTCTTCATTTTCTTCCTCTGTAAAATGGGGATGCAGTGGTTTCTGTCTCTAAAGGTGAAGGTGAGGAGTGTGTAGAACAGGAAGTGTCAGAATACCCCTGCATGTAGGAGTGTTTCGGTTGTCTTCCTGCTGTGAGTGGAGGTTGATAGCATTGCAGGTAAATAGAGGCAGAAGAACAGGATATATTTTCGTTGAGCAGATTTCAGATGAGTGAGGAAAAGGTGAGACCATAAGCCCGGCAGATTTCTGTAAATGAAATATTTTCCCATAGTATAGGTTCGCACACATTATTTGGTTTACAAAATCTGTTCAACCCTTAACTTTCAGTTTCTGTTCCTGTGGCTCCAGAACCTGTCCTTCCTGCATCACCTTGACCCATGGTGTGTTTCTGGCAAAAGATTTGATAATTAAACTCGGGGACGTGGCTTCAGTCACTAGGAGAGTCACGAAGCCTGTTAGTGTTTTAAAGCTTCTGCGATGTCTTACTATAAGAAACCTGAAGCTAGCGTGTCCCCAACTTACTGGACCATGGAACCCTTTGATTTTCATTTATTTATTTTTGTTTGAGACTTAAAGTTATAGGCATCCATTCATTGTGTGTATAGGTCACGATGGCTATGATCACAGTATTTTTCCTACAGGAATGAATAAAGCTGTTTTTCAGTTTCACTGAGATGTAATCGACAATATAGGTTTAAGATGTTCAGCATAATGCTTTGACTTGTTTATATATGTATATGTAGTGAACTGGTTGCCACAGTAAGTTTAGTTAATGTCTATCATACAGATACAAAAAAGAAAAAGAAAAATATTTTTCTTCGTGATGAATACTTTCAGGATCTGCTCTCTTAGTAAATTAACTTGGTTTCTTATCACATTAATTTGGCATTATTTCTGATAGGCATGAAGCAGTGAGTAGAATCTGAAGCTGGTAAGGACTTGGGCTCTGAGGAACCCCTTCAGGCCCCCACTGCCCACAAACATTTCCATGAAACCTTAAGAGAGATCTGTATCGTCCACGAGGTCCTGCCTCCCTGCCACCACAAGTTCACGAGCTCTGAAAGCAGTGGGCTGCCCACACACAGGTCTTGGTTATTGTGACCTTGAGCTCATCCCTTACGTCTCCGAGCCTCAGGATTTTCATTTCTAAAGGGGAACAATAGTCTTTATCCCATCAGGTTGGTGAAAGTGAAAATGAAGTCACTCAGTCGTGTCCGACTCTGCGACCCCATGGACTGTAGCCCACCAGGCTCCTCCATTCATGGGATTTTCCAGGCAAGAATACTGGAGTGGGTTGCCATTTCCGTCTCCCAGGGATCTTCCTGTCCCAGGGATCGAACCCGGGTCTCCCGCATTGCAGGCAGACGCTTTAACCTCTCAGCCACCAGGGAAGTCAGGTTGTTAAGTGACATATAATGTATGTTTTTAACATGTTCTGTTAAATGAGGCATGATTGTAAGTGAACTGTGAGGCAACACATTGACATACATGTGGACCTCTGGCTCTGGAGGTGGGGGCAGAGGGTGGGGGGCAAAGGGCTGACGGGCCTCTTATTCCCCGGCTAAGATGACCGCCGTCTCTGGAAGCACCCTGTGTTTGAAGGTGGCCGAGCTACGCAGGAGCCACAGTGGAGTGACACGTGCGTGACCCGTGTTCCTTGTGCTTGAGACTAGAGTGTGGTTCACTGATGCTCTGTGGAGCCCCCACGAGTTCTGAGAGGAGACTCTTGCGAGGCGGTGCCCCCAGGGGCATAGATTCCGTCGGTGAGGGGCTCCAGTCCCAGACACCCGTAGTGAGAACCCCCGAGCCAGAGCACGCGCCCCGCCAGTACAGGGTCACGGCCCGGGCCGTCCTCCGCCAGAGCTGTGCAGGACACGCAGGCGGCCAGCGTGCAGTCAGCCCCGTGCCCGCCTCTGAGACGCCTGCCCAGGGCGCCTGCTGACTGAACACCCCCGTCACCTTGCTCCTTCGCCCCCAGCACTAAGCAGGCAGGAACCGTCCCTCTAGACTTTATCTCAGTCGGTGGAAGAATCGCTTTTGAAAATGGGGGACCAGGAGTTAAAGGAACCCCCTCCCAAGATACCAAAACTAGTCGGGGACAGAGCCAGGCTGTCCCAGCAGAGCGATGGCCCCTAGGCTTCGAGTGAAGATGCAGGAGGTGACCGTGCCTGGCGCGCGGTGGACTCGGCTCAGTGGTAACCATCATCAGGTTGTTCGTCTGATGAATTTTGTTAAAACTTACAGAACAAAAAGAAAAGGATAATTACTCATATGTTACATTCTATAGTGTTCTGTTGTTTATAAGGACTTTTAATATATATTATCCCATTTGGTCTTCATAATAAATCGATGGGGTGAGACTGTGCCTGCTATCGGACAGCAGCGTCTGCAGAGGCTGAGGCGGGTGGTGCCCCAGCTCACGTGGGAGTCGGGCTGCCTGGAGCAGCTCGGGGGCCCAGCATAGCGAGGTGTGACTTGCTGGGTGGGTTAGAGGCTGGGGAGCCGTGGGCACCGTGCCCACACCCACCTCTGCCATCCCTCACTGCATGTTACCTGCGCCCCATCCACACTGACCGGGCCATACCGCACAACCGGCCCCACGGTGAGGACGGGCGCGCGAGCCTGGAAAACCTCGTGTCCTGTGTGGTGACGAGCACAGGATGGTGTGGGGAGAAGGGAAGAAATCCCGAAAGTTGCCTTCATGGCGATCCAGTGTATGGAGTATTCTGTTCACTTTTCGGGAGGGAAATTCGTTGTTAACTGAGCTCGGTATGTTTCCTCTCTGTGCCCAAGTAGCCAGAGAGGGCAGCTGCTCAACACTGGCCATCTTCTCCCCTGGCACCAGCCCAGTGCACCTTCTGCCAGCTTGCACCTGAGTCGGGCACGGGGCGCCGCCATCAGGACCCGCATTCACTGTCCACATACCCGGAACTCAGGCATCCGTCACACCTGCCCTGGGCACTGCGCTATAAACAGGGCACGGGGCGCCTCCATCAGGACCACATTCAGCCCATCCACGTACCCGGAACTCAGGCCTCCGTCACACCTGCCCTGGGCACTGCTCTGTAAACAGTGTTCGACTCGCATGGATTTGTTGCGGAAGAAAATAACGCTTCACATTTCTCCCTAATGTGGAGAAGTTGAACTCATTGTTTCTGTTACTGAAATAGAATCTAATATTAACAGGTGGAATTTTATTTTAAATACAGAAGAAACCATTTCCTTTTAAAATGCGGACACACAAACTGTGGCCCTTGTTTTCCTCTTAGCATAATTTCCCTGGGTAAATGACTAAAAATAGAGACCATTTTTTCCTTCATTTTCTTTGTATCTAATATTTGGAAAGTAATGTTTGTGTAGGAAGAATAAGAACACCATAGATCCCCAGGAAGCCCCCAAGTTTTTTTGTATCTTGGGGTCTTCCCACCCGATCCCATCCCCTTCTCCCAGCCCCCCAGCCCACCCCCACCCCCCACCGGCCCAGAGCAGCTGCCAGGTTTTCTCTGAAAAATTTAGGTCCTCACAGTTAGCTTTTTGTTCCATATCTGTTTCTGCCAAGAGTTAATATTAGGTTGTTTTCTGGAAAAACCAAATCCGTAAATGTTTTCAGAGGTTTTGCCCAAATGCACCTCCCTTGGACGTTTCTATGGTCAAATACGATGGAGAAAAAGTTTCACAGACACAGGGTGGGGGTCTGCCCCGGGCTGGTTCTTTGGCTTTACGGGATCGGGCAGAAATACCAACACGTGCGTGTGTGGGGAGAGGACAGGAGAGGAGGGGCGGAAGGAGGTCCGGTCTAAGGGAGTCTGCCCTGCAAAAGGCCTGAAGTGTGATCTTCTCTCCAGGCTTGGACCAGCCGCTGGGAGTCAGACCCACTCCAGTGTTCTTGCCTGGAGAATCCCAGGAATGGGGGAGCCTGGTGGGCTGCCGTCTATGGGGTCACACAGAGTCGGACACGACTGAAGCGACTTAGCAGCAGCAGCCGCTGGGAGCCAGACCCGCTCCAGTGTTCTTGCCTGGAGAATCCCAGGGACGGGGGAGCCTGGTGGGCTGCCGTCTATGGGGTCGCACAGAGTCGGGCACGACTGAAGCGATGCAGCAGCAGCAGCCGCTGGGAGTCAGACATCTCAAGTGGTGGACGTTGGTGTCCGTTTTGCCCACTATCCTCTGAACAGTGGAGAGTAGCCTAAAGGCCAGCTCTGCATGAGCCAGGTCAAGTCCCAGCTCCCGGCCCTCCCACATCCAGCCCTGTAAGAACGGGGACCTGCAGGACGGGCGGTGATGGGAGATGCAGCCGGCGCTGGGAGCAGGCCAGCCGGGCTGTGCTTAGAGCTCACGCTGCTTCCAGGTTAAGTGTGGGGCGAGGGTTAACACACCTATTTTCCCATTATGTCTTTTTCTTTTTTTAATCTGTAGCCCCCACTCACTCACCTCAGGTGTAAGGAAGGGAAATACCCATCCCCCAGTGAACATGGTTACCTGGAAACAGTCGTCATCGTTAAACTGTATGTGACCTCACTTAAAACACAGTGATGATGTAAGACTGTGAAGATAAGCCAAGAAATTTAACGGAAGATTTAAATGACCGTGCAAACCTTCTCTGAGAGGGCCAGCTAGAATTCAGAAGTAGTGCTGGCGTTGGGAAGGCTCGGTCTTTTAACCTGAAAATAGTGAGTTTACGGTCTTCCCTGGTGGCTCAGGGGTCAAGAATCCACCTGTCAGTGCAGGAGACGCAGGTTCAATCCCTGATCCGGAGAGATCCCACGTGGCTCAGAGCAGTGAAGCCCGTGCTCCACAAAACGAGAAGCCCCGGCAATGAGAAGTCCACACGTCACGACAGAGCAGCCCCTGCTCCCCAAAACCAGAGGGAAAAAAAGTGAACGTAAGAAATGATGTCTTTGACAAGTTCTGAAGATGAAATAAAGAGACTGAGTGGGAGATAGAAGTTTTCCGTTCTAGAGACCCTTCCCTTGATGCATCTATTTATTCATAGCAATAAATTTATTGTCTTCATAATGATTTTTACTGTCTTCACAGCAATTTTATGGAGATGTAATCTGCATCCTATACAATTTCCTCATTAAACCTGTGCAGTTCGGTGGGCTTTAGCACATTCATGGAGATGTGTGACCAGCTGCACAGTCAGTTTGAGAAATGTTCCATCTCCCCTGAAAGATGCCCTTTTATTTTCAGCACTTGTCTTCTCTGTCAGCACTCCCCCGATGCTCAGAGGGAGTGGTCTGGGCTGCAGGCCCCTCCCCCTACAGTGCTTTAACCAGAAGCACAGACGAAACTGCACTTGAACAGAGATTTCTGGGGCTTCCTTTGCCCCCTTGTTTCGTAAGCTAAGAACCACCGTGTTCAGGCAGGGCCCTGACACCTCGCCCCGGGTCCCCTCTGTCCCACAGAGAACACGGGCCGCGTGCAGTGCTGTGCTCCCTCCTGCCTACCCGCAGTGGCGGAAGCCATCCTTGGTTTCTAATGCTTGGCGGCATTTGATTTGTTTTAAATAAATGTATTTTTTAGATTTTTATATGTTTGTTTCTTTTGACCGCACTGGGTCTTGCTGCTGCGTGAGGGCTTTCTCTCGCTGTGGCGAGTGGACACTGCTCTCTGGTTGCTTCTCACTGCAGGGGCTTCTCTGAGCCTGAGGGCTTCATAGCTGTGGCACATGAGCTTAGTTCTCCACGGCATGTGGGATCTTCCCAGATCAGGGATCAAACCCATGTCCCCTGCATTGGCAGGTGGATTCTTTACCACTGGACCACCAGGGAAGTTCCAAATAAAGAATTCTTAAGCTTGAAAGTAGAAAGTAGATCAGAGAGGATTCAAAAAGACCTCAGATCCTGTTTCTGCTCTTAAGGATGTCAGTGGATAGGTGGGGGCCATGGTTTAGAAACATGCTCAATTAATCCACTCCACATTTGCCAGAAGGGCTGCATTGTTCCGTGTGATTTCCTTGTGGAAATTTTTTGTTTCCTGCGAATTTTCGTATCTAACTGAAATTCTGTCAAAAGATAAGAACAAACATGTGAGGCTTCCTTAAAGGTTGGAAGCATGCTTAGAACTCGGTGGATCTCACGTGGCTTCTTGGGGAAGTCACAGAACAAAAGTTCCCGAGTGGGAGCCGGGCCTGCCTCCGATCAGCATAGTGCACTCCCGGCGCTCGGCAAAATTAAGTCAGAATCAAAAACAAACTGTTGGAGCAAAGCGACGAAATCTGTAAACATCAAGGCAGCATGGAGCCTTGAGTGAGAACAACCTGAACTTGTCAAGCACCACACCTGGCAGCCAAATTCAAGAAGCCGTTTTTTATTATAAATTGAGTAGATGGAATTGTAGTCAGGGCTGTCACTTGCATGTACGGGAAAGTCATTGGTGATGCACACTGTTTTATAGGAAAGACCGGTTTTTAAGTTCATTTAGATAAGATCACAAGCGCATAGACAGTAAACAGACTGGAAGTGCTTGTAAGTCGAGATAATGAATCGAAAAGCTAAATGAGTCATTTGAAAAGGAAATGTCATGGAGGGCACCATAGGGATACATGTTAGCTTTGGTCTTATTTACACAGTTATTAATTGGGCTGAACAGACTGCTTCTGGAAACAGTACTAAGGAGCTGAGCTGCTTCCTGTGAAACCCTTGTTTTAAATGGAGGCCTTAAAGCATGGGGGTTAAGAGCACAGCCTGGCCTTGCATTTGACCTTGGCCCTGCTGCTCACTGGCTCGTCGACCTGGAGCACAGCAGCTAACGTCTGTCAGCCACAGTGTCCCCGTGGACGCCATGGGAACAGGAAAGGTGGCCGCGCCACGGGAGCGCACCGTCCGTCAGCAAGGAAAGCACCAGCACCCTCCCCGGCGCACGGCACCCACGGGCGGCACATCGGTAGCGTGATCACCATCAAGACCGAGGGCCAGGGCTGTGTTCTCGGAGGACAGGCCGAGCCCGGGCGAACCACACAGGGTGAACTTTGCCCGCACGTGGCCGTGGCTAGAAGCTGAGCGGACGTCACTGCGGCGATTCCAGAACTGTGGCAAGCCGACGGGGAAGCGGGCCCGTCCCTGTTAGAACGACCGTCACAATAATCTTTAAATGGAAAAAAACATCACACTAGCTTTGCCTAAAGGGAAGAAGCCAGAGGTTGAGGGAATAATCGCTGACTAAAGCAGAAGACCTTCCCTGTGGGGAAGGTAACCTGTGCCCTCCTTGAGAAACACCAGGAGACAGGTGGGCGGTCCAGTCGAGAGGGAGGTGTTGGTGCAGAAACCAATCCCTAGAGTAAAACACGCTGCACCAGGCTGCATTACCGTGGACGGGTGAGGTGGCCTTCATAGACAGCATTCCTGAACAGTTACAGCTTCATCGTGGGTAATGGGAAGGACGCCTGTGAGGTTTTCACCTTAGCAGGTACGTGGAGACGTTTATATTCTGCATATGGGCAGGGGTGAGCCTGGAGCAAGGGGCCAGCTAGGGCTGGGGAGCCCCGTTAAACCAAAATCTCCCTCTTTAGACAAGCCCCTCCCCTACTGGCAACCCACTCCAGCATCCTTGCCTGGAGAATCCCATGCACAGAGGAGCCTGATGGGCTACAGTCCACGGGATCGCAGGAGTCAGACACGACTGAGCGACTAAACCACCACCGCCTCCCCTACCCCAGTCCCTTTAGCAGCGGGGTCTTGGACGGCTGTCACAGGTGTGCGCCTGCTGAGCTGGGCAAAAAAGCGATGAAGGCTGCGCCTGCGAGTGTTACTTGGTGTCTTCACCGCAGTTTGCTCACGTAGGCACCATCTCCGTCTGACACATGAGGAAACTGTGCGGTCAGTCTCCTCAGACGCGTGAACACACCCAGCAGGGCCAAGACCGAGGCCTGACGCTCGGCTGCAAGGCTCAGCAAAGCCGCCTCGAGGTTCCACAGCTGTTCCTCCAGAGACGGTGGAGGCGCCAGCCCCCCGGGGTCCCTCCCCCACGCCCAGGGTCCTCAAAGAGATCAGTTCAGTTCAGTCATGCAGTTGTGTACGACTCTGCGACCCCATGAATTGCAGCACGCCAGGCCTCCCTGTCCATCACCAACTCCTGGAGTCCACCCAAACGCATGTCCATTGAGTCGGTGATGCCATCCAACCATCTCATCCTCTGTCGTCCCCTTCTCCTCCTGCCCGCAATCCCTCCCAGCATCAGAGTCTTTTCAAATGACTCAGCTCTTCGCATCAGGTGGCCAAAATATTGGAGTTTCAGCTTTAGCATCAGTCCTTCCAATGAACACTCAGGACTGATCTCCTTTAGGATGGACTGCTTTTATCTCCTTGCAGTCCAAGGGACTCTCAAGAGTCTTCTCCAACACCACAGTTCAAAAGCATCAATTCTTTGGTGCTCAGCTTTCTTTATAGTCCAACTCTCACATCCATACATGACTACTGGAAAAACCGTAGCTTTGACTAGATGGACCTTTGTTGACAAAGTAATGTCTCTGCTTTTGAATATGCTGTCTAGGTTGGTCATAGCTTTCCTTCCAAGGAGCAAGCGTCTTTTAATTTCATGGCTGCAATCACCATCTGCAGTGATTTTGGAGCCCCCCAAAATAAAGTCAGCCACTGTTTCCACTCTTTTCCCATCTATTTCCCATGAAGTGATGGGACCAGATGCCATGATCTTCGTTTTCTGCATGTTGAGCTTTAAGCCAACTTTTTCACTCTCTTCTTTCACTTTCATCAAGAGGCTTTTTAGTTCTTCAAGACCATGACGAAGAAGAGGAAATTCTGAATAAAGGGCAAAAAATGAAGTGTAAATACATATGGGGAAAAGAAATTAGAAATATTAGAAATGAATAATAAATTAACTGAAATAGAGATTAAAAAAAAGAGAGAGAGAAACAGATGAGACCAGAAGTCAGTTGAAAGGAGAATGAGTAACTCAGAGGCTGTGACTAAAGAATTACACCCAGCACAGAGCACAAATACCTAAAGATTAAAAACCTGCAATCAGTCAGGTAAGAGAAACGGAAGGTAGATTGAGAAGCCGTGCAACGCGGAGCACTGGGGTTCTGGAAGAGAAAAACAGGAGTCGTGGCTGGAACTTACCGACATGGATGAAGACATGAAGCATCTGGGTGAAGGCGCACGCTGAGTCCTGAGCAGAATAAACCAAGACGAGTGCAGGCCCAGCCTCATTAGAACCTCCAAGCTCAAGAAGAAAGCCTCCACACTGCAGGGAAGAAGAGACCGATTCCTGGTGCGGAAGCAGCTCTGCCCGACGGCAGACATGTTATCATTGCTAAAGGGCACAGCTGGGCGGAGACACCGTGATGCTGCGGTCTCAGCCTCACCAGATGGTCTGCGTGGGCGTGTCTCAGCCAGGTCAGTTCTGAAGTCTGCCCCCCACACGCTTCCACTGGAGAGAAAAGAAAAGATGTTCATTCACCTGCAGGAAGAGAGGCGAGAGAGAGGGTCAGCCGTCCGGAGCTGTGAAAGCCTCGGGTTCCACACTTGCCAAGCTCGCAAGGCACCTGCCGTCGCTGCTTTAAACTTGCTACCTCTTGTTAGCTTGAACTATGTTTGCAATACAAGGGTCTGGGTTTTCCTCCATGGTTTAACACCTGTATTGACGGTAATATAAACCCTATATTTTGTAGTGTCTTACATTCTGGCTGTTGTCACGCTGACTGTTGTTCTTGGACTCCTGAAGCCAGTGCCTCCTCCCATGTCTGTCGTGGAAGAGATTTCACACTTATTCCTGACAACCTCTGCCTCTTAACTAATTCCCCTAAATCCCCATGTTCCTTAGAAGTGGCAGAAGGGTACCATTCAAAGGAAAAGCACTGTGTAACCAGCCACCTCCCTTCATCTTGCATTGTTATCTTAACCTGCAGATCGTTTATCACAGCATCTCAGCTCTGAAAAAAACAGGATGTTTTTCAGGAGCAGTGGTACTTTGTCAGGAGCACCTGGATGGTAGTTTTATCATGTTGGTTTGAAATGTGTGTTCCGAACCAATGCTTTTGTTTGACAGCTTTGTTGATATTGCAAGTTGAGATCATTTATGTTTGAGTACTTGGTTCTTCAGAGGTTTTTCTGTTTAAAAAGTTGTATACTTTTTCAAATCAGTGATTCATCAGTGGGTTTATAGTGATATCAGGCTTGGTGTAAATCGATGTATAAACTTGTTCTTCTAACAAATTTATAGCTTTAGTAGATATTTCCTTAGTTGTATAGATTTCATAGGTATATAATGAAGCATTTAAGGAGACATTTTTTATTGTGGAAGTACCTTAACAGACTTCCATCATGACTATCTATGCGTATGTGTGTATATATATGAGTAATATATAGATATGTATTTGTGATGTATGTATTTAAGCTGTGTAAACAAATGTGATAACTTCTAAAAATACCTAATTTTAAATTTGTATCCAATATTATGAACTAGTTAGTGACCCCTAATAAACTCGGAAGAGAGGGGGATAAAATGGAGGAATGGCTACATTTGTGTCTATCACATCCTTAGAAGCATAATTTGAAAAATAACTCCCTACATAATTAACAATTAGAAGTATTCCCTTAATAATTAGAAATACTAACAAATAATGACATTACTAATTGAAATATCAATTCTGACAGGCCCTTACTTATTTCTCTATTAAAATGGCTTCCTGAAAGTATCACAGGAAGTTAATGAATTGCTTGTTAATCAGATGTGAACTTTTCTCCTCTAGTTTTCAAATGGAAAAAAAAATGAAGTATGATGTATTCAGATTGCTTTATACTAAATTGAACATGAATGGCTATATAAGTATAATATATGGTAACGTTATACATGAATCTGATAAGGATATTCACAGGCGCATTTGTAATTTTGGATACTGACTCACCTTTTAAGTTCGTTTTGTTCCTGAACATTCGAGAGCTGAAGTAATGTCTTGCCGGCATTTTCTAACTAGCGCAAGTGAAACTTGCCCTGAAAACACTCAAACACTGACATCCAGCCAACAAATCAGTCTGTCTTTTCTTCTCTCATTTCGTTAGCCTCTCAGCAAATACCCTGCTGTGATCAACGACATCTCCTTCTGGCTACCTCGCGAGAATTACACGGAGAACGATTTCTATGACTTAGTCCGAACAATTGGAGGAGACCTGGTGGAAAAAGTTGATCTTATAGACAAGTTTGAACATCCAAAGTAAGTAAAAAAAAAAAACGCTCTCTGGCTTACCCTTTGTTCTGTGTGACAAATAGCATGTGCGAGTATGTAATAGAGTTTTGCTGCAACATAGTATGTAAGAGACAAATGTGATCTGAATTTATAGCGAACCTTAAGCATATCAGAAAACTCTTTTATATCAGTACTTTTTGAAAGTCTTTCAAGATGCGGTTTTCATCTTTCCTGCCTTAGTAAACAAAGGATATGAAACAGAAGATTTTAAAGATCTTGGAGTTTTCCGGTGTTGTTTTGGGAAGTGATTTCTTACCCTCTCACATTCTGGGTACTGAGGAAATGGAGCCGAGAAAGCAGTTTGTGGCGGGAAAGCTGTTTTGTTGGTCTCTCAGTGAACGTTTATTAAGCACATACCACACGCCAAGACCCGTATTGCGCCCTAGGAGTTCCGTGTGCGTCTGGAAGTGTGCTCAAGGACTGCGGGAGGCGGTGTTCCCTGAGCGCCTGCACGCTCAGCACCGTGTCTCCATCTATGTCGGTACTCACGCGGCAGCTTGGGTGGATGTCAGGTCCTCGGCTCGCCCGTTTTTGGGGCGAGCAGGGTCTCGTAAATGTTGCTCAGTTGTCTTCTCAAGTTGAAGTTGATATAAAGAAATTTGAGGCCAGGCTTGATCTTTTTTTCTTTTCTTCCTAAAGAATTCTTTGTCTTCAAAGTTTAATAACTGTGTCAGGATCCCTCTCGGTTGTAACCTGCTCTTGCTACTGTGTGAACCCTTGTCTCTCTCTAATCAAGGTTGCTGCCTCCTGGGTCTCAGGAAAGTTTTCTTGAATTGTATCAACAAGGCTCTCTCCTGATCCTGCCCTTGGGGATCCACACATGCCCTCCAGCCCTCGTTTGTCCGACGCCTCGGGCTGCTATTTTTCCCTCTGATGTTTGAAAAACCTCTCTCTCCACTTGGTCTTGGGTGCTCCCCCCACTGTTACTTCCCCCACCGCCGTCTTCTGTGGCCTCTTCTTGCCCACATTCAGGTATTCTGTCCCACACCCACCTTTTCTAAGTTCTTCAAGCTCATATTTCAGTTCTCCCTGTTTTCTTCCTGTCTCTTCCCGGAGTCATTTCTGCTTTGTGATTTTTCCTTCTTAAATAAATTGCTTCATTTGATTTTTAAAATTCACTGCAAAATACTTGGCCAGAAATTTCATGTGACCCAATGGCAGCATTTTTCTCTGACTTCCCGTCAGTAAGTTTTTCTGCCATTTCCCTTTTTCTTCCTTCCCTGTATTTTAGTTGGTGCATCAGTGGTGTGCATGTGATTGCTTCTTGTCCCTCATATTTGAATGCGTTGGGTTTTTGGAACCCGCTCTTTGCACGAGGTTGAGGGCTGAGCTGGGGGCTCCCTTTGACATCTTGTGAGTGACACGCCCCCCAGTCCCAATTAATGCGAGTCAGCACCCTTTGGTGGAGACCTTCAGCTTCTGTAAAAACACCTCTGGGTTGTTAGGCTGCTTTGTCGTCAGGACACAGTAGTCCCTCATGGTGACTCTTCAGGACAAACGGATCTATTTAGGGTGCGCCTGAGTCAGGGCTGAAGGCTACTCAGACCAACGCAGGTCTGAGGCCGGAGACCCTCGGCATCTCAGCGCCTCCCACAGTTAAACACACAGTCGCTCTCCGCCCCGCCGCCTCAGCCCAAGGCTCTTCCAGCCTGTCCTCTCTCTGATACCAGCACCAGTTCTGGGGGGAGGCAGGCTCAGTGAGTGAACCGTCACCCCACATGCCGGGTGGAGCCCTGCGCGCCAGGCCACTTCCTGGGGTCTGAGCAGGCTGTGGACCAGCCGCTGCTGGTTCAAGAACCTATCGTTGGTTTAGTTAGGGGGCCGCCCTAAACCGACCGGCCCCCCCTTCCAAGCAAGAGCATCCTCAGCAGAGGGGCTCACTGCACGGTTTCGGAACCTGCACAGGGACGCTGCCGTCCTCCTCCCGGTCCTCCCTCCCCTCCCCGGCCGCCTCCACCTGCGGGACTCCCAGCTTGCCCCTGGCCGCTGGCTCAATCGTGTCCTAGTCTTCACCTGCCGGCCCCCTGACGCAGGCTCCGCGGGGCCCAGGGCCCCATGCCTCCCTCCGCCTGCTCTCAGTGTTTTCAGGGGTGGGAGGAGGCTCACGGCCTCATGGCTGGTGGGTGCCTATCCACCCTCCCTCCCTCCCTCGAGGGGCTTTTACTCCATGACCGGAGGTGGTTTATGACGTTGGAAGCCGAGGCCGTGTGGTCTGGCGGAAAGAGCTGGGACTCGGGCGCCCTGATTCCCGCCTCTCTGCGCCCTAATACCTGGTCCTGGGCTGCCAGGCCGCAGGCTCCTCCTCTGCCCACTTGAGAGCTCGGATACCGTCTTGCAGCGGTTGCCGCAAACACAAGATTAGTCCGTCTGTGTGACATGCTTTGAAAACCGCCGCGTTCTAAAATAATTGCTAGGTGGTCGAGTATCAACCAGTAACTTCCACAGTCAACCCATCTTGTTTCCTAAGACAGAGGACAACCTCAGTAGAGCTAGTCCGCTCGGGTTTGGTGGTCGGTCCAGATGGTGAAGCCGATTCTAGAGAGAAAACAATGTGAGTTCACACAGCATGTCGCTCTGAAATGGAGCCTCGTCCTCTAGCAACTTGAGGAGTAAATTTTCTATCACAAAGAAAAAAAACACACAAATACTCCGTCCAGTGGCATGGATGCTGGCAGGCCGGGCTCCGTTGTCCACAGGCTGGTCTCCGGGCTGTATGCCAAGGCGATGCTGCGCACAGTGCCAGCAGGGGGGCTGACCTCTCTGGTCATCTTTCTAGAGACGGAGCCGAGTAAGCGCAGTTACCGGAACTTAAAGATGGGCCGGCAGTGAGAAGCCCGCTCCAGCTAATCTTGGAGAGCGCATCAGAAGACGCGTCCCCTTGAAATAGCACGCAGTGCCAAGGAGACGGCCTTGGAACTCCGCTGGCTACTTGCCCTTCCCTCGTTTTTATCGCAAGCCTGGTGGCATGAGTATAAGAACGTCTATTGTTGTGGTTCAGACAGCCTGGAACACAGTTCAAAGAAAATTATTTTTAGCCTGGTATTTCTTTTCCCCGATCCCTTCTCTCCCCTCCATCCCCAAGCCTTCTTTTTAAAGCAGCCAGGGAGGGGTGTGTTCTGTCGCCATCAGAGAGCGCCTCGTTGGCCCCCAGCGGGAGACACTATAGAACACAGTTAGTTCAGTCCCCGAACCCCCCTCTTCCGACGCGCCCCCCAGGACCTCGCCGTTTGCAGAAGGATTCTTGGGGATCCCCTGCAGGCTGACCTGACCCCAGAGGAGCAGCCGTGCACAGAGCAGGAAGGGACCCGAGTGCCTCCTGGACGCCGGGGAGGCGGGGCCAGCGGCGTCCCATCCCCAGCCGCCTGCCACACCACCCCACGCCCTTGTGGAAACTAACCAGGAAGCCCCTCTCTCCTTCGGAACTTGCCGTTGGCACTTTTCAGGGAGTTCTCCAGCAGCGTCTGTGCTTGGCACCTTGTGCGCCTTTTTGTAAGCGTGGGGACTGAGCGCCCTCTTTCCAAGACGCAGGAAAGGGTGCCTCACACCCCTTTGTGGTGCCTTGTCTCACCCCCACAGTAGCGATCAGAGGGACGCCAGTTAAGACATGCTCCCCAGGTAGTGTGTGTGGGGACAGGAGGTCTCTGTCTTGCTCGCAGGGGTGGAATGAGGAGCAGAACTCCCCTCTCCCCTGTCATGGGGGACAGTTACGAGAAAGGCTTTCCATCGCTGGGTCTTTAAAGTTGTTATCTCAGTTCACAAGGTCACTTCTTTCCACTGGCTGCCACCCAGATGAATGCCCAGGGCCCGCGGGGGGAGTCGGCCCTCCCCCGCCCCCCACCGCCAGTCCCCTTGTCTGTCACCTCACTTTCCACACCCCATGGAGACTCGGCCTGTGTGCCACGGTCCTCAGAGTTGGTGATGTTGTCCTGGTGACCACGAGGCGCATGAATCCAAATGCTGCCTCAGAATTGTACAGAGCATCACCACGCCCTTACCCTCACTACAGAGCTGGGAGCTGAGTCTCTAAGAATGGGTCTGTATTTGTAAGGAAGTCTCCGCGATACGCTGGTGAGACCTTTTTGAGTCAACTTCAGATTTCTGAGCAGCAGAGATGCCCCGCAGACCTGGGCCTCACCTGGCTGGCCTCCTGAAAAACCATCAAGCCTCTTGTGCCCCCAGCGCCTCTGGGCTCCAATGTCACCCTGGGCTGGGCCGAGACCTGCCGGCTGGGGCGGTTCCAGGCAGCTGACTCCAGTGTCTCCTGGCGACTTGTTTTCCTTAACTTGGTCAATCTGAGGCTCCAGCAGCAGTCAAGAGGATGCACCAAAAAAGGCAGGGGGCAGCCACCCCCGGGAGGAAGGGCCCCTCCATGGGGAAGGACCGGTGATAGGCACAGGTGGGCCCAGTGGTCCCGCCATTTGGGCGTCTGCCTTTGGGGTGTTGATAGCGGGCCCGGCAGTTAGGAGCAGGTGGAGGCGTGCAGCAGGGCAGACCAGCGGTCAAGGAGGATCTGGGCTTTGGGACAGCCATCCAGGCAAGTGTGGAGGGGAGCCCAGCTCAGGCTGGCCTGAGGGAGCACAGAGGCCGCTCCTGGGGTGGGAGCCCCGGATGTTGGGGCAGAATCCTTGCAGGACAGTCTGCGTGTTCTGCTGAGCACTATTGGCCCAGGGCTTCTGCGGGTCCGCCTCTCAGAAGTGGAGTCTGGTTCTGAGTCCAGAGCGGGGCAGAATCTGAGATGCGAGGCGTGGGGGGACACGGGGAATGGGGGAGTTAGAAAACCCAGTGGAAACAGCCGGTCTTTGTGGGAGTTTCTGTCTCTGTTTCGCTTCATTTTAGTAGTCCATAGCGTCGCTGTGATCATTTGTTCAGGTGTAGTTTGGAGTCTGAGAGGGTGTTATCATCGAAAGAATTTGATCAGGGTCTAGTGAGGAGAGAGCAAGGTAGAATGTCCTGAGAGTCCCGTGAAGGAGACAAGGACTCCCCAGGGCAGCGCAGTGCAGGTGAGGGGTCCCCATCACAGAGCCTCCTGTGACTCAGACGCTGGGGATGCAAGCGAAGGGGCTTCCGTCCCGCCGTCCCCAGGGTCTCCACCCTCCTGCTCACACGCGTCTGTCTCCAGCAGAGCCCCCTCGGGGTGTTCTGGAAGCCCCAGAGGGTGTCTTGTGCAAACCAGCACACTCCACTGAATGTGGCATGGCTGCCATCGCGTCCCGCGGCGCCGGCCAGCACACCGTCGGCTGTGGAGCCCGTGGGGCCCTGCGTGTCCCGCCTGCGCACAGCTGGCCCGCCCCACGGCCAGCACACTGTCGGCTGTGGAGCCCCGTGGGGCCCTGCGTGTCCCGCCTGCGCGCAGCTGGCCCGCCCCACGGCCAGCACACCGTCGGCTGTGGAGCCCGTGGGGCCCTGCGTGTCCCGCCTGCGCACAGCTGGCCCGCCCCACGGCCAGCACACCGTCGGCTGTGGAGCCCGTGGGGCCCTGCGTGTCCCGCCTGCGCACAGCTGGCCCGCCCCACGGCCAGCACACTGTCGGCTGTGGAGCCCCGTGGGGCCCTGCGTGTCCCGCCTGCGCGCAGCTGGCCCGCCCCACGGCCAGCACACCGTCGGCTGTGGAGCCCGTGGGGCCCTGCGTGTCCCGCCTGCGCACAGCTGGCCCGCCCCACAGGCGTCGCCATGCTGCCACCTCTGTCTGAGCCCAGTCTCCCCGCCGGCCGTGCAGAGAGCCTCGCCCAGGCCCTGCCTGGTCTTTTCCCTGCCGGTTACACAGCAAACAAGGGCTGGGGATTCTGGGTCGGTCCTAAGTTTCCTTTACACGGACGTCTTTTCCATGCGTGCACAATTCAGGGATGAGGACAAAATCCACAGAATGCCAGTAGTCTTCCAGAACTGTTTTGTAGGATGTCTCATGTGTAATATTTCTCAGAGGAGAAAGAACACTTCACAGAAGTGCTTGGAGTCTGTGTTTGAGAGATGTGGCCACTGTTCTTAGCCCTCACTGCTCCCGAAAGGAAGTGGCAATAGTAAGATGAGGAAGGACCCTAACCTTGGAAGTTAGGCAGGTGAAGTATCTATACCGGACATGACAGTTGTGGCCTAGGTGTGCACAGAGGTTTACCGGAATCATCTCTTACCTTGTGCTATGCGTATTCACTGTCATGTCTGACTCTCTGTGACCCCGTGAACTGTACCAGGCTCCTCCGTCCATGGGATTCTCCAGGCAAGAATACTGGAGTGGGTTGCCATGCCCTCCTCCAAGGGATCTTCCCAACCCAGGGATCGAGCCCAGGTCTCCCACATTGCAGGCGGATTCTCTACCATCAAGCCACCAGGGAAGTCCATCTCTTATCCTAGTGTTCATTAAATATGGTGATTTCTCCTGGATCATCTGTCTGGTAATGCAGCCAGTGTGCAAGTTTTGAAAGTCTATGGTTATAGTAGAAACAGCATTTCTAGCACGTTCTTCTGTTTCAGCAACTGCTCCGTTGCTGTATGTTTATACATTTTCCCACCCATGCTCTGTAAATCAGCGCCAAGCAGTAGGCCTTGAACTTTCCACTCTCTTTGGCCTTTAGAACAAAGTACTCAATTAAGAAATTTTGATGAAATTGATTCACCATAAAGAAAAAAAAAATCTCTATGTTATATTTTTTTTCAGGATATAACTGACACCTCTTTCCATGTAGACCCAAAACACACCCAGTTGGTAACATTTTCTGCTTAAATGACCAGAAGCTTACCTCTCAGTTAACAATGGTTTCTTTTCTTACAGGAGAGAAAAGTGTGGTGCGGATTGCTATATAGAAACAAGAATTAGGTTGCAATAAGTTGGGATGTGAGTAAACCACTGGTTTAAAAATAGTGTGGTTTGGACCAAATGTTCAGATAGAGAAAGGGAAGGAAAGAAAGAGGGTGGGGGGAGTTTTGTGAAGAAGGTTGGTCATATCCTATATAAAATATATTTTGAAACTCTGAGCTCCCAGGATCAGGAAGCTGATGGGGGGGGCGGGGAGGGGGGGGTTAGAAGTATGCAGATTATCCACGGTTACCTAGGAAACCCCTCTTCTGATTGGAAGAGGAGCGATCACAAGGCAGGAGAGAAATTCAAGGAGTCAGATTAGGACGGGTTCATGTGTATGTCTGTTTGCCTTAATGCGAGGAACGAGGAACGTCTATGAAGGAAGATGAGGTGAAGAGAAAAGCTCTCTGCCCAGGGAAGGTGGAGAAACTTCCCATCTCTTGAGACTGGAGCTCCCAAACCATGATGCCCTGCACCATCCTGCCCAGGGTGACAGTTGAAGCGGGCCCCGGCCTCGCTTTCCCGGAAGCCCCTGCCTCCCTTTCCCGGAAGCCCCGGCCCCCCTTCGCGGAAGCCCCTGCGTCCCTGCACACTGTCTCGACAGGGCAGCTGCCGCAGTGGACCAGTGGGACTCTGCCCTTGGACCCGGCCGACTGGTCCAGAGAGGAGCACTTCACAAGGCTGGGCCGATGGGCCTCTTCTCCATCTGGTTTGGGTGGAAAACTAGAGAGAGCTTGGGCTGTGCGTGGTCTTGCCAGGAACCGTCGCTGGCCATGTTTCCTGCAGTGGAGAGGGCAGAGAGCCAGCGGAGGAAGCGGCCGAGAAGGGAGGTGGAAGGCGGATGCCTTTGGGGCGGGTCCTGGTCCACCGTGTGCAGGGCCCCGGCTGCACCGACCTTTCCCCGGTCCTTCCTCAGACCCCACAAGCCAATGTAACTCCCGGCATGTAAGGTCCTTGGACGTGTGTTTCCATTACTGGAGACCAGATGAGTCCCAGAAGCTTTGGGCCCTGGAAGCGGGCAAGAAGGCAGAGGAAGCAGGCTGAAGCCAGCAGCCTCCTGGTCAGAAGACGTGAAGGGGCATGGAGAAGAGCTGCGGCCGCCTTGGGCACTTGGTGTTTCTGTTCAGTGCAAGTTTGAAGTGGTTCTTCTCCTCTGAGCTGGAGTGGCTAAAAATGAATGCTATCTAGGTGCAAGGTATTCATTCCAGGGAACCTGCACTGAACACTTAGCACAGGGGAGCCACCACGCTGTGTGTGAGTCTCGTGGTCCAGAAATATCAGAGCCATTTTTAGAAACGAGCGCCTGTCCTCAAGCAGCTCACCGTCTGATAGCAGGTCTGTTCAGATGATGTTTGCAGTCCACATGCCATCAAGCGTCTTGGATGAGCAGTGCACCACCGTGGTTTCAAAGATGGGCTGCATCTCCCTTTGCCTTAAATGCTCAAGCAACTTTGCAGATCATGGTTCAGTAGAGTCTTGAAGGCAAACAGGACTTAGACATGGACGGGGCCAGGGCAGAGTGGGTGGCTTGCCCAAAGACTGAAAGACAGAGGTGGGAGAGGAGTCCAGACTGACCAGCATGCAGGGTGCACGGGGCTGGGGGAGGGACTGCTGGGGGTGGGCCCCATCACAAAGACCCTGAACTCCCTTATAAAATTGTGGACTTTCTCATCGAGCACGTGGGGAGTCACTGAGCTGGTTCACCCGTTTGCAGTTTATGAAGGATTTTCCATCTTGCCTGTGGCGACCGTGCTGGCCAGGGGTGAGGTTGGTCATAGGAAAAAGATGTATTGGGTTGGCCAGAAAGTTCGTTTGGGCGTTCCTGTACCATCTTGTGGGAAAAATCAAATGAACTTTTTGGCCAACCCAGTAGAAGCGTGTGAGAGGAGGTAAGTCCTTGATGAGACGCTGGGCGGGGCGAGAGCCTCGTGGGAAGAAGCTGGCTGGCGGGGGAGATATTCAGGGTCCAAATCTATGGGGAAGGTGAGCCCGTTCCAGGAAGAGAGCAGGGAGGTGGGGGAGGAAACACAGTCCCTGGGCACGTGGGACCCGGAGGACCGAAGCCGACCAGGCCAGAGGGAGGGGAGGAGGCAGCGGCCTTTGGAGGAGGTGAGTTGATTAGTTTGCACCTCTTGGGCCGAGGGGGCACACACAGCCCAGCTGACCGGAGAGCGAGGCCAGGTTTAGCATCTACACTCGGGCGGGACTAGCACCCCAGTAAGTTCTAGAACAGGAGAGGGGGAGGAGGCGAGAGCCCCAGGGAAGACCTCGGGGGTGGGAGAGGGAGGGCGGGGTTCGGAGGGACGGCGCAGTGGTGGCGGAACCACAGGAGGAGCCGCCGCGAGGCGCCACCATGGAGTCCGGGAGGCGGCGCCAGGGTCTCCCGAGGGGCTGCGGTTCAGAAAACCTTGCAGATCATCTGGTTTCTTCACGTTTCATCCCCGTGCTTTCACTTACATTTATTCCACAAGCGTTCGTGATGAGAGGATGCGTGATGTCATGGACACACTTGAGGGTGGACGCACTACACAGAGAACCAGGGGCTGAGGGGGACGGACCACAGAGAACCAGGGGTTAAGGGGGCCGGGCCCCAAAGAACCAGGGGCTGAGGGGGACGGACCACAGAGAGAACCTGGGGCTGTGCTCCGCCCCCGGCCCGCCCTTCCGAGCGGCGTCTGGCCCTTCCCTCTGAAGCAGTGCTGCAGGAAGTTCCCCTTTCCCGTTACCCCGTGTGTGTCTTCCTTCCCTGCTTGGATCGCTTTAAGGATCCAATGAAGCCACTGGAGGACCTGCGGTAGTTAGCAACCCGCCCCCCGGCGCGAGGGGGTCCTCCGAACACAAGCCTCCTCAGATTCATTTAAAGGGGTGCAGTTAGTGTATTCAGCTCAGGAAAGGGGATGGCCTGAAAACTAGGAGCTAAGCATATGAGCAGGATTTAGAATTTAAATGATACTTTGATCAACATTTCTTGAAATGGCACCGGAAGGTCGGGTCTCATGTCCTTCCGGATGTGTCTGTGCAGCAGGGTCTGCGTGCCCCCTGTGGGGGTGGCCTCCTCCGGATGGCGGCGGGTCCACCTGGGGGATAGGGTTCTAGCAGTCAACCGCACACCTCCACTCACCTCCCAAACCCGAAACAGCCATCCCACGGTGAGTGGACAGGAGGACAGAAGTGGGAGGGACATATGGCAGGAAAAGCGGGGAAGACTCGGTTATATTTAGGATGTGATTGTTTTTGACCTAGATTCAATCAATGGATACCTATATATTGAACCTCTCCCTTTCACGATTCCTCCGGCAAGAAAACCTATTTAAATATGAATCCCAAATCATGTCATCTCATGTCTGCCGCAGGAATATAGCAGGCAGTATTAAACAGACCAAGCCCTCGAGAAGCCTAGTCTGAACAGAAGCTATTCTTGGCCTTGTTTAAGTAAAGGAGATCAATACAGATATGCAAGATGGAAAAATCCTAATAGTAGGAAACCAAAATTCAAGGTCCCTCCAACCTTCGAAGCAGAGCAAGTGTTCCTCAGGAAACAGACATGTCTTAGAGGTTTCAGTGGGGTTCCCCCAGGGGTGGTGGTAATGCATCCTTCATGCCCCACTCCTAGCATGGAGCCCCCCTTCCTGCCTGGACGTCCCCCTGCAGGCCGCTCTGCTTGCCCAGTGGCTGGACCAGGTGCAGGGTAAAGTCGGACTCTGTAATGTAGGACCCACTTTACACATTGATATATTGTAATCATACTGTTAAACTATTTTTAACAATACTTTTACTTACTAAATAGGTTTTCTGCTTATTGCAATACAAGGGGGATTTTTTTTTCTTTTAGCTCATGCCATAATGCAAAAATGGCAAGGCAGTTATTGTACTCATAATGGCAGATTTGTTTAATTAAAATTACATTCAGTCGTGCTGACACTGTCATAAGCAACTGAAAAACAGCTATTATGATCGGTTGATACGCTGCCTTGAGCGGCTAATAATTGTGGTTAGAAGGAGGTTTCGCTTCTTTATCATCAGTAAACTTGAGCGCTCATGTTTGAAAGAAGCGGTATTAATAGTTTTAAAGTTTTAGGTTTGTTTATCAGTTGGGCCTTGGCATTATGTTTTTAAAATCAGCCTTTCCACCCGTCCCCCAGTAAAGAGAAGGCAACCGTTTCTGTTAAATATCACACGGGAGTGTTTGGTGGAGAAGCAGGTTTCAACAGCCCCCGCTGGATGTGAGCGGAGGGCCCTCTCGGGTGTCGTCGCCCTCCTGAGACCGCTCGTGGTCCCTGGAGCTCGGTCTTCCTGCAGCGGACGCGTGATGTGGTTGTGTCGTATTCCGCCTCATTTCTTGACATGTCCCAGGAGGAGAGGACCGTGTGTCACAGGGGCCGGCAGGCCTCACGGAGCAGCACGTGGGCCCTCACGGCTGCCCCGAGTTCAGGTTTTGGCTTTGTCACCAGTGGGACTTTAAGTTGCCCTCTCTCTCTGAGTTTGTCTTTAAAACAGAATTAACGTCAGAACCTACCTTACAAGTTCCTTTGCAGGAGCTGGCATGTACGTGTGTAGTTTTCACTGCTGCTGGTGGTGGTGGCGGAATCCTAGTGCTGGCTTTCCTTCTGGGAGAAGCGCATTGTAGCTGGAAGTAAGCACTGACTACATGCCAAGAACGGCAGAGCTTCCCGCTGGAAGGTTTGTGTGTTGTGTTACGTGTGTAGTTAGGCGCATGCTCGTAAGAGACACCTAAGTTGCTTGATGAAAATGAATGACAAAGTTGCTTTCATAATGTCTAATTGTTTTGGATTGGAAGACCAGGAAAGAAAGTTGAGGATATCATGAAAGAAAAAAACGTGTGATGGGCTTTGAGATCTGAGAAGGAATTTTTTTAACACCGTAAGAAGAAGTTGCAGTATACTTTTTTTTCTGAGCACAATAAATTCTCTAGGATATAGGCTGTGTGACGTTATTGATAGAGAAAATGGGAAGGAATGCCGGACCTTGCAGCCAGCACATCTGTTTGTAAGGCAGTATCTGATGAGATTTCCATTCGGGGGCAGGCCCAGCGTATGTGTTACTCAGGTGAGATTCAGGCCAGAAGTGGATCCTGTAGAGTCTTCATTCCAACACTTTGTTTTCTGATTTGGAATTCAGCATGCAGCCGATCTGGTGAAGTCAGTGGCTGGAAGATCGTTGCTGTCAGTGTTCATGAAACAAAGGAGACTGGTCATTTTCAGGAGGTGGCACAATTCTGCCATCCTCTATTGGTGTTTTAAAATCTATTTCATGATAAAGTAGTCTCCAGAGCACATCAACTATTAGATGTCTATTTTAGACGTCTATTGTTACACCAATTTATAAAATTCCCTGTGGCGTGAACAGGCGACTCATGCAGGGGCCAGAGGGCACTGGGCACGCTGGGGCCTCCCTGGGCAGCACGTGCAGTGGTGAGGCTGCCTGCGGAGCCATGCACCTCGGGATGAAACCCCGCTTCCTCACGACGTCTCTCTAGGGAGCGCGCACCATTGTTCTCACCTGCATCCTCGCCTGCCTTCTCTCTCATCTGGACAAGCCACTGGTTGTCATCTAAAAACCTGGTGTCATAAATCTACCTTGAAAGCAGCGACATAAAAGTCTAAAATTGAAAGGAGGTTCATAGAAGCACATCCAGCTCTTTTTTACGAAAGCAGAATGATTGCGTTTTTAATTCTAACACATGTCCTCCAGCCTCGTGCGGCTGTGGGCGTGTTCCCAGGGGCCGGTGCTCCGTCTCTGTGTCTCCTGTCCTGCCGTGGGTATGTTACCCTATTGCACGCACGCTTGTGTTGTTCTCAGTCATTACTGGAATTTTCATATGAAATATTACAATGCTTGTACTCTGCATTTAGAGCACTCTTGAAGGTTTGTTCTCACCTGGGAATCCCGTCAGGTGTATTTGGAGTATCTTTGGGGATTTTCAGGAATGCAAAGTAGGTTGGTTCTTCTTGCTTAGGTAGAGTGAACTGGCTCAGAGTTCATCCAGCCATTTGCACACATGCCTGTAGGAAGCTCTGGGGTGCCTGGGAAAGGCCACGTTATGTTGTAAATTGGGTATCAGACCTACCTTCCCTCTCTTCTTTACTGGACGTCTGGTTCTTTATTTGCAGATGGGTGAGTGAGAGCGCTGCCTGTGAGGGGTAGGGCCATGAGGAGGTGTGGACTTGTGGATTTCACCGACTGTCAGGCAGGGTCTCTGAGGACCAGCCTGTCCCTCACCGTGACTGCCTGGGCGGCGCCTGCACCGCTGTCTGCTGCTGCAGGCCGGGCGTCGGGCTGCAACAGGGCTCTCTGAAGCCTCACTTGGTTTCTTCCCCTTGTTCCGAGCAGACTGCCCAAGGGTCGCGTACTTTCCTCAGATAACTTGTCTCTAATCAACTCTCAAATCATCTGGTGGGTTTCTGAATAATCCTTTTTTTTTTTTTTAAGTCCTTCTCTATTTTACTGCTATCCACTTCACTCTTGGACTGAGTTTTTAAAGGTTATATCCCCAAGATAACATTGAGCTTTTTCATGACTGTGTCTTTCAAGTGTGTTCTTATAATCCTACGTGGGCAATTTAATTAGGATGAAGTGTATGTGTGTGTGGGTGGGTGGGTGCGCGCGCACGCGCATGCAGACACAAGAGCTATTGAGTACCTGTTCTGTGTGAGCTACCGTTTTATATGCTGGTACAGGGGGAGGGTTCAGGCTTGGAGAGTTTTAAGTCATTGGCCTGAGGTCACACAGCTGTTGGGTGGTCATGGCAGGGCTTAAAGGAAACACAGCAGCTTTTGCATTGCTTCATATCTTGCACAAAAACCAAATCAAATCTGGGTGTTGGCTGTCTCTCCTCCTCCCCACCATGAAGCGTGCATGCTAAGTCAATTCAGTCATGTCCGACTGTTTGCGACCCCATGGCTGTAGCCCGCCAGGCTCTATCCATGGGATTCTCCAGGCAAGAATACTGGAATGGGTTGCCATGCCCTCCTCCAGGGGATCTTCCTGACCTAGGGATTGAACCCAGGTCTCTTGCATTGCAGCCAGATTCTTTACCGTCTGAGCCACCAGGGAAGCCCAGATTATAACACACATACATATAAAATACATACTTTAGACACCTGTATAGGAAACTGTAAATAAAGAACAGTATAGGCTAAAGCTTGAGCTATAATTGATCCAGGATGATCCATGTATAATATGCTTCTGAATCACATGAATCCCTCATATGACTTTTTTAAAAATCACTTGTCCGTTGTTTAAGCTTTCTGATTAATTGGAATAAGGGCTAAGGATGGTTTACTCCAAGATAGAACTCTTACTCTGAACAAAGTATTTTCACTTTAAAAGCCTTTTGGAATATCTGAAGTCATTCCTTCCCCATCTAAAGCAGTCACTGAGAGTTGATTTATAATATATCCTGCCTTTGCCCCTGCGTGTAGAATCTAACCTAGCACCTCAGGAAGAACGGAAGAAGATTTTTTTAAATGTCAAAAAAAAAGAAAAAAAATAGAACTTCCTCCTTTGCATCTTCCTCCAGCTTCTGTCACCGACCTTGGATGCCTGCTCTCCAGGGCAAGAGAGTAAATTTGCACAGTTGTGAACAACTTAAAGGAAGCCAGTTCCTGAAGGCACTGGACCATGCAGGTGCTTGTCATTGAAGAGGCCAGCACAGGAAGATGGGCCCGCGGGTAAACGCATTGGGTACCCCGAGCCCCCGCGGCCCAGTCACGTCTTCAGAGGGCTCTCTGCATCCTCACGACAGTCGCTCTCAGCAGCCTGGACAGGCGCGTGCACTCTGACCTTGCTTGGGTCTCACCCTGCAGAGCATCTCAACCTGAGCTTGACTTCCTCCCAGGGAGATGGTACTGAAGGCAGCGGCGTCACGAGCTCAGAGCATAGGCTTCCGGGGAAAAGGCTTGATGAGTGGCTTTTTAGAGAAATATTTTAGACTAATGAACGAAACAAATAGCTCCACTCTAAGAAGAACTCTCAGCTCCCTTATGATCTACCTTCATGCACACACACATTTTCTTCCAGGAGTGGGGAGCAAGTGTCCATGGGTGAGAAAAAGAACCGAAGTAATAATCCAGCTTTGATCAAAACTCTTGTGTTACAGCGTTCCCTCTGAAAATGATTTCTAATCAGTGAGCGCTTCCACAGCATGCTCAGGAGTAATTACCTTACATGTGTTTCCTCTGAGCTCTGATTAGAAGCAAGATGTGAGATCAGAGGGGCAGAAGAGGAAGGTAAGAAGGGAAAATCTCACCCAGGCGCTGAAATGCCCAGGTTGAGGGCTGTTTCATAAGCTCGTGCCCCGGGTAGGGATGTCAACCTCCGTTCACCCTCGTCCCCTTGCTGGTGAACACATGCCCACTCTTTGGGGCAGCGTTGACGATGTAACGATGGCCACTGAGGCAGGGCGACCGGCTGGCTCCAGTGAAAGCATTTGTTCTGGCAGCACACAGGCGTGTGGGCTGCTAAACCCTCTTCTCACCCTGTGTCCTGGTGGTCAGGACTCAGTTTTCAGCACGGACTGCTAGGTGCAGACTCTCCAGCCCACACGGTAGTTGAACCTGGGCTTCGTTAGTCCAAGAAGGGACCCAGGGGCCCGGGAAGGGAAGTCAAAGACTGGGAACGATTCTGCCTGTGAAAGGAAGGCACAGCAAGAGGTGGCGAGGGCCAGCGGGTGGTGGGGTCACTCGGGCGGCGAGGACTACGTAGGGTCTGTGCAGGCAAGAAGAGGTCTGTGACCCCCAGCACTTGGTGGATGGCAACGAGTTCCTAGACTCTCGAGGATGTGTGACGAGGGGCTTCCCTGGGGTCCGATGTTCAAGACTTTGCCCTTCCGGTGTAGGGGGTGCAGTTTTGAGCCCTGGTTGGGAAGCTAAGATCCCACATGCCTCATGGCCAAAAAACAAAAAAACCATAGAACAGAAGCAATATTGTAACAAATTCAGTAAAAGACTTAAAAAAAATGGTTCAAATAAAAAAATAATTTAAAAAAGAATATGTGAGGAAAGTATAATAAAAACACACGCACAGGGAAAAGCAGATGCCTTCTTTATGGCGAGAGTCGGACCGTGGGGCAGTGCCCGGGAAGAGAAGGCTGTCCCATTGGCTGACGAGACCGGAGCCCTCGGCCCTGTGCCACAGGAGAGCCCCCCATGGCTGCCCCTTCCCTCCCCTGAGAGGGGCCAGCTGTGCACTTTAGCCCTGCTCTCAGATGGCTGGCAGGATGTCAGCAGGGTGGCCTCTGTGAGCTTGGCCGTTCAGCCACGTGATTCCCTTGAAAGCACCCTCTCCAGGCGGCACCCTCCCCAGAGAGGAGCTTGGAGGTGCCAGCGTCTGATCTTCCAGTTTTAAACCCAGTGTCAGTGGCTTGCTCACGTGATGACCTGCATTCCCACTCCCAGTAGGTAATGATACAGTTTAAAAAATTTTTACCCTCTGCAAAAGGACTGAAAGAAGCTCAAATGAATGGCAGGTTTATTTTAGTGACTGGTTCCCTGAATATGTTTACCAATGGGAATAGCTGCAAACTCAGGTCATCTTAATGAAAACAGACTCAACAGACTCTCCGCTGACTCAGCTCTTAGGACTCTGAGCAGTGCATGTTAGGCACAGAACAGCCCCTTTCTGAACATCTTTGCATTAAAAACCGACTTGGCTAAGGTACCCTCCCCACCTTCAAAGACGCTTCAGTTCTCAGATTCTCCTGAAGACCTTTCACCCATGAGTAAATATTAACAACCATGAGTAAATATTAACTGAGAGAGTGGAGGGCAGTCATCCTGCCTCTGCTGTAGGACAGGGGGCTGCCCTCTATACACACGTGTATATCTATATATATACACATCCTGTACATATGTAGACGGGGGGCTACAGTCTATACACACATATATATATATACCATACATATGTAGATGGGGGCTGCCCTCTATCAGATCAGTTCAGTCGCTCAGTCGTGTCTGACTGTTTGCAACCCCATGAATCGCAGCACGCCAGGCCTCCCTGTCCATCACAAACTCCCAGAGTTCACTCAGACTCATGTCCATTGAGTCAGTGATGCCATCCAGCCATCTCATCCTCTGTCGTCCCCTTCTCCTCTTGCCCCCAATCCCTCCCAGCATCAGAGTCTTTTCCAATGAGTCAACTCTTCGCATGAGGTGGCCAAAGTACTGGAGTTTCAGCTTTAGCATCATTCCTTCCAAAGAACACCCAGGGCTGATCTCCTTCAGAATGGACTGGTTGGATCTCCTTGAAGTCCAAGGGACTCTCAAGAGTCTTCTCCAACACCACAGTTCAAAAGCATCAATTCTTCGGCGCTCAGCCTTCTTCACAGTCCAACTCTCACATCCATACATGACCACAGGAAAAACCATAGCCTTGACTAGCCGGACCTTTGTTGGCAAAGTAATTTCTCTGCTTTTGAATATGCTATCTAGGTTGGTCATAACTTTCCTTCCAAGGAGTAAGCGTCTTTTAATTTCATGGCTGCAGTCACCATCTGCAGTGATTTTGGAGCCCAGAAAAATAAAGTCTGACACTGTTTCCACTGTTTCCCCATCTATTTCCCATGAAGTGGTGGGACCGGATGCCATGATCTTCGTTTTCTGCATGTTGAGCTTTAAGCCAACTTTTTCACTCTCCACTTTCACCTTCATCAAGAGGCTTTTTAGTTCCTCTTCACTGTCTGCCATAAGGGTGGTGTCATCTGCATATCTGAGGTTAATGATATTTTTCCCGGCAATCTTGATTCCAGCTTGTGTTTCTTCCAGTCCAGTGTTTCTCATGATGTACTCTGTATATAAGTTAAATAAACAGGATGACAATATACAGCCTTGACGTACTCCTTTTCCTATTTGGAACCAGTCTGTTGTTCCATGTCCAATTCTAACTGTTGCCTCCTGACCTGCATACAGATTTCTCAAGAGGCAGATCAGGTGGTCTGGTATTCCCATCTCTTTCAGAATTTTCCACAGTTTATTGTGATCCACACAGTCAAAGGCTTTGGCATAGTCAATAAAGCAGAAATAGATGTTTTTCTGGAACTCTCTTGCTTTTTTGATGATCCAGCAGATGTTGGCAATTTGATCTCTGGTTCCTCTGCCTTTTCTAAAACCAGCTTGAATATCAGGAAGTTCACAGTTCATGTATTGCTGAAGCCTGGCTTGGAGAATTTTGAGCATTACTTTAGTAGCATGTGAGATGAGTGCAATTGTGCGGTAGTTTGAGCATTCTTTGGCATTGCCTTTCTTTGGGATTGGCATGAAAACTGACCTTTTCCAGTCCTGTGGCCACTGCTGAATTTTCCAGATTTGCTGGCATATTGAGTGCGGCACTTTCACAGCATCATCTTTCAGGATTTGGAATAGCTCACCTGGAATTCCATCACCTCCACTAGCTTTGTTCGTAGTGATGCTTCCTAAGGCCCACTTGACTTCACATTCCAGGATGTCTGGCTCTAGGTGAGTGATCACACCATCGTGATTATCTGGGTCGTGAAGATCTTTTTTGTACAGTTCTTCTGTGTATTCCTGCCACCTCTTCTTAATATCTTCTGCTTCTGTTAGGTCCATACCATTTCTGTCCTTTGTCGAGCCCATCTTTGCATGAAATGTTCCCTTGGTATCTCTAATTTTCTTGAAGAGATCTCTAGTCTTTCCCATTCTGTTGTTTACCTCTATTTCTTAGACGGGGGCTGCCCTCTATACCACATATATATACATACTATACATATGTAGACGGGGGCTGCCGTCTGTACCACATACATATACAAACTATGCATATGTAGAGGCTTCCCTGGTGGCTCAGATGGTAAAGCATCTGACCGCAATGCGGGAGACCACTGCCCTCTACACACATATATATACATACTATGCATATGTAGATGGGGGCTGCCCTCTATACACATATGTATATACATACTGTACATATGTAGATGGGGGGCTGCCTGGGGTGCCCCTCCCTGCTCGCAGGCTCAGATGAAACAGCCAGAATGGGCTGTTACGTCCAAGGGGGAATCTGGCCAAGGCTCTGGGCCAGTGCGTCTGTTGATATGTTAGATTTATTCAATTAGAGCCACAAGCAAAGGAACCTGAGTTGTGGGGTTGATTTGAATAATGCCTCAGAGGAGGAGTGTGTAAAGCCATTAGGAAGCCCCAGGGGAGGAGGAGGGCGGACCAGGCTCCTCCAGGGTCCCCACACGGCCCCCGTACTCCGGCCCGCTTTGCCAGTCCATCCCCGGGGGACCAGGGTCCCAGCCGGACGGCAGACGTGCCTTTTGTTCAGGGCCAGGGGTCATTTTCCTGCTTCACCATCCTCTGACGTCTCCCCACGGGTGTGAACCTGCAGCAGAAAGGAAGCTGGCGGCTGTGGAGGCTTTCAAGTCGGAGGGGCCCTGAGACCCCGGGGGATTTGGTCCTGTCAGATCGGCCCTTTGTCTCGGCACATGTGCGTCTGGCACAGTGGGCTGCATAGAATTGATCTGATGCTTTAAAAAATCAGCACGTGTGAAGTATTGGAACTAACTGCCTGGCCTCACACGTTACCATTGGCTGTGGGTTAACAAATTACGCAGTGCCACAAAGAGCCTTTTCTGGGCTCTCATTTTTAGCGCCCTGTGGCCTTTGATCTTTTCACACTTCATTAAAAGCGTGAGGCGTCTTCGCATGTTTTTTACGCACCAGCTGAAGGAGGGTCGGGAATAGGTCGCTGCAAGGAGGCTGTCCTATTCTCAGGTCCACCTGTTCCAAAACCTCGTGGTTTGGTGGATTGATATGAGGGGGAGTTCTCGTGCAGAGTAGCAGCGGGGAGACACGGGTAAGAGCAGGAAGGTTTTCTCGGAGTTGCTTGATGCCCTTAATTCTGACGTTTAATGTCACGCTTACGTCCACGGCCTCTCGCTGTCCTCAGAATGTGTTCCCTATGCTATGCTATGCTAAGTCACTTCAGTCGTGTCCGACTCTGTGCGACCCCATAGACGGCAGCCACCAGGCTCCCCCGTCCCTGAGATTCTCCAGGCAAGAACACTCGAGTGGGTTGCCATTTCCTTCACCAGTGCATGAAAGTGAAAAGTAAAAGTGAAGTCGCTCAGTCGTGTCCGACTCCTAGCGACCCCATGGACTGCAGCCCACCAGGCTCCTCCATCCATGGGACTGTCCAGGCAAGAGTACTGGAGTGGGGTGCCATTGCCTTCTCCGAACGTGTTCCCTGCTGCCCTATGAATGGGGCACAGCGTCGCGAGGAGACTTAGGCTAGGGGCGGACACGTCTGGCTGCAGGGCCACAGCCGTCACAGCCGTGTGGCCCTGGACACGTCCCCGAACCCTGAGAACCCGCTTCCTGGCTCTGAGGTGGAGGTGGGGTCTTCTGTCTCCCTGTCCAGTCCAGCCTTTCCAGGGTGCCTCTGCTCTAGGAAAGAGGAAGTCTTTACCTGGGAGGGGTTGGATTATAAATCTGTTTACTAAACTCGGTACAGTGTTCCTAGCCCCCTGTAAACACATTCAGCAGAGATGCCTCTGGAGAGGCAATGGAGCCTCCATGTGTCCTCTGCTTGTGGTCAGCGCTGGCAAATTTGATAGGTAGGTACCATGCAGTGAAGATATAGACCCCGATGTACTTTGGTTTGGTTTGCTGTGTTCCTCACCCATAGTAGGAAGGGTACAGGCAGCTACTCTTTTACCCAGGAGGGTCTTCACCCTCATCCCATTCCAAGCAGGACTCTAGTCCCACCTCTTCTTTCCTCCTTGCTGGTTGGGACCAAGGGCTTCTTCACCCATGGCGGCTCAGACAGTAAAGAATCTGCCTGCAATGCAGGAGTCCTGGGTGTGATCCGTGGGTTGGGTTGGGAAGATCCCCTGGAGAGAAGGGAATGGAAACCCACTGCAGTATTCTTGCCTGGAGAATCCCCTGGACAGAGGAGCCTGGCGGGGTACAGTCCACGGGGTCGTAAAGAGTCGAACACAGCCGAGCGACTAACAGTGTTAATCTTTGTACCCTTAGCAGAGTGTTCAGCACCCAGCATGTCATCAGAGTGTATTGGTTGACTGCCTTGGTTCAAAGTAAGCCAAGAAGATGAGAAGGAATATTTGAAATTTAACACAGTCCTCAAAATAAAATGGAATTGTCACAGGTAGGAAAGACAGAGCGTGCGTCCGTTCGCCAGCCTGGCCTGCACGCGTGCTGACTAGGGTTAGACCTTGTAGCACTTGATCGATCACCTCTGATTTCTGCATCACCGTGGGAAGCGTGTCCCATTCTGTCCCACTCACCCAGATCACGCCTCCGTCGTTCAGAACGTTAGGAAGCTGGTCCCTGTACCTGAGGCAGGACACGTGAGTCCAGCAGAACAGCAGTGGGTTCAGGATGAAGTCTGACATTTCCCTGTGGGAGGAGCGGGTGGGGAGGTGGTGGGGAGAACAGAAGCGTGCGCTCCAGCTTCCACGGAACCACCAGGGATGGTGCCCGCGCATCACGTGTGACCCAAACAGACCGCCGGGGTCCCCCTGCCCCCACCTTTTGGCCACTCCTGCAGTTAGCTCGTGAGCTGATGGTTAAGAGCTTGAAATGGGGAGCCAGACAGCCTGGGTTCAGATCACAGCCGTCTGGGGAGGCTCCTCTTGGTGGGGCAGGGGCGGGGGGGTGGTGCAGGGTTCCTGAGTCAGGGTCCCACCTTCCCTCCCAGGCAGGGGGTCGTCCACAGGCTGCAGTGCGGGAGCAGGGGTTGGGGTTGCCAACAGGGGTCCCTGCTTCATGAGGGCCAGACCTCCCTCACCTACTTCTGATAATTTCTTTCTTAATCTTTGACTTCCCCCCCATCCCACCCCCGTCTGTCTTTTTTCTGTCTCTCGGCCCCTCAAAGAATTCAAATCCTTTTAGGTTAGATTTGGGGGCTTTCTTTACCCGACTCTACTTGAGGTATATCATTCAGGTCCACTACCATTTAATAATTTTCTTTATGGCACTGTTTTGGTTGTTATATGGAAATCGTCTTCATGAGCATGTTTAGTGTCCAAACTAACACTGAGGTATTACTTTGGGGATAAGATCTTGGTCCTTCCCTGCCCCATCCCTGGGCCCACACGGCCCCTGGCACTCAGCGGGTACCAGCCCATCCCTGCTGAGGGGATATGTGCTGCATAAAATAACACTGTGCTATAGATTCATGATGTCTGTGGGTTTGTAGTCAGGGCTGGGATTTCGGAGCACCTCATTATTCCGTTTCGACAGTCTTATTACAAAATGTCTTACAAAACCGCCAGAGCGCACCGTGTCCCGGTTTGTCAGAGAGCCAGTTGCTGCCATTGCGGCGGTGCTCGGCAAGCGCCTTGAATTAACCAGTCCTGCGGGGTTCTGGCTGATGTGGAAAGGTATGTGGTTAGCATCTGTTTGTTCTGTGCATTCATCTCTCAACCATTCTCTCCATCTATTTTAAGGAATGTTTCTTTGGGTGCTGTGTTTTTTTTTTTTTTTCCTATTTATGCCTTCAGCATAAAAATATAAATAGATCATTTATCTCCGGTATCCTTCAAGTGGCTTGCATCAGCTCATGCTCTTACATAACTGAAGTTTCTGTCCCTGGGACACATCATTTGGGAGATTTGAGTGGTTGGAAATGGCCTAGGAACACGAAGGCCAGCCTCCGGGGACCTGAGGCTCCCTGCGGGGCCTGAGCTGTGCCTGCCGGCTCCCCGGCTCCCTTCCTGATAACACTGTAAGGGATACCTGTGCCGTTCACCCCACCTGACACCTGGCCTCAGACCATTTAAAGATAGAGCTGAGTTTTGCTCATTCTTGGATCCTCCGCAAAGTCTAACACACACCCCTCAGGACTTCCGTGTCTGTCCAGTGGCTAAGACCCCATGTTCCCGATGCAGAGGGCCCGGGTTCAGTCTCACATGCTGCAACTAAAGAGCCCAAGGGCTGCAACTGAGACCCGGTGCGGCCAGATACCTTTTTTTTTAAGTGTAGCTCTACTCTCTAAACGTAGTTGATGCTTTGATAAGGCCATAGTTGTTGATGCTAGTTGATGCTTTGATAATGCTTTGAGAAGGCCATTGCCTTCTCCGGATGCTTTGATAAGTCGTCAGTAAATTTGTGGCATAAAGGTTTTTTCTAATTGAGGTATAATTGACATACAACATTATGTTAGTCTCAGGTGTAACCCGACAGTGATTCCATGTTGGTGTATATTGCAGAATGATCACCGTAGTAAAACCAGTTCATATCCGTTGTCATATGTAGTTACATTTTTCTCTTGTGCATAAACTTTTCTTGAACGTGGTAATAGCAGGAAAAAGAAAAATGAGGTAGTGTGTATTCACTGTGCATATGTATGCATATTATAATTAAGGTATAACATACACTATCTCATTTAAACCAACAGCATCTCCATAAAGCGTGTGCATGACTATTACTAATACCATGTTATAGATGAGAAAGCCAGGCTGGAGAGCTTTCATAACTTGCCCAAAGTCCACACGAAGAGCTGAGACTCAACACCAGGCTGTGTGACTCTAGAGCCTGTGCTCGAGCCACTCTATGTAGAGAAGGGCCTGACCTGCTTGCGGCCCGCAGAACAAGGTCATCACACGGGGTCTGGGGTCGATCAGTGATGACCGTCAGTGATGAGACCCGAAAGTGTCCCTCTCCTGCCGTTCTGGTTTGGTTAAAAAATAAAATAAAAATGCCTTCTCAGACATTTCCTAAGAAGGCGTTTTTTTGAATTCCCAGAAGCCTTGATCGCTGGAAGAGGATACAGTCAGCATCCTTACTATTAGGCAAGTCCCCCGGCCCCCACCATTGAAACCATTCCCTTCCCTGTTAGCAGCCCCTGCAAACTGAGGGCAGAGGGCAGAGCCTGGTCTGTGGGTGGGATTCAGGGGCGACAGTGAGGGGCTTTCAGGACCAGGCGTGGAATGGGAAGTGGTGACAGGAGACACGGAGAGCCACCTGGATCTCCCCGGGCTGGTGGTTTGCATGCTGCTGCCAATTTCAGGGGACGGTAGTCCAGCACAGGGGCCCCGTGCCCCTCGGGGGTGTGGCAAGCTCTCCTGCAGAGGCCGGGGCCTCAGGGTCAGGCAGACCTGATGTTGGGTTCTCATCCTTTTCTTCCTGGGTCCGTGACCTTCGACCCATGACTCACCCTCTCCTGATGCACCGTCACCTTTCATAAAAAATAAAGTTAATAGACTTTTGATTAAAGGTGGCAGATTGAACACAAGCATTAGCCTCGGTTACCTCTCAGGATGTTCTGACAGTAACAGTAAAGAGTTTGGGGTTTTTTTTTTTTTTTTTTTTTTTTTTGAGGCATAAATTAATCAAGGACCAGGTGAATGGGGCGGGGGTGGAGGACACATCAGCAAATGTAAATTTGGGAGCTGATCAAGCACGCAAGCTGGAGACTCCAGGAGCCCACCAGAGGACTGCGCTGGAGGCCGATGCCTTTCACAACAAGCCTGCAGAAATATTTGACTCTTCAAATATATGCAGATAAAAATAACAACCAAATTTCAGAAAGGAAGATCTGCAAGACTGTTATAAAATAGTTCCCTCTTCCTAGGAATTCAGTAAGTGTTCAGTTCAGTTCAGTTTAGTCGCTCAGTCGTGTCCGACTCTTTGCAACCCCATGAATCGCAGCACGCCAGGCCTCCCTGTCCATCACCAACTCCCAGAGTTCACTCAAACTCACATCCACCGAGTCAGTGATGCCATCCAGCCATCTCATCCTCTGTCGTCCCCTTGTCCTCTTGCCCCCAATACCTCCCAGCATCAGAATCTTTTCCAATGAGTCAGCTCTTTGCATGACGTAGCCAAAGTATTGGAGTTTCACCTTCAGCATCAGTCCTTCCAATGAACACCCAGGACTGATCTCCTTCAGAATGGACTGGTTGGATCTCCTTGCAGTCCAAGGGACTCTCAAGAGTCTTCTCTAACACCACAGTTCAAAAGCATCAATTCTTTGGCGCTCAGCCTTCTTCACAGTCCAACTCTCACATCCATACATGACCACAGGAAAAATCATAGCTTTGACTAGACGGACCTTTGTTGGCAGAGTAACGTCTCTGCTTTTGAATATGCTGTCTGTGTTAGTTTTCCTTTCTCCTTCAAGGCTCCCCTCATGTACAAAGGTCACCGCATGGCCGTGGTGACTGCCTGCCTTCCTCAGCATCATCCAGCTACCCATCGGCCCTTTTGTTGTCTGTCACTGACGTCCAGCAAAGAAGAGGACAATGGGGGACGCTGTGGACAGAGGCTTCTGATCTGTGCTTGTTGATGCCTTTGGGCCTCGTGGGGCACCTGGACTGAGGCAGTGGTGGCCAGACCCAGGGTGTAGCTGGCACGGTTAGAGGAACCTCCGGCCTTGGTGGGAAGGGCGTTAAAAGCACCTCGCTGCATGTGAGGATCTAGCATCCAGGGTGCTTCCTGATTGGTGGGAACAGACCAGCTTCCCCCAATCTGTAAGGAGATGGTGGCCCCAGAGGTCCTAACAGGTTCTTTTGGGGCCCCTCAACCTGGGGCAAGAGGCGCCCACCCTGAGAGGTAGAGTTTGGGTTTGTGTGTGTGTGCAGGAGAGAGACCAAACGTGTATATTTATAAAGCAGGCCATATGCTGCTTATTGAACACGCCTTGTATTTTTGTCTCTGCTTGCTTCAGAGATAGGGAAGGCTGGCTAATCAGTCAGTCTAGGCATGCATCTGTGTATATTCACGTACATCTCAGTTGCTTCAGTTGTGTCCAAGTCTTTGCGACCCCATGAACTGTAGTCTGCCAGGCTCCTCTGTCCATGGGATTCTCCAAGAATACTAGAGTGGGTTGCCATGTCATTCTCCAAGGGATCCCAACCCAGGGATCAAACCCGAGTCTTCTGAATTGCAGGTGGATTCTTTATCAGCTGAGCCACCAGGGAAACCTAATGTCAAAGCATACATATTGATGAATCGGTTGAAGAACTGATGCCTGCATCTTCTGAGATGAGAGCCTTTGTCCAAAGGAGGGCCCAGAGCTTAGGTCCCCCGGCCGCACGTGAGTGCAGGGTCGCCTGGGGCTGTGAAAGGCTGTTTCCCCTTGGCTGCACTGATGGGGTCTCCCAGTCAAGCTCAGAAGAGGCAATGGCACGGGAGACTGGATGTGGGAATCCTTAAATATCCACCCTCCTGACAGAAGCTCCCTGGGGCCCGGAGCTTTTCACCATGAGGATTGGATAAGTGGCTTCTGTAGAGCTGGCCCTGGAGTTGTGCTGTTTGGGAGTCCTTGGCCCCTGGAAATGAGGTTCTGGCTACAGAGGGGCTTGGGTGTATTTGTGCCTTGTCAGGATTCACACGCTTTCAGCTGCATGAAGCCTGAACCGCATTAAGCTTTTTTTAAAACCAGAGAATACTGAAAGCGAGCATGGCCATTTTCGAAGTTTGATGTTCACAATTGTGTATAGCTGTCGGTCTTTAGTAAAAGTTTACATTATGATCAGTAGCTTAACAGGCTTAGTGTCAAGTTGTGGTTAAGAGGGTGGGTTTGGAGGCGGGCTGCCTGAGTTCAGATCTGCGTGTCACCACTTATGAGCCATGGTGCCCATCTCTCAGTGTCTGTACCCGAGAGATGAGGAATGAACGTCAGCAGTGCCTGCCTCAGCGCTGTTGTGACGATCATGTAGATTAGCACACGGAAGCACTTAGGAGGGTGCCTGGCACAAAATAAGCACTCGGTCAGCACGGGTGCTTGGGCTTCCCCAGTGGTGCCAGTGGAAAAGAACCCGCCTGCCGATGCAGGAGACATAAGAGACGCGCATTCCATCCCTGGGTTGGGAAGATCCCCTGGAGAAGGAAATGGCAACCCGCTTTACATTCCTTGCCTGGAGAATCCCACGGACAGAGGAGCCTGGCGGGCTACAGTCCATGGGGTGGCAAAGAGTCAGGCATGACTGAAGCGACTTACATGCACCCAAACAGGGGTGATTATCACTGTTGCTAAGTTCTTACTCTGCAGGGACTGGAAGCATTAATGCATTTTTGAAAGATTTTTGTCCCCAGTAATTAAAAACCAAAAAAGCATAAAAGGTGGAGACATGAAGGGGGTGAGACACTTAACTGCGTTTCACTTCAGTGCTTCTCTACTGCACGCTTGCTTCCTTGACAAGTGCTTAGTACGGGCTTTGTTGTCAGAGCCAAGGTGGCATTTACATGGTATAAACTGGAGGGAAGTTGCCGAGAATTTTGCATTAAAGAGCTCAGTTTTTCCAGATTGAGATAGATACATTGTTAGCCAAATACATGACTGGAATTTCTGCCACAAATTTTCAAGAGATGCATTTCGGGAAAAATCAAACATTTCCTCCCCTAAGATAAAACCGGGTTATTAGATAATTTTAAATTCATGTCACATTGCTTACTCATCCTTCTCAGAGATGCTGATTATATCAATATTTTATATATGTTCACATCCAGCTTCAGATCGGGGTTATTTTTTATTTGAATTACTGCCCCCTGAACTGCCAAGTTACTTGGCTCTGATGCTCACCCCTGTTTTGTAATTGTTCCTGATAATAGTTTGCAATATATTGGGAGACTTCCATGCAGATTGCCTGTATTAAGCTACAGTTCCTTTACCTTTACCCTGATCCTTGGGAGCAGTGCCTGCTAGGATTAGCAGTGGGCAAGATTGCTAAAGTAGCTTGTGATTCACTGTGATCAGTACACTTGCTTAGGCCCAGGCTGTCCCCGGCCCTTCTCCACTTGTTCGGACAGTTGATAACAGGTTCATTAGGTGCTCAAGGTAGAGCGATCATGTCATCGTATTGTAGCATTTCACCCCTGAGGCCTTAGAGCCCTAAAGACAAGGCTTTTCCAGCCAGTACCAATCCTGATAGTTAGTCCAAGAGCTGGGATTGGACTTGGATTCATTTAGTAACTAAATTAAAGGGGTTGTGATCACTCACAGCCACTCAGCACAAAGACAGATAAAATCACGTCCACTCAGCATGAAGGCTAAAAGCCCTGCCATCCTCGGGGAGCACACAGCTTAGAGAGGTGACGGTCAGGTAAACAGGCAACCACAGAACTGAGCTGTCCGCGTCCTCTCCGCTAACGTGTCCCGGGTCGGGGCCGTGCAGTTATCCAGTAGATGCTGTTTCAGTCCCTCGATGCAGTTGTCAAGTAGGCATCTTTGTTCTTGATGCCTGTCTTTCCGTTTATCCAATCATTTCTTCTTCTGTGAGTCATTCGTCAAAGAACACTCCCGGTGCCTGAGCTGTGCTGGGCACCAACCTTTCTTCGGTGCCACGTGCCCGAGGGAGAGAATCAGGTCCTTGCCTTCAAGTGATTTATCGTCTAGTTGAAGGAGACAGGCATGTGAAGAACCGAGAACAGAGATGTGTCTAAGGACCTGTGATGTGACTAAGAATGACACAGTGCATCGAAGACAGCACTTCAGTCCTGCCGAATCCTCCCAAGGTGTTCACAGGCACCCTGTGCACTAGTTCACAGAACGAACTTCCAAATGTTCCCTCTCGGGGGCAGTTACACCTTACACTCGGCTAGAAATCCTGTCGGACTTACTGCCTCCTCCTACCCTTTCTTCCTCCTCGGTTGAGGCATGTCTGGAATGAATGGTTCTGGAGGAGGGCCGGCTGGTGGACCTGCCCTGTGCTCAGAACCTAGAGGACCCGTCTAGAGAGAGCACGCCCTCCCCAGCCCGGCCCTGGATGCTGCTTGGTCGGTCGCCCTCTGCACCTCTAGTTCATTTGTTTGCTGGTTCAGCTGAATGCCTACTGTGCGCACATGCTGTAGAGACCGTAGGAAGCAGACAGACCTGGCTGATGTGCTCCAAGAGCTTATGGTCTAGACCAGCTGGAGAAGCTGACTTTAATCAAATAATCACATGTATGAATGTGACATGACAGCTGGGAGAAGTGTTACAACATGGTGCTTGAAGCACAGCTGAGCGCTGGAGTCGAGGGGCGGGAGGAGGAGGAGGCCGTGCAGAGCACCAGCAAGGCAGCACCAGCGAGGCTCTGGCAGGGACACGGGGGTCCCGGGGAGGCCGTGTGGCTGGACTGGAGGGGACGTGGCAATGAGGCTGGGGAGGTAGGGAGCCCAGACTGCGCCAGGCCTCGCCACATCCGAGAAAGCCCAAAGTGTATTAAGTAAGCAAAACCTGCTAGGAGACTGGTTATGGTGTTCAGAAGGAGGTACCCAGGCTGCCCTGCAGAGGGAGGACTGGGAGGAGGAGGGACCCAGGGCCAGGAGGAGGAGGGACCCAGGGCCAGGAAGAGGAGGAGGGACCCAAGGCCAGGAGCAGGAGGCACCCCGGGGCGGGAGGAGGTGGCTGCGTAGCTGGGAACCAAGCTTGTGGCCGAGGGAATGAGGGACGTGGACATCCCAAGATTAATAGGAACCAAAATCTCCAGAACCTGTCCCTTGATTGAGTCTGAGGTTATGGGGGATGGTACCCTGTGTACCACGATGTGCAGGGTTGGCCGGTGTGGGTGAAAGGACAGGACTGGCCAAAGCTGAGGTTTGGGCGGACTGACCTTGACATTCACCTGCGATGCTGAGGTCAGCGTGCTGCACAGGCTTGAGGGAGCTGGAAAAGGCTAAGTCTCACAGCAGACGTGGGGACTGGAGTGTCAACTTGTGTGTGTGTGTCTGCGTGTGCATGCATGTGCATGTGTGTGCGTGCATGTGCATGCACGCGTGCATGCGCATGCATGTGTGTATGTGCATGTGCGCGTGCGTGCGTGTGCACACACATGCGATTGTGCGTGCATGCATGTGTGCATGCATGTGTGCACACACATGCATGTGCGTTGTGTGTGCGTGCATACCTGTGTGCGTGTGTATGTGCGCATGCGTGTGTGTGTATACATGAGTGAGCAGCTGCTCTGTGACACCGGTGGGAGGACCCTCCCGAGATGAGTGATGGGGAGGTCGGGTCAGGGTGGGCTGAGGACACAGGGGAGCCCTGAAACCGTGGAGGTGGGAGCGGGCAGCTGCACAGGTGGTCCTGCAAGGGGGGGCGCCTGGGAGCTGGGCTCGGGCACAGGTCCTTCATGGGATCCCGGTGCTGGCACGTCCCAGCCTGCTTCCTTCCCTGGGAAACCCGCTGCCAAGCCCTTGAGGTGTTAGTATGTTCAACTGCATGAAAAGATATTTTACGTTGAAAGAAAAAGGAAAGGAGAAGTGGTTTTTTGTTTGCTTTGCTCCTATTTTCCTGTGTGGGTTTATCTCTGCCGTGAATCCAGGCCACTGTAATTTTTGTTGACTTCTTATGCGTTACTCTGGGCCTCCACAGGTTTTTAAATTCATGACTTTTTTTTTCCAATCTTCTTCTCTCTCTGTCGGCTCTTTTATTACCGCTTGTATTTTTCATGTGCTGTGCTGTCCTCGTCCTTACGATGCGTTGCTTACACTATTATTACCGCTGTTCTCTATGCATATTATTACTTGAGTTTTGCAGGGCCTTTCCTGTGAACAGCAGAATGTAATTTATGAAAGATGACAATCATCCCCATAGCACCTCTGTGCTGTGTGTTAAGCTCACCTGACGGCAGTTTCGGGGTTCTTGCCCAGACCGCCAGCTCCCGCAGCTGCACGTGGCCTCTCGTGTCTAGAAGGATCCTCCCGGGCTCCCCCAGGATGGAGCAGAAAGGGACCTGGCGTCCGCCCACCCGTTTATGGCATTTACCATTTGAACTAACTCTGGGAGAAGTATCTCTGGATTAATTCAAGTGTGTAAAAGACAGGGACTTCCCCGGTGGTCCAGTGGTTGAGACACAATTCTCCTTCAAGTTATTAATCAAAATTATAATCGCCTGAGTAAGCAATGCCAACTAGTCATTTTTCAGGTCCTTCTGTGAGAAGCTAGCGACATATAATTGGCATGTGTTGTGGTCAAGAGGGAGATTCTCGGGTCAGGCCGCCCGGCTTGGAATGAGGAGGACCTGCCCTTTGCTGCCACGTGTGACCTTGGGCAGATTAGAACTTCCCTGCACCCCAGTTTACTTCTCTATAAAACAGACCTAATCCTACCCATCTTATGTGATTATTGTAAGGATTAAAAGAATTCATTCACACAGAGCTCTTAGAACAATGCCTGGCCCAGGGTCAGCACTTAGCAGAGTCTACCTGCGATTAGATGGTGTGCCCTCCGGCACTGGGCACTCAGAAGGCCGGGACCGTCTGCTGCCTCCACTGTCAGTTCGTTCAGCAGACACTCGGTGCTCATCACACGCTCCTCACAAAGTAGGCGATTGTAGAGTTTTTCACAATGTCTGCATATTAATCCACAGTAGTCAGATTGTATATGGTATGAATGCTGATTTCTCTTCTCCCATATTAGTAATAAGCAATACTTGCTCCCTTTGCATTGAAAACAACCCCCTTGGGACTTCCCTGCTGGCCCAGTGGTTAAGACTTCACCCCCCACAACGTAGAGGGCTCAGGTTTGATTCCTGGTCAGGGAGATAAGATCCCACATGCCTCATGGCCCAAAGCCCAAAAACATAAAGCAGAAGTGATATTGTAATAAATTCAATAAAAAAAAATGGTTCACTTCAAAAATAAAAAACAACCCCCTCTCCCCTGGAGGGTGGGACTCTTGAATACAAGGGCGTGTCTTCTTTAAGCTTGGTACAGATAAAAGCATTCTTTTTCAGCCCTTTTCAACAGAGGAATCAGATGATTGAACTTTTAAGAAAACATTCCTCCCAAGTCTGTTTGGATGGACTCGTTGGCTGCAGGACCTGGTATTATTCCGGGCCGCCGTCTGCTCTCTTAATTGAAGGGCCTTGACACCGACACTGAAGAGGGATCGCCCTCGGGGCCGCCGGCGGACAGCCTTCTTTACCGTCTTGTATTGTTAATGACTCAGAGAATGTTTTCCGATGAGATCAGAAGCAATCCACGAAAGAAAAAATGGAGAGAATGCGAGCACTTAGGAGAGCAGAGAGGAGGGATGTGAGAAATCCTAAAAAAAGACCAGAGCTGGTATGGAAGAAGGGGTGGGGCTGGCTTCCATCCCAGCCTAGCTACTCAGAATCTTTTTTTCCAGTGGGAAAGGATGACACGAAATCCTGTCTTAACCAACAGTGAAGATGCCTTTGAAATGATGTGAGGGAAGCCGGAGACCGACGTGGCGTGGCGTTGGACCAGGTCCTGCCCTGCAGCTCTCGAGGAAAGATGCGTCCAGCACTGCGGTTCACCCTCAGGCCACCGGCATGTCTGCTGGAGGCACGGAGCATGGACCGTCCTCGCCGCCCGGACAGGGCCTTGTGGGGCCCAGGGCAGACCCCTGCTGCCGGCTTCCTCCACTTCCTTCAGCCTCGCTCAGCAGTGTAAGCATCGTCTGAACACAAATTAAGCGGCAGTCTTGGGCTTTAAAGAAAAAGGAAAACTTTTTCATTTGAGAAATGAAAAATGTAATGTCTCCTGTGTCAGTTCAGTCTGTGTCCCCTGAAACGATTTCATCTCTATGCTAATTTTATGCTGCAAATAGGAACTCTCCTGCTTAGCAAGAGGAGAGAAAGGGCTGGAAATCAAAGACTCTCCGAGTGGCTGGGAGCCCAGTAGACCAATCCCCGCCAATCCGTCAATTCAGTGCCGCTGAGAAGGTGTCCTCTGTGCTGGCCTGGCCCTCGAGCCTGCCAGCCTTGTGCTGAGGGATCCAAGGGCTTCCTCTCCCACCCAGAGCTGACCCCCAGGCCTGGGGCATGGACTCGTGCCTTTACCAGTCTGCACGTTCCTCCAGGCTCTCGCTCCAGTGACTCGCCTGGTTTGTCCACATCCCAAAGCTGACTTCCCTGCATTTCCTCCACTTCTGTTTTCAATGAATAATTAAGACATAAAAAGCACCATCTCAAAAGCACAAGTGCTGAGTCACTTCAGTCGTTCGTGTCTGACTCTTTGAGACCCCACAGACTGCAGCCCACCAGGCTCCTCAGTCCATGGGATTTTCCAGGCAAGAACTGGAGCGGGGTTGCCATTTCCTTCTCCAGGGGCATCTTCCCAACCCAGAGATCGAACCCACGTCTCTTACGTCTCCTGCACTGGCAGGCAGGTTCTTCACAACTAGCGCCACTAAAGCACAAAGTAACCCACGAGTCCAAGCAGAGAGCTCTTTGAAATGGATGTTGTGTTATGTTCCGTTCTAGACGCATCTGCTTCTCTCACTGGAATATGAGATGCCGAGGGTGGGAACCTCAGTCTGTACCGTTAGCACTAACTTGGGACCTTCCTCCGAGCAGCCACTTACTGCATACACGCTTGAATTTTATAACTGATCTGGAGATTCCTATCGGTCTGTCCCCTGGTAGTTCAAGGGCAAGTGGACAGGGAAGAGGCTGGCAGGGTCTCGTCCTCATGGCACTTTAGCTGGTCTCGCAGAGGTGCTGCTGTATCGGCTTGATTGTGCCTGTGCCCCTGCAGCTTCCTGCGTCCTTCCACACATGACGCTGCTGGCTTTTAGCTTTCTTTATGTTGTTTTAAAGAGACGGTTCATGATGAAAAGGGTGTATGCCTGTTCACAGACAGGACTGAGGCTGTTGTGAGAGTTATAAAAGGTTGATTTCAGCTGCATTCAGAGAGCCTCCAGAGATGGGGGCTGTTTGTGATGGAGCAAGTGGCCTGAGGGTGAACCATGGGGCTGGACACATCCTTCCTCGAGAGCTGCAGGGCAGGACCTGGTCCAACGCCACACCACGTTGGTCTCCAGCTTTCCTCACGTCATTTCAAAGACATCTTGACTGTTGGTTAAGACGGGATTTCTTGTCATCCTTTCCCACTAGAAACAAGCAGGCTCCGGGTGGTCAGAGACCGTGGCCCTGCGGACGCTTGCCCAAGGCTCCGCTGGCCACGATGCTGACTGGCAGCCCATCTTGAACACCATCACAGGGTGATGGGAGAGATGTAGTGGGTAAATACGGGGCGGTGTTCCCTTCAGTCCTCTCTAGGGGTGGGATGGGGGCTGGCGGCACCCCACGATGCGTGAGGCCCCCGGGACCCAGTGAGGAGAAGGCCCAGAGGGCGCTGACTGGGCAGACTTGGTGGACAGGACATAACACAGCTTGTCTTCAAAGCAGAAAGGATTTCCTGGAGACTTAGTCCTCATACATTCCTGAGAGATGTGAGATAGGGAAGTCAAGGAGATACAGGGGAGTGGGCATGTATGTATGAGGTGGCTTCTATCTACTCAATGATAAGACTGCAAGTTCCGTTTCCATTGTATCCATTTTCCCCTTGCATTAGGGTGTCTGAGCTGGAAACAGCGCAGGGCAGGCATCTCAGTGACCTGGGAGAGAGAGAAGTACATTCCACACACTTTCTGGAGCATAAGGGGCTGAAATGCATTTCGCCATTTGGAAACCTGGTGGAGATTGTGTCTCTTCCTTATAACTATCTCCTTTGAGGTTTACATGTCTCGGATGGCTGTCTAATGCTTTCACGAAACAGACCCCGGCAGAACTCAAATGTGTAAATGACAGGCTCATTGCAGACCCACCGCTAGGTGACGTCTTGGCCTCCGCCTTCTTTCCGTGGCGTTCCACTCTTCTCAGCGGAGGGAGCTGGTGATGCAGCAGTCAGGGGGACTGGGAGAGGAGATGGCTGGGGCTGGGGCAGCATTGGCGCCGAAGAGGCCCAGAGTGGAGAGGCATGTCTGCGCCCGTGGGAGGAGAAGGCGTTCGTCGCCACAGAAGGCCTGGGGAGCTGTCCTGGAAAAGGCTCTGGAGTTTACTGACTCCCTGAGCTGAACTGAGCTCTCAGTACTGGGTGCTTCCTGTGACACCCAGATCACGCTGTGAGCACAGGGTGCGGTGCCGTGACGGCAACGGTGTGCCTCACAAACGACCCAGCCGTTCCCTGGCTGACGTGGAATGTGTGGTTCTTACTGAAAAGCAACATAACTGGGGGGGAAACTGGTGGCTCTTTGTTGTTGTTGTTGTTTTTAATACTTATCATCCATTGCTGTCCAAGTTTCAGAGGTACAAGCACGGGGTTTGATTTACACTTACTGTGAAATGATGACCAGTAGGTTCAGTTAACATCCATCTCTTCGTATGGATTCAATAAAAAGAAAATAAAGGAGAAACGGGGGAAAATGTTCTTTTTGTGATGAGAACTCCTGGGACCTAATCTCTTGACGACTTTCTTATGTATCATAAAGCCGTGTTAGCTATGCTGCTGCTGCTGCTGCTGCTAAGTCGCTTCAGTCATGTCCGACTCTGTGCGACCCCAGAGACGGCAGCCCACCAGGCTCCCCTGTCCCTGGGATTCTCCAGGCGAGACACTGGAGTGGGCTGCCATTTCCTTAGCTATAGTCACGTTATCCATTACATCCCAGGTACTTATGTATCCTGTAACTGGAAGTTTGTTCCTTTTGACCACCTTCCTCCAATGCCCTCTCCCGCATCCCTCACCTGTAATAACCGCAATTCTGATCTTTTTCCATGAGTTTGTTTGTTTGGGGTGGGGGGAGTTGTTTTTAATTCCATATGTGAATTAGATCATAGAGCATTTGTCTTTCACTGTGTCACTTACTTCACTTAATGTAATGCCTCCAAAGTTCATCCATGTTGTTGCAAATGGTGGGATTTTCTCATTTTTTTATGGCTGAATAACGTATCATTATGGGCTTCCCAGGTAGGTCAGTATTAAAAAATCCGGCCACCATGCAGGAGACATGGGTTCAATCCTGGGTCAGGAGGATTGCCTGGAATAGGAAATGGCAACCCAGTCCAGTATTCTTGCCTGGAAAATTCCATGGATGGTGGAGTCTAGTGGGCTACAGTCCCTGAGGTTGCAGAGTCAGACATGACTGACAGAGCATAGTGTATCATTATACACACACACACACACACACACACATATGACAACTACCTGTTTACCCATTCATCCATCCTGGACATCTAGGTTGTCCCTATGTCTTGCCTGTTGTAAATAACACTTCAGTGGCCATGGGGTGCAGATATCTTTTTGAGTTAGTGTTGTCATTGCCTTTGGATATATTCCCAGAAACGGAATTGCTGGATCATATGGTAGTTCTAATTTTAATTTTTTTGAGGGTCCTCCATACTGTTCTCCACAGTGGCCATACCGATTTATATTCCCATCCGCAGTGCCTGAGGGCCCCTGTTCTCCACACGCAGGCCAGCACTTGTCCTCCATCACCTTTCTGATGATGGCCATTCTCGCAGGTGGCAGGTGACAGTTCATGGTGATGTTAATCCGCATTTACCTAATGGCCAGTCATGTTGAGCGTCTTTCATGTGCCTCTTGACTTTTCATATGTCTTCTTTAGAGAAACATCTATTCCAATTCTTTGCCCACTTTTCAATTGGGTTGTTTGGGTTTTTTGGTATTGAATTGCGTGACTTCTTCATATTTTTTGGATATTGACCCGTTATCAGAGATACACGGCTTGCAGATATCTGTGCTTGTCATACAGAGCAAGGCACGTCAGTGTGCTCAGCTAGCGCTCGCTGGGCGTGGCCACTGCAGGGATGTGTGTTGAGTTAGTAGAGGCGGCGTCTGGATGTGCTTTGTGAGACCCTTCATCACAGGAGAGCAACCAGGCTGCCCCCCAAGAACAGTGTGGAGTTCTATCCTGTATGGTACCAGGCTCTGCAGTACCCTTGCCAGCTAAAGAGAGAGGGGAAATTTTAATCAGTGTTTAGTGTGCAGTTCAGATTTGCCATGTACCAGGTGTATGCAATGCTAGATACTAGAGATACAAATATAGACCAGGAAAGAAAATTATTAATCAGAAATATTAAGAAAATTATTAAGAAGTGATTAGGATCATGTCCAACAAGACCAAATTCAGGGGAGAGAAAAAGAGGTATCATTCGACCTTACAGAGAGCCCCTTAAAAGGAGACTACAAATACCAACTGTGGAGCCAGCAGCTGAACCCATAGATCGATGGAAAATCTCGGCACCAAATGAGCCTGTAGAACTGTCTCTCTCCAAGGGGAAGCAGAGGGGGAGATGCTGGCCTTCTGGTCTACCTTTCTTTCTGGCCGCAACCGGACTTGACTGGGTCGGTGGAGGCTCATGCTTTCTCATCTTCAAATACTTCGGCTGCTGGTGACCGACGCTTAGAGCCAGAGAAGCACGTCTGACCTCAGTGGGCGATTACACTGGCGCTGTGCAAGCTTCTGGGGGTGCTAAGCTTTCTCACAGCCCCCTCAACATTCGCTTTACCAACCATTCATGGCAACATGCCTTTAATGCCCATCATTCTTCCTGCTCAGCTCCACTCTTTCAGAAGTCTCTACACTCAGAATAAGCAGTAAGCCTGAAAAGATGAGAGGTTTTTAAATTTGGCCTCCTCCCCACCCTAGCGAATGAGGTGGAGTTTATTAGCAGCTTCACTTATGTTGAATTTTACTTATGAATGCTGATGACTTATATATGAATGTAATTTTCTGTTTTATATGCATTGTATATGCAGCCACATAGGCAAATATTTATTTTCACTCTTGTACTGTTGGACAGTGGCTGCTAAAATCCATAATATTGTACAGATTCAAGCTTGGGTCTACCTTTGAGAAAGCTAGGGAGACGCCCGGCACACTGTTAGGATTCTCCATGACGTTGCAATAGCTGGTCAATCAGGCATTTCAGCCCGATGATCAAAGAAACCAGTGGGAAAAGAATCGCTAAAGCTTATTTAAATGAATGGTTGACTTTTTTAGTTGGTTTTTGCTGCTTGATTCAGGCAAAATGTTTAATCTGGTTTTTTTTTTTTTTAATGTAGCAATAGCTGAAGCAAAAATCTACAGCTTTGAAGACAAATCCAAGTTGGAATTCTAGCTTTACCTCTCAGTTGCTGTATACTTTGAGCAAGTTAATAACTTCTCTGAGCCTCAGTGTTTGTACTTGTAAAAATGGGGATGGTGATACTTACTGCATAGTGTTTTCAGGAGAACTGTGTTTTAATAATAAATATAAGGTACGTAGTACAGTCACTGAAAAAAAAACAAATGTTAATTCTCTTCCTCCTAAGAGAGTGATCTTGGATGGATGGATGGACGGATGGGTAAACGGAAGGATGGATGGATGGATGGATGGATGGTAGTCAGCTCAGAGCGCCTAGCAGATTGTGTTGTTCTGGCTCTCATGGTATTTCAACTGCAACTCGAATCCTGCCTTGTGGGTCACTCCTGCTTGTCATGGCTCCTGGTCCACACAGGAAAGGATGGGCCGCCAGGGTGGCACCCAGCTGGGCAGAGCACCCAGCAACCCCAAGCCCACGCCCTCCTGTCTGCCTGCGAGTTTCCTGTGAAGGAGGCGGGGAAGGAGTGGGCAGAAGTGAGTCTGGCTTGAGGAACGTGTTGGTCGCATCCCACCCCCCACGTGGATTCTTTATTTTTATTCATATTCCAGCATTATTTTATGGTATAGTTTCTTTCGTAAGCCTCTCTAAATCCTCCGGGGAGCTAGGCGAGATGTAAAACCATGAAGCAGCATAGATCTGTGTCCAGGTTAACTGTGACGTGCAGAGGATGCGGGCCCCCACCTGCGGGACGTGATGCCCTGAGCACGTGTGTGCCAAGGGCCTGTGGGGTTCGGCAGCGGTGGGTGGTGCAGTCACCCGTCAGGTCCCATTCAGGCGTCTCCCCTCGAAGGACGTAGACCAGGGCCAACAGCTGCCGTTGTGCTGGAAAGTCACCCCTTGCTCTTCAGGGCAGAGACGACACGCAGGAAGTCATCAGGGCTGTGTCTCCTCACCCACTTCCGGAGCGCAGAGGCCCTGTCGTAGGTTCTTCATCCCTGCCATGCTGGACCCTCAGCTGACGCATCATAAGCACACGGGACACGAGTGGCCAAATGAGCATGTTGCACATGGGGAGAGTATTCAGAATAAATGAAGTGCAGAATTTCAGAGTGCCTGTGAGGAACGGCGTTTTGGACAAGTTGTTATTACTCGTAGCTACTTCCAGAAACACACACTGTCTGCTCACAAATGCTGCTGAGTGAGTAAGCACCTGCTTTAATAGATGGATAAGCTTGGTTTCTGATCAGCATGCCCAGCACTGAAGCCCAGTTTGTTGTCAGTGTTTAGTTGCTAAGTCGTGTCTGACTCTTGGCAACCCCATGGACTACAGCACTCCCAGCTTCCCCGTCCTTCACGCTCTTGTGGAGTTTGCTTAAATTCAAGTTCATTGAGTTGGTGATGCTATCTAACCATCTCATCCTCTGCCACCCCCTCTCCTCTTGCCTTCAATCTTTCTCAGCATCAGGGTCTTTTCCAATGAGTCAGCGCTTCACATAAGGTGGCAGAAATATTGGAGCTTCAGCATCAGCCCTTCCAATGAATATTCAGGGTTAATTTCCTTTAGAATTGACTGATTTGATCGCCTTGCAGTCCAAGGGACTCTCAAGAGTCTTCTCCAGCACCGCAGTTAGAAAGCATCAATTCTTCAGTGCTCAGCCTATGGTACAACTCTCATATCCAAACATGACTACTGGAAAAGCCATAACTTTGATTATACGGACCTTTGTCAACAAAGTGATGTCTCTGCTTTTTAATAAAGCCCAATTACATTTTTTTAAGGCACACTTTTCAAGTGTTGCCATGCAGCTTCTTCTCTGGGAAAGCCGACTGTCTGATATATGATGTTCAGGATTTACGTTGCACAGCAGGCCCTGTCCTGACAGTGCGAAGTTCCACCAGGACCCTCCATGACTGTTACTAGTTCTTCACGAAGCCCCAAAGTCAGGTGACGTCACTGGATTCGTATGTTCCTGGAACATCTTTATTTTTCCTGGCCTTGTTGTGCCCACCCAGGACCGTATTCTCCGTGCCTGACTGTGTAAGAAATCTGAACGTTCACCCACTGGAATACATACCTCATGTCAGTGAGTGCCTCATGGTGAATCCTGAGGTAATTACTTTCTGCCTCAGCTGGGGACTTATGGAGCAGAAGCCAAAATTATTCCCGTCTCGAGACAATCCCTGAGGTGGCGGTGAGAGTTAAATATAATTCGTTTGCCTCATGTCTATTACGGTTACTTTTAACTAGCTTGGGGCCCGCTGCCGGCCAGCAGCTGAGGAGGAGGAGGAGGAGGAAGTGTCCGCGTCCACGAGCTCCTCGGAAAGGCAGTCGAGGCTCCGGGACGGCGCTTCCGGGACGGCGCTTCCGGGACGGCGCTTCCGGGACGGCGCTTCCGGGACGGCGCTTCCGGGACCGGTGGAGCACCGCCCGCACAGTCCCGCCCTGCCCGCCCCGGAGCCGCAGGCGCTGGGCGAACGGTCCAGAGTGGGCTCGCCAGGGGCCAGAGGGGGACGTCCGCTCGGCCGCGGGTGCCCTCTGTGCTGGTTTGGGTCCAGAACCCCGCAGCTGCAGGAAGAAGCCACGTCCAGGGTCGCCGTCGGACGGTCCCGGTAGTGGGGTTAGCCCTCCTTGCACGTGTCCTTTCCTCTCCACACCCCGAGTGGTGTCTTCTCCGGCCTCGCAGCCCGGGAGAGGGTTTGCTCTGGAAACGAGCGTTTTTAAAGAGCCGCACATGGGTCTTCAGAGGTCCGTTTGGCCACTGCGGGACGGTCCCCGGGTGAACGCTGTCTGGAGCGGAGTTGACCTCGGGAGAGGTCCCCCCGCTGCCCGCCGGCTCCTCCCCAGAGACAGCGAGGGATCCTCTCGGCAGAAACTGCTCCAGGGTCAGCCGGGGGCCTCGGGGACCATCGAACTGTGTCCAGAACAAAAGTTAAGAACTGCTGTAGGTGACCAGGGACTCCGGCAGGCGAGGGGACAAAATTCTGACCATGAGGAGAGCACCATCTTGCGTTTTCACAGAAATGTCATGCGTCTCCTCTGGACACACGTGCGCTATTCTAACAGCTCAAGGGGCGGGCGCAGCTGGAAGAAGTCAGGGAGGCGTTGGTGAGCTGACAGCAGCTGATAGCAGGGGTCCTGGTGGCTACAAGGTGGTTGCGGAGCAGCAAAGCCAACATGGGGAGCGGGGCCTGGAGAGGGAGTGAGCACACAGCACTGAGGTCCGTGGGGTTGGACACAGGATCCCCAAAGTCGGGCCAGCTTTCTTTACCAAATCCAGGTGCACGTCAGCAGGGCACACATGCCCACCATGCCCCGATGCTCACCCTGGGACCACCACCCCCCCACCCCCGGCACAGCTGCCCCACCACCCACCCTGGGCACAGCCCTTCAGACCCCCGGACTCAGCTTCCAGAGGCCAAGCGTCTGACTGTCCAACTAGCGCTCCATCCTCTGCACCACAAGTTGCTTCCCTTAGGCCCCGACTCTTCGGAAAACTCCCTTTTTCCGTTTCAACCAGATTTTCACCATGGCAGTCATTTATGGATTGAATGAGCAAGCTGCGATATAAAAGTAAACTGTAGAGGTTACATAACTTCAGGGGCAGGTTAATGATTCCAAGTGTCAAAGTGGAGATTTAGTTTAGGCTGTTAAAATTCAGGAAGGCATCATGAAGCCTTTCTGTGTCTCCTGCCTCCCCCTCCCCCTTAAAAATAGCATCTGAAGTCTCCTCGTAGCTGAGTCACTGCTTGGTGTGATCGGGGCTAGGCTGTAACCGGACCTGTCAGAATGAGGCCACAATGATTCATGATGGAGGCTAAGCCTGGTTGCCACGGACAACATGTTCCTCTCTGTTCTTCCCTGGAGTTTGGCGACGCCATATTTTGCCTTTGGAGTAGAAACCCTTTTGCATAGTGACAGTAATGGGATGAGATGGACCTTCCCGTCACCCACAGAATTGTTCTTTGGTCGCCCAGTTGTGTCTGTTTTGTGACCCCATGGACTGTAGCCCACCAGGCTTCTCTACAGGCAAGAGTACTGGAGTGTGTTGCCATTTCCTTCTCCAATGCATGAAAGTGAAAAGTGAAAGTGAAGTCTCTCAGTCATGTCCAACTCTTTGCGACCCCATGGACTGCAGCCCACCAGGCTTCTCTACCCATGGGATTTCCCAGGCAAGAGTACTGGAGTGGGTTGCCATCTCCTTCTCCAGGGGATCTTCTCGCTCCACGGATCACACCCAGGTCTCCTGCATTGAAAGGTGGATTCTTTACCACCAGGCCACCTGAAAAGCCCCACCCACAGGATTCCTCACTATTTGTTAGGAAAAAGTGTGTAATTAGCATAACTGAAGACCTGTGGAGAACACAGCTGTACGGGACTTGTATTTCATCCACCACTGCAGTCTGATATCAAGCCAGGCCACCAGCCAAGCGCCCAGCACCTTTCAGTTCACTTCACTCGCTCAGTCGTGTCCGACTCTGCGACCCCGTGGACTGCAGCACGCCAGGCCTCCCTGCCATCACCAACTCCCAGAGTTCACTCAGACTCACATCCATCGAGTCAGTGATGCCATCCAGCCATCTCATCCTCTGTCCTCCCCTTCTCCTCCTGCCCCCAATCCTTCCCAGCATCACAGTCTTTTCCAATGAGTCAACTCTTTGCATGAGGTGGCCAAAGTACTGGAGTTTCAGCTTTAGCATCAGTCCTTCCAAAGAAATCCCAGGGGTGATCTCCTTCAGAATGGACTGGTTGGATCTCCTTGCAGTCCAAGGGACTCTCAAGAGTCTTCTCCAACACCACAGTTCAAAAGCATCAATTCTTCGGCGCTCAGCTTTCTTCACAGTCCAACTCTCACATCCATACCTGACCACTGGAGAAACCATAGCCTTGACTAGCCGGACGTTTGTTGGCAAAGTCATGTCTCTGCTTTTGAATATGCTATCTAGGTTGGTCATAAGTTTTCTTCCAAGGAGTAAGCGTCTTTTAATTTCATGGCTGCAGTCACCATCTGCAGTGATTTTGGAGCCCAAAAAAATAAAGTCTGACACTGTTTCCACTGTTTCCCAGCATCAGGGTCTTTTCAAATGAGTCCATTCTTCACATCAGGTGGTCAAAGTATTGGAGTTCCATGAGCACCTTTCATGAGCCCCAAACCGAGTGTCCCACTGAGGAGAGACAAAAGATGGACTAGATGTGGTCCCTACCGTAGAGAGAGCTTCCCAGGTGGCACTTGTGGTAAAGAATCCGCCTGCCAATGCAGGAGACATAAAAGATGCAGGTTCGATTCTTGGACTGGGAAGATCCCCTGGAGAAGGGCATGGCAACCCGCTTCAGTATTCTTGCCTGGAGAATCACCTGGACAGAGGAGCCTGGTGGGCTACAGTCCATAGGGTCTCAAAGAGCTGGACACGACTGAGCGACCTAGCCCACACACCACTCCCTGGAGGAACCTGGGGAGACAGAGCCAATGAAGGCAGCAGCCTGCACGTCCCACGTGGGTTCTAACCATGTGTGTCTGTTCCCAGCCAGCTTCCTTGAAGCAAGAGCCATGCCCTGTGCTCAGCGGGCAGGTGTCTGAGGGGTCAGCGAGTTTGTTGAGGAGAGCTTGTGCTGCCTGCAGCCCCCGCCTGCCCCCTTCTGCCATCAGGAGTGGGTCCCCACACGGATCCCTCCTGCCTTGCCGGGGGCATGGGTGTGGGCCAGACCACTGAAAGGTGCGAGGGTCTGGGGAAGCCGAGTGCAGTTGCTGTGGTTTATTCTCAAAGTGGGGCTTGGGCAGGAAGGAACCCTGTACTCCTGCATGCGTGCAGAATCCAGCTGCACTGCCGTCAGCCGGACCTGCGCCAGCTCTTGGGAAGTGAGGGCAGAGATCAGGAGCTCGGGCGCTTTCCAGGAAGCAGAAGGGCTTCACCCCAGCGCCGACAATGCCTATTGCCAATAAACTCAGATTTATGGGAGATGAGATTTCCAGAAGAGGGTGCCTTGTAGACAGATGTGTGCAGAGAGGCAGGGGTGCCAACGTGAGGTCTTTGGACACCTGGATATGTGGGAGCATGGGATGGATTTTGTCTATGAGCATAGATGGAGATACGTATATATAATGTACACCTACCTTCCAGAAGAGTAGAAGGATATACTGCAAGATGTTAACTCTACTTGTCTCTGGATCATAGGATTGTGGTAGCCTTTAACGTTGTTTTTCCCTTATGTATTTATTTTCATTTAAAATCGTTTATATGAATCAATCTTGTGATTTTTTTTTTTTTTAAGTCAACCAAATACTAAGCAAAATGTTGAAGTTAGACTTTCCAAGAGTGGGTGGTCCAGCCAAAGACCTATTGTGTGTTATATTCCAGCACTGAATTAGAAGCCATTTATCCTGAAGATGTGTCCTTTTTTGGGTCAGTTTAAAGATAACTATTTTCAGGCAGTGCATCCTTTTCCAAAAAAAGAAGAAAAGAAAAAAATAGGAAAGTAGATGTCATAAATTCACAAAACAGAGAAAGTGTTCCGTGTTGATAATTGTATTTTCTTTGTATCTAAACCTAATACTGGTAACAGCCCAAATTTTCTCCATTTGTGGGTATTCTCATAAAGTTAGCCTCCTATTAAGGTTGTGTTTGATAGAAATATTAAGAGGAAAGCTTACTGGTCAGAAATGTTCCCTTGATAGAAGACTGATGGTGGGAAAGACTGAGGGCAGGAGAAGAAGGGGGTGATAGAGGATGAGATGGTTGGATGGCATCACCGACTCGATGGGCATGAGTTTGAGCAAGCTCTGGGAGCTGTGGTGGACAGGGAGGCCTGGTGTGCTGCAGTCCATCACAAAGAGTCGGACACGACTTAGTGACTGATCAACAACAACCGTTGTCCAAATGTTAGTTCTCATTGTCCTCCAGAGCCCTGGGAGGATGCTGATGGTTGACCCTTGGGGGGCATGGAAACGCACTGAGACAGCGGACTGGCCACCGGGAGGCGCTGCTCCCCCTGCAGGCACCGCGCCAGAGCAGGCGGGCAGTAGTGGCCTCACAGGTGCGCTTTGTGGCCTGCAGCACTTAGGGAGCGTGTGGGCCGCCCAAGCGTGTGTTCTTCACAGGAGCGCTGGGAATGCCTGACTTCTCTCTACCTAGGCTCAGATTCTGACTGGGAGTTAGAAGGCACGATCCATACGTTTTTCTCAAATTGGAATGATTTTAACTTAAATGAGATCAGTATCCCTAAGTTCTTCTGGGAGAAGTGTTACGTTTCCCGTTTCCAACATTATAAAATACTTCCATATTTGTGGCGTTTTGTACTCCGAGGAATTCTTCAAAAGAGAGCATGTGCTTCAGTTTCTTCATTATTCAAAAGAAAAAGCTGAGCTCAACGCCATCAAAGGGAAATGCCCAGAGTCCCCAGAAGAAGCTGGTGGCAGGGCTGGGGCCAAAGCCCCGCTCTCTTTTTACTCCTTTTAATATGTGGTACTTATTACCTAAGATTTCCAGCTATTATGAGGAACTACAGCAGTGTTTTCTAACAATGTAGGTGGTCAATCAATATTTGATGAAGACATTGTTTAATAAACTTGCATATTTATTGACCCATTGAGTCGATAAAAAGTGTAGCACATCTGGATATACACACATAGGTAGGTAGGTAGGGGATGGACGGATGGATGGATGGACAAATGGATGACGGGTACTAGGTAGCAGGTAGCACCAGCGTGCCTGCTCTCTGTCTGCACAAGGATTTAGTTATTGCGTGTCCTCGATCCACCCGCTCTCTTCAAAGGAAGAGGCTCTGCCGCGACAAAGACCCAGCGCCACCTAAAATAAAATTTTTTAAAAAAGGAAGAGGCTCTGGGGAGGAGTGACAGAGAATTTAGGAGACAGAGAAAGTATACTCCTTTTCACTGCAAACGTGCTAGGTGGAAAGCCATACACAGTTGCACGCAGGTATTTTGGTATCAGCGTAGTATTGTCTTCAGTACCCGTTTAGTCAGAAAATATGTCAGCTGACACTCCGCAGGCACCAAATGGTGCCAAAGAGACATGTTAAATGAGGATACATCATAGAGCGTGTGTAGGAGGAACGTTACCCAGTGATTATACCATGTGTCTTTGTTTTGGATTTGTGTTTTCAAGTTGCTCCTATTGTATTTTGAAATAGTAACGTAGAAAACCTTGAAAGAAGAGCTCACCTTCGACAAATTAGAGTGAAGAGGTGCAGGTAAATAAAGTAACATGGACTAGTTCATGAACACCCTCAGAAGGGACCTTGTTTTCGTGGTGTCTTCTGTTGGTTTCACATACCAAGCAGAAAGGCAAATTTCTCACTTCCTTTACGCTGTCACAGAATATGTCTTCTTAATCACCTTTTGCCCATATTGAACCACATCTTGGTCATAACTGTGGCACATGCTACATTGAAACTATGGTGAAATCATTCTTTTTCTTCCTCCTTAGGGAAATTTCACTGCTTTATTGAATGAAGGAGGCATTTAAAGTACAAATTAAAGATAACTACTATTAATAAGTTTGGTTAGGCTCATATAGACAAATAATAACAGTCAAAACAGCCTGACTCAAGTTTGCTACAAAAAAACGTTTAATCCACTGCCTCTAGGTACACAAGAAAAAGTTCCTGGTGGAGATTCTTTCCTTATTTTGGCCTCTCTGGCTCTTTGCTGTGAGCCTGTAGGCTTTGCTGCCTGGTGGCAGGTGGGATCTTAGTTTTCCAACCAGGGATCAAACCCACATCCCCTGCATTGGAAAGCTGATTCTTAACCACTGGACAACCAGGGAAGTTCCCGTAATGGTATTTAAAGATGTCTGTCAGCTTTGGTTATCAAGGCTACTCACTTGAACAGAGGATTAGATGAACAGGGGCTCTGTCATTTCTATTATTGATGATCTATTTTATTTACTCCTTTTTCTCTCCTCCATTCTCATATTGGGCCCTTTTAGGCATTCAGTTGGATTTTGCATTTGTTAGATATAAACAACAGCATACATATCAGACTGGAAACTTATTCTGAAGCATGCATTTATATAATATTCCATTTTTAAATCATGAGGCTAACAGCATGTTTTACTGTACATGCCTCTGGTGCCCTAGTTTGGGACCTGCTTAAATTCTCAATAGCATCCTAAGAAAAGTATCACAGAGAGCAACATTTAGCCACAAAGACATTTATAATGTCACACTGAGTCAGAGTGTAAGTTGCATGCTTTGTAATCATACAGTGCTGCTGCTGCTGCTGCTAAGTCGCTTCAGTCGTGACCAACTCTGTGCGACCCCATAGACGGCAGCCCACCAGGCTCCCCCGTCCCTGGGATTCTCCAGGCAAGAACACTGGAGTGGGTTGCCATTTCCTTCTCCAATGCATGAAGGTGAAAAGTGGAAGTGAAGTAGCTCAGTCCTGTCCGACTCTGAGCAACCCCATGGACTGCAGCCTACTGGGCTCCTCCATCCACGGGATTTTCCAGGCAAGAGTACTGGAGTGGGGTGCCATCGCCTTCTCCGAATCATACAGTAAATGAATGCAAATAGTGTTTTATATAGAAAAGGTTCAAAGTGGTTTGAAAATTTTTGTATGGAGCCATTTTTTGAATGTGAAAGTCTCATTCTGTTTACTCGTGTAGTAAATGCTCCCAGACTTAATAACCGGAAGCTTCTGTGTTTGTATTGTATATTAGGAAGGGAAAGGCTTGACAGTCAATCTTAAGTGTTGGTGTGCCCCCTTTTGCCTTGGGGATCACGACTCCAAGGTTCCCTCCCTCACTCTTGTGTTGTCCCGTGATATTTGCTGCTTCCTGAAGTCAATATAGACAGATCTGAGCCAACCTAAGTGTTGTCTCAATATTTACCTACAGAGAAAATTCCATTTGAGAAAACCACAGAGCATGGCCCTTCCTGGAACAGCCGGGAGATGGTTATCACTGTCAGAAAGACCTGTTTGTTTTGCCCCGCTTTTCTGTAAAAGTGACCAAACGAGTGTTTTAAAAATCCAGCTCAAATTCAGAGGCGTTTTGTATATTTAGAGTAGCCACATATCTAAGATTGTTCATGGTTTCATAAACTGCTTTTCTTTCAATTAAAAATATTAGAAATGTAGTATCTTAGTAAAACTTTGACACAATGTAGTGAGTCAAAGCAAATCCTTTATCAAGCAACACGTCCTGCTTTTCTTTTCTTTTTTAAATACAGATTTGGTATAAGTGCTGAGAATCAAACAAACATCATTAGAAAGGACTAGTCCATAAGAGAATCAAAAAGCAACCTCTGTATTCAGCTTTCCTGCATCCTGTCCTCCCAGCTCCTTTCAACAAGCTTTCTCCCCGCCCTGCTCTACATTGCCCCTGTGCGCCTTAATGTCTGTTCAGAATTTGGTGATGAATCGTCATTGTAAAATTCCGTTGGCCAGGCTTCTCTGACAGCGGGGCCATCAGGATGCTCTGTTGCAAACACTTTCTCATCACTAGAGCTGCTGCACAAAGACACAGGAGCCGCCTCCAATTCCTCCCACCCGTGGCGGGGGAGGTCCTACAGGTGCCGGTGCGTCTCTGCTGCTGGCAGTGGCCTTGCCCCACTTCTTTGGGACACGCACCTGGCTTCAGTGAGGAGGACAGTGGGGAGTGGGTGCCCACCCCAGACAGAGACCCGCCGGGGACTCTTGCCAAAGCCAAGTCTTTTTCCCTTCACCCAAGTGCTCATGTAACAGAGTGTGTGTGTGCGTTTCTCGTTTTGCCTTGCACGTGTTTGAAATGGTTGTTTTCACATCTTATTTTACCCACTTGATTGTGCAGTTCCCAGGGGGCAGGGTTGTTTGTCACTCCGGGCACAGAGCAGGCGTGCAGGAAATGTGTGTGGAGTGACTGAGCGAAGGAACCTGTCAGACAGGCAGCTAAGCCTGGCAGCCGCGTGAGTCTGGGTTCAGATGACAATGGTGAAGATGGCAGAAGCAGGTGGATGCGATGTGCAGGGAGGCAACTGAGAGGCAGGTGAGCGAGGTTCTGGGAGTTGGGCCGTGCCTCAGCAGAGGGCGAGCTCGTGGGCAGAGCTGGAGATGGGGACTCCACCAGAGCAGGGTCGTGAGGGGTGATGAGGTGAATGAACGTGGAGATACCGTGTCAAAAATCTTGTTCTCAAAGAAACCTTCTCTAGACGTGCGTCCCTCCCAGCCTGCGACATCCCTTCCCCTCACCGAGCCCCACCCAGTTTCCCAAGATCACTCTTCAGATAAATGACTTTCGAGCAGAAAAACCCTCTTTGATAGAACCAGTGGAGGCACTTGTTTTAAAGAGCGTCTCCCTCTGTTCCTGAAGGTCACGGTCCTCTGTAGACTCAGGAGAAGGGGGAGGGATGGGGAACCTGGAGGCTGGTAAGAGGGCGTTGAGGGTCAGCCCTCAGCCTCAGCGGCACTCCCTTCAGTTCAGTTCAGTTCAGTCGCTCAGTCATGTCCGACTTTTGCGACCCCATGAACCACAGCATGCCAGGCCTCCCTGTCCATCACCAACTCCCAGAGTTCACCCAAACCCATGTCCACTGAGTCAGTGATGCCATCCAACCATCTCATCCTCTGTCGTCCCCTTCTCCTCCTGCACTCAATCTTTCCCAACATCAGGGTCTTTTCAAATGAATCAGCTCTTCGCATCAGGTGGCCAAAGTATTGGAGTTTCAGCTTCAACATCAGTCCTTCCAATGAACACCCAGGACTGATCTCCTTTAGGATGGACTGGTTGGATCTCCTTGCAGTCCAAGGGACTCGAAAGAGTCTTCTCCAACACCACAGTTCAAAAGCATCAATTCTTTGGTACTCAGCCTTCTTCACAGTCCAACTCTCACATCCATACATGACCACAGGAAAAACCACAGCCTTGACTAGACGGACCTTTGTTGGCAAAGTAATGTCTCTGCTTTTCAATATGCTGTCTCAGTTGGTCATAACTTTCCTTCCAAGGAGTAAGCGTCTTTTAATTTCATGGCTGCAGTCACCATCTGCAGTGATTTTGGAGCCCCCCAAAATAAAGTCTGACACTGTTTCCACTGTTTCCCCATCTGTTTGCCATGAATTGATGGCACTGACTGCCATGATCTTCGTTTTCTGAATGTTGAGCTTTAAGCCAACTTTTTCACTCTCCACTTTCACTTTCATCAAGAGGCTCTTTAGTTCTTCTTCACTTTCTGCCATAAGGGTGGTGTCATCTGCATATCTGAGGTTATTGATATTTCTCCTGGCAATCTGGATTCCAGCTTGTGCTTCCTCCAGCCCAGTGTTTCTCATGATGTACTCTGCATATAAGTTAAATAAGCAGGGTGACAATATACAGCCTTGATGTACTCCTTTTCCTATTTGGAACCAGTCTGTTGTTCCATGTCCAGTTCTAACTGTTGCTTCCTGACCTGTATACAGGTTTCTCAAGAGGCAGGTCAGGTGATCTGGTATTCCCATCTCTTTCAGAATTTTCCACAGTTTGTGGTGATCCACACAGTCAAAGACTTCGGCATAGTCAATAAAGCAGAAATAGATGTTTTTCTGGAACTCTTTTGCTTTTTCGATGATCTGGCAGATATTGGCAATTTGAGCTCTGGTTCCTCTGCCTTTTCTAAAACCAGCTTGAACATCTGGAAGTTCACGGTTCACATATTGCTGAAGCCTGGCTAGGAGAATTTTGAGCATTACTTTACTAGCGTGTGAGATGAGTGCAATTGTGCGGTAGTTTGAGCATTCTTTGGGATTGGCATGAAAACTGACCTTTTCCAGTCCTGTGGCCACTGCTGAGTTTTCCAGATTTGCTGGCATATTGAGTGCAGCACTTTCACAGCATCATCTTTCAGGATTTGGAATAGCTCAACTGGAATTCCATCACCTCCACTAGCTTTGTTTGTAGTGATGCTTTCTAAGGCCCACTTGACTTCCCATTCCAGGATGTCTGGCTCTAGGTGAGTGATCACACCATTGTGATTATCTTGGTTGTGAAGCTCTTTTTTGTACAGTTCTTCTGTGTATTCTTGCCATCTCTTCTTAATATCTTCTGCTTCTGTTAGGTTCCTACCATTTCTGTCCTTTATTGAGCCCATTTTTGCATGAAATGTTCCCTTGGTATCTCTAATATTCTTGAAGAGATCTCTAGTCTTTCCCATTCTGTTGTTTTCCTCTATTTCTTTGCATTGATCGCTGAGGAAGGCTTTCTTATCTCTCCTTGCTATTCTTTGGAACTCTTCATTTAAATGGGTGTATCTTTCCTTTTCTCCCTTGCTTTTCACTTCTCTTCTTTTCACAGCTATTTGTAAAGCCTCCTCAGACAGCCATTTTGCTTTTTTGCATTTCTTTTTCTTGGGGATGGTCTTGATTCCTGTCTCCTATACAATATCACAGACCTCCATCCATAGTTCATCAGGCACTCTGTCTATCAGATCTAGTCCCTTAAATCTATTTCTCACTTCCACTGTATAATCATAAGGGATTTGATTTAGGTCATACCTAAATGGCCTCGGAGAAGGTGATGGCACCCCACTCCAGTACTCTTGCCTGGAAAATCCCACGGACAGAGGAGCCTGGTAGGCTGCAGTCCATGGGATCGCTAAGAGTCGGACATGACTGAGCGACTTCACTTTCCCTTTTCACTTTCATGCATTGGAGAAGGAAATGGCAACCCACTTCAGTATTCTTGCCTGGAGAATCCCAGGGATGGGGGAGCCTGGTGAGCTGCTGTCTACGGGGTTGCAGAGTCGGACACGACTGAAGTGACTTAGCTAAATGGCCTGGTGGTTTTCTCTACTTTCTTCAATTTCAGTCTGAATTTGGCAATAAGGAGTTCATGGTCTGAGCCACAGTCAGCTCCTGGTCTTGTTTTTGCTGACTGTATAGACCTTCTCCATCTTTGGCTGCAAAGAATATAATCAATCTGATTTCGGTGTTGACCATCTGGTGATGTCCATGTGTAGAGTCTTCTCTTGTGTTGTTGGAAGAGGGTGTTTACTATCACCAGTGCATTCTCTTGGCAAAACTCTATTAGCCTTTGCCCTGCTTCATTCCATATGCCAAGGCCAAATTTGTCTGTTACTACAGGTGTTTCTTGACTTCCTACTTTTGCATTCCAGTCCCCTATAATGAAAAGGACATCTTTTTTGGGTCTTAGTTCTAGAAGGTCTTGTAGGTCTTCATAGAACTGTTCAGCTTCTTCAGTGTTACTGGTCGGGGCATAATAGACTTGGATTACTGTGATATTGAATGGTTTCCTTTGGAAACGAACAGAGATCATTCTGTCATTTTTGAGATTGCATCCAAGTACTGCATTTCGGACTCTTTTGTTAACTGTGTTGGCTACTCCATTTCTTCTAAGGGATTCCTGCCCACAGTAGTATATATAATGGTCATCTGAGTTAAATTCACCCATTCCAGTCCATTTCGGTTCGCTGATTCCTAGAATGTCAACGTTCACTCTTGTCATTGCCTGTTTGACCACTTCCAATTTGCCTTGATTCATGGACCTGACATTCCAGGTTCCTATGCAATATTGCTCTTTACAGCATCAGACCTTGCTTCTGTCACCAGTCACATCCACAGCTGGGTGTTGTTTTTGCTTTGGCTCCATCCCTTCATTCTTTCTGGAGTTATTTCTCCACTGATCTCTAGTAGGATATTGGGCACCTACCGACCTGGGGAGTTCATCTTTCAGTTTCCTATCTTTTTGCCTTTTCATACTGTTCATGGGGTTCTCAAGGCAAGCATACTGAAGGGGTTTGCCATTCCCTTCTCCAGTGGGCTACATTCTGTCAGACCTCTCCGCCATGACCCGTCTGTCTTGGGTGGCCCCATACGGCATGGCTTAATTTCATTGAGTTAGGCAAGGCTGTGGTCCATGTGATCAGATTGGCTAGTTGTCTGTGATTGTGGTTTCAGTCTGTCTGCCCTCTGATCCTGTCTCTCAGTGCCTACCGGCTTACTTGAGTTTCACTTACCTTGGACGTGGGGTCTCTCTTCACGGCTGCTCCAGCAAAGCGCAGCCGCTGCTTCTTACCTCTGATGCGGGGTAGCTCCTCTCGGCGCCGCCCCTGACCTCAGGCGCAGGGTAGCTCCTCTCGGTTGCGCTCGTGCGCCGTTGCAGCTGCCGTGCACCCTTGCTTAGGGTGAAATCGGCACCCTGAGCCCCACGTGGGTGTCCTCTGGGTCACGTCGCCCCAGCCACCCTTTGTGACCCAAGCACCGCCTGGACACCATCTGCACCATCTCGGGCCCCTGGAGCCTCAGCCACGTCTGTCCCCACATCCCTGAGAAACACAGAAGATATGAGCAGGGGTGTGGGGGGCCAGGGGTGGGTGTGCTTGCTGGGGTCCAGGAGCCACACAGCGGGTGTCGAGAAGGGTCCATCTTCAGTCCCAGTGCCCTGCTCTTGCACGCCTTGCATGGAGCTCCCAAGGGCATCTCCAAAACTGCCAGACGGCATGATGCCGGGTGCTCCCGAGTGTTCGTCCACTGCGTCTGCTCCCAGCGACTTGGGCTGCAGTCTCGCCTTAACCCAGAAGCGCGCCCTTCTGATTGGAGGAGCGTCTAACACCCACAGCTCTGGGGGTGGAAGAGAGAACTGGGCGCCAGGCCATCCTGCCAGAGGCCTGTCCTCAGGAAACCGTCTCGTGGGGTCGTCTGCTGGTGAAGAGATGCCTAGCAGCCGCTGACCTTCCACTGAAGCCAGAAAACAGGTGACCGGCGGGCCTTGTACCTCCTGCTCCCTCCTTCAGGCTGCACTTTTCAAGGGACTACACCCTTGATCTAGAGAGACCGTGCCTGCAAGATGTTAAACCTAGGACCTCGAAATGAGTGATCCTGGGCCTCAGAAAGGTCATTGGAACTAAATGTGCCCTCGGGTCAGGAGACTTCTCTCCCCTTTTTTAAAAATATCCGAGCACAGTGTAAGCCCTGCTTTCCTGGCCTCCCCGTTGAGGGTCTATGCAGGGTTCGCAGAGCCGTGACTTCCTGCCGTCTCCTCCAGCCCCAAACAGTTGTTCCTGGGCCCCCTCCGTCACCCCTGCTCCTCGTCCCGCCATGCTGCAGGCCGTCACTTCCCCGTGTTGGTGCCTGTCTGTTCCCTAGGACGCCCTCAATGGCGTGAACACGTGTGCAAAAGGTCGGACATAATGGAAAGTATATAATGGAAAGGAGACTAATGCTGAGCCTGGGCCCCGAGGTCGTGGCGGGTTATCAGGGCGAGTGCCCATCAGAGTCAGTCCCTGGCTGCCCCCGTCTTGTCTCCTGGGCGACGCTAGGAAGCTCCGGTCTCCTTGTAGTAAACCTGGCCTCGTGTCCTGGCTCCCCCTCAGGGCCTCTCTTCCCCAAACACCCACCTCTCGGGCCTCACCCCAGGAAGCCCCCACGGGTCACTTCCTTCGCCCGAGCCCTGCGGGATCCTTTACTTCACCTTGTGGCTGGCCTCCCTTTCTCTTCTTCAGCATCCCTGTCCTCAGGGCCTCACTGTTCATCGTAAAGGATTCATCCACCTGTTTTTGCAGAATAAAGAGTTGTTCTGCCTCTAAAGCTAAATAAAGCTAAATCTGCTGACCCAGTGTGGAAACAGCTGGATCCAGGTATAGGTTGATAGCCCGTGTTTCTTTCTGCTCTACAGTGAAATCTGATTTCGGCAAGCTCCGCTCCGTGGCCATGTTACAGCACAGCTCGCTGCTGAGGCCCAGGGATGCCTGCAAACCCGCCGTGTGGCCAGAGCCCCAGGCTATCCTTGGGTGTTGCGTCGATATAGCAAAGTTGGATGCAGCCCCCTGCCCTTCCGGCAAGGAGACGCTTCACCAGGAAAACAGGACTGCAGCCCTGACAGCAAGAGAGGTCAGGACCACTGTGAAGAGCGATATGGAGGCTTCACTCATGGCTCAGCTGGTAAAGAATCCACCTGCAGGGCAGGAGACCCGCATTTGATCCCTGGGTCAGGAAAAGCCCCGGGAGAAGGAAATGGCAACCCACTCCAGTATTCTTGGCTGGAGAATCCCGTGGATAGCAAAATCTGGTGGTCTACATACAGTCCATGGGCTCGCAAAGAGTCAGACAGGACTTAGCGACTAAAGCACTACCAGAAAATGGAATACAGAATCGCCACATGACCCCAGCAGTCCCACCCCTGGGTGTGTATATGCGGGCAAAACTGCTGTAATTCAAAAACATACGTGTACTCCAACCACTCTCCACAACACTCTCCACAACAACCAAGACATGGAAACAAGGTAAGTGTCCATCAGCAGATGAATGGATGAAGAGGATGCGGCACAAACAGACATGGACTATTAGTCGTAAAAAGAATGAAATAATACTGTTTGCAGCAATACAGCTGGACCTAGAGATGATCATACCAAGCGAAGGAAGTGAGATGGAGGAAGACAAGTACAACATGAGATCATTTATGTGTGGAATCTAACATAAGACAGAGATGAATTTATCTACAGAACAGAAACAGGGTCACAGAGAGAGAACAGACTTCTGGTTACCAAAGGCAGGGTTGTGTGGGGGTTGAGGCTGAGCAGATGCAGACTGTTACATGTAGGGTGGATAAACAAGGCCCTCCTGTGCAGCACAGGGAGCTACGTTCACTGTCCTGTGATGAACTGGAGAGGAGAAGCAGATGGAAAGGGATATGTATGTGTGTAAACTGAATCGCTTTGCTGTACAGAAGAAATTAACACAATGTTGTATTTTATTCAATGAAATAAATAAAACAGTGACCCGGAGTCATGCAGTCACCCAGCCCGTGTTCTTTTTCCCCGGGGTCAAATAGAGGAGGATGCCTCGTGGGTGTCTGTATCAGGGATGGGGTGGACCAGGGAGTGTGAAGTGGGGATCGTGGTGAATCAGAATAAAGAGACCCCCTGCCCTGTGCTGCCCCACACCTGGGCTCCGGTCCCCGCACGCTTGTCCTGTCCACCGCCTTTGTCACCGCAGACAGCGCCCCGGAGCATGGCTTATTGTCCTCTTTTCATGGTGCTGAGAGAATTCAGCCAGTGCTCCTTCCACCTAATGCCTAACACGATGAGTGTTTTATTGCATTCCCGTCTAATCTTGTTTCCAAGCTTTTTTTTTTCTTTTGCAGAGTTGCATTTTAAATGTATGTAAATGTTTTTTAGCTTTCACAAAGTAAGATTATAGTGGCGCAATCAGTGAAAAAAATCTCTAGCTTCAATAGAAAAATGGACAGTTCAATAGAAAACAGTTCACTAAGCAGTTTATCTAAACTTATAGCCCGAAAACAAAATTTAAAAGTTCAGCCTCTCCAGCAATCAACGAAATGCAATTTAAAATAATGATTTCATTTTTCATCCACAGTTAAAATAAATGAAAACAATAATGATGTAACGAGGCTGGTGCAGGGCTGGGCGCATGTGTAGAGCTCCAGGAGTGAGTGCATTCTGCCCTGTGGCTCAGTCTTTAGGCGTCCGCACCCTGACCCAGTGGTTCTGTGGTTTCAGGTCTGTGCTGGTGGATATAGCTGAGAAACACTCAAAGGCATCGGCACTGTCGCTTCTAAGAGAATTGAGGAGCACCCTGAATGAGGTAGCATCTTGTTACCCACGAGGGGACAAACCAGTCATGTGTCTCTAATCCCAACAGTGAACTATTCTGCACATATTTAGAACATCTTAAAGAATCGTTACCGACACGGATGCAGAGGTTCACTGTCTAACTGTAGGTGTAGAGGGTGGCGGGGTGTGATCTAAGTGTCGTGTGGATGGAAGCGGTTGGTGAAACACTGCGGCTGTGTCGTCTGGGCTCTCAGGACTGCAGGCGGTTTTCACTTTCTTCTCTACATCTTCCCCCATTTCCCAGATTATTTTCAGTGAGTGGGTGTTTCCCTTGCATACAGGGGAGGAAAAGTTATCTAAAGAGGAAAAAGAAGAAAACCGCACTCTGGTTGCGGCATCTGATAAGCATTTTAACCAATGCGAGATGGGAAAATCCCAGGACACACGGCGCGTGCCCGGCCCCTGACTCTGCCTCATCCGTCTGCTAAGAACTGCTGACTGTTTTCTCGAGAGATCAGAGAAAGAAAGCAGGCCCTGGCCCTGGCTGGTGCCTTTATTAACTTCTTTTCGGGTGGATGCCAGCTGCCCTTTGCCCCCTCCTCTGATTCCCCCACCTGTCCCCTCCGTTGGTGGTTTTTTCCTGAGGCTGCTTGCGTCTGGTCAGTGGTTGAAGTCATCCTTTCCTAAACAATTTGTGAAATGATTTGGAGTTTTCCAAGAACAGTACAGGGTGCTGTAGTCAACCCAGATGATCGTCAGAGCTCGGACTGCTTGCTGACAGACCACCATGTTTGGCGAGGTTTGGATTCTGCTCAAAGAACAGGCCCAATCCTACCTTGATTTAGAGAAGACTAGACACCTTGATGGAATATTACACAGTCACTAGGCACCACAGACTAGGTTGCAACATCAAAACATGCTACGAAAGGCATAAACCAAATTAATGCCTATTTATGGTTACAAGTGTTAGAAACATATTATTCATATTGAAAGGGAACAGAGGGAGCATGGAGAAGTGAAAATGATTAATTTGGTGGCAGATGATAGGTTCCCCCCCCCCCCCCAATTCTCTGTGTGTGCGTGCTAAGTTGCTTCAGCCGCGTCCAGCTCTTTGCAACTCTGTGGACTGTGGCCCGCCAGGCTCCTCCAGCCATGGGATTCTCCAGGCAAGAGTACTGGAGTGGGTTGCCATGCCCTTCTCCAGGGGATCTTCCTGACCCAGGGATCGAACCCAAGTTGTTTATGTCTCCTGCATTGGCAGGCTGTGTTCTTTACCACCAGCGCCACCTGGGAAGTCCATTAATTCTGCAGTGAATGTTTACTGAGCTCTCACTGTATGCCAGACGCTGGGCTGGGCCCATGTATTCACTTTTAAACGTGGTTATATAATATGTGAACTCCTAAAGAAATATAAGGTAGGGGTGGTGGAATTCATCCTCAGATCTGTCACCAGGGGGACTCCCCTGGTCGTCCAGGGAACTTTCAGAATCCGCCTTCCAATGCAGGTGGTGTGGGTTCAGCCCCTGGTAGAGGAAGATCCGGCATGCCTCGGGGCAGCTAAGCCCTTGCTCTGCAGCTGGAGAACCGAGCCTAGCCCACGGGTGCTCAGAGGCAGCAGTTCCATCTGGGGCACACGCTTCGTCTCCCTGATGGCCGACTCCTGTGCTCTGCCCCGCCCGCCTTTTAGAGCGTGGTGAGCCGCTCCCGCTCAGCGCAGACAGGCAATGGTGCCACCCTCCACCCGCCGTCCCATGTAGGCAGCTCTCCCGTCTGGAGTCGTGGCCCCGAGCGTGTGTGGGAACACGTCAGAGAGTCACCCCGATGCCAGCTCTGCTGCGGAGCCCGCACAGCCCATAGCCCGCTGGGCCCATGCCCGCCCTGCCGTCCTCCCATCAGGAGCCTCGCTGGGCACTGCCACTCAGAACCAGTGCAGGGTCCCCTTGGAGAGCAAAGCAAGGTGGATCTCCTGAGCCCCTAAGGATCCGGAAGTCAGGTTTGCATTTTGTTCTCTAAGGATCCCTGCCAGCTCAGGGGCTGGTTTGTCTTCATCACCACCGCCCTCCAGGGGCAGCGATGCCAGCCTTGTTTCCAGAGACGCTTCCACCAGACTCAGCTGGACTGAGGGACACGAGACGCCAACACAGGACACCAGCCTCTCCCCTCCGGGCCTCTGCAGGTCGGCAGGCTTCTGTCCTCGCTTCCTCTCAAAAAGCGAAAGTGTCAGTCACACAATGACGTCTGACTCTTTGCGACCCCATGGACTGTAGCCCACCAGGCTCCTCCGTCCATGGGATTCTCCAGGCAAGAATACTGGAGTGGGTTGCCATTTCCTTCTCCAGGGGGTCAAACCCAGGACTCCTGCATTGCAGGTCGATTCTTTACCATTTGAGCCATGAGGGAAGTCCCTTCTCCCTCTCAAAGGCCATATTAAACAGGCCCAGGACTCATCACCTAAGGAGACACACACGGAATGGAGAGGTAGAATGGATTTGAAAGGACATTGGGGGTGCTAATCTATACCATCTCACCAGCGAGAGTCTGTTAGGTTGGCGGAAAGACTCTATGAAGAGGGTTCCTTTGACACCTGGTCCTCGATTCAGCTTCCAGTCCTTCAGACTGCCAGGCCTCCAGACAGCAAGGGGACTCGTGTGTGCTTTCCTGCAGCAATTAGAAAAAGATTAAGTGCAGCCGGAGATCAATCTCCTTTTATAATTTTTTTTCCCGAAGTAGAGAAACTCAGAATGCATCACCCAGAACCCGGGGGATTCAGGGAGGTCTGTGACCTGAGAAGACGTGCATGTGCCCGCAGCCAGCCACGTGGAGGCAGGGCCACAGCGGAGTGAGGCAGAACCCACCCCCCAAAGGAGGCTGAGGGCGCAGGAGATGTGGTCCTGTCGTTTAGGAACAAAGCCAATCGATAGTTGCTTCATTTCTGCCAGTTCAGAGAGAGAATGTGTTTCCTCCTGGATATAATTGCTTTTGCATAAGAGATTCATTACTTGGGAGTCAGGTGAGGGGTCTGAGACAGCCCCCACCTTGGCTTCCTGCCCTCTCCTCCGTCCCTGGTCCCATCTGGGCTGCAGAGCCAGTGGCCAGCTTCACGCTGTCCTGTCGGACCCTGTCTGACCACCCCCCCACCAGCCAACCAGACTTTAACCCTGCGGGTCTGCGGGCCTCACGGTCACATCTTGCAAGTCGCTGTTGCGATGGGGAGGCTCTCCTCCCAGGGTGGCTGACCTTGATCTGTGAGCACCATGGAAGGAAAGACATTTCCAGAAGCTCGGTGGACTCTGCCCCACAGAGAAAAGGAAGAACTTAGTTTGAGGACATGGGGTCACAAAGAGTCAGACTCAGCCTAGCAATTGACCGACATCAACAAAGTTTGAGGACCAGGTTTAGACTCTCCGGACCAGGGAGCTCCTTCTAAATTTGGACTGATGTGAGAGTGTCTGAGGCTCCGGTTGCAGGGCTGTACTGTTGGCAGGAGGCCGCATCCTCTCCCAGACCGGCCTCGATGCGGGCCCCGGCACCAGAGTGAGGCCACGTCCAAAGGCTGCCCGGAAAAGGCTCGTGTTGCATCGGGTCTCTTACTATTCAAGTCTAGTTACCTTGGCAGTATTTTCCTGGGTTTTAGGTGAGAAAACTTTCAGAACAGAGCCAGAAGAATGGAGACTGTAATTCAGAAAGGATGTCAGTTAGATCGAAGACCCTTAGAATCCAGCCTCCACCGTGTCACTCAGCAGATGGTCAGGCCACTTTCTGCTCCCTCACATGTAAAATGGTGAAATGATGCCAGGGAAGACTTGAGAGGGCCCGGGGCAGCCGAAGGAGGTGCCTGGACCACAGTGGACCCTCAGGACGCGTCTGCACAAGCCTGATAGGTTCGCTTTTGCTAGTGAGAACTGTCTTGGCTTCCATGAACCTTTTATCCCACTTAAAACTGATCTCAACTCCAGCTTTTAAAATAGCAACTAGCCACTTTCCTTTTCTAGCCATCAAAAATGGAAGCTAAGCTCTCACTTGCCACCACACCCTGAGCTGGGCGTTGTGCAGTCATGTTCAGAATTCACTTTGAAAGCAAGTTTTTTGAAAACCTGGGAGGGAGGTAAAACCTACCTGCAGAAGTTAACAGGCTTCAAAAATGTCATGCTTGAAAGTTGGAAAGTTGACTCTATTTACTGCTAACCAACCTTAGAAGAGGAATGCTAACTTGTGTTTATAATATACCTCCTCCCAAGTTTACTGTAATAGATGCCGACGTGAAAATGTGTGTGTACCAATATACTGAATCTGTGCCAGGTGAACCTGTGGGGTGAGGTGTGTGCGTGGCTTTTGTGCATCCCTACCTTGCGTTCTGGTCCAGGTGTTCAGAACGTGCTGTTCCAAAACCATGCTGATGATACTGTCCTCAGACCCCTCAGCTAGTTGCTGACCATCCCAGGTGTCGGGTCATTCCAATGCCTTATCCTATGGTCCCCGCTCTTTTGCCACCAGAAAGGAGGATCCTTATAAACTCAGGTTAATCAATACTATGTCTCCTGAGCCCCATCCCCATGTTGAACCCTCTATCAGAGAATTAGTATTTCATCTGTTTTGCAAAATAAATTGTAACGATAATGGTCAGTCACTGTTGCACTCTTTGGACACACTCACACACAGCCTGTTAGTCTTCCACACAGCAGTCCAGTCTGCATTCATCTTCAGTGTTCTCAGGATAAATGGGTTGAAGTTTTCACAGCCACAGAGACAACGGTCAAGTGCTGTCAGGTAAAAACCGATGAAAGAGAAAAATGCAGCATTTGAAGAGTGACTGGCGAGATGATGTAAATATTTTATTTTCCTTTTGGAAAGCCCTTGCCAGGTCTGCCCCTTCACCACTAATCTCTGAGCAGCCCGATGATTTACAAGGCCCTGTCGTTCAGCTTTTAGGCTGGGAGGAAAGGGAAACCGCTGCTTCCGGGGCGAGGTGAGGCTGTTAGCAGGACATTCCTGCGCAACGTGGCTTGTCTGTTTGCATCGGTCCTGCAGACAGGCGGTAGCGCTCTGGGGAGTTGTTTATCCTGAGCACGTTGCAAGAAAGCCCGTTTTTCAGTGAACCTAGAATCAGCATCTGGGCATCTCCGGCTAGTCTAGCTATCTACAGCCGTGTACAAAGTGGCCTGCCCCTCTCTGCTGACCGTGTCATCCTTGTTTGCGCATCCATGTTCCTGTTCCGCAGCGTCGGGGCACAGCCGGGGAGAAGGCACCGAGGGTGGAGTGAGGCATCTTACCTCTGGGGTCTGACAGAGGCTCCAGCAGGACCTCTGGGGTTTGGGCAGGAGAACACATCCCCTCCGTGTGGCCAAAGAGTCCTCGCCAGTGGCCTCAGCTCTGCAAAGTCTTTATAAGGCGGCTGATGGCTCCAAGGGCGAGCGTTCCAGCCTCGCTCATGGTTAGAGAGGTACAAATTAATATCTGCAAGTTACACTTTGTCATCTGTTGAATTGGCAAAGATTATTTTAAAGTTTATAATAGTCGATGCTGTCAAATGTATAGGGGGTGATAGGCACTTTCATCTGTGTTATTTGTGGAAATGCAAATCGGTACAGTTCTTCTGGAAGGCAGTTTCACAATATCTATCAAAATTTAAAATACACACTCCCTTTGATCCAGATTTTATCTGTCCCATAAATATCTTAATATAGGTATTCAAAGATGTGTGCCTGTGTGTTTATTGCCGTTTCATGTAACCTCAAAAACTGTTCTTCCATGGACGACTGATGAGTTATACAGGAAACTAGTCATCATTTCATCCACCAATAAGAAAAGATGACCAGGATATATTGAAAGAACCAAGTCTTGCATAATTCTGTAGATGATTATCCCATTTTCTGTTTTAATAGACATATATACTTCTCTTGGAGAGGGAAATGGCAACCCGCTCCAGTATCCTTGCCTGGGAAATCCATGGACAGAGGAGCCTGGCGGGCTACAGTCCATGGGGTCACAAGGAGTTGAACATGACTGAACATCTAACATTTTCACACTTTCACTTTCATTGACTTCTCTATGCCTAGAAAACATCTAAAAAGATACAAAGGTAATTGCAACCCAGTGTTATCTCTGCAGCAGGGCACTGGAATTGGGGATATCTTCTGTTCTTCAGTTCATAACCCCCTTCTGTATAATTTAATTTTTTTACTATGAGCGTATATTATTTTTATAATAAAACAGTAATTTTAAAACCCAGGGTGGAAGACATTCATTTATTAGGGCTCCCTTTGCCAGAAACAGCCTATATAAATGGATCAGCCCCTGTTGACAGAACTTACCCCACCATCGAGAACAGGTATCAACGACTTAACAAACAGTGAAGGTAATAAAAATTTTAGGAAAACCGACTAGAATCTCTTGGGGGATAAGTCTCTGCCTAGATGAGTTTTTCAGCCCAGTAGAAATAGGAAAAAATATTTGGGGAGGAAAGACACTTTCTGAGTTGTCATCTAATGCCATGCATTTTATTTTTATTTTTTTCTTTTGAACTTTTTATTTTGTATAGCCAATTAACAATGTGATGATAGTTTCTGGTGAACAGGGAAGGGACTCTGCCTTCTGTGTACATCAATGCCATGTTTTCCTGTCAGCCAAAGTGGCATATTTATTGTCAAAATTTGGAAAATACCAATTAGCTCAAAGAAAAAAATGTAATCTCACATTAGCTTTATTTTGGGGCTTCCCAGGTGGCTCAGCTGTACAGAGTCTGCCTGCCATGCAGGAGAAATAAGAGACATGAGTTCGATCCCTGGGTAGGGAAGAATCTCCCGGAGGAGGGCATGGCAACCGACTCCAGTATTCTTGCCTGGGGAATCCCAAGGACAGAGGAGCCTGGTGAGCCACAGTCCATGGGGTTGCAAAGAGTTGGACATGACTAAAGTGACTTTGGCACCCCACTCCAGCACTCTTGCCTGGAAAATCCCATGGACGCAGGAGCTTGGTGGGCCGCAGTCCATGGGGTCGCTAAGAGTTGGACACGAGTGAGCGACTTCCTTTCACTTTTCACTTTCATGCATTGGAGAAGGAAATGGCAACCCACTCCAGTATTCTTGCCTGGAGAATCCCAGGGATAGGGGAGCCTGGTGGGCTGCCGTCTCTGGGGTCGCACAGAGTCGGACACGACTGAAATGACTTAGTAGTAGTAGTAAAGTGACTTAGCATGCACACACACAGGCTTTTTTACTGTTACCATGCAGTGCTCAGTCGTGTCTGACTCTTTTTGACCCCATGGACTGTAGCCTGCCAGGCTCCTCTGTCCATGAGATTCTCCAGGCAAGAACACCAGGGTGGGTTGCCATTTCCTCCTTCAGGGGCTCTTCCCAGCTCAGGGATGGAGCCTGTGTGTCCTGCATTGCAGACAGATTCTTTACCTGCTGAGCCATCAGGAAACCCTTGGGCTATACATTTAGACCCAGAGAACAATTCCAAGATTACATCTAAACAAAAAGCTGGACTGAGGACTGATTAGAATGAATTTTGAGATTTTTTTTTTTGAAACTTTCATGAGAGGTGAAGGAAGCTGACTGATGGGTGGAAAGTTAAAACGTGTCTGTCTGAGAGAAGAACTAAAAGCGTTCTTTGAAAAGTATTCCAATTTCCAGCCAAGATAGGTTCACATTTCCCATGAGAGGGAGTCTTGAAGCAACGTTGCAAAAACTGTAGAGATGAAAAGACATCGAAGTCCGTCCTGCAAATGAGAAGTCTGGGTTTGTTTATTCATTAATTGAATTTAAAAATATTTATCGAGTACCATGTGGTACTCTTTCTACTTCCTGAGTATTTTCCTAGGACACTGCTTATTATTCACTTGAGAAGCCGGTCTGACTTTCAATAAACAAAGACAAACCATGAGATACACGGGAAGCTGATGATTGGCCTTTGAAACCATGAGATACACGGAAGTTGATGATTGGCCTTTGAAACCATGAGATACATGGAAGTTGATGATTGGCCTTTGAAACCATGAGATACACAGAAGTTGATGATTGGCCTTTGAAACCATGAGATACACGGGAAGCTGATGATTGGCCTTTGAAACCATGATATGCGGGAAGCTGATGATTGGCCTTTGAAGTGCTTTCAGGCCATTATTTTCATACTGTGTTCACACGGGACCTGATTTACGTTCATTTGCAGCCTTCAAATACCTAATTTCGGGCAAAGCTTGGCCGAGTGACATAGGCGGCCTCTGAACTCTGTTTGGCTGGGTGTGAAGTGAGAGGTCGGGGAAGAATCTCAAACTACGTCTCAGCTTAAAAGCAACACTTATTTTTTTAATTAAAAAATCATCTGATATCATTTGAATCTTCTTAACAATAGATTTGTGTCACCCTCTTTAGTTAAAACTCTGGGTGTGGTAAAGAGGCTTGGAAGGAGTCTGGGTGGAGTAGAGAGCAGAGGTGGAAACCAAGTAACAGTGTCTGGGCCTGCCCCGCCACCATGCAGGGCTGAGGAGCCCCTTCTGAGACGTGGGCCTTGTGAAGCGTCCTCCGAAGCCCTGTGGGTCACGCAACACACCAGGACCACACTCCCAGCCTCACTGGAACTCGGGCAGCTCATCAGCGGGCTCACCAGCCACTGGGAGCCTCCAATCACCTCTACCAGCCTCCTGGGACTGGTCTCTGGGGAGGATGGCCATTGATTGGTGTATCAGTCGAGACTGCGTGTGTGCTAAGTCACTCAGTCATGTTCTTTGCGGCCCTATGGACTGTAGCCTGCCAGGCTCCTCTGTCCATGGGATTTCTCAGGCAGGAGGAAATCTTCCCAACCCAAGGATTGAACCCAAGCCTCGTACATCTCCTGCACTGGCAGATGGCTTCTTTACCACTGAGCACCTGTGAAGCCCCTCATCAGTCAAGATTAGCCAGGTCAAGTCTGCACTGGCAGATAATGCGAAAAACACCAGTTACCAGGAGTGCATTTCTCACTCCATCTGCCTGTCTGCCTGTCCACATTGCAGACACATGGTCACTGCAAGAGGGAGGCACAGCAGTGCCCCCACGTGCCTGGAAGGAGAGGGGAAGGGGTGGGCGTGGGGAAGGGGTGGGTGCGGGACAGCACAGTCTGCTTACAGAACTCTGGCACTCCTCCCCACGCTGTGTCTCAGTTCCTCAGACCTCGGGGAAGGACCACGCACTTTAGTAGACGCTTTGTTTTTTTTTTTCCTAGGTATGAGATATTACTAATAGCATTCAATTGATTTTTTTAATTTTAATTTTATATTGGTGTATAGTTAGGTTTACAATGTTGTGTTAGTTCCAGGTGTACGGCAAAGTGATAATTCAGTACCTGTACAAGCATCTATTCTTTTTTCAAATTCTTTTCCCCTTTAGGTTATTATAGATTATTGAGCCGCGTTCCCTGTGCTATACGGTAGGTCCTTGTTGGCCATCTGTTTTAAATATAGTAAAGTAGACTCGATTTTCGTGGTCTTTGAGTGCCTAGTAGAGCTTTTTACAAGTGCACCCTGGAACAGCAGCCCCTGCGGGGCGGTAATGAATAAGACAGGGGGTGACTTGTCTGGAGGATCCATTCTGACTTGTCTGACCCCCTCTCAGCCGCTTCCTTACTGATCCCCTACTCCTTGCCGCCACTTTCAGTCTGCTTATGCCCAGGGCTGTTTGGTTCATCTTTACAAAGCTCAGCTTTGATGATGTCACCCCGCACACAGAAATTTGTGCTGGTTCCCGACTGTCTCTTGTTCCGCCAAGAGAACAAGAGACAGTCGTTGTTTGGGAGGACCAACCCCACATCCAAGGAGCTGTGGCTGCGTGGGCGCAGGAGGGCCTAGAGGAGCTATCCCACGTTGAAGGTCAGGAAGGGCGGTGGTGAGGAGATACCCCTCGTCCAAGGCAAGGAACAATGGCTGTGCTTTACTGGAGCAGCCGTGAAGAGATACCCCACGCCCAAGGTAAGAGAAACCCAAGTAAGATGGTAGGTGTTGCAAGAGGGCATCAGAGGGCAAACACACTGAAACCATACTCACAGAAAACTAGTCAGTCTAATCACACTAGGACCACAGCCTTGTCTAACTCAATGAAACTAAGCCATGCCTGTGGGGCAACCCAAGACGGGCGGGTCATGGTGGAGAGATCTGACAGAATGTGGTCCACTGGAGAAGGGAATGGCAAACCACTTCAGTATTCTTGCCTTGAGAACCCCAGGAACAGTATGAAAAGGCAAAATGATAGGATACTGAGAGAGAAACTCCCCAGGTCAGTAGGTGCCCAATATGCTACTGGAGATGAGTGGAGAAATAACTCCAGAAAGAATGAAGGGATGGAGCCAAAGCAAAAACAACACCCAGCTGTGGATGTGACTGGTGACAGAAGCAAGGTCCGATGCTGTAAAGAGCAATATTGCATAGGAACCTGGAATGTCAGGTCCATGAATCAAGGCAAATTGGAAGTGGTCAAACAAGAGATGGCAAGAGTGAATGTCGACATTCTAGGAATCATCGAACTGAAATGGACTGGAATGGGTGAATTTAACTCAGATGACCATTATATCTACTACTGCGGGCAGGAATCCCTCAGAAGAAATGGAGTGGCCATCATGGTCAACAAAAGAGTCCGAAATGCAGTACTTGGATGCAATCTCAAAAACGACAGAATGATCTCTGTTCGTTTCCAAGGCAAACCATTCAATATCACAGTAATCCAAGTCTATGCCCCGACCAGTAACGCTGAAGAAGCTGAAGTTGAACGGTTCTATGAAGACCTACAAGACCTTTTAGAACTAACACCCAAAAAAGATGTCCTTGTCATTATAGGGGACTGGAATGCAAAAGTAGGAAGTCAAGAAACACCTGGAGTAACAGGCAAATTTGGCCTTGGAATACGGAATGAAGCAGGGCAAAGACTAATAGAGTTTTGCCAAGAAAATGCACTGGTCATAACAAACACCCTCTTCCAACAACACAAGAGAAGATTCTACACATGGACATCACCAGATGGTCAACACTGAAATCAGATTGATTATATTTTTTGCAGCCAAAGATGGAGAAGCTCTATACAGTCAGCAAAAACAAGACTGGGAGCTGACTGTGGCTCAGACCATGAACTCCTTATTGCCAAATTCAGACTGAAATTGAAGAAAGTAGGGAAAACCACGAGACCATTCAGGTATGATCTAAATCAAATCCCTTATTATTATACAGTGGAAGTGAGAAATAGATTTAAGGGCCTAGATCTGATAGATAGAGTCCCTGATGAACTATGGTATGAGGTTCATGACATTGTACAGGAAACAGGGATCAAGACCATTCCTATAGAAAAGAAATGCAAAAAAGCAAAATGGCTGTCTGGGGAGGCCTTACAAATAGCTGTGAAAAGAAGAGAAGCGAAAAGCAAAGGAGAAAAGGAAAGATATAAGCATCTGAATGCAGAGTACCAAAGAATAGCAAGAAGAGATAAGAAAGCCTTCTTCAGCGATCAATGCAAAGAAATAGAGGAAAACAACAGAATGGGAAAGACTAGGGATCTCTTCAAGAAAATCAGAGATACTAAAGGAACATTTCATGGAAAGATGAGCTCGATAAAGGACAGAAATGGTAGGGACCTAACAGAAGCAGAAGATATTAAGAAGAGATGGCAAGAATACACAGAAGAAGTGTACAAAAAAGATCTTCACGACCCAGATAATCACAATGGTGTGATCACTGACCTAGAGCCAGACATCCTGGAATGGGAAGTCAAGTGGGCCTTAGAAAGCATCACTACAAACAAAGCTAGTGGAGGTGATGGAATTCCAGTTGAGCTGTTTCAAATCCTGAAAGATGATGCTGTGAAAGTGCTGCACTCAATATGCCAGCAAATCTGGAAAATTCAGCAGTGGCCACAGGACTGGAAAAGGTCAGTTTTCATGCCAATCCCAAAGAATGCTCAAACTACCGCACAATTGCACTCATCTCACACGCTAGTAAAGTAATGCTCAAAATTCTCCTAGCCAGGCTTCAGCAGTATGTGAACCGTGAACTTCCAGATGTTCAAGCTGGTTTTAGAAAAGGCAGAGGAACCAGAGATCAAATTGCCAACATCTGCTGGATCATGGAAAAAGCAAGAGAGTTCCAGAAAAACATCTATTTCTGCTTTACTGACTATGCCAAAGCCTTTGACTGTGTGGATCACAATAAACTATGGAAAATTCTGAAAGAGATGGGAATACCAGACCACCTGACCTGCCTCTTGAGAAATCTGTATGCAGGTCAGGAAGCAACAGTTAGAACTGGACATGGAACAACAGACTGGTTCCAAATAGGAAAAGGAGTTCATCAAGGCTGTATATTGTCACCCTGTTTATTTAACTTATATGCAGAGTACATCATGAGAAACGCTGGACTGGAAGAAACACAAGCTGGAATCAAGATTGCCGGGAGAAATATCAATAACCTCAGATATGCAGATGACACCACCCTTATGGCAGAAAGTGAAGAGGAACTCAAAAGCCTCTTGATGAAAGTGAAAGTGGAGAGTGAAAAAGTTGGCTTAAAGCTCAACATTCAGAAAACTAAGATCATGGCATCCGGTCCCACCACTTCATGGGAAATAGATGGGGAAACAGTGGAAACAGTGTCAGACTTCATTTTTCTGGGCTCCAAAATCACTACAGATGGTAACTGCAGCTATGAAATTAAAAGACGCTTACTTCTTGGAAGGAAAGTTATGACCAACCTAGATAGCATATTCAAAAGCAGAGACATTACTTTGCCAACAAAGGTCTGGCTAGTCAAGGCTGTGGTTTTTCCTGTGGTCATGTATGGATGTGAGAGTTGGACTGTGAAGAAGGCTGAGCGCCAAAGAATTGATGCTTTTGAACTGTGGTGTTGGAGAAGACTCTTGCGAGTCCCTTGGACTGCAAGGAGATCCAGTTCATTCTGATGGAGATCAGCCCTGAGATTACTTTGGAAGGAATGATGCTAAAGCTGAACCTCCAGTACTTTGGCCACTTCATGCGAAGAGTTGACTCATTGGAAAAGACTCTGATGCTGGGAGGGATTTGGGGAGGAAGAGAAGGGGATGACAGAGGATGACATGGCTGGATGGCATCACTGACTCGATGGACATGAATCTCAGTGAACTCCGGGAGTTGGTGATGGACAGGGAAGCCTGGCGTGCTGCGATTCATGGGGTCGCAAAGAGTTGGACACAACTAAGTGACTGATCTGATCTGATCTGATCTGATCTTGTTCCACCATGTAAACCGGTCCTCCAGCCGGGGCAGCATCCCTGGGTCTTGTTAAAATGCAGCTCTGAGGCCCGACCCCAGACCAACTGAATCAGAATCTGCATCTTCACACAATCCTAGGAACTTTGTGTGCACGTTGAAGTTTGAAAAGCTCTTAACTGTGGCCCTGCTTCTCACACTCGGTAGCACATTTGAATTACCCAGAGAGATTGAAAGAATTGCTAGGTGTCCAGGTGCGGAGGCAGGTCTCGCACCAACACTCTTAGAGCTCCCAAGTATCCATGCCGTGCGGCAGAATCTGAGAACCGCACCTGTGCGGGAACCCAGGTAACCTTCACGGCCACCTTTGGGGCCTCCCCAAACCTTCCCAGGGCTGTTTCTACTCAACTGTGCCAGACTGAACTCTGACGCGCCAATGCACCCTGTGCTTTTGAGAAAGTGCAGGTTTCACCCGTTCCCAGCAGTCCCCAGGACTCTGTAGACAACTGGAGAGGGCGCAGGGCACCACGCCTGAATTTCTCTTTTGAAGATGCCATGACTGCAAGTCACAGGGATACAAATCCGCCCATTTACTAAACTGTACATATAAAGTATTTCCCAGACTAATGGAATTTCAAACTTGATGTCCCCAGACAGAAGGTTGTTTTACCCTGGTTTCTTCTTTGTTCTATTTTTTACTGAATGTCAGATCTAGAGTAGATAATGAAAAGAATATGCTTGATTTCATTTAGTTAACTTTTGGGGCTACAAAAGTTAACTAAATGGGAGGGATCTTTTTAAAATTTTTGCTGCAGTAGCCATGGTAATCTGCTGTCGAGATTCCCACTGCTCACTGCCCTTGCGGTGGGGGACACATATTATCAAATAAAGACCCTCCCCGTCTCTGATAACTTTCCCATAGGAGTGAGATGTCAGAGACACAGGCGCCTGCAGGGTCCACTGACGCCCGCTTCTGTCGGGGGCCGGGCAGAGACCTTGCTCCTGTGAGTGAAGTCCCCGCTCCGGTGGGGACTTGCTCCTGTGAGCAGAGACTCTATTACTGTGGGCGGAGACTCTATTCTATGTGGGCGGGGCCTCTGCTTCTGTGGGCGGAGACTCTATTCCTGTGGGCGGGGTCTCTGCTCCCGTGGGCGGAATCCCTGCTCCCGTGGGAGGAGTCCTCACTCCCATGGGTGGAGTCCCCACTCCTGTGGGTGGAGTGTTTTCCTTCTCAAATGGCTTCCGAAGAGGATGAACACACTACTTCCTGCTTCTGCTTGAGCAAGGTGTGCATTTTCAACAGGACGTATATGGGCCCAGCAAGCGGCAATTGCTCTTTTTCCATGAACATTAAATGAGATCCAGGGCCTGAGAAACCTGCAGTGAAGCCTGCAGCGAAAGCCAGGAGGCTCCCTGGGACTTGGTGGCTGAGGCAGACAGGTGGGCCGCCAGCCTGTGGCCATCTGCGGGGGTGTTGTGGGGGATGGACCTGTCACCAGAGCCTGGGGTCCTCTCGTCCATCAGGGTGACCTGCTCAGGCCTGCCTATTCCCAGCTCTGGGAAGGCCCGGGGTTAGTCTGTGTGCTCAGTCGTGTCTGACTCTGCGACCCCATGGGCTGCAGCCCTCCAGGCTCCTCTGTTCCTGGCATTCTCCAGGCAAGAATACTACAGGGGGTTCCCAGGGGATCTTCCCGACCCAGGGACTGAACCCATATCTCCCATGACTCCTGCACTGCAGGCAGATTCTTTACCACCAGCGCCACCTGGGAAGCCAGGGTTAGTGTCAGTCACCTCCTCCTGTGAATACGGAGCATGACTGTAGACCTGGAGCTGCATGCACCTCTAGCTGGGCTCCGGGAACCAGACACTGCGTGCACACACAGCAGCGTCTGCTGGGGGATGCAGAGCGGAGGCGTCTCACGAGACTTTTGGAACCAGAATGATGGGTTCTTTGCAGCATTTTTTAAAAACATTATTTTATTGATGTGTGGTTGATGTACAATGTTGTGTTTATTTCTGCTGTACGGCATAGTGATTCTTTTATACAGATGTATACATTGCTTTTCATATTGTTTTCCACTACAGTTTATTCCAGGATACTGACTATAGTTCCCTGTGCTTTACAGTAGGGCCTTGTTGTTTATCCAGGATATATATAATAATTTGCATCTGCTCATCCCAAACTCCCAATCCTTCCCTTCCCAACCCCCTCCCCCTTGGCGACAACTCTCTTCTTCCTGTACAGACAGTTATTTAAGCACTGACATCAAGACCCGACACGTCTGGTCCTGGCAGGACTTTGGTGTCTCTTTTCCTCTGGCACCGTCCCTAAAAGAGCAGTAGAAATGAGGCAGAAATGTCATTAAGTGAGATAAATGAAAAGCAGAGAGCAGTTAACTTGATGTCAACTTGAAGATAACAGGAGTGAATACAAGGCTGATTGCAATGCTCGGTGTGTTCCAGCAAGAGATTTTTATTAGTAGGAGTTTTGTGCTTTAATGGGATACCCATGGTGTGTGTTGAGTGCTGTCTACTGTGCAAAGCTGGGCATGATACTCTTTCATCAGGGATCTAGAAGTTTCCGCTTTGGATGTTCATTCCACCCTGCATCCCTGAGCTCCCTCTACACCAAAAGATGCTACATAGGCACAGGCTTCTGGCCTCCACTGCTTCTGGTCTCTGCTGCTTCCAGGGTCCCCCGGACCCTTGGTCCTTCCTCATGTGGACCCTGTACCTCTAATCCGGTGCCCTCTCGCCCTCCACTCACTGCCTCTCTGGGAAGGTCTGTGTCACCTCTCCTGGTGGAGCTTTAAAAACACAATGCCAGGGGACATCCTTGGTGGCTCAGTAGTAAAGAGTCCGCCTGCCAGTACAGGAGACATGGGTTCCATCCCTGCTCCAGGAAGATCCCACATGCCTCAAAACAACTAAACCTGTACACAACAACTCCTGAGCCTGTGCTCCAGAGCCAGGGACCCGCAAGTACTGAGCCCACGGGCCACGACTACTGAAGCCCGCATGCCTAGAACTCATAATGGTCAGAAAGAGAAGACACCACAATGAGAAAGGAGCACCACAGCTAGAGAGTAGTCCCCGCTCTCTGCTACTAGAAACAAGCTCTCACAGCAACGAAAACTCAGCACAGCCAAAAATCAAATAAGTAAATAAAATTATATATATACACATAGAGAAACACAATGCCAGGTCCTCCTTCCTGCAGTGGATGGGGTGATCAGAGTTTAAAAGTGTGTCAGCACTGCAGAGACGGGGCAGCCCTTTGGCCCTGTGCCCCCAGGGTGCAGAGTTTGGGCACGGCTCCTGCCCAGCCAAGTGGCAGCCCCAGAGAAGAGAGCGTAAGAGCTCACCTCTGTCTTGTTCTACCGTGTCTTTCAAAGCCCTGCCGTTGAGTCCATATGTTTCAGTCTCTCCTTGGCTGATCGCCTCATGCAGTTGATACATAGCAGTACAACCAAACAAAAATTTTAAATCTGTTTTGGAGCAAAATCCAATGGGAGAAAATGCTGCTGTTCTGTGCCGAGAGCACATGTGAGCGTATAAATCCCATTGTGTGCTTGTGTGTCTGAACGGCGCTTCCAAAGTGCCATTTATAAAATATTTATAGCAGCTTTACTGATTTCAGTTCATGCAGAGCTCTTTGTGACTGAAAAGGAGCCAGAGCCCTTTGCTGATTTAGGAGGTGGTTTGCGGGGCCGTAGGAGCAGGATCCAGGGCAGACGCCGTGCTGGCGAAGAGTCCAGAGTTAACAGGAGCAGAGGGACGCAGCCGCCTCTGGGCTGGGCACAGCTGAACACCAGAGGTGTCTCCCAAGAAAGGGGTCGGAGGCTCACCTGGGGGCCTCTCTCCTTTGCTGTCCCCATGTCTGTGGCCATCGGGTGGGGGGTCGGCCTTCCAGCATGGAGTTGACTGATGTAGCTAAAATTGGTTTCCTTACATCTCTAGCTGCTCTTCCTAAATCCTCATCTGTAACTTGAAGCCAAGTAGAAAACTGACTCCTTCACTCACCGAGAATGGAACCCTTGGAACAACAAGCTCATTCAGGAGAATCAGACAATATCTGTGCAGTTGCTAAGTCATGTCCGACTCTTTGCGACCCCCATGGACTGTAGCCCGCCAGGCTCCTCTGTCCATGGGATTCTCCAGGCAAGAATACTGGAGTGGGCTGCCACTTCCTCCTCCAGGGGATCATCCTGACCCAGGATCGAGCCCACGTCTCCTGCCTTGGCAGCAGGTTCTTCATCAGTAAGCCACGAGTGAGGCCCTGAACCTGAGTTTGGTTACGTGTTGCATGTGTATTCGTTTGTATTGTTTTTAAATCGCACGTAAGAGATACCATCGGAGAAGGCAACAGCACCCCGCTCCAGCACTCTTGCCTAGAAATCCCATGGACGGAGGAGCCTGGAAGGCTGCAGTCCATGGGGTCGCTAAGGGTCGGACACAACTGAGCGACTTCACTCTCACTTTCCACTTTCACTCATTGGAGAAGGAAATGGCAACGCACTCCAGTGTTCTTGCCTGGAGAATCCCAGGGACGGGGGAGTGCCATCTATGGGGTTGCACAGAGTCGGACACAACTGAAGCGACTTAGCAGGAGGAGTAGAAGAGATACCATACAGTATCATACAAGTCTCTTCTCCACTCTTCTTCTATACTCAGACAGAGTAAGAAGGACAAAGCTGAGGAAGCATCTGGAAAAGTCAGGAAGGTTCTGGGAGCATCTACTCAGTGTCCATTATCCCTGTGGTTTTTGAGGGAGATGCTGAAGAGATAGATGCTCCTGAAAGGGCTGATATGAAGGGAAAACAAACAGCAGTTTAGAATAATGGAAGTCCGCTGTTTCTTGAGCGTTTTATATGTCCCTGCGCTGCACCATGGGCTGTACATGCATGGCCCTCATGTCATCCATATAAACCTGTAGTGCCCCCATTTTACACTTAAGGAAACTGAAGTTCAAAGAAGTTAAATGTCTTGCCAAGGTTGTACATGCACACATGCAGGTTAAAATTTTAAATGTTATATTTTAAGTAATTAAGACATGCTTAAATTTATGTCTTAATTCATTTAGACATAATCATGAAACCATTACATGTTCACAAAAATCACACATGTGTATGAAAAATAACTGAAAATTTTAATGAAAGGAATCTCAGTGGTTTACATATTTTCTTTTTTTGTTTTTTTTGGCTGAGCCACGGGGCTTACGGGATCTTAGTTCCCTGACCAGGGATCAAACCTCGGCCCACGGCAGTGAGAGCTCCGATTCCTAATCACTGGGCCTCCAGGGAGTTCCCGGTTTACACTTTTTTCAAATCTCTTTCGTGTCCCTGCCTTAGTAGAGAGAGCTGGCTTCTTGTATCAGCTTCTGTGTTCAGTCTGGTGCTCTCACTTGTTTTGGCTGAAGTATATGGAGGATTCGACTTTGCCACAGATACGCTATTGAAAAAGAGAGATGTGTTTTAATCTCCTTTGGATTGTCTTCTTTGATATTATGCCAAAAGTCAACAATGGTAGTTCCTTAAAAGTGAGCTGCACGGAGGGATCTGAAACCCTGTCAATGAACTTCTTTGTTAGTTACGTTAAAACCCGTCAGTCCATCTCACAGTCTAATGGATCTTTCACACACACATGCTTTTTTGACACTTATGAGAGGCACTTGGAAAATATCAGTTCACTGAGTTATGCAGCTGCTTCCAAGTTGACACCTTTCATTATCCAAGATCAAAAAACATCACATTCACTAATATCACCACAAATCTCGTCAGAAACATCTTAAGTGTTGGGAGGCATTGGCAGAAATAAGTTATCCAAAATTCAGATTTTCAGTTGAAAGCTTGCAGTTTATCTTTGGCAAAAAAAAAAAAAAAAAAAACCACTGTCAGTTCTTGAAGCAGCAGGCTCGCTGTGTTCATTTTCTGAGAAAATCCCACCATCATCTGTCTGCAGTTCTCTCACCTGAAATTGCTTTTCCAGGAAGAAAAGTGCCTGCAGCTCAGTCACAGAACTGCTTTTCCTTGAGACGACCCTTGTGCATCAGCATGTAGCAGGAATGCTCCGTGTCCCTGAACAGTTGCACAGAGTACACAAGCCTGGTGTGCCCTGGGGGGAAAAAGTCAGTAAAGGTGAAGCTTCAGTGGAACCAGATTGAGGTTTTTCCTGCAAGTGTGAGATGGTGAAACCTTCCATGAACACCAGCATAGTTGATGCCGCTCCTGGGATCTGTGCTAAGGCACAAGGAGTCTTCTCCTCGTGTGCCTTTGCACCGATGTTTTAAATGTCTGTACACGGGCTTCCCTGGTAGCCCAGAGCTAAAGAATCCATCTGCCGATGCAAGAGACACAGGTTCGATCCCTGATCTGGGAGGATCCCCCACGCCACAATTAAGACCTTGCACCACAGCAGTTGACCTTTGCTCTAGAGCCCAGGAGCCGCAACTACTGAGCTCACGTACCCTATCAGTTCATTTCAGTTCAGTTCTGTCGCTCAGTCGTGTCCGACTCTGCGACCCCATGGCCTGCAGCACACCAGGCCTCCCTGTCCATCACCAACTCCCGGAGTTTACTCAAACTCACGTCCATTGAGTCGGTGATGCCATCCAACCATCTCATCCTCTGTCGTCCCCTTCTCTTCCTCCCCTCAATCTTTATCAGCATCAGGGTCTTTTCAAATGAGTCAGCTCTTCGCATCAGGTGGCCAGAGTATTGTAGTTTCAGCTTTAGCATCAGTCCTCCCAGTGAATATTCAGGACTGATTTCCTTTAAAATGGACTGGTTGGATCTCCTTGCAGTCCAAGGGACTCTCAAGAGTCTTCTCCAACACCACAGTTCAAAAGCATCAATTCTTTGGTGCTCAGCTTTCTTTATAGTCCAACTCTCACATCCATACATGACTACTGGAAAAAAAAACCATAGCCTTGATTAGACGGACCTTTGTTAGCAAAGTCATGTCTCTGCTTTTTAATATGCTGTCTAGGTTGGTCTTAGTTTTTCTTCCAAGGAGTAAGTGTCTTTTAATTTCATGGCTGCAATCACCATCTGCAGTGATTTTGGAGCCCAAAAAAATAAAGTCTGTCACCATTCCCACTGTTTCCCTATTTATTTGCCATAAAGTGATGGGACCAGATGCCATGATCTTAGTTTTCTGGATGTTGAGCTTTAAGCCAACTTTTTCACTTTCCTCTTTCACTTTCATCAAAAGGCTCTTTAGTTCTTCGCTGTCTGCAATAAGGGTGGTATCATCTGCATATCTGAGGTTATTGATATTTCTCCCAGCAACCTTGATTCCAGTTTGTGCTTCATCCAGCCCAGCGTTTCTCATGATGTACTCTGCATAGAAGTTAAATAAGCAGGGTGACAATATACAGCCTTGACGTACTCCTTTCCCTATTTGGAACTGGTCTGTTGTTCCATGTCCAGTTCTAACCGTTGCTTCCTGACCTGCATACAGGTTTCTCAAGAGGCAGGTCAGGTGGTCTGGTATTCCCATCTCTTTCAGAATTTTCCACAGTTTATTGTGATCCACACAGTCAAAGGCTTTGGCATAGTCAATAAAGCAGAAGTAGATGTTTTTTTTTTGAAACTCTTGCTTTTTGATGATCCAGCGGATGTTGGCGATTTGATGTCTGGTTCCTCTGCCTTTTCTAAAACCAGCTTGAACATCTGGAAGTTCACGGTTCACATACTGCTGAAGCCTGGCTTGGAGAATTTTGAGCATTACTTTACTAGTGTGTGAGATGAGTGCAATCGTGTGGTAGTTTGAGCATTTTTTGGCATTGCCTTTCTTTGGGATTGGCATGAAAACTGATCTTTTCCAGTCCTGTGGCCACTGCTGAGTTTTCCAGATTTGCTGGCATATTGAGTGCAGCACTTTCACAGCATCATCTTTCAGGATTTGAAATAGCTCAACTGGAATTCCATCAACTCCACTAGCTTTGTTCATGGTGATGCTTCCTAAGGCCCACTTGACTTCACATTGCAGGATGTCTGGCTCTAGGTGAGTGATCATACCATCATGATTATCATGTGCCCTATAGACCCATGCTTCACAACAAGAGAAGCCCCCGAATTGAGAACCTCGTACACCGAACTAGAGAGTAGCCCGAACAGCAACGAAGACCCAGCACAGCCAAAAATAAATAAATAATAAATGTCAACACGGTATAAAGCACACGGAAAGTCTTATATAGTGAAAGTGCTTTTATTTTTGTCCTTATGAACTCCTGAAAGAGTCTCAGGGACCCCCAGAGTCTGCACCAGATACACAGCCAACCTCTGCAAGGCCTTTTTTTCGTGGAGGAGGAAGACAGATAATAAACCCCAAATGCAGGTCACGCTGTCACCAGCAAAAAGCAGGGCCGTGTGACAGAGGGGCTAGTTTAGGTCGGATGGTTACAAGAGGCTTCTCAGAGAAGGTAACTTTTGGCTGAAACTTCCAGCAGGCAGAGTGGGACAGGCCGCTCAGCCTCCAAGGCCAGAATGTTCAAGAGGCAGAGGACCCAGGTGCTGAGCATAGGAGTTCATCTGGGGAGGGGGTGGTTAGGAAGACAGTCAAGGTGTCCCATCGGATTGGGGCTTAGAAACCAAGGTGAGGAGTAGGACTGTCTCCTTGGGTCAGTGAGGACTCGGAGCCCACGGGCAAGGTGATGGCCCCCTACCGCCCCCAGGAGGTTGGGTCTTCACCCATGGGTGAGTACAGCTGGATTTGAAGTCCTAACGCTAAGCCTAGCTGTAAAACTCTGAACGTGAGTGGAAAAAGTCCCACAGATTACACATAGTGTGATCCTATTTGTAAAGGGAAAAATCGCTTCTAACAGTATTACAGTTTGTGATAAGGCTGCCTGAAAAGGAAGCTGCGGGACAAGAGACCTCAGCACGGGGTCAGGAGGGCCGCTTGGGGGGGTCCACCTGGAGACGTGGGTGCTTGTCAGGGTCCCGGCTCTGACCTTGAGTGGTGGGGTCCTGGGTGTTTACGATCTTATCTCATTGGTGATGGTGGCGGTTCAGTCACTCACTCACGTCCGAGTCTTTGCCACCCCATGGACTGTAACCTGCCAGGCTCCTCTGTCTATGGGATTTCCCAGGTTCGGTTCAGTTAAGTTCATTTGCTCAGTCATATCCGACTCTTTGTGACCCCATGGACTGCAGCATGCCAGGCTTCCCTGTTCATCACCAACTCCCAGAACTTGCGCAAGCTCATGTCCATCGTATCGGTGATGCCATCTAACCATCTCATCCTCTGTCATCCCCTTCTCCTCCTGCCTTCAATCTTTCCCAACATCAGTGTCTTTTCCAATGAGTCAGGTCTTCACAGCAGATGGTCAAAGGATTGGTATCTTGGTCTTAATTAAGTATCTTAATCTTCCCAGGTTAAGGGCAGATAAGTAAGAGAAAGCAGGCAGCCATGGGTGGACCCTTCATAAGAGTGTGTCATGGATCCGTGGAGCCATGGATCACAGCTGACCTGGGTGTGTACACCCGGGGTTTGACATAAAAGAAAGATGAATGTGGAGAAGAAACACGTCAGACACCTCTTTCCTTTCTTAACAAACAAAAGACAGCGCTTTGAGCTCTGACGACAGATGTGCAGAAATGAACACAGCATCTGGCTAAGAGCGCGAGTTCTGGGCTGAGGCCACCTGGATTCCACCCCTTGCTTTGTGCCAGCCAGGCACACACCGCCAACCCTCCAGACCTCGTTGGGGTCTTCATCCACAACACGGGCCGAGGGCAGAATCCCTCTCTTAGACTCGCTATGGAGGTGGGATAGAACAACGGCGGAAGTGCTGGTTCCCAGGCTCCTGGTCATCTGCAAAGGGCGCACGAAAATTCCCTTTCCTGTAAATTCTCCCCGTTCCTTTCCTTTTGTTCTTTATGTAGCTGGGGGAAACCAAGAATGAAGCAGGTTTGTTTTTTTGTTTTGTTTTTTGAGGAAAAGGTTGTTGAATCTATTCTTAAGAATGTTTGAATTAAATTCTCTTTGCCTGAGGTGATATTTTTATCTTATTGTTCTTTGAACAAGCAGTAAAAAAAAAAAAAAAAAAAATATATATATATATATATATATATATATATATATACACACACACACACATATATATATGAAATTGGGAAGCTGCGTGCTTTCTTCCTGAAAAGAGGCTTCGGGCTTTGGGCCAAGATGTGGCTTGAAACAAATTTTAGCAGCAGCCGCAGCAGCAGGCGGTCTCAGTGGTGAGGGGCCCAGGCCCCGGCGCAGCTGGGAGCCGGCAGAGGCGGGCGGGGTGGGAGGCCCGGGAGACCGTGCCAGGCTGCCCTGTTGAATTTCATGGGTCTTCTGCTACTGCACGACCTCAGTTCTTCCATAGGAGCTTTGAATCTGCCCAACCAGGCGGCTTGCAGAACTAAGACCCTCCTGTAAGGAAGGGGTTGGTGCAGGGCTGAGAGCCACCAGAGACCAGGGTGGCCCCAGCACCTCCAACCCGGAGCACCCTGGAGCCACCTCCCAGCATGGCAGTTCATGGGGTAACCATCACCTTGCCCCATCGGGAGGCTCCCCCTGCAGCAGCATTGGTAGGAAGGGCAAGAGGGTGGAGTTTAGCAGGCGCTGAGTGGAGGTGATTTGAGAGCAAGAGGCAGGCGGGGAGATGGGCTGTGTATGGAATGGATGAGACGGAGGAATGCCAGGGGACTTCTGTGGGTGGTTTCCATGACGCTGCCAAGGTGGGGCCTAGGTGACTAAAGGGAGGCCTGTCTTACTGGGTGGGCCACGGCCAAGGCAGGGAGGTTTTCTGTTTGTCTTACAAGTTTCCAATGGACTTGAAATGTTCAGAGTCCGGGGTTGGGGGAGCTGAGTGTCTGGGAAGGAAGCTCCTGGAACAGAAAAGCAGGTGAAAGCCGGAGCTAGGGGCGGGGGCATCCCAGGCCGGCACCCGGGGGACAGAGGCTGGGAACAGTGACCCTGGGGCCCTACACCCGGAGTCAGGCAGGTTGAAGGGGACGCATGGGGAGAACAGAGCTTGGCAGGAGGCTGTGTGGGGCCGCACGTGCCAGGCTGACGATCAGAACTGAACCTGATGATCGACAAGAGATGAGAAAAGAGATTGGGGAAGAAAATAAGTTCTGAGTTTTGAAGCACTTATTGGCTCCAGGCAGGGTCTCTCCTCCTGCTGCCGGGGTTCAATCCTGGCTGTCTCCAGGCCTCAGATTCGGCATGTGTCAAACAGGAACAATACTACTACCAACTTGTGAAGATGGGATGAGTTGAGGGGGTGAAGCTCTTGGAACAGTACCTGGCATGTGAAAAAGCACCGTAATCGTGTTCTCCTGTGTTCATCGCGGTCGTGGTCATTATTTTAGGAACACTGATCAGAAGGAAGGGGGGTGAGTTTGAGCTGTGAGGTGACTGTCATAGCAGGGCGGTAGGCCCCCCAGCCTCTCAAGGGCTGGGTCTGCCCCCCCATGCCCCCACCCCCTCCGCCCCCTGTGGCTGCTGTTCCAGGTTCTCACCTCCTCCTCCTCCTCCCCTGCAGTTGAAACACGAATAGAAACTCGGCTTTTGTTTCTTTTTAAAATCTTTCTTAATCCCCACTTGGGTTAATCACCCTGGAACCCCTTAGTCAAAGTGTAGAATGGGTATGTGCGCGTGGACTTGGGGAAGGAGTTTCAGGCGTCCCCGCCCGAGCCAGCAGGCCCCGTGCTGGGGATGCCTCGTTGAGGGGTGGAGCCCACCACCTAGATGATCACTGTGAAGACGGCAGCAAAACGGAGGATGTTCAGACAGTCATGTTAAATGGAAGCTGAGCTTGCACACGCCGAACCGTCATTCCCGTAAGACTGTGGGCGCAAATGAGCAAGGGCGGCAGAGCGGCAGACGCAGGGCTGCACGCGGATTAAGATGGAGGGTCTGAGCCCACTGTTTTCCTGAATGTTTCTGCGGTTTTAAAATAATGTTTAAAAAGTTTTAAAACAGAATGAGGGAGCTGTTGTTTCCGGAGAGATGAGAGGCCACAGACAGGGTGGGGTGGGGACCTCGACAGTCAAAAGAAAGTCTGGGTCCCCACTGCCCTCTCTTCAGCCGAACACAGCGCCTGCTCTACTCTTGGCACTTCCCGCGCCGGCACTCAGCAGCAGACAGCACTCCCCGGGGACTCCGGCCCTGGCAGAGTGGGCTTCCGGGGTCACTGGACACGGGATGAACATGCCGCATCCTCAGACTGTCTCAGTGATGGGCTCAGTTAAACAAACATGATGCCCGTTCCAGCTCTGTCTCCCACTGTCACGTGCGGATGGCGTGGCCTGGGGCAAGACTCTCAGCCTTCTTGAGCCTCACTTTTACCATCTGGAAAACGGGATTACTATTACCTTGGTTGGCGGACTGTTGTAGAAGGAAAAGCACGAGTCCGGCGCTCGGCACCCAGGAAGTTGCTCGTAAACGCAGGGGCTGCTGCCTCTGCGGCGGCGGGCGGTGGGGCTGTGTTCTCCATCGTGGGTTTCTCTGGACAGAGCCAGCATCCCGGGGTCAGCTCCCCGGCCGCCACCCCCAGGGCTTAGACTCGTTCCTCTGCCAGGGGCTCTCTCTCCCCCCGGTCCCTAGAATGTTTTATTTGTACCTGTTTCACCGCGGTCGTGGTGTCATTTGTATTCATTATCCCTTTGCAGAGGTAATGGCGCAGTACTGAGCGGCCAGAATGAAATAAAGACCAGGTCAGGGACTGTCTGTCTAAAGGCCGGAGATGCTACCCTGGGGGTTTCGGGTGGCGAAGAAAGTGCACTCAGGGACCTTCTGGAGTCAGGCTCTGTGGCGTGGGCTGCAGCCAAGTCTGGAGCAGGCAGTGCAGGGCGTCATCTGGAAAGAGGGGGGCCTCCCCGTGTCTCTCACCTCATCCTTCCTCTGTGGTCCCCGGCTCCACGTGGGTGAAGGCGAACCAGTTGTCCGTGTGATCAGAACATGGCTCTGAACAGGCTGAAGCGCTCAGCCGCCCGCTTCGTCCCTGCTTGTGTGTGATGCTCGAGGCCCTGCGTCCTCAGCACTGGGACGTGTTGTACAGGGGGGCGCCCAGAGAGGGTGATTCTCAGTGAGCTTTGCCGGTCTGTCTGCCCAAGCAGAGAGAAAGGCATCAGGTGGGTGGAGTGCCCAAGGGGCCCCATGGCGGGCCAAATCCCGCTCAGAGCTTAGCTCACCCTGGGCGCTTAACGGATGCTGAGTAACTGGAAGTGGGAGGTGGGTGAGCGGTGGGCTCATGGGCCGTGATGAGCTGATGGGGCCCTCGGACGTTCGCACGCTGGTCATTGAAGTTTCATCAGCAGCGCCTGCCTCCTGAGCGGTAGGAGGAGTTGCCAGCCACAGGGGAGGCTTCATGAGGAACATCAATAGAGGAATCATGCCTGGCCTGCAGTTCCGCCCAGGAATCCGGGTTTGTTTCAATGTCTCAGAGGCAGAGATGTCCTAGTATCGCCTGCTGATGTGCTTAAAGGGACCCGGCGCTTTCACACCGTGGCGTTTGGAGGGGAATGTGGATTTTAGAGCACGACAGCTTTATTGGATTGTTTGCTTGCTTTTTTTTTTCTTCCATGCCTATTTTTGAGGCAAGGTTTGCTAAAGCTGCAATGACTGTTTATTCATGCCGGGGAGGGAAGAATAATTTTGCTCATCTAGAAAGGATGCCTTCTTCAAAATGATTTTTTGCTGTTGGCAAAGCTGAGACTGTGCTCACATGATTCTATGCCTGCAGTAAAGTGACAGGAAAAACAGCGTGCGCCATGGGCAGCCGCAGCTGGCAGAGAGGTGGCTGCAGTCGGAAAGCACGGCCTGGACCGAGGGGAGGCCCAACCGCGGGAAGGATACGGAGGCTTGGTGTCAAGTCCTGGTTCCGAGCTCCCTGTGGTTGGGTTTCCCCAGGAGATACCAGGTGCTTGCCCCCCGGGAGCTGTGCTTTTTGGTAGGATTTTCCACTCCCTGTGGCTGCCCCTGGCTGCCATCTGGGGCCGCAGCTTCGTAGGGGTTCTGAGCCTGCTGTGCTGAAGCTGTCCCACGCAGAACCTCCCTGAGCCCAGCTGGGCTCACCACCTCTCTCCCTACTGACTTCCTAAGGCGGTTCAAGGGCCCCTAGTCTGTAGCACCAGGCGGCATGCTTCTGCCAGCACCCAGCCAGCACCCAGCCCGAGCCCCACAGGGAGCTGGCAGTGGGCACGACAGCTCTCAGGTCCACACTGCCCACTAGCGCTGCGGACGGCAGTGACTCCTATGTCTCACAGCTCAGCTGCAAAGGGCACTTAAACAAAGCGAGCCTGAGGTCCCAGGCGGCATCAGTCGCTGCGGGGACGGGTGGGCCTGTGCGGCCGGGGGTGGACTTGGTCTGCGGGCATGTACCTACTCGGCTTCCTCTCGCGAATGGCCTGTGAGGGTGAGCATGGGCCCCCCAGAGCCCCGCTATCCCAGGCCCTCCCAAGGGCAGGGCAGGGGGCCAGGCTGCCTGAGCCCCTGTGGAGCCCACCAAGCTCCAGCCTGGGCCGGAGGGCTCCCTGAGCCCGGCCCCAGGGCTGGGCCTGGACGTGGCAGAGAGCGGGGGTGGACGAGGAAGCGAGCGGGGGCGTCTCAGGACTCAAGGCGGGCAGGCGGGGGAGGGGCGCGCTCTCAGCAGAGACGGTTGTTCGGAAAAGGCAACACACATCCGATGCTTGGTGTTTCCAAAGCTGATGTCTGTGCTCATTCTTTTTCTCCTTGGAACGTTTTGGGATCTCCCACGGTGCTTGGGTTCATGTGGGTTCGGAGCCCTGCTCTTCCTCCGGGGTCGGGGGCCTGGGTCCCTTAGCAGGGGCTCCTGTCCTCACTCTTCTAAGCACCAGGCTTCCCCGTTTTCGTCTGCTTGTTTTTGAAGCATAAGTGTCCAAGGATGAAATGACTCACTGAATTCCTTCTCTTCCTCTCAAAACACCTGCCCGTTTCCCAAGGCACTGACTTTGGTCAGCCTAAAGCCAGTCTTCTCAGCCTCAGAGGTGCTGACATTTAGACCAGATCATTCTTTACTGTGGGGCTGGCTGGTGCTCTGGAGGGTGTCCACCCACTAGGTGCCAGGGACATTGCACACTGCCTCCCACCAGGCTGTGACAGGCTGCAGCATCTGCAGATGCATTCCCCCGGTAGGAACCACTGCCCGCCCCCACCCCCGGAACCGTGGCAGGGCAGCCCCCTCCCCTTTCCAACAGGAGCGTCATTCTTGGCTCTTAGATCTGCATGTTGCTTTTTCACTGGTTCACCTGCCCAGGGCGACGTGGGAGCAGGTGAGGGCTTGGGGGACGGGGAGGCGAGGGGCCCAGGAAGCAGCAGGTCAGAGACGGTGAGATTCCTAGAGCGCAGCATCCCGGAGGCTGAGAGACAGGAGCGAGTGTCAGGGCGGAAGGTGGGTGGGCTGTGCCTTCTCAGGCGGGCCTGACAGGCGGGGATGGGGCAGAGGGCGCGTCAGACCAGGGTGGGCGGCCTCGGCGGTCAGGAGCCCAGCCCGGCTTCTCCAGTCTCGGCGAACGGTCCCCTCGTTCCCGGTAACTGACCCCCCTCACCGAGGAGTTAGTCTCTTCATCATGTGTTTATGGTCCCCGAGCTTCACTCAGATCTCGCAGCCCCCGGAGGTAGAGGGGGAAACGGAAGCCCAGCGAGGCTGACTCACTTGCCCCACGTCACACAGCTGCTCCGCGGATCTGGGTCCCTGCAGGGTGGCCCAAGAACACCGCCCTCGCCTGCCCCCGCGGGCTGAGCATGCCCGACGGTCAGCTGACACGCCTGGGGCATTTAAGCAAATCCAGAATGCCAGCAGCCCTTGTGGGACGGAGCACCGCCCAGAGGCCGGGGGCTCCCTGTCCGTGTTCCCTTCCTCCATCCTGCGCCTCCCTCCTCCCCTTTGCAGGCCCCGCCCCCGCCTGCAGCCCCCTCTGTGTTTTATGTATGGATCCCATGTGCGCCCCCTTCACCCCTGCCCTCAGCTCAGTCCTCCCGCACGTAGAGCCTGATTTTAATGACCAGCTTCCCCCGTCCTGCCCTGATCTCCTGCACGTCCGTCCCTCGTGGGTCGTGTTGTGTCGGGGTGGGGTGGGGAGCAGACCGGAAGTGACGTGTACCTGGAGCTCACAGCCCCTTTGCAGTGAAATCCATCCGAGGCCAGGGAGCTTTCGATCCAGGGCGCACTGTTTGGTGTCTGTCTTCTCAGGCATCCTTTCTCATTAATAACTGAAAATCATGAGAATGGGCTTCCCGGGTCCCTCTCGGGCCTCAGCCTTCACTAGTGTGGTGGGGACCTGACCCTTCTCCGGGCCCCAGCGTGACTGATGGCGTCCCAGGTCCTGTGTCCTCTGGGCGGGAGCGGGGCCGGCCCTGCAGACCCTCAGCGACCCCGCTCCTGCCCTCCTCCCGGGGTCCTGCGCCCCCATCCCCGAGATGGGCTGGTGGAGTCCGCCCGTGGAGCGCGTGCGCCTGGGGTTCCAGCCTCACCCACACTCTGCCCTCTGCCCGCTCTGCATGGCTTCTCCACGAGCATCCTTCCAGTCACGTGCTGGACCCGAAGCCACGTAAAGAGCGCAACTCACCAGTCAGCACCGGGTGCCTCGGAGGGCAGGGACCACCCGGAGTTCAGCCCCGAGAGGCACTGGGTGTCGGATGGGTTCCTGCTGGGCCGTGCGAGAGCGGGTACCCGGCCCCTGGTGTCAGGTATCAAGGGCTCGTCTCCCTCCAGCCCACTCCTCCCCTGGTTCCAGCATCAGGTGTACTTGTGTTCAGAAAAGCTTCCAAATTAAAATAAATGAATAAGTGAGTCTCGGGCTGAGAGAGCTTGAGAAGCTGGGGGGAGGAGCGGGCGTTCCTGGAGGCCTGGGGGGGAGGGGAGAGACAGGGCCCCATGGGTCCCCCTTCCCTCCCGCGGGACGACCAGGCCCCTCAGCCCCGTCACCAGTCCCTGGACGGCCCCCAGTGAGTCTCCTCTCTTTTTCTCTCCTTATCTTTGTCCAGAAATAGGGCCTTTTTAGACACTTTTTTTTTTTTTAAACGAATATTTCAAAGCCTATACCTCCACTCACTGTCCCTTAAATTCAGGTCACTTCTGCAAACGTTTATCAAGTTCCTCCTGTGTGCTGATCCTGGGCTCTGAAGATAAGCCCAGATGGAGGCCCTGCCACCCTCACTGGCGGGGCGGAGGTTGGCAGGACAGACAAGGGACCTTCCAGGTATGGTTGCCCAGCCAGCTGCACACCACACCCTCTAACAGCAAGACAGGGAGCCTGAAAGGTTGGGCCTGGATTCCCTTTTCCCAGGATGAGGTTTTGTGCGATTTTTAACTTATTTGCAGATAATTAACCCTCGGGTCAAAAAATCATACCCTTCTGCCTCTGCAGAGATTGAAATCATATTTTTGAAGAGCAGCGACTACTGCATAGAATTAAAAGCTTCTTGATGAATAATGCTGTCGTTACTGAGGGAGGAAATTGCAGTAGCACTTTCTGTGATGTAATTAAAAACCAAAAAAGCAGAGATGAATGGAATACCCACCAGTGAAAATGGGATTTGGTTTTCAGCAGAGGAAATTGACGCTGTGTCGGTCACGTGGGTTCCAGTTTCCAGTCTTAAGTGAGTCCTGACCCATTTCAGATTATAGCAGGGAGATTCATGGCACGTTTTCTTTAACCTTTGTACGACCGTGGCCTAAAAAGTGGGGATGGAGTGTTGTTCCAAAAGCATGGGGTTTTTCCCAGCCACTGACTTTTCTTTCTATGAAGGCCAACCCCGTGGGCCAAGCATCCTCGTAGAACATTCAGTCCACATTTATTCCAAGACTCATCAGCTGGACCTGTGGATTTTATAGTTGATGGATTATACTAAAATGCAGAAAGCCCAACTGATAATAATTGTGTTGAAACAAAAGCTAGAAACATATTGTCAATTTAGCCTCAAGGTTTATTTGTTTACTGTATAAAATGGTAACACACTCCAGTATTCTTGCCTGGGAAATCCCATGGACAGAGGAGCCTGGCAGGCTGCGCATCCATGGGGTCGCAAAGAGTCAGACGTGACTTAGCAGCTAAACAACAAGAGCAAACAGACCCTTGGATGTTTGTGACAGAGATGAGCACAGATCCTTAATTATAAAGCAGCATGAATTCAGCTCTTATTTATTTCAAGCTGTCAAAGCTGCTAGAATCTCCGTCATTCAGTCCAGAGGGGAGTGTTGTCTGAGAGTGATGGTAGTGCAGAAAGATGGAGATCTGTGTGTGAGTCTGTTGCCGCCCAGGTGTCACCTGTGATTGGTCAGGGAACTTCGGTATCACTTATAATTGGTCAGGGAATTTCGGTCAGGTTCCAGGTAGGGTAGGTTTGCAGCTACATCCACACAGTGTACAGATTTGTCAGGAGGCGACAACTCAGGTTCAAGTTTCAATAAAGCGGGTAGTGCACGTAGGCATGCCTAATCATTTCTCTTCCTTCTTACAGATTTTCTGGTATAAGGAGAGCGTATCTGCCCACCTCATGCTCAGCCACTTGGGCATTTGATTTTTCATGGACCGTAATGAGTAAAATTAATAATGAACTCCACGGTACGGGAAAATTTGTTTATGTTTCTTGTATATGAACCTTGTCAAAACAGGCACCAGGCATTCTTAGGAAGACCTAGGATTTATGTCTGATTCCTTATTAAAGTGTAAGAGGAGGCAAAAAAAAGAGTGATGGTAAAATGCACAGCAAAGCAATCCACTGCTGGATTTCTGTGATGTATAAATACAGTAATGTGTACTCCGTCTCTCTCTTCTCGTTCCTGTCTGTACGATTCCCATTGGTACGTGGGCTGTTTCTTCCCTCCCTCCACACTAAGCCCGATGACTCGGGGTGAAGACATTGATTTAAACCCACTCTACTTTCACTTTGCCCTGTGAATTAATGTAAGGAAATGAAATCAAACCTCCTAGCTACCACTCATTAGCAACACAATCAAGCTCTTGTGAAGGAAGATCACATATTCACTAGCTTCTTATAAGGAAACTTGAGCAACCAGAGCCTCTTATATATGCACTGAGAAGCATTCTCCCAGGGATTCTGGAAGGCCATGGAGGAAGCAAGAAATAGAACACACTTCAGAAATAAGATCCTACAGGAAGGAAGACGACTCCCCACCCTTTCTGCAGTAGTGCAAGTGGGGGGTGACGCTGCTTGGCTGTCCTGACCCGCATCCGCAGCTCTCTCATTCTTGGCCTAGCAGTGACCATGCAACCCAGTTCTGACCAATAACAATATGCGGAAGTTTCTGGATGCGGTTTCCAGAAGGCTTTTGCCCAGTATGTCCCTGCGGCCTTTTACTACCCTCCGTCTGCAATGAGGCCTGGGGCGGAGCAGCCACCTTGTGACTGTAACTTGTGAAGGCTGGTGGGGCAGAAGGAAAAGGGGTCCTGACCCCTCGGCTTCCTTGACTGCTCCTTTGGCCTTTGTTGCTGTTCAGTCCCTCAGTCATGTCTGACTCTTTGTGACCCCATGGACTGCAGCACGCCAGGCCTCCCTGTCCTTCACCGTCTCCCGGAGTTTGCTCAAACTCGCGTCCATTGAGTCAGTGATGCCATCCAACCATCTCATCCTCTGTCGCCCCTTCTCCTCCTGCCCTCAATCTTTCCCAGGATCAGGGTCTTTTCCAGTGTCAGCTTTTCATATCAGGTGGCCAAAGTATCGGAGCTTCAGCATCAGTCCTTCTGATGAATATTCAGGATTGACTTCCTTTAGGATGGGCTGGTTTGATTTCCTTACAGTCCAAGGGACTCTCAAGAGTCTTCTCTAGCACCACAGTTCAAAAGCATCAATCCTTTGGCACTCAGCCTTCTCTATGGCCCAGCTCTCACACCCGCACATGACTACTGGAAAGACCATAGCTTTGACCATATATAGACGTTTGTTAGCAAAGCGATGTCTGTGCTTTATAATACACTGTCTAGGTTTGTCCCCTTGCCTTGGGCCTCTGGAAATGTTGAACGCCTTGAAGCCAGGTCAGCTTTTTGTGCAGCATGACGCTGAACTCATCAGAATTGACACAGTTGTGGCTGTGAGCTCTGCAGATACAGAGTATGTTGTTCTGTTGCGAAAAGTCAAAGGAAATGAGATCCTACGTGAGCAGAACAGGATCCTCGAATGTACATTCCTGAAATCTAGGGAGAGCTCAATGAATAAGAAGATGTTCAGAAATTGTCTCAGAATGAATGACACAGAGCAACACATCATTTTTACTTAGAAGTGACGAGGAGAACAGAATCTTTCCTGTTTATCAGATACAAAGTTATCTACATAATCACAAGGAATGTTTTTATTGCCAGAAACATCTAACTTTTTTAAAAGCTTAAAGTGATTTTTTTTATCATTATTTCTGCAAAATGTTTTTATTAAAGGAAACACCATATGGTAACAGCAAGAAGAGTTACTTACAAGTCACGAAGCTAGTCACAGATTCCTTTCCAACAGTTAAATTCAAAATACTCATCACAGGTCCCTGCATTTAGAAAAAAAAAATTTCAAGTTTCAAGACTCCTAAAAGTATAAAACTTTCATCAGAGTGTTGTGCACTTGTTTTGCTTTTTGTTTTCGGTTCTCATCGTCTAGAATAGATAATACAGTCTTGTGAGACCTAGGGGTCACGTTCTAACATTGAGCAGCCAGTGCGGCATGGGCACTGATAGAGCAGCCATCAGCCACGGCCGCGGGTGAACTGGCCCTCGGTGCAGAGTCTCAGGGCATCAGCCCCGAGGCCTGCGGGACAGTGTGTGGCGCTGACACGTATCTCCATTCTTCTGCCCTGCTCGGGGACCATCGACAACCCAGGCAACCTTGAGCCATCGGAGTCTAACACACTGGGAAGCAGGGCGGGCTGTGCGGCTTCTGGTTCTCTCTCTGTACTAGCTCAGTGTGGTTTTAAGCACTCTGGTGCCGGGATTTAGATGCAGTGAAAGATGGCCTCACCGAAAAAGAGAGCGATAAGACGTGGGCGAGAACCCTCACCTCTAGCTCAGGAATCTCCAATGTTGAGGAAGTTAGGGCTCTGCGGTTGTTGGAAAGATCACTGTAATTTATTTTTTATTGAAATATAATTGACTTACAATGTTGTTTCTGCTGTATAACAAAGTGGTTCAGTTGTACACACACACACACACACACACACACACACACACACATACCCATATATATATATATATATACTTTTTCATAGTTTTCCACTATGGTTTATCATAGGATATGGAATTTAGTTACCTGTGCTCCACAGAAGGACCTTGTTGCTTATCAGCCTATATGTAATTTGCATCTGCTCATCCCAAAGTCCCAGTCTGCCCGTCCCCACCCCCTCCCCACTGGCAGCCATAAGTCTGTTCTCGTGTCTGTGGAGCTGTTTCTGTGTCGTAGGTAAGTTCATCTGTGTCGTAGTTTAGAGTCTACCTGTACATGATATTGTATGGTATCTATCTTTGCCTGACTCACTGCTCTTAGAATGATAATCTCTAGGTCCATCCAGGGTGCTGCACAGGCCTTTATTCTGTTGAAAGATAGCTATACGATGGCCCCCTGAGGAGCTGAGCAGAGGGTACGGTGTGTGTGCACATGTGTGATGTGTGTGCAGACCAGTGTGAGCACTGCCCGGTCTCCTGCCGAATGATGCCGTCACAAAAACCCGCTCGCCTGTGTCCTCTTTATAGTCACACCCTCTCCTCCACGCACCACCCTGCCCCTTGCCACCACTCATCTCTATATTGCTGCCATTTTTCATCTCTATAATTTTGTCATTTTAAGAATATTACAGGAATGGAATCACTCAGTATATGACCTTTCATGATTGGCTCTTCTCACTCAGCATGATGCCCTTGAGATCTGTGCACAAATCAAAAAAGTAAACACTCAAGAATCCTGACTTCTGGCCCAGCCACTTCCAACTGTGTTTATCCTCTCAACAGCTGTACAGAGTACTCACCTCATCATACAGGTGAAGCCTTGAGGCTTGGACACCGCCCAGCGGCAACCCTGGGGCCCCCACTCCCTCCCTCCCTCGCCCTTCGCCTCCCAGACAACGGCCTTAAGAACTGACCTCTCTCTGGTCGCAGGGACTCCGGGTCCCCAGGTCCCCGGGACATCTCCTCTGTGTCCATTTCTAAACTCAGCCTTGGTTGCCATCTTGTTCCTCTGAAGTTTTTGTGTCCATGCGGCCTTGGGAAAGACAACCCCACCTCTTCCAGTTCTAAGATGAAGGAGCCCATGGGAGTGAGCTTTTCCCCAAAGTGTGCCTGGAACTCCAGGTCTGCCAAACCCTGAATCTCCTCCTGGGATCTGTTACCAAGATGCTCACGGAGCGACTGGGCTCCTTTCCCACAGACCCTGGTAGCACAGCTGTTCCCCCCCGCAGTGTGGTCTTTGATCATCACCCATCTCTGCCTTTGTGCCTTCTTCCTGCATTGATGCCTCCCCGGATCTCTCATCCCTTTGATTCTAAACATAGCTTCTAATGAAGAACCAAGTCACTTATTCTAAGGGCCAAGTGGGTAAAAGAGATGGCAGTTCTCAAAAACTGTAGCAGGTCGATTTTTATTTAGTACATTTCACTTGTTCTCATTATATGCCTAACCATCTAAGCATGAAGTCCAGTGAACTTTGCTGGTGGAAGCCTTTGGAAGAGTTGGAGATTTTTTTTTTTTTTTTTTTTTTTTTTTTTTGATCAGTACAAAGTTTCCTCTTGGTTTTCGTCTGGCAGAATTTTCCTTTGGTTGTTTTGTTTTGTGTCTGGCCTTGTTCAGCTGGTTGAGTGCCTCTTCTTACCCTCCATAACCTTCACCACTTCCTCTTCCCTGCTTGCCTCTCACTTTTTAAGTGTCTGCAAAGAAGAAGATGCGTTTGAGGGTACTGAAAACCAGGAAAAGGGACCTGAGAATAGTATTGTGAACAGGTAAACGTCCTGTCCCACAAAGGTTTCTTGAAACAGAAGCATCACAGTCCATGAAGGAGATGGGGAGAGAAGCTCAGATCCCTTAGAGAGATGGGTCCCAGAGCTACAAAGAGAAATCACGCTTGTGCCTGATGTCCCGCGAGGTGCCTGCAGGTGTGCGTGTGTCTGTGTGTGCTCAGGCTGGGGGTGTGTGTTAGATTACGGGGCGGGAACACGGTATGTGACTCGAGAGACGAGTAGAATCCTGAGTTCGCCACCCTGTAGGCCGGGTCTAGTCGTCTGAGCTCTGCAGACGCTCCCAGCTATAATGCAGCCTCTTGGGAACCCGAGGGCAGTTCCTCAGCGATCCAGTGTCTTACCCAATAGCCACTTGTGTGCCCTTGAACCTCCCTGTCACTCATCTCTGAAGCTCTCTTGACGGGACCGTCTGATGAGTGGCGATCACCCTGCAAACTGCTCTGCCACATAGGGAACCGTGGAGGCCTCCTTCCATCCATCCCAACCCCGACACCAAAGCCCCCAGCGACGGCCCCTGTGGGGGATGCTGACCACAGGCCCGGGGGGCAGCAGATGGGCCCAAGCTCACGCATCAGCTTTCCTACGGTGGCTGAAAGGCGATGGCCCCTGGTTCTGTTGTGTCTTCGCCACTGTACAAACAGCTTGAATATTGGAAGGTGAAAGCCATGCTGTCTAATGACCCTGTCAAAGTTTCATGGGAGCATTTGATCAGTGACAAACCTCTCTCAGAACAAAACCGTGTTTCTGATGCCGTGGCCGAAAGCTCACCCTTGCTGCGCTGAGGTTGCCTCCGAGTTAGGGAGTTTGGGTCGGAGTCATCGTTGGTAGGTGCCACGGTCTGGAGGAGCTGGAAGAGGGGGTGAGTGGAGGCTGAGAAAGCGGCTTCTGAAATCATGCTGAGCCTGAAGCCGGCCGTCTCCCTGTCCTTTGAGGAAGTGAAAAACCAATGTATTTATCAGGAAGCATTGAATAAATATCTGTCATGTAGGCCACTGCCAGCGATAGTGGACTCCGTTCCTCGAGGGCTGATCCCTGCTGGGAGCGTCCCGTGTACGCGCGCATCTCTCCTCGCCATCCTGCCACGCTTACGTCTGGGCACTGAGCCCAGCCGGCTGCTCTCAGCTGCTGACGGCCGTTTCATCTCTTCCTTCTGACCAGTCAGCTCCTGGCGCCAACAGTGGCAGGGAGCAGCTTCACGTGGGCAGTGGCCCACCTGGGGCCCGCGACCTGCAGTGGAGGGTGGGAGGCAGCGGAAGGGACACTCCTGAGGGACACCCCAGACCATGCTTTCCTGGCCTGGGGACCGCAGTCTGGGGCTGAGGGAAGAGCAGGGCTGAGCAAGAGGCAGAGGAACCAGACTGGCTAAGGCCAGCCCTCTGGCCCGCCCCACTCTTACCAGGACAGCCTGACCCCACGCTTGCTGTGTGCTCTGAGTCCCTTTGCCCTGGGGACTGTGGTCCTCACGGCCAGCCCTGTGCTGGCAGGCTGGACCCATGTGGCACTGAGTCAACATGACAACCGTGCTCTGCGAGAGCCACTCTTAAAGTCTCTGTCAACAGGTGAGACGCACAGGCTTTGGGGGCTTAAGTAGCTTCACCACTCACCAGGGCACGTGGCCACGAAGTGGCAGAACTTGGATGCAAACCCGGTTCTGTCTGAGTCCTAAGCCTCCTCTCCTTCCCAGGGGTCCCCATCCGCTCCCACCTCCCGATGGGCTTTCTGTTGGAAAGATGCTCCCTTTTCCAGGGGCGAGAGGAACCTCTCCATTTCCATGCTGTGCTCAGCGTGGGCACTCAGTGACTCCTCCAGAGGTGGCCCCAGGAGTTCCAGGCAGGTGCTGTGATTTCTGCACAGAACCCTCTAGATGGGCAGCACATGAAAACGCTTTACCTTTTTATTGCTAAATCAAGACACGTGCAGAAAAGTGTGGACCACACAGATGTACAGTATGATGAATAGTCCTAAGGAGACCATCCCAGTCGGGATCTGTCTGGATCTGGTCATTAAACATTGGTGGTGGTGATGGTGTTCAGTCACTAAGTCGTGTCTGACTTTCTGCAACCCCATGGACTGCAGCATGCCAGGCTCCTCTGTCCACTCTCTCCCAGAGTTGGCTCAGGATCATGTCCATTGTGTCCGTGATGCCATCCAACCATCTCATCCTCTGCCGCCGCCGTCTCCTTTTGCCTTCAAGCGCTGGTGACAAAGAACTGGTCATGGTGATCTTGGTCATTCTCCCCGGCCTAGTCACTCCGTTACCTTCATCTGCAGCGTCTGGCACTCTTCAGGAAAAGCAGTGGTGTTTATGTCATGATCTGTAACGTTTATGCCACAATTAACACCCACAAATAGACCCACAAGATGGTATCCTAGAACAGAGCCGTTAAAAAAAAAATAAAACAAAGTTCTGAATCAAGGCAACAGTGATGATGAAGTTATTATTAGCCCTGTTCTACATTCTAGCTCATGTGATGCCAAATTCTTAGGGGAAAAAATGGCCTCCCCAGCGATTTCCTGGAAATCCTAAGTTAGGAGCGGGTCCAGGGCTCTCGGGGCCGTGAGATGACTGCTCCCCTGCCAGCCTCGCCCCGCGCCCTTTTCCCTTCCGTCGGGAAGGGATGAGCCTTTCCTTTGAGAGCAGACGTGCTCACGTCTGCGGCAGGAGATCTTATGTAGACGTGCTCCACTGTGTGTGCCTGTGGTTTAATGGTCTCTCTTACTTTTCAGCAGACATCCCGCCTAGATAAATACCAGTTTCTATTTGTGTGTATCTCTTGTAATTGATTCTTTATTAGCTTTTCTCAAAGACAGTGGAATAAAAAGACCTGTTTGAAGAAAGCACAGAATGTCCATCGCTGCCATAAGAGAAGAAATAAATCAAGGGGTCTTTTATACCAAAGGGAGCCCTCTGTGACCCTGTGTGGTGGAGTCAGAGGGGAACCCTGGGAGCGGCTCACCCTTGAAAGGAGCCCTGAAGCCTGTGATGTGGCCCAGGCTCCAGCTGGCCTGCCCTGCAATTAGGAGCGGATCCGTCAGGATGTGTGTCTCCGGTTCAGACATTAACCCTTACTTAGTCTTCAGTTTAAAAGACAAAAAAAAGAAATGTCTTTCAGCTCTGATGAGTGCTTTCATTATTTTAATTACTATGTAATCTGTAATATCTGCTGTTTAAACTCCCAGGCAGCCAGTAGGTAGTTGTCTGTTTCACTGCGGAGGGCAGCCCAGAGCCGAGCAGGCTTTCTTCTAGAAGTCAGGCCCACCCTTGCAGCAGAGACAATGGCACCACCGAGGGAACACACACACACACACGCATGCACACACATGCACGCACGCACTCGTCTTCCACACCAGCGGTATCCGGTTTCTATTTGACCGCGCGGGTCCTTGTCTGCCCGCCGGCCATCCATGCACACTTGGTGCGGTTCCAGACGGCGGCTTTCTGGGTCCTGGGCGTGAATTCCGGCCCCTCAGAGTCCCCAGCCAAGGAAGGTGCGTGGCCCAGCACTCTTAATTTTTTCAAACCAGAGCTCTTTGAGGACAGCACTGAGTCAGGCCGGGTCTTCAGGGAAGGGCTCCGGCCTCGAGGCTGCAGCCTGACTTGGCTGGTGGGGCTGGGGCGTGGTCAGGAGGCTGCGGGCCTCCGCCCCCAGGGCATCTGCTGTCTGCCATTCGGCAAGTGTCTGCTGAGCTGCTGCTATGGACCAAGCATCATACCGGTGCCGGCTCTCGGCAAGGAACCCGGCCCTGTGGGGGCACCGGGGGGCCGTGCACAGACAAGCGATGGGTGTCACAACCCCCAGCACAGCGATGCCAGGGAGCGCGTCTCAAGGGAGGAGCTTCCAAGCAGAAACCTGAGGAATGAGTAGGAATTTGTGAATGGGGCACACAGAGCGGAGGTCCCCGGACTTTGAAGGCAAGGGCACAGCCATCGCCATGCTGGGCTCAGCCTTGGATGGGAAGGAGGAGGGAAGAGAAAGGCAAGGATTCTGTGAGCCCTGGTGGGCTGTGGGCCTGCTGACGGGCACCTTGCTGATGGAGGGGCTTCTTGGTGACATCCTCTTCCTGCCTGGAAGGAAGACAAGATCATTTAAGAGATGACCGTTACTAGTAATGGGCTTCCCAAGTGGCGCTAGTGGTAAAGAACCCACCTGCCAATGCAACAGATTGGAGACGCAGGTTCCATCCCTGGGTTGGGAAGATCCCCTGGAGGAGGGCACCCCAGTATTCTTGCCTGGAGAATCCCATGGACAGAGGAGCCTGGAGGGCTACAGTGCATGGGGTTGCAAGAGTCAGACACGACGGAGTGCACATGCATGCACGCGTGCACACACACACACACACACACACTCACACTCACTATCTGGGAGGAGGTGGTTTCGTGAAGGGTCACGCTCACCTGATTCCTCTGCTCTGCTGTGCAGAGGTCCCGGGAGGGGGCGGGCTGCAACTCACACGAAACACTTCTGCTTCTCCCCACCCTCCTCCTCCAAGAAAACATGGCAGCCAGCACATCAGGCTCCAGCTCCGTGGTTTCTACCGCATCCCCATCGAAATCTCTGCACTAAAGCTAAGTCCCAGGGTGTATTTAATTAAAAGACAAATGGCAAAATGAGGTGGTGGTGGGTGCTTTCTAACTGTGGCCTGCTAGATTTTAATTCCTCCTCACAAACCGTGAGAGCTCCTCCCAGGCGCCACTCTGCACACCCCTGTCCTTTTTTCATCACAAAGGAGATGTTCTCAGCCGCTGACAGGCCGGGCCTCCTGTCTCCGCAGAGACTTGATCTCGCCCGACAGTGACTCAGCAACTTGCCGAATCCAATTAGCAGCTTTGCAGCTCCTTCCTCAGAGCGGCTGTAGTCAAGTCTGGCTGCAGACGCCTCCCCCAGCCGCATCGCCCAGCCCAGGGTCTGCCCACTTGTCACCAGCGATTACTGTGGCCAGAGTGCGTGTACCAGCGCGGGGCGCTGGGGGTCCTGGTGGCTTAGAAGCCTGCTTGGCCCGGGGTCCCTGCTTTTCTCTGTCCTTCACCGGAGGTTGACACAGAACGCCCTGGGACACTCATGATTAGAACAGCCAGAGGTTCTGGGCAGGAAGTGAGGCCCAGAAACAAGAAGGTGCTTACCTGGGTATTTAGGGAAGGGCTACGCTTCGGGGTCCCGGGTCTCCTGACACCCCACTACGGGCCTACACCTGTAGGCCCCGCCAGGTCCCTACAGACTCTTCCCAGCTGGCATGGCAGTGAGGGGGGGAGCCATCCAGCCCCTTGGGCTCCCAGACTCAGCACATGATCCTGAGCTCTCAGGGTCTCCTTGGTGAGACCCTCAGCACCCTAAATTCCCTTCTGTTTTGATTTGGGGACAGGAGGCGGGCCGGAGAGAACAAGATAGAGAAAATGCAGGCATGAAAACGTTATGAATCAGCCACTCCCACAAACACTGGAAAAAGCAGGTGGTCAGAGGGGCTCTGCTTTGGGGGGGGCCCTCTCTTGAGGGGGAAGAAGGGGGCTCCCTCTGATGTTGTGCTCAGGGACCCAGGATTACACGGGGCCTCCATCCCAGCTCAGAGCGCTGCCCGCATCTGTCCACAGACGCGAGATCCCTCTGCAGCTCTTCTGATGGACACTTGGCCGTGTTTCGTGAGTTTCTGTTTTTGTCGTTGGAACAGACCTGGGTCCACACCTGCAGGCCGAGTGCATGAGCCTATTTTAGTGGACCGTGAAATGATCGGCCACGGCACTCGGCCGTCTGTAACCTGGGCGCCGCCTCCCCGTGTTAACGTGCACGTGAATTTCATGGCTGCGTCCCGTCTGCCGAAAAGGGTGCCGCAGACCTGGCACTTCTCTCTGCCGTGTTTTGATTTTTCCTGTGCCCCGAAGTAACTGCAGAGAGTGGTTTTTAAAAAAACAGAACCAACCGGGATACGTCTTCCAAGTCCAGCACAGTTGCCCCAGTGTTTCAGAGAGAGACCCACCAGCCTCTTCCCTACAGTTTGGATACAAGTGGGCGGTCCAGACTGAACCCACGCCCCCGAGGTGCTGATGGAGAGGCTGCTCAGCTGTGGGCCGGTGGGGGTGCTCACGGGCCGGGACGGCGCGAGGGTGAACGGACGCAGCGGAGCGCCTGGCGCCCAGCACATCACAACTAAAGTCAATGCCCTTGTTTGTTTTCTTTTTAAGTAAATCAGGGGACACATAACTTTTTATTAACCTAAATAAATGTATGCCCTGCTCATTAAACAAATTAATTACCAAGGCTTATAATGCTAATACTAACTATAGTAAATGCTATCTTTTATTGAGTGTTCATTTTATCTCATAAGTCTATTTGTGTTGGGTTCTCAGTTGCCCAGTCGTGTCCGACTCTTTGTGCCCCTGTGGACTGCAGCCCCCCAGGCTCCTCTGTGCATGGGATTCTCCAGGCAGGAATACTGGCGTGGGTGGCCATTTCCTCCTCCAAGGGATCTTCCCAACCCAGGGATAGAACCTGCGTCTCTGGCGTCTCCTACACTGGCAGACAGATTTTTTTTTTTTTTTAAACCACTGACCCACCTGGGAAGCCTGTGTTTTATTAGCCCTACTTAACGGTGTCGAACGCTAGGCTCAGAGAGAGTCAGGAACTTGCCAGAATGAGAGCAGGTCTCTCAGTCCCTCTGCTGGCCTGACTCACCACGTGTTTCGCGAGTGGTGAGGTTCTGTGGGAAGCCCGGAGCTGATGGTAACAACCAAAACAGAAAGTCAGCTTTCCTGAGTTATTTACCCCAACTGAGGGCATCTGGAAGAGCATCCCAGATGGAGACCGCCCCCGAAAAAGGGGGGCCTCTGAGACCAGCCGCTGTCAGCAGCTCTGCTGGAGAGTGAGCCTGCTTTTCACTCCTCTGTGATCTAAGCCATCCATCCTATGATTGCTGCTCACTTCTTTTTGAGTTTGGTTTTCTTCCTGAATGATACCATTCATAGGGCTTTCATTGCAGGTGTTGAGTGGTAACTTTTGTCATTTTGTCTCACTTTGAAAATGTTTTTATTTTGCCATTATTCCAGAATAACAGCTTAGCTGAGTGTAACTGTATAGGTCCACATTTTGTTGATATTATTCCGTCGCCTCCTGACTTCTTTGGAGCCACTGAGAAGTCTCGCGTGTCTTTAACTGCTCCTTTGCAAGTTTTCTCCTTTTCCTCTCTAGCTGCTATGAAGGGCATCTCTTGGTCTTAATTGTTCTGCAGTTGCATTACCATGTGCTTAGGGCAGAGTTTTTTTTAAATCCCATTCAGAACTTACTGTGCTTCCTGAGTCTGAGGAGTTCATTATTTCTGGAAATTCCCCAGCCATTATCTTCTCAGATGTTGTCCTCTGTTCTTCTGCTGGGACTCGCATTCATCTGATTGTTCTTACATCCTCCAGGATTTTCATTTCTGTGCTTCCCTCCCTGTTGTGCTGTGCTTAGTCGCTCAGTCGTGCCCAACTCTTTGTGACCCCATGCACTCCAGCCACCAGGAGCCTCTGTCCATGGGATTCTCCAGGCACGAATCCTGGAGTGGGTTGCTAGGCCCTCCTCCAGGGGATCTTCCCAACCCAGGGATCGAACCCAGGTCTCCCACATTGCAGGCAGATTCTTTACCGTCTGAGCCACCAGGGAAGCCTCTGTACTTCCCTGCTTCGTTCTAAATAGTTCCACACGTCTGTCTTCCTGTTTTTTTAATTCTGCATTCAGTTGTATCTAGTCTATTGTTTAGCCCTTCCACTCATTTTAAAGTTATAACTATATTTTTATTTCTATACATTTTCTATTAACCTGTTGGGTTTTTTCAGATCTGCTATCATTTATAATGTTCTTTCATATCTTGTATGTCTTTAAGTATTTTTAAATGTTTAACTTTTAATCACTAGAAACACTTTTTGGATTGTTCTTGTGTTTGGAATTCTCAGGACACTGATTCTTCTGTGTTTTGCCTGGTGACTGGCATGTTCTGGGCCGTCTCCTCACGTGCTCTGTGTTTCCCAACTGAGATTATGTTCACTGGGGCCTTTCCTGAAGTGACCCTGCAAGGCCCCCGTTTCCTCCAGGGCTGTTCTGCACTGTCTTCTGCCAGGCAGTCTAGGGACCCTACAGGCAGCATCATCCCAGGACCAGTTTTGCGCTGACGTCTCAGCTTGAAGATCTGCAGCATTTCCTAGCCTACTCTCGAGTCAGGGATGCAGCCCTTGAGCTTTGTGTGGGAATTTCAAGTCCAGTTTCTTGCTTCATGTGGACCAAAGCCTCCAACTCCTGTTCTCAGGTAGACATTAAAATCTGAACTCTGGGTTACAATAGCTGATTCTGCTCCCTCCTCTGGGCAGCACAAGTTCTAGACACATATTATTACAGGTGTTTTTTTTTTTTTTTTTGCACTTGGAGATTTCCCCTTGCTTTCATAATCTACTCAGCTATCAATGTTTTCAAGCGTTATTTGCGAATCTAGGAGTATGTTGCAGTAGGATCTTTAGTTTATCATGTTTCACCATCATCCTGGACTCCTCTTGGCTCAGTACTATCTTATTCTGAGCTAACTGTCGTACATGGAACAGATTGTGGGGGAGAAAGGGACAGACTTAACTCTCTGATCACCTGCTCTAGCAATCTGTCCAAAGCACAGCCCAGCTGAGTGCCCAACACTCAGTCCCTTGCCCAGTAAAAAACTCAGCATGAAGTAAGGGAGCTGGAAGCTGCTGGCCCACACGGTACTTTCGTCAAGGCATGGCAGTGTCAGATTGGACCTCAAGCCCACGATGGAGGTGTCTTATTGACACTTTGCCTTTGAAATTGACTCCTGAGCAGTCTTACTGAATCTCACCTAAACGTTTATAAGGAGCAGAATTCAGCTTAGAAAATGGAGTATGTTTTTGTCCTGTACACCAGAAATGTAAGCTCAATGTCTTTTTTTTTCTCTTTTTTTGAAGTAAGAAAATATCAAGAAAGGAACATTTTTTTCCCCTTGAGTTTGAAAATGGACAGCCACAACTCAATTATATTTTGATATGGTTTATTGACTCTGACTTTTACTTTATTAGTACTTTCTTCCAAGTTGCTGACCATGCTTTGTTCACATGACTTCCATTTTTCCTAACTGAGGGACTAGTTGGGAGCAAACAGCATTACTTTGGTTTTATTGAGAGCTGGAGAGGTCAATAGATTTATGCACAAAACAGAGATGGCCAGACCACCAAAAAAAATGCTGTGCACTTGAGCGGACCCACCTTCATGGCCCCAGACAAAATTGCTTTTTCTTGGAAGTACATTTTAGAGCTATTCTCTGAAGTTTCATCAAGGGAATAGGCTTATGAAACCCACGGCTGCCTTGAAAGAGCAACATGGTTGAGACCCTCGCCACTAAGTCAGGCAACAAACTGGGACTAAAAGCACAGCTTTGGACACAGCTAGAATCCCACCACTGTTGCCTGCGACCTGAGTGATCTGGGAAGACACGTGGAACCTCTCTGAGCTGTAGTTTTCTCACCTGCAAAATAGTGGGGCAGGGGGGCGGAAATCCCCATTATGATGGGACTGTGATAAGAATTAAAGGAGAGCTTGCAGCCAGGCATGCTAAGTCACCCAGAAATCCTAATGATTACTCACCTGAAGCTGCGTGTATGGAGCCCACCTAGGCTTTTCTCTGGGGTGGGTTTCCTTCTCCGAACCCCTACAATCTCTTCTCCCCTTGGGCAGTGAGGACCTTGGGACTGATCAGGCTTCTTCCACCGTGGCTGCGAGTTCTAAACCAGATTTACATCTTCATTCATTCAGCTCACCACCTGCGTATCTGTGTTCCATGTTTTCCAGGTCTGACTTTGCCTTCATCAACCTTATGTTTTCCCTCATTCTGGCTTTTTTTTTTTAATCCATATTTGTTATGCAGGGCAAAGATAGAATGAAATATTCAAGGGCCTAGCACTTTATGCTCAATAGACCCTTCTTTCCTTTACAGTGTTTTTCTTTCTTGTTTTGCCCTTTCTTTCTTCGTATTTCCTATGCTTTCTCTGCTGTATAATATTTACTAACAAATCAATTTTTCCCTTTTTGTGATAAAGTCCTAGTCACGTTTCAGAAGGCATCCTGTGGTTCATCTATTAGTGGAATATCCCTTTTGAAAAGCAGCCAGCGGTGACTGTGCATGTCAACAGCCTGGCAGAGTGCATCTGGGAGGGGAGATGAGCCAAGTTTAATGCAGGGGGAGGGAGTGGGGTTCCAGCCTTGGCCCCACCCCCTCACACCGTCTCTGCAGGCCTGGCCCTGCTCTGCAAGCAGAGGCGACAGTGTCCACCTCTCAGGACTGCCCTGTGGTCACAGCCAGTGAGTGATGTCATGTGGGCGTGAGGTTCTAGAAGCTGCATAGCTTTATAATTGCCAACTTTCCTTATCACTGCTACTGTTACTGTTGACAAAGTATCTTCAGTTTTTTAAGAGGTATGTGATGCCAAGGCCCAGAGCTTTCGTCAGTCTTGTCAATATTTGGAATTTAAAATTTGTTTCCAAACCTAAGTCATACAAGCTTCTGGCACAAGTTTGTGTCAATGTGTTTCCTCCTACCAGCTTCTCGGGAGTAGACGTCTGGGGTGGTCATTTTGAGTGTCCAACAGAATACACGCCGTGTGGTGAATGTTCATTTCATTTGTTGACTGAATGAGAGAGTGAATGAATGAATGGCGCGGAGAGACAGGCAGATGTCTGACCTCCCAGGCAGAGGTGTTGAACGTTACAGGCGCTCCCCCCAAGGCCCTTTGTCCCTCTGACCACCTCTGGTCCTGGGGTCCCCACGAAGACCACCAGACTGCTTTGCTGCTGACAGTGAGCTGACGGGTCAGCAGGGCTGTCATGGGGGAGAAGGGCTGGGGTGAGCACAGGGCCAGTGAGGAGAGCCAGGGAGCCCTTACCAGTTCACCATGGGGCGAGGTCCCGCTCAGCCTGTGTGGTGGGTTCTTGGGTGGGCTGCCCCCGAAGCGATCATCACCAGGGTCTGCAGTGAGCACTCCACCCTGGACCACAAAGCCACCATGGTCCCTGATGCTGGATCCCGTGATCCCATGAAACACGTTGCTCGGATGATGCGTGTTTAATCAGCTCTCCCTGCCATATTCCAGCCTAGAGTCTACATCCAGAGGAAGCCTGTCCTCCCAGCCGAGGCCCTATTTGGTTGCTCTCGCCCTCAGCCTCTCACTGTTTGTCGAGGGATGACGCGACTGTTAGACCCAGAGGGTCTCTTCTCAAAAGCATTTGCAAAATAACCATAAGTCATGGACATATGTATACATTTCTCTTTACTAACGTGTGCTTCCTTTGTAACTAACTAGTCACTGAGTCTTTCAACACAGTCAGCCCATTTCCTCCAGGCCTCATTAAACAATAAAAGCTGTAGGACATGCACATTCACGGGGAGCTCTGCCACACACTCCTTGGTTGGGTGGCTCTTAATTCAGACGGTGACATGGTTTTTGTATAGCGTTATACCTCTGGAACCCTCCGTTGTTGGGGGCTGTAGAAGCTAGTTTAACAACCTCTAGCTGCAGGGAAGCTGCCAGGAGCAGGGCCCCCCGCCTTCCACGCACTTCCTTAGGCGCCCAGCCCTGAACTCTGCTTCTAGCTCAGGCTTCTTTGCAGCTGTTTAGTTGCCAAGCCGTGTGCACCTCTCTGCGACCCCGTGGACGGTGGCCCGCTAGGCTCCTCCATCCACGGGATTCTCCAAGCAAGAATACCGGAGTGGGTTGCCATTTCCTTGTCCAGGAGATCGTCCCAACCCAGGGATTGAACCCATGTCTCCTGCATTGCAGGCAGACTCTTTCCCATCTGAGCCACAAGGGAAGCCCTGAAGCTTCTTAGCCAGAGTTTTAAAGCCATCTCCCTGCAGATCAGGCAGCTTCCAGACAGCTCCCTGTTGGACCCCTTATACCTGGAGCATACACTCAGCGTCCTTTGTTAAAACAAAAGAGGAGACATAATGAACACCCCCACCAGTAACACGTGTGTCCTTCACCGCCTAGAACAGGGTCCCTGGCCTTCACCTGCCAAATGCTACTCATGCTGAAGATCGAGGTGTAAGTGCATCTCCCCGCCAGTCTTTTCTCACCCCGAAGTCACCTACAGCCTGTGGCATGCGTCTAACACTCGGCCCTAACAGCCTTGCCTGGGGGTGGCCACACCATGCATCCACGTCTCAGCCCCCACACAGGTGGTAATCTCCCACCTTGTGTGTCTTGTTTTGGGGTGCTTCTTCCCCTCACCTGCCGCTGTGTCATGCACAGAACGGCCACTGCGTGAGTATTGATGAAGCAGTGCTATCCCCCATTCTGTATCTCCTGCAGTTTCTGCCTCAACGCAAAATACATCATTGCAGGTCAACTGACTGAGTTGAAAATGTAGCACGTCACCTACCAAAAATCTTGTGTTTTGTGACCCAGCTCATCCACTGGGATGCCAGCTCGTTCAGGAAGCCACCATGTACCAACCTGGAGTTAAAGTTAGCTGTGTCGACTTGGGCTGGGCAGACGCAGCCAGGGAGGAAAAGAAAACCTCTTCCAAATTTTCCCCACAAAGGAAGAGCACGGAGCTTTGGAAATCTGTGCCACATGAGACGTTACTTCAAGTTTGTTAGAAATGTAGGAGGGCGGCTTGGAAGACAATGAAAATGTCGCGAAGAATTTTTCAAACGTGGTAACCCTGTGACAGCATGGCGAGCTTCGAAACCGCTTGTGTGAAAGGCAGGGCAGCCTGGCTGCTAAGTTAGTGACGCTAAGAAGCCGAGCCGTCTGGGCAGGCGGAAGCCAAGCACACCGTTCTCTTAGGACGGTCCTGCCCCTGCTGAGCAGGGGCCTGGTGGGGGTTTTCATCATTGTTTTCAATTTCTCTGTTTTTAGTATAAATTTGAATTCCCAATTTCCATGTCTAGCAATAGCCAACTAGGTGGTTTGGGCCAACTCTCCTCCAAAAGGAAATGTTTGTGGTGCTGAAATCCGCAGAACATGAAATGTCCCCCCGCCACCGTTCTTCCCTGGCACTGATACCGTCACACTCCGGTGCGGCCGTCAACCACCATCCACCTCCTTTCCTCGGTGGAACCCTGCCCGCCTTGAACACTGAGCCTCCGTCCCCTCCCTCAGACCCTGCGACCACCACTCTCTCCTCCGTCTCTGTGAGTCTGGCTGCTCTTGGGACCTCATGGGAGCGGAGCTATGTAACCTCTGACCTTCTGCGTCTGCCCCATTTCACCGACCACACGCCTCCCAGCTCCCCCAGGCTGCAGCACGTGTCTTCTTAGGACCCGTTTGTACAGGTGAGGGGGCTGCAGCTCAGGCGACCTCGTCACGGTCTTGGCGGCCTTTCTCTGTGGCCCCAGCTGAGGCTGCAGAATCTTTGGGTACACGAATAATAAGACCAGTTGTCGGCTGTAGCCTGAACTGCACGGAACACATGAAGTGTATTATCGTCATTCGGTCCTTCAGAAACACCATGAGCCTGTGATCTGCGTCTTAGAGTGAGAGCCTGGGTCAATGACGAGGAGCTGGCCCGAGACCCAGACCAGGGAAGCAGTAGGGCTGGGCCGAGCTGCCTCTGTCTGCCTCCCCACGAGAGAGGCTTTTAGGAAACTTCCCCAGAGCAGTTGCTTTCATCAGAATGTGCAGTGGAGACTGAGAACTCTGGCCCCCACCCCAGAAGGCCAGGGCAGTGTCTCCTCCTCCCGACCTAGTGGCATGAGACACCCTCCCCCCGCCCCCCAGAAGATGCAGGGAAATTTCCAGGATCCTTGAGAATAAAGTGGGCGGGGAGTGGGGGGAGCTGATGCCTCCCTGAGGACTTGACAAGTATCTGATGTGAAGCGGCTCGCCTTGCCGGCAAAGCCTGTGTCTCTGAGGACCTCTTCAGCTGCCGGCGTGCAGGGAGCCAGGGGTGCTGGGGCCCGGGGTGAGGGCCGCTCTGGAAGCGAGCCTCTCTCCCAGCTCCTCCCCGCTCCGTCAGGGCCTGGAGTGGAGTTTCGTTCCCCAGGCAGTGACTGTCAGAAGAACCATCTGGCTGGTTTCTGATGAATGACTCCAAGGAACAGAAATCCCTGTGGGCAGAAATTGCCGCTGCAGAGGCTGCGTGAGGCAGTGGTGTCCACCTGCGAACACGGGGGTGCACTCACATGGCCCCTGGGAGTGGCAGGCCCGAGACCGTCTGAGCCTGAGACGTAAACGACACTCAAACCGTGTGACACGGGGCGGGGTGGCAGACAGTGGTGGACGGGGCCCCAGGACGGCCCGGGGGTTCTGCTCCGACCCAAGACCCACCTCCTGCAGGACGTCTCCCTTGGCCGGCCCGCCCAGCCCTCACCCGCCCCTGCAGTGCCAGCTACTGCCCCTGGCTTCCACCACCGGTGGCCCCAGGGTGGCTGCACCCAGCTCTGCCCTTCCCTGAAGCCCCTCAGGTCGGCGCCCCTTCCCCTTCGTCCGCGCAGGCTCAGCAGAGGTTCAGCCCGGCCGGCTTATTCCTCCGGGACCTCCGCTCTTGCCCAGTGTCACCTGGGATGCAGAGCCGGGTGAGCCAGCCATCGCTCGGTCCAGCCCGCCCCCGGGAGGTCTCATGGCCAGGCCTGGGGCCCGGGTGCTTTCTTGCATTAAACCCACGAAACCTCTGTCCCCGGAAAGCCCAGAGCAGTTCATTAGGAGCCAGGCACACAGTCCCTGGACCCGAGATCTTGTGACCAGGATTTCATTTCTCCTCTCCCCTTTGGCTTTTTTAATATAGCGAAGGTCGGAGAGGGGGAGGGGGCTGTGGTTTGCTTAGTGTGCAGAGCACTCATTTAAATCGTGTCCAGTTCCGAGCAGTAATTCTTATCGCTCCCTGATTCCCAGCCCACTCCTCACCAGCCTTCCTAGCCAGGCCCCGGGGGTGTTCATGCCCTATTCCCTCCCCACCCCTTCTCTCCCCATCAGCAGCAGAGTTGGGGGTGGGGCAGACCGCCCGGGGCCGTGGGGGTCTCATCAGCATTTGTGGGCCCCACACTAGCAGACCAGCCCAGGAGGCATGCTTCACTGTCACACTGCAGACTGGGAGCCGCATCCCAGGGACTGCAGGGGCTGGGGGAGGGAGTAGAGGCAGGGCTCCAGCTGCAGGTCCGGGTTCTCTATGCCTCATGCCCCGACCCCTCCCTGATCCCCTTCCCACCGCACTGTTCCCTCTCCTGAGCCTCCCAGTGGGGCAAGGGGTCTGCTGCGTGGCCGTGAGGCTGGGCTTCAGCATCACTTGAGCCAGGAGTGAGTCTGGGGTCACACTGCCTCTTACCCCGAGAACCACACCTGTCCCGGGACAGCTCGTCGCCTCTGGGAGCAGCCCTGCCGGTGGAGGTGTCCGTGTGCACTGCGCATGCGGTGACGCATTCTGGGTGGCGTCCAGCGCACCACCGAGAACGGAAGGAGCTGGAGAGCAGCAGCGAGCCTCACGGTACCTTCTTCCCACTGACGGATTGTTGGTTTACAACCTGCCGTTAGTTTCGGCTGTACATCACAGCGATTCAGTGTTTCTTGTAAATCGTACTCCATACAAAGTGATTATAATATATTGGCTGTTTTCCCTGTACTATAGGTTCCAGTCTCACCGTTTATTTCTTTTATGTCCAGCAGTCTGCTCCCTTTCATCCCCCCTCTCTGTTTTGCCCTCCCCCACCTCCTCCCCTCTGGTAGCCACTGGTTTGTTCTCTGGGAGCCTCTGTTCTCTGGGGTGTGCACCCAGAGTGAGGTACACGTGGCAGTTCTGTGTACCCAGGTCACATGGCAGCTCTGTGTACCCGGGTCGTGTGGCAGCTCTGTGTACCCAGCTCACAGGGTAGCTCTGTGTCTCAGGTCACATGGTAGCTCTGTGTACCCGGCTTGCGTGGCAGCTCTGTGTACCCGGCTCACGTGGGAGCTCTGTGTACTCGGCTCGCGTGGCAGCTCTGTGTACCTGGGTCATGTGGCACCTCTGTGTACCTGGCTCACAGGGTAGCTCTGTGTCCCCAGGTCACGTGGTAGCTCTGTGTACCTGGCTTGCGTGGCAGCTCTTTGTACCCGGCTCGCGTGGCAGCTCTGTGTACCCAGCTTGCATGGCAGCTCTGTGTACCCAGGTCATGTGGCATCTCTGTGTACCCAGTTCGCGTGGCAGCTCTGTGTCCCCCAGCTTGCGTGGCAACTCTGTGTACCTGGCTCACTTGGCAGCTCTATGTACCCGGGTCATGTGGTAGTCTGGGTACTTGGTCACGTAGTATCTCTGTCCCCGGCTCGCGAGGCAGCTCTGTGTCCCCAGGTCATGTGGTAGCTGTGTACTTGGCTCACAGGGTATTTCTGGGTACTTGGTCACATAGTATCTGTGTCCCTGGCTCGCGTGGCAGCTCTGTGTCCCTGGCTTGCGTGGCAGCTCTGTGTACCCGGGTCACGTGGTAGCTGTGTACCTGGCTCACAGGGTATTTCTGGGTACTTGGTCACATGGTATCTGTGTCCCTGGGTCACAGGGTAGCTCTGTGTACCCGGCTCACGTGGCAGCTCTGTGTACCCGGCTCTCATGGGAGCTCTGTGTACCCGGGTCACGTGGTAGCTGTGTACCTGGCTCACAGGGTATTTCTGGGTACTTGGTCACATGGTATCTGTGTCCCTGGCTCACGTGGCAGCTCTGTGTACCTGGCTCACGTGGCAGCTCTGTGTACCTGGCTCACGTGGCAGCTCTGTGTATCCGGCTCTCATGGGAGCTCTGGGTACCCGGGTCACATGGTAGTCTGGGTACTTGGTCACATGGTATCTGTGTCCCTGGCTCGCGTGGCAGCTCTGTGTCCCTGGCTTGCGTGGCAGCTCTGTGTACCTGGCTCACGTGGCAGCTCTGTGTACCTGGCTCACGTGGCAGCTCTGTGTACCTGGCTCACGTGGCAGCTCTGTGTATCCGGCTCTCATGGGAGCTCTGGGTACCCGGGTCACATGGTAGTCTGGGTACTTGGTCACATGGTATCTGTGTCCCTGGCTCGCGTGGCAGCTCTGTGTCCCTGGCTCGCGTGGCAGCTCTGTGTACCTGGCTCACGTGGCAGCTCTGTGTATCCGGCTCTCATGGGAGCTCTGGGTACCCGGGTCACATGGTAGTCTGGGTACTTGGTCACATGGTATCTGTGTCCCTGGCTCGCGTGGCAGATCTGTGTACCTGGCTCACGTGGCAGCTCTGTGTACCTGGCTCACGTGGCAGCTCTGTGTACCTGGCTCATGTGGTAGCTCTGTGTACCTGACTCACGTGGCAGCTCTGTGTATCCGGCTCTCATGGGAGCTCTGGGTACCCAGGTCACATGGTAGTCTGGGTACTTGGTCACATGGTATCTGTGTCCCTGGTTTGCATGGCAGCTCCATGTACCCGGCTCACGTGGTAGCTCTGTGTACCTGGCTCGCGTGGCAGCTCTGTGTCCCCCGGCTCGCGTGGCAGCTCTGTGTACCTGGGTCACGTGGTAGTCTGGGTACTTGGTCACATAGTATCTGTGTACCTGACTCGGAAGCTTTTAGGCTGAAAAAGGCCACATTAAGAGGATGTAGAAGAATCAGAGAGGCCCTATCCAGACCTTTGGGGCTGGCTCTTCCAGGCGTCCCTCCCGTCTGGGGACTCCATCTTCTCACCTGCTCCACGCTCAGCCGTGCAGACCCTTCAGCTCTGTGGTCTTCATGGCTGGGCCACTCCCCGGGGGTGGGAGATTCGGTCCTACACTCAGACAAGGCCCAGGTTTCCCCGCCAGTAAAAGGAGGACCAGGCGCGTCCACCGTCTGTAAGCTCCAAATACAAGTCTCTAGGAAGCAGACAAAAGGCACTCCTTTCTCCGTCTCACCAGCGATGCCAGGAAGAGGCAGACCTGGTTGGTTTTCAGTTGAATCTACTGAATTATCGCCAACTATTCTGCCAAATACTGTTTCTCTCCATTTTTAAAATTAATCCATATCTTCATGATTCATTACACCCAGCTCCTTACAGTGTTTTATAAAAGTTGTTTGAAGCCCAAGAATCCTTACAGGGGCCTTCTCAGAAGCACTCAGGAGCAAGGAGATAAAACTTTTCCCACTTGTCTCTGGTGGAAAATCTCAGCCTGGCAAGTCTGCGTTTCAGCTGAGAGACAGAGACCTGCGTGAACCCCTGGAAAAGTGTAATAACAATGTCATGAGGACACTTCAATCTTGCACTCGTGAATCTTGAGAGCTTCCAGGCCCCGGCGCCTTCTGCCCACGTCTCCTCTGTGGTCGGGAAAGGTCTTCAGAGTCTGCACTGTTGCCCCGTCGATGGAGGAGACGCTGGGAGTCAGGACGTGTGTTGTAGCCTGGAAACGAGGCGCTGGCTCGAGGCATCCAGGCTTGCGGGGCCTGTGTGGTCGGGGAGGGAGGAGGAAGATGGGCCCCACGCAGGCCTCGGGGACCCACCTCCCTGCAGGAGATTGTCCTCCGACCTCGCTGGGGCCCCATCTGCTGACAGCCTGGGCCCCGGCCCCGTCGCCACGCCTATTCTAGTAAATGTTTGCAGCCCGCGGTTTCTCTGCCCTTTTTCTCCTCCTTAACTAACTGACCCTCCCCTAGAGCCCTCCGTGTCTCAGAACCCTGGACCCAGGAGCCCCCAGCGGCCGCGGGAGGCTGTCCAGCAGGGCCCAGCTGGGCTCCACCTCTGCAGGGACACGGCTGCTCGGGGACCTGGGCAGTTCAGGCCTAGCCCCTCCAGCCCCACTGCGAGACCTGCCCAGAAGCCTCCTGCAGCTCGCACACAGCCTCTGCATCAGGCGCCATGGCCTGGGGTCCCTCGAGGGCTCCACAAAGGCTTTGCTTCCGGGAACCAGGAGGCACAGTGGAGACGAGGCTCCTGCGGGCCGAGAGCTTGGGGCGCCCTGTGTTGAACCTCCCTCCCCTCTGCCGTCCCCTCGGGATGCTGACATCATCGCCTCCATCACCGTTAGAGGCAGGGGTGGGAGGAGGGAGGAGAACACGGGCAGGGAGACCCAGCGGGCAGGGCGAGGCTGGCCCGCCCCCATGAGGCCTGAACGCAGACGGCCGCCCCAGGGGCCGGTGATTGTACGGGAGTTCGTTCAGCAGCTTTTATGCAGCTCCTGCTGTATGCCAGACACTGCTCTGGGCACCAGAAGAGCAGAGGTGCAGCCCACCAGGAGCACACGGTGTTGGCATGGGCCCGCCCGTGGCCCACAGGGCGCGTCTCTGCTTCTGGTAGGACAGCTTTTTTGAGATGTGATTCAGACATCATGCCCCATTTAAAGTGCTCAGCTCAGCACTTTTATAATATTCACCGCCATCTCACTCCAGACACCCCATTACCCTCCACAGATACCCGGGCCCCGTTAGCAGCCACTCCATTGCCCACCCGCACCCCTAGCCTGCGGCTGTCAGGAATCTGCTTTCCGTCCGTGTGGACTTGCCTATACTGGACATTTCATTAGGTGGAGCCGTATAAGGTGTGGCCTTTCATGCCCGGCGCCTCTCAGTAGAGCTCGGGGCGTCCAGGGTTCATCTGGCCCGTAGCGCTAGGACGCCCTTTCTCTCCATGGCCGCGTAATTCTCCACACAGAGGGAGAGTGTTTGTCCACCCACCAGGTGAAGGGCACTTGGGTCGTTTCCACTTTGGGCTGGCGTGACTGATGCTGCTCTGAACATTCACATGTCGGTTCATGTGTGGACACACGCTTTCGTTTCTCTTGAGCATATACCCAGGGAGGCGTCACTGGACCAGAGGGTGACGGTGCGGTTCAGTGTTTGAAGGACTGTCGGTGTGTGACCCTCGGGTTCCTCCAGCTCTTTGCCCAGCGGCTGCATGACTTGACGTCCCCACCAGCCGGGGGTGTGGAGCGGCCACCCAGAGGCCCTCGGCTCAAGGGTCTGGGCCGAGGGCACATGGCACGTGGTCCTGGGCTGACGTCCCCAGGCCCTCCCCGGGACCACTCGTCGCTCCAGCTTTGTCACCTGGGGGACGGCAGGGCTGGCTCAGCCAGGGCTGGAGAGGAGGGATTTGGTGGCTTAGCTTCAGGAGACAGAGGTGTCTGGGGCAGGTGCAGGGGCTGGAGGCCCAGGCTAGCCAGCTGGTGCCCAGGCCTCCCTGCTGAGGTGTTGGGCACCCGAGGGTCGGCAGCTACCGCGCTGCAGACGTGCTGTTGCGATCCGCGTCGCGGCGTCCCCAGCTGCGCCGTGAGGCCAGGCCCGCGGCCGCCTGGTGCAGGCGGGGATCGGTGACTTGTCTGCACAGCACGGGGGGGGCACCATTGTCTGTGTGCTGCCCGTGGCCTGCAGGCTCCTAACCCACCGCTGGTCAGAGGCCCCGGGGAGCCCGGGCCCCCTAGCTCCGACTCAGGCTCCAGGAAAGCCTGCTGCTCCCTCAGGTGGCACACCTGCCCACACTCACACCTGCCTCACACTCACACCTGCCTGCACTCACACACTCACACCTGCCTGCACTCACACACCTGCCTGCACTCACACACTTACACACCTGCCCGCACTCACACACCTGCCCACACTCACACACCTGCCCACACTCACACACTCACACCTGCCCACACTCACACTCACACACCTGCCCGCACTCACACACCTGCCCACACTCACACACCTGCCCACACTCACACACCTGCCCACACTCACACACTCACACCTGCCCACACTCACACTCACACACCTGCCCGCACTCACACACCTGCCCACACTCATACACCTGCCCACACTCACACACCTGCCCACACTCACACACTCACACCTGCCCACACTCACACTTACACACCTGCCTGCACTCACACACTTACACACCTGCCCACACTCGCACAGCTGCCCGCACTCACACAGCTGCCCGTGCTTACCGCCTTTCTCTCCTATCCTCCAGGACACACAGGACCAGCCACTGCTACCGCATCACCTACCGCCACATGGAGCGCACGCTGTCGCAGAGAGAGGTCGGAGGCATCCACCAGGCCGTGCAGGAGGCAGCCGTGCGGCAGCTGGGCGTCGAGGGCAGGTTTTGAGGCCCCCCTTCCCGGGCGCGGCACTCCCGGGGCTCCAGGGTTGCTGAGTGAAGGAGAGAAGGATCCCGTCTGTGGACTGAGGCATCCATCATCCTGCAATAAACGGGTCGGTTCCAGGACTCTCAGAAAATAAAGCGTTGCTCTCGAGAACCTGTGGACACTTGTCTTTCATTTGGGAAAAGCGGGGAGGCACAGTGAGGCGAGAGCGCCCTTCCGCTCCTTTTAGAGACGCTTTGCCTGTGGGCGCTCGGGCTGCTTAATCGGTCCCTGGAGTCCGCTAAAGTGTAAACACCAGACGTGATTTCTTGCCTGACAGCCTCTTCCCGCCCCGGAATGAGTGAAGCCACACCGAGGGACGGACTGCGGACCCCGGAAGCTTTCCGATGTGCATCGGCTCCCAGCCCGTCTCCCTCCTGTTCCGCGAAGGGCAGGAGCGCGGGGTACAGAGGAGACCCCGGGCTCCTCAGAGGCGGAGGGAACAGGCAGGATTTTATTTCCTTTCCACTGGAGCCCAGCCTTTGGCCCCCGGGCCTGGGTGGAGTTGTCCCTTGTCCCCAGGGAGGAGATGGAGCCTTTGCCACAGGTCTCGAAGGCCCGTGACCTGATGGGACCCGTTCTGGAAGCCTGGGAGCTTTTGTTTCCTGACCGGCGGCCTCTGCTTCCGAGACGACCTTTATGGGGGACTGCGGTGCTTTGGCATCTCCCCGTTTCCATGCCCAGCGCTTCTGTAGTCTGCCTGCCCTCCTCCTGACCACTTTTCCTAATCAGATTCCCTCCCCAGCGTGATGCTGGAGGCTGATGGCGGACCACCCGCGCCGGGATAAATATCTGATGAGCGCGCCCGTTCGCAGCTGGCGGTGGGGGGCAGGCGCTGCAGCGGGAGGCACGGCCCCAGTGTCACTTTGCCCTATTATCCATGGATACATCGCTTCCCATGGACTTTCCAGGGAATCCAGTGCAGGCTGCACCCCAGCCTGGCCGAGCCACGGGCCAGGGCCCAGGAGTGGACGCGCGCAGTGCCCCACGGGACTGCTGATCTTTCCTCCGGGGGCCTTTGCTTGCAGACATTCCTGACCCAGCCTGGCATCCCTTTGAGCCCCCAAACCAGTTAGGTGTTCATGGAAATGCTCCCCCCAAACCAGCTGAGGGGGTAACGCTCAGAAAACATGCCGCTGCTCATTGGCCAACCACCAGAGCTCAGAGATGTCTGGGGCCAGGCACTGCACGGGGGCAGGGAGGGCCGACGTTCGGGTGGCTGCGGGGCTGGGGGGTGGGGGTCTTACAGAGGGCTTTCCTGAAGGTTCCTCTCAACATGATGAGATGTAGTCAGCCCTCTCATGAGGGGACTTAACCAGGAACACGCCAGGCAGGGGAGGCCTCACCTGAGCCTGCTGCCCCAGATCCAGAACCTGCAGCTACACGGGGTTGCCAGGCCCCTCCTGCTCCCGGCCTTTGTTGTTTCCACAGGACCTCAGCCCCATGAGCTTATGCGACCCCTCAGTCTGCTCTGGGTACTGGCGCTCCTGCCAAAGGTGGGCCCGCCTACCAGGGGCACAGGGGACGCCCAGCTCCTGACTTCTTCATGGGAGTGAAAAAGGAGAGTAGTGAAGAAGAAAAAAAGAAGAAAGAAAAGAGATGGCCGGCACTCTGCAGCTGGGGACACACGGCTGTGCTTCGGGCACCGTGGTGACCACCACCACTGCCATGGCCACACCCGCTGGGGGCGCCTCCTTCGTGGACCAGGCACCATGGTGCATCCCCCTGCGAGCTGAGACCACAAGGCTCAGGACAGGCCCAGGGTCCTCCGGGCAGCAGGGAGCAGAGCTGGAACTCGAGGCCCCCGCTCTGGAAGACCAAAGCCTTCCCGCCACGCCCTGTGCCTGCCAGGACGGACGGCGGACGAGCACACGGTGGCCACGCCTTGCCCTCTGCAGCCTCAGGCCTAAGACAAGGGGTGCGCCCTCCACGGTCTCCGCTGCTCAAGTGCAAGCCAGCACATGCGCGTGTTTGTCTACTGGGACACAAGCCTTATGGAGGGCTTGGTGTGCACATGCTTCCAAAGGGCGGGGTGACCAGGCCACACTGAGCTAAACCGGAGACCTCAGGAGGGCGCATGAAGCTGGTTAAACTGCAAGGATCCATCAGTGTAACCAGCGGGTTCCGCTCTAAAGCCGCACGTCCAGCTGGGCCCCAGCTGCACCCCGGCTGCCGGTGTCCGTGGGCAGGACGGGCACCCAGGGCCGGGGCCCAGCTGGCTCACTAACTGGTCGTCACCCTTCTCTCCCGGACAGGAAGGGCTTTCACAGGCAGGCGTGTGAGCCTGGCACTGTTACAGAGCACATTTTGAAATCTGTTTTTAACGGCTTCCAGTCTACTGAGTGGCTCGTTGGAAGTCATCTTTGCTTAATAAGAAATAACGAGGATGACAAGCAAGTCAATGGAAAAAGGAAAGTCTTTTCATCAGGCATTGCCAGAGCGACTGGCTCTCCATGTTAAAAAAAAGAAAAAGAAAAGAAAAAGGGGGACTTCCCTGGAGCTCCAGTGGTTAAGAATCCGCACTTCCACTGCAGGGGGTGCGGGTTTGATTCCTGGTCGGGGAACAGAAATCCTGCATGCTGCAGCCAAAAAATAATTTTAAAAAAATGTTAAAGACGTTATTTAAAACGAAAATCATCTTAACCCCAATTCCACACTTCACAGAAAAATTAATTCAAGATGGAACATAGGCCTAAATATAAAAGTCAAAAACTTATCATCGAGCTTAAAGAAGAAAACATAAGGGATTATTCTTGGGACCTTGGGTAGGCAGTGACTTCCTAGAGAGGTCACAGAAAGAGCTAGCAAAGGAAAAATTGATACATTGGGCTTTTTCAAGGTTTAAAACATTTACTGTTTGAAATGCATCATTAAGAAAATGAGTAGGAATGGATGGACCTAGAGAGTGTCATACTGAGTGAAGTAAGACAGAGAAGGAGAAATAGCATATGACATCCCTTATATGTGGAATCTAAAAAGAAGTTATACAAATGAACTTATCTACAAAACAGAAAGAGGCTCACAGACTTAGAGAACGAACTTAGAGTTACCAGGAGGGAAGAGTTGGAGGAAGGGATAGGTCGGGAGTTGGGGGTGGACATGTACACACTGCAGTGTTTAAAATGGGTCACATCAAGGACCTGCTGCACAGCACAGGGCACTCTGCTCCAGGTCGTGTGGCGGCCTGGATGGGGGCGGAGTTTGCAGGAGAACGGCTACCTGTACGTGTGCGGCCGAAACTATCGCAGCATGGTTAATCAGCTCTACTCAAATACAAAATGAAGAGTTAAAAAAAAATGAATAGGAAACCCACAGATTGGGAGAAAAATCTGTGACACACGTACTCAACAAAGAAATTTATATCCAGAATACACAAGGATTTACTACAATTTAGGAATAATTTCTTCAAAAAGTCTTTTGAAAAATGCACAAAGATTTCCTACAATTTGATAATTAAAAAACTAAAAATAAAAAAAGAACAAGCACTTCATGAAAACATTTATAAATGACCAATAAGACGGAAAGGCTCAACGTTGTTGGTCACCAGGGAAATGCACCTATGAAGCTATGAGCAGACAGGGCTCGTCCGTGGCCGCAGAAAGCAGACGGAGGCGGCCTGCACCTGGGGAGGGACTCACGGGGGCGGCCCATGGGGATTTGAGTGACGGCAATCGTCTCCGTCTCAATCTGCACGCAGGTTACGCAGACGGTGCGTTTGTCAAAACTCCTCCGACGGGATGCTGTAAGATCTGTGCCTTGCGCCACAGATACATTACACCACAATGAAAAGGAGACAACCAACGCGGGCTGCGTCTCATGACCGGGTGAGCATCTACAGCTGCACCAAGGAGACGGCAGCTCGGAGCCGGGGGCGCAGGCAGAGAGGTGGGCGTAGGAGGGGCCGGGGGCGCAGGCAGAGAGCTGGGCATAGGAGGGGCTCTGGGACTGCGGGCACAAGGTCGCACTGGGTTAGGGTTAGGCTCTCCAGGAAGTTTGGGCGGGGAGAGGGGAGGGGTGGGGGCTGGAGCAGCAAGGTGCCTGCACATCTCTCTCCCATGGGGGGGAGGGTAACACGTGGCCCTGCTGAGAATCAGAGCCCATGAGGCTCCCTCCCTGCTTGTCATCAGCCCACTTCCAGCGGATGCTATGAGGACCACAGCCCGGCCACACGAGCCCACCCCTCAGCCCTTCTGGACCACGTGTCTGAGCCACCCGTGTACCACCAGCCACCCACGTATGCGCCCCGCTCCCCTCCTTCTCCGTCCTCCCCCTCCCTCCTCCCCTCCCTCCATCCTCCCCTCCCGCCCTGGAAGAGGCCGCTCTGGCCTGGATTAATACAGACCCAGATGATGAGAATGAAGCCACAGGCTCGCTGGAGGGAAACACGCCGAGTCTGTTCACGGGCTGACCCCTTGGGTGAGGGCACAGTGCCTGGCACAGGGCCCCTCCCTGGCGAGGACTGCAGTCAGTGCCCCTGCCACTGTGTGGCGGTTCCTTCTCGGGCCAGACTGGGCGGGCAGCCCGGCCTCCTCCTGGCTCTCAAAGCCCCTCCAGCCCCACCAGCAGCACCAGGCAGAGGGGAAGCAGGCCGCCTCCCTGCAGGGCGCCTCGGGGCTGGAGGCTCTGAGGCCTTGCTCTGCGGGCACAGGGTGGGCCGGGCGCTCAGATGACCGCCCTCACCTCCTCTGTGCCAGCCCCTCCAGCAGGCTCCCGGTGGTACTCGCTTCAGCTCGGCCCAGGCCAGGAGAGCCTGTTAACTCCTGGACTGATGCCGCGTGTGGGCCTCGGGGCCTGAAAAATACTGTTGAATGGGGTCACTTCAAGCATGTTTTCAAGAAGACAGGCAGTTTAGCAAAATGGTTGCAAACGTGGGCTTTGTCCTCAGGCAGAGGCAAGCTCAAACACGGGGTCCATAACCCCTTAATCTCTCGGGGCAAGCCTGCACTCGGCGTTGTAAGGATGACATGACCCTGTGTATGGGAAGCTGTTCGCACGCGGCCGGGTACGCAGACAATGGAAGGAGAGCCGGCTGTGGGTTCCGAGAGGGCCACCCTCCCAACTAAAGTGACCACGGGGTCTGGGAAAATGTGGCACGGGGAGGTATCCCAGAAGATCTAGACTCAAAGGGAACTTAGGGATCATTTGTCCGGTGGCCCCATTTTAGGGGTGAATTGCTGAGGCCCAGAGCGGTAACATGATTTCTGTACTACATGGAGGAATAACCACTGCAGACTGGCTTAGACAGTTACCTCATAGAACAGCGAGTCTGGAGGAGGCAGGGCGGGTTCACGGGCCCAGTGCTTCACTGAGACCCCAGGCTCTTCCTTCTGCTCTGCCAGCTGCAGCAGATGGGCGGTGTCTCCCCCTCATGGTTACAGTATGGCTGCAGGAGCACCAACCAACATGTCCCCACACACCCTCCAACAGAAGAAATGGAGGGGCCAAGGATCTCGGTTTCCCTTCACAAGTTTCTTTTTCTCACAGAGAAAAACTGCCTTCCCTTCAAGCCTCATTGGCCAGGATTGGGTCCACAGTCCAACTTCAAGACTTGGGAAAGGAAGTGTCTATCATTTCTAGCCTCTATTGTAGGGAAAAAAAGATGCTACCATAAAATAAATAAACATAGATAAGGGGAGTGGGAGATGGCATTTCATAGGCAAACCGCATGTCACCCAGACTGGCCCCAAAGTCAGCCAGCTACTTACCAACCAGAGCTCGCAGGGCCCGGACGAGAACCCGCTTCTCTCGGTTCCAGGCCGTGTCATTTCTAGGGTCTCCTCCTGGATGTCGCCACCTTCTTGCTGAGCAAGGGCATTAGGAGGTGCGTGGTGAAGGGCCGGGTGAAGGACAGCTAGTCTCTGCCAGAGAACTAGTTATGCTGAGGCTTGGAGTCCACACTGAGCAGGGCACTCGGAGGCCAGGCTGAGAGGCAGCGGGGCCACCCCTGTGTACACAGGAAACCGCTCAGCCTAGAGATTCCGCCCCATCAAACCCCGCTGTCTGGATATCTGTCAAGGAGGGTGGGGACAGCACCGGTGGATTCCCTGGGCAGGGGCGCTGGTACCCGTGGCCTGGGGCTCCGTGTCCCTCCAGAGCTGGATCTTCACCAGGTACTTTAATCATGGCCGGGCGCCTGCTTCTCTACTGTCTTTTAGTCCTTTGAGTGCGTGTGCCCAGTTGTGTCTGATTCTTTGCGATCCCGTGGATTATAGCCGTCCAGGCTCCTCTGCTCATGGAATTTTCCAGGCAAGAATACCAGAGTGGGTTGCCATGCCCTCCTCCAGAGGATCTTCCCAACCCAGGGATCGAACCCAGGTCTCCCATATTGGAGGCAGATTCTTTCCCATCTGAGCTCCCAGGGAAGCCCTTCAGATAACTCATTTTTGAGTGTCTGTAATGCATGATTCAGTAGATGGCAACTGTGCTTTCCAGACAGGTGGATGGACTGGTTCAAAGTCACACAGGAACCCAGCATCCTGGTTCCCTGGGACTCACCGCATCTGCTGTCAGGAGCACTGCGTGTCACCAGAAATCAAAACGCAAAGCCCTTTGTCACTTTTCCAAGCCAAATGTCAGGAAAGCAGTTATGGAAGCCCTAAAGGCTCGGAGGCAGGGCACAGCCACTGGGTAGGCTGCACATGCCTGGGCCCAGGTTTCCAGAAAGCTGGTGAGGGATGGACCCGAAAGGGCAGGAGCCATGGCTGCCTTCAGTGCCAAGGAGTGATGTGGCCACAGCTCTGCAGGCAAAGAGCAGAAGAGCATACCTGTGACCTGAGAAGCTGGCCGGAGGAGCAGAGGGGGGCTGCCAGGAGGAGCCAGCTGCAGTCCCTGTAGGAGCCGGCTGCGGGGAGGACAAGGCTGCATGGACAGGAGGCTAGAAAGAGAGAGGATGTTTCTGGGGCCTGGCAGGCCCAGCTGATGAAGACAGCCAATGGCAGTGTCCATCTGTGAGCTGGAAAGACAGCAGGGGTCCGGAGGGACACAGCTGTCCTGGGCCTTGTCGCTTGCAGGACCTGTTGCCACTGATGATGCTGAGATGCTGGCAGAGATCAGACTGCATGGTCTCCCCTGGAAGGCATGCATCTCTCACCTCCCACCATCATGGGTCAGAATCCCAGGTCATGGATCCCAATAGGGGTCCCCGGGCATCCCTGGGGTACCTCAGTGAGGGTTCCCATCTGAGAACCCTTGGAATCCCAGGCTCGCATGACGAGTCACCCCTTCATGGGAGGAATGAATGGACTGAGGCCGCTGTTTGCCGAGCAGCCTGACACTTCCATGAATTTTTTTACCAAGAAACTCATTTGTGATTTTTCTCCCCCAGGACCCCATGTTTTAAGAGATTCTCATCTACCAAACAAGTGCATTTACCAAGCAATAATTTATTCATTTTCTCATTTTTAAAATTAATCAAAGATACACAAAACTGCCAGCCAGAGCCTCTGATCTGCAGGAGATAACCCTTATTACCACCCTGGGTTGATTTAATTTCTGCCCAAAGCAAAGGAACTTAACATTTTTGATCACCCTCACGGCCTCGCTGGGGGAATGTGGGGATTTTCACTTGGCTCTATGATGTGTTCACAGCAGCTCCCAGACTGCCCCTCACTGAGGCACCCTGGGACCCCTATTGTGAACCACAGCGCCATTTCAGCAGGAAGTGAGACACGCAGGGAATCTCACCATCCCATCGCAAGCACGCACTGCATAATCATCGACTATTTCATAGGCAAGCCGCTGTCCACCTGTCACGAGTATAAAACACGCTGCCGTGAACATCTTCAGGTCCCCAGCCTTCTATATCTTGGGGGTTAGTTCATTCAGCTAGATTCCCAGGTGGGAATTTCTGGGTCAAAGGATGCAGTTTTATATCCAAAATCATTTCTGATGATCCAGACAGAGACTTGAGGATAAAACGGGGGAAACCCAGATTTGCAGCCGACCATCAAGAGCAGATTTAGGAATCCTGAGGGAGAAGCAAGGGGCTGTGTTAGGCGGAGATGGCCCCCTGAACCCCAGGGGTGTTGGCGCTGCCTTTCTCCAGCTTCCTCGCTGGCTCCAGGCAAGGATGCTGACCGTGGGCGCACGAGCAGTAAAGGAACACAGGAATCAGGTCCTCCGGGCAGGGAGCTGCAGCCACTCCAAGTCTCCCGTTACCAAGGCGACCTTCCCTTTCCCCTCTTCTTTTCCGGGTTAATGGTTCTGAATCTGTGCTGGATGGTTGGAGAGAACTAGTTTAAAAGGGGGGAGAAATAAAGAAAACAGCTCTAGAAGACAATTTAACGGCGAGCCTGAAGAATCGGCACCAAGCGCAGCACAGAGCCCTCTGGTTCATTCCTGTTTCTGCAAGACTGATTTTTTCTCTGCGGTGAATTTATTTCCATTTTCCATTAATAAAGCAGAACCACTGAGTGCTCTGCCGTCTAATGACTTGCAGCCTGTGGCTGTCGAATGTCCCTGTCCCGATGGGAAGTGTACACAAGCATAAGGCGATGGTGATTACGCCGGGGAGGAATAGGAACAAGGAGGCTCAAACTCACCCATCGGATCCGGATCCCGCGAGGACCCGCTGCTGCCAGACAGGTTACCCTGGCGATGCTCGGGGCCTGGGAGCGCATGGCCCTGCCGCTGGCAGGAAGCTCGGAAGCTTCCCGCACCCTTCTCACCGCCGACTTTTCACAGCCTTAAAAGCCAGCCTGGTGGGTTCTGCCCATCACCAGGTACTCGCATGTGAGTCAGGCGCTCCGGTGGCTGCTGCCTCCTCCCGGGGTGCACCTGCGATTTGCAGCCGCACGCCCATCCCAGCCTGCGCTGCAGCTGTGGGCTGACGAGGCCTGCAGAGCAGAATTCTCCGCTTCACGAGGTGTGGCGGGCGTGTCTCGTGGCCCGTAGACCGGATGACCTTACCGTGTCCCAATTTCCCCAGTGCGTTTTCCAGTCCTGAACTTGCACACCGGCAGACGGACTGTGTGACTGGACTCATCCCCAGGGCCCCTCCCCTCCCGGCCTGGGTTCACAGAGTGCGGATGCGCGGGCATCCATCTGGTCCGCGGGCGTGCACACACCCAGGCTGCCGCGGATAGCCGGCCGGGGCCTCAGGGGCGGAGGCTCCTGCAAGGTCAGGCGCCCTTGCGGCCCTTTCCTCTCCGGGATTGGCTCTCTGGGAGAGGCAGGTCTGGGTGGCTATGGCGGAAGTGGGCAGGCCCCTCTTTTAAGCCTACGTGATCCCTTCTGTTTCTTCAGGGCGCTCTGAATCCCCTCTCCCCAGGTGTTTGGGGTTTCCCACAGATAACAAAGCTGGAAGGAGCTCCTGTGATGGCGGAGGCAGGCCCCGCCTCATGCTTCCCCGAGGGCATTGAGCATCTCGCTGCTGACTTGCTTGAAGAGAGCAGCGGCTCTGAAGAGGCAGGTCCGGAAGACCCCCTCCCCGCTCAGCTCTCTCTCCTCTTCCCCCTCATCTTTAAATAGCCCTCTGCCAAATTACCTCCCTTAAATATATATATATATGTCAATTACCTCCCTTAAAAAAAAAAAAAATATATATATATATATATATATGCCAAAGTACCTCCCTTAAAGGTCTTAGCATCCTCCAGCCTTCCCTGGTGGTCCAGTGGCTAAGATTTTGCCCTTCCAAGAGGGGATGTGGGTTTGATCCCTGCCAGCGAACTAAGGTCCCACGTGCCAAGGGAGTGCCACCAAAAGAAATTGGGGACTTCCTGTACAGTCCAATGGTTGAGACTCTGCGCTTCCAGAGCAGGAGGCCTGGGTTGACCCTGGTAGGGAAACAAAGATCCTACGTGCTGCAGGGCAAGGTCAAAAAACAAAAGCCTTGCAGTGTCATAAAGAAGCTGTGCTCACCAAAGCGTGCCATCCTCTCTCAGTAAGATGTGACCTGTGTCTCTGTCTCAAGTTGATTGTCCAGTATTAACCTCCACCACCTGGTGTGTTGGTGGCATTTTCTCCTGCTGCCCTAGGGGTGAGCGTGGACCCTGGGCGGATTTGGGCTCTTGGAGCAGATGGCCAAGTCTCAGGTGGGACAGGAGGAGGAGACAGGCCCACAGCCTGGCAATGACCCAGCTGGGCGGGGCCTCCGTCTGGCAGCTGCCATCTTACTCAGCTCCACAAGGAGAGCAGACGTCTGCCGGGGGCCTGCAGCTGGGGGTGGGCGGCCACAGGAGGCGGGAGCTCAGCAGGAGGTGTGGGGCAGGTGCCTGGAGCAGTCAGGAAGAGTCGATCACGCTACCCACCCAAAGTTACCTGGGGCCCTTCAGCAATGGTCCTGACTTTGGGACTGGCCACCTGCCATCCAGGAAGGTCCCCTGGAGAAGGGAATGGCAACCCGCTCCAGTATTCTTGCCTGGGAAATCCCGTGTACAGAGGAGCCTGGCGAGCTACAGTCCAGGGGGTCACACAGTCAGACACGACTGAGCAACTAGCACATCCCTTTTTTTCGCCTGCCACCTACGACCGAGTGAGGGCCTCCATATCACTGTTTCCTACCAAATCCAGTAGTTTATAAAAATAAAGACATTTTGAGCAAGTTGGGTTTCTCCCAGAAATCCAAAGCTGGTTTAACATTAGAAAATCTGTTAAGATGATGGACCACAATGAAAGATGGAGGAAGATCTGTCCTAGAAGGTTCATAGCAGCATTTCTTTAAATGTTCATCAGTAGAACAATGGATTCACAGATTGTGATATATCCATGCGCAGAGTACTATGCAGCCATGAAAAATGCAAGAGCCGGTGTGTTACGTATTAACATTGTTGGATTTCAAAAATGTAGTGTTGAATAAGGAAAACAAGTTTCAGAAGATGACATATACTGAGATTCATTTACATTAAAAATAAAACAGAAAATGGTGCTACATCCTGTGTAGGGATGAATGCATATGTAGTAACTGTGTAAAGCAAAGAACAGTGATTGTAAGGCCTGATTTCACAGTTCACCTGTTCAGGGGGAGCTGATACTGTGAAAATTTCAAATGTATGGGCAGTGTTTTATTTCTTCATTCAGATGGTGGGCGCAGAGTAGTGCATTGAATTTATTCTACATACATTGTGTACATCTTAAATATTTCACCACACCTTCAAATAAGTTTTGAATTAGCGATGAAATTGAAAAATGAACAAAGAAGCAATAATGGGGACTACTACCTAGATTAAATTTTGATCTATGAAGAATCAGTAAAAATCTTGGGAGAAAGGAAAATGTTATTTGAGGATTCGTGGTGCTGGACGTATATGCATATACTCTAGATTTTAGGGGAGATCAGTCCTGGATGTTCTTTGGAAGGAATGATGCTAAAGCTGAAACTCCAGTCCTTTGGCCACCTCATGCGAAGAGTTGACTCATTGGAAAAGACTGATGCTGGGAGGGATTGGGGGCAGGAGGAGAAGGGGACGACAGAGGATGAGACGGCTGGATGGCATCACCGACTCGATGGACGTGAGTCTGAGTGAACTCCGGGAGCTGGTGATGGACAGGAAGGCCTGGCGTACTGCGATTCATGGGGTCACAAAGAGTCAGACACAACTGAGCGACTGAACTGAACTGAACTGACACAGAGGAAATCAACCCTGAATATTCATTAGCAGGACTGATGCTGAAGCGGAAGCTTCAGTGCTTGGGTCACCAGATGAGAAGAGCCAACTCATTGGAAAAGACCCTGATGCTGGGAAAGATTGAAGGCAAAAGGAGGAAGGGGCGGCAGAGGATAAGATGGTTAGATGGCATCACTGACTCAATGGACATGAACTTCAGCAAACTCCAGGAGATGGTGGAGGACAGGGAGGCCTGACATACTGTAGTCTGCTATGCTATGCTATGCTAAGTCACTTCAGTCGTGTCCGACTCTGTGCGACCCCATAGACGGCAGCCTACCAGGCTCCCCCGTCCCTGGGATTCTCCAGGCAAGAACACTGGAGTGGGTTGCCATTTCCTTCTCCAATGCATGAAAGTGAAAAGTGAAAGTGAAGCCATTCAGTCGTGTCCGACTCTTAGCGATCCCATGGACTGTAGCCCACCAGGCTCCTCCGTCCATGGGATTTTCCAGGCAAGAGTACTGGATGGGGTCGCAAAAAGTCAGACACAACTTAGCGACTGAACAACAATAAACCACCACCATAGATGCCAGGCCAGGGCATGACATTGCAGAAGGACATAAAGTGGGGAAAAGTCTGGAGGGTGGGCAAGACAATGAGGCAGCGGGCGAAACGCAGGCACCTGATGGAGTCCAGGGCCAGGCGGGCACCATGGGGAGGAGAGCGGGGAGAGGCCTCGGGGGCACCTCTGGAGGTGGACTCCACAGGGCTCGGAGGCTGAGCCGTGTGGATTGAGGGTGAGAGGTGTGATGCCTGGTCCTGGCTTGGGTGACTGGGGGGAGAAGGGGCAGCCGGCAGAGGGGAGGCATGGAGGCCAGCTGCAGACACTTAAAATCCTAGGAGCCTGTAGGACTTGTGAATGGTGGGTGGCTAATTGCCTGTGTGGAATCACCCTGACTGAGGCATGGGTGCCCAGATCGTTGGTCACACTTACTCTAGGTGTGTCTGTGAGGGTGTTTCTAGACGAGATTTGCCCTTGAACTGGTAGACTGAGTAAAGCAGATCTCCTCCCCCCGATATAAGTGGGCTTCCCAGTAAAGAACCCGCCTGCCAACACAGGAGACATAAGAGACACAGGTCTGATCCCTGGGTCGAGAAGATCCCCTGGAGGAGGGCACGGCATCCCACTGCAGTCTTCCTGCCTGGAGAGGCACGTGGACAGAGGAGCCTGGCGATCTGCAGTCCTCGGGGTCGCAGAGTCAGACACGACTGGAGCGACCACACACACGCACACCCTGCGGGTGGGCCTCGTCCCAGCATCTGCAGACCAGACGAGCGCAAAGGCCGGGGGTGCGGGGGCCTCGCCCTGCCCACCTGACCGGGCCACCCCGTCCTGCCCACAGGCTGGCTCTCCTGGGTGTGGCGCAGAGCCCACGGCGGCTCAGTCTCAGCAGCTGGGACCTGGCGTTCAGGCACGAGGGCTGCAGGGAGGAGGGGCTTCTGCTTCTGTGCCCATGAGGGTTCGGCCTTCTCACCTGGGTGGGGCTCGTGGCCCCACCTTCATCACACAGCCACGGGCGCCTCCCTTGTGCCACGCTCGCCCCTCATCTCAGACAGGCAGATGCAGCAACTGGTTAACAGACAGGAAGAAAGACTTCACTCACCCCTTCATCCATTCATTCATTCATTCAACGTGTCCATTCATCCATCATTGTCATAAGAGTCCAGGGAAACACACAGGGGCTTTGCCATTTTCACTATCTCAGGAAGTTTCCTGAATTTCATGAGCTTAAAAAAAAAAAATACGTTAACACTCACAAGATGATGTCAAGTGCCTGGCACCCAGCAGATGCCCAGTGAATGGTTCTTTTTAATATTGATCTTGTGCCAGACCGGGGAATCTGTAGATGGATTAACTGCAAACCTGTCCTTGGGAAACATATTCTGTGAAATCTTTTGTTTCTTTCCAGCAGATGTCGTGGGAGCAGACGTCTTGGACAGAAGTGCAGTGGTGTGTGTCCAGGGCCCAGTCCTCTGGGAGCTGCCCACCCCGCCTGAGAGCAGAGCCCCCAGCCCTGAAATCGCTGAGCCAGGGCCAGGCGGGGCAAATCCCCTCTGCCCTGTTGGGCACCAGTGCCCCGGGCGCTCCCATCGAGGACACCAGGGTTTGCACGACAGGGCAGGAGAAGAGGAATGCGTTTGGTCGCTGGTCCCACAGGGGCCTGGAAGCCCGGGGAGGAGATGGAGGCCCGCGGCCTGCTTCCCGGGCTCCAAGTGAGCAAGTGTTGCGGAAGGCGGCTGCCGGAGCGGAGCTGACTTCACTGTCGTCCCAGCCCCTGTTCAGCTCAAGTCACACGTGCGAACAGGCTTCTGGCTCCAGGCGGATGGTAGACTCCGGCTGACAGATTTGGGATCTGATAAGAGACTGTTGATTTCATCCGCGTGTGCGATGTCGGAGATGGATTTTAACAGTTAAAACGGGGAAAGGCAAAAAAGAGCCCTAGACCGTTGCCAGCTTTGCAACACTGGCTGTTGCTTCTAACGGGTTCTCCAAACTGTTAACTCCCCGACTTGGAGGTGCCTGTGTGTGAAGGGGCACTATTGTGGCGTGCCGTCTGGGGGCGCCGAGAGGGGCGTGTGCAGCAGAAGCGAAGAGAGTGGTCCACGTGGAGGGGGCGGCCCTGTGCAGCTCCGCGCCCCCCTTCCTCTGGGCCCGCTCTCCTCTTGCACACACAGGCGGTCCCCCGGGCCGGCCCAGCGCTGTCAAAGCAAGCAGGGCTCTCTGCTGAGGAGTGCCATGGGATTCTAGCCCAGAGGGTCCACCCATAGACCCAGGGATTTAAACAGTATCATTAATTGTCTGCTACAAAAAGAGACACCAAAACTAAAGCTCCCTTTCCCAGGGAACTCTGATGAGAAGCTTACAAGTTTATGTATTTAAATTTAACATCAAAGGATTGGTTGTTTTGGAAGCCACTCAGACATGCCTCATGCCACCCCAAAGAATGGCTGCATGTGTAACATGGGGGGTGGGCACAGATGGCCGCCACCACCAACTGCCCTGTGTCTTTTTAATTAATCTTTATCAGCGTTTTGGACTTCCCAGGAGGTGCAGTGGTAGAGAATCCTCTTGTCAATGCAGGAGACGTGAGTTCCATCCCTGGTCAGGAATAAGCTGTATCGCAGTGTAGCTGATTGATAATGTGTTCATTTCTGCTTACAGCAAAGCGAATCAGTTACATGTCTACATGTTTAGATTCTTTTCCCGTCCAGGTCTTTACAGAGAGCTGGGTTCCCTGTGCTGTATGGTAGGTCCTTACGTGCTGTGGCTTGACTTCTCTGCCAGTTGCATTTGGTTGAACATGAATCCTGTTGCCCACACTGGCCAGCGGCAGGTCAGACAATGATTCAGACAATGATTCCTTAAATCCAGAACTCTATGCAGTTTCCAGGGGTTTCCACCCCGTCTGACCTGAAAACACTCCAGGATGCAGACACGGTAGGCATTTGCATTCGCTAAGGGGTGTCTGCGTCTTGGGGTGTTGTCATGTGAGACGGGGTGGAAACCCCTGGAAACTGCATAGAGTGTTCTGGCCAATGTGGGCAGCAGGGTCCACATTCAACCAAATTTGCGTTTGCTAGGAGGTGAAGCAGCTGAGGTCTAAGGACAAAAATCCCAGAAGCAAAGACTCAACTCCAGACCTGAGGCCCTCTGCACTACCTCCCCAGGGAGAAGGCGCCCCAGTTCCCTTCCAAGGGGGAAGAGCGCTTTCGGCAGGAGCTGAGCTCACACCCCAGCCGTCCCGCTCACCCACGCAGGGGCCGGGAAGGCCCTCCGAGCCGCCCCCTGCGCCCGTGTGCAGAGCCCTCCGACCTGAGCGTGCCTTGCACAGGGTGAACGCCCTGCAGGGCTAGGCGGCCTCCGCCTCCAGGGGGGCCTCAGCTCCCCTTTCAGTCACTGTCACTGGCGTGACCAGCTGGGTCCCTGTTAGGGGAGGTTCGGACCAGACAAGGGCATGACTCATTTACTGGGGACGCGTGGCAGGTGTGGAAATCGGGCCTGGAGGGCAGGAGCTCTCCAAGAACAAGCCTCCCCAGGCAGTTCTGAGGGCAGAGGGGCAGAGACAGGCTGGTGACAGGGCTGGGCTTATCCTCTCGGCAGGGGGAGCCAAGTCTAGAGCCCTGGGGGGCTGGGGAGTACCCCTGGATCACTGCCGGGATGGCTCCATCTCCCATCATGGCTGCCTGAACCCGAGGAACAGGGCCCCGTCCACCCAGCACAGCTCCTCCTCCAGAGCACTGTCCCCGTGTGAGCGGGACGGCTGGGGTGTGGGCTCAGCTCCTGCCGAAAACACTCTTCCCCCTTGGAAGGGAACCAGGACACCTTCTCCCTGGACAGCTGAAGGCATCTGCTAATGGAGCTGCTAATGGAGCTTCTCCGTGGAGCTGAAGGCATCTGCTAATGGGGCCCTGACCCTTGTGGGGTGCGCAGGACTGAGGGGACTGTGATCCCGAGCCTGGTCTCTGCCCGTGGTGCGCGTGATCAACCCCGGTGTGCCTGACTCCAGTCCGGGGCTCCTCCGGTCAGCAGCACCCTGCAGTGTCCCCGGGAGGGGGCCCGCCTCTCCCCCACATGCCTGTGAAGGGCCCTCCCCTGTGCCACACCTTCCAGAGAGTTCCTGCTGCCCTCCAGGGCAGCCAGGAGGAGAAAAACCCTCGGATGTCATTTCATCCAGATGAAAACCGGGGCCAGCCCCCCAGCCCAGGGGACCAACATCTGAGCATATCTGGGCCAGCAGGGCTGGGGGCAGGGGTCTTTCTCTCAAACCCTGAAGGGCAGGTGGACTCTGCACTGAGCAGAAACCGGAGCTCAGCCAGCTCATGGCAAGGCCGGAGCCCCAGGGCAGCCTTGAGGAGAAAGCAAGGCGGCCGCAGGGGAAGGAGGCTGGAGACCCCGAGGAAGGAAGCCCAGGCCCAGGACACGGAGGCCGGGCTCTGAAAACCAGGGCGGGAAAGCTGCCCCTCCGGGTTTAGAGGTAGAGGACGCTGGGCAGGCAAACAGACGCAGGAGGCGGAGGGAGAGAGAGAAGCTGAGAGAAGCCAGACCCGGGGTTCAGATGTCCGGGTGATGAAATATTTATGAACGGGGAGGCTGCCACATGCTGCAGCGCTGCGCCAGGGAGAGCGAAGTTTCAAGAAGACCGTAATGGCAAAGCCCTCCATTAATTATCGGAAGCAAGCTGTAACACCGGTTCCTATGGCAACGGGGTCCCCGATGGATTTTGTGCTCTTTTTTTTTTTTTTAAGCTGCTCCCATTTACTGCAGTCCATGCATTTGTTTTCCACCAGAGACTCGAGTTCGTCTCTGCAGATGGATTCCTCCCGTCCTCACAGTGGCTGGAGCGGAGCCGGCAGGCCAAGCCGGGGCGGGAGGGCGGGGGGACAGCAAAAGCTTATGCAACTTTGGGATGAAAGTGCCAGGAGGATGGCACTGGGGGCTGCGAGCCTTTCGCCGGGGTGGGGGTCGGGTGGGCAGCAAGGAAGGCAGGGGCGAAAGGCCGCTGCAGGCGGCTGGCAGACAGCATCGGTCACTAGGGGCCTCTAGGCCGGCACCTGCTCCCCTAAGGTCTTTGCAATCCAGGCTGGCACCAGGAAGGCGTCCTCGGAGCCTGCTGGGTCGTCCATCAGTGTGCCTGCTACAGCCCAGCGGAGTCTAACACTTGCCCGTGGAGAGCTCGGGGGGAGGATGGGAGAGAGAACAGGGCTCCGGATCCCGGGGAGCAGTCCAGGCCAAGCAGCCACCCTTCCCCCGCCTGGGCCGCGTCCCCTGCATCCCTTCTCCATCATCACAGCCCCACAGCTCCCCCCGCCCCCCAGCCCCCACCGAAATGTGGGTTTGATTTGGTGCCAGCTGGAAAGCAGTTCTCCTAGGGGGGGACAGTCCTGAGACTGCCTGCCCTGGAGTGCTCTCCTGAAATGCTCTGTCCCAGGCCACATTCCCCGGGCCACTCCGGGCGGGGTCAGAGGTCAGTCCAGCTGGTGAGCAGCTCTGAGCCTCCAGCGCTGCTCCTTCAGGAGGGGGCACGTGACTTCCCCACTGCAGGCAGCAGTGTGGGCCCCGGGGGGCTGGTGTGGGTCGGGAGAAACGGCCTTGACTTGGAGACAGCACGCCTCCACTGCGCTATTCAGGCCAAAACTAAATTCCTACGGCTCCTGGGTGTTTTTCTGGGTCTACTCTGCTTTCTAAGTTGCCAAAGAGACTTATAGGCACTTGTGGAAAAAAAAAAACTGGGAAGATGCCGAAAGAAGAGGCAAACCAAAGCAATGTCTGTGCTCTCATGGGCTTCGCTCCGCCCGCCTGCTCATGCAGCTGCGGGGGAAGGTGTGCCCAAGAGCCAAAGGGGACCCTAGGGGCTTTGCTCCCGGGCCATCTCCTCTTTAGATCCATCCCCAGCACTGCATGGGCTCCCCAGGTGGCACTAGTGGTAAAGAACCCGCCTGTCATCGCAGGAGACATCAGAGACGCAGGTTCGAGCCCTGGGTCGGGAAGATCCCTTGGAGGAGGGCATGGCAACCCACTCCAGTATTCTTGCCTGGGAAATCCCTTGGACGGAGGAGCCTGGCGGGCTACAGTCCATGGGGCCACGAAGAGTCGGACACAACTGAAGCAGCTGAGCACTCAAGACTGATTTCCAGGTACCTGGGCAGGGTGGTGCAGAGGGCTCCTTGTCCACGTTCTGTGTGCCCACACATGCCATGCCCTGCTGCCAGCGCCTCATCAGTTCTGAGCAGAGGTCTGTCTCCCTCATTTAAGTCGGGAAGCTGAGGCTCAGAGAGGAAGGTCATCTCTTAGGCCACTTGGCTCCTCAGAGGTGGAGCTGAGCTCAGAACCCGCTTCTGTCTGACCCCAAAGTCTGTGCTTCCGAAGCCTCACCCACCAGCCTCCTGTGGGGAAGGGCCTGTCTTGCAGGCTGCCCCTCTCCTGCCCCGCACTCAGCCCCCGGCTTACTGCTGGCCCCACGGGGTTTCCCACCAGGGTCCATAAGCTGTGCCCACCAGCCTAGAGGGGCAGCCTGGGACCTCAGGGCATACAGGGAGAAAACATCAGAAATCAAGTTGGAGTTCTGTGTTCTTCCTTTAAAATGTTGACCTCCGTGTCTGCTTTGCGATGCTTTCATTAGCTCAGGAGCACATTTGTAGAATTTATAAATCATATTAGGGTGCGTGCCTGAAATTATTTTACTGATATTGAAAGTAAGCAAAGAGATGGGGCCTGATGTTGGAGAAAACGACCAGGTTCCCCCCTACCCCATCTCTTGGGGCTATAGATGGCCTCTGCCTTCACCTGCAGTTTTGTGGTTCTTAGGACCCTTCTCGGAGAAGGCAATGGCAACCCACTCCAGCATCTTGCCTGGAAAACCTCATGGATGGAGGAGCCTGGTAGGCTGCAGTCCATGGGGTCGCGAAGAGGACTGAGCGACTTCATTTTCACTTTTCACTTTTCTGCATTGAAGAAGGAAATGGCAACCCACTCCAGTGTTCTTGCCTGGAGAATCCCAGGGATGGGGGAGCCTTGTGGGCTGCTGTCTATGGGGTCGCACAGAGTTGGACATGATTGAAGCGACTTAGCAGCAGACTTATCAGCAGCAGCAGGACCCTTCTATGGCTTCCCAGATGGCTCAGTGGTAAAGAATCAGCCCGCCAATGCACGAGACTGGGGTTCCATCCCTGGGTCAGAAAGATTCCCTGGAGGAGGGCATGGCAACCCACTCCAATATTCTTGCCTGGAGAATCCCATGGACAGAGGAGCCTGGAGGGCTACAGTCCACGGGGTCGCAAAGAGTCAGACACACTGAAGCGACGGACCACACACAGAACACACGAGCTCTCCCCACAAGTAAACGAGCTAAATACCCATGACCTGACTTCGGCCACCATTTCCTTTGCTTCGCTTCCTTGGATGAGAACACTTGAGACCTGCCCTCTTAGCACACTTCAAGCACACAGTACGGACGGCACTGTGTTACCCAAGGTCACCACGCTGTCCTCTGCATCCCCAGAACTTGCTCATCTTGTGTAAACGAAGCGTTGTCCCTTCCCAAGCTCCTGTTTCCAAGCTTCTCTGCTACTGGAAGTTGGGCTGCGTCAGAGCCCACATGTCTAAAAGTACCACTCACTTTGGGTTTCTGTGTCTGCTTTTCTCACTAAGTGTAATGTCCTCCAGGTTCATCCAAGTTATTGCAAATGGGAGCCGTCTCCCTTTTTCACGGCTGAGTAATGTTCCATTGTAACCAAGCAGGACCCCATGGGGCCTTTGGGAAGGGGGTGCAGAGCCTCCCCACATGCTCTGCTTTAGCGCTTCTCTGAAGTACCCAGACTATAGCATTTGAGACACATGTCCTGAGCGGTTTTGCAGATGTAACCACCCCCGCCACCACCAAACGGAAGATGTTGTCTACTTGATGACCTTAAGCACAGAGCCCCAGGTGTCCTGGAGCCTAAGGACTGACACAGCTCCCCCTGTGACACCACCGGCTGCATGCCATCAGCCGATCAGAGACGTGTGTGTGAGACGGTCGCAGGCCCCGCGACCCGACCCCCTCACGTGGCTTTTAGAAGTGCTTTGCCGAAACCCTTCCGGGAGCTTGGGTCCTTTTAGGGTTTGGGCCACCTGTCTCCTGGCATGGTCCTGCAGTAAACCTTTCTCTGCTGCGAACCTGCTTTAGGTCTGTTCGACCTCACTGTGCATAGGCAACAGGCCTTTGCGTTAAAGTATAAAAGCTCCATTCTTAGCTTTGTGAGGCCCCTTCGTCCTGTTTTCCACAGTGGCTGTGGTCCCCTTGTCTGTCTCATTCAGGTGAGACCTCGAAGGGGCCGCCGGCGTCCGCAGCCGTGGATCCACACGGGCCTCGTGGGTCCCCCGGCCCCAAGCGCCTTCCTGCCAGGCTTCAGGCGCCCTCCCTGGAGACAGACTCCCTTGAGTCTTGAGGGCTGGATGGACGGTCCAGGCCACCAGGTCAAGCGTTCGGGCGCTGGGGCGGAGAGAAGCTAGGTTCAGATGCTCAGAGCTCGGCTGTGGGACCTCAGGAGACAGGACGTCTCTGGGCTTCAGCCCTTCCTCTGTAACCGGGGCCGTGGTGGGTCCCACGTGGTCTCCACACGTGGTGGACGGACTCGAGCCTGCAGACACGGTCACGTGCTGGAGGGCGCCACACCCCTCAGCTCTAATTTCTGATCATAACAATTTTTATTTGACATTGGTGGTGATGGTGGTTCAGTCGCTAGTCGCCGTGTCTGACTCTTGCGACCCCATGGACTGTAGCCCACCAGGCTCCTCTGTCCGTGGGATTCTCCAGGCAAGAACACTGGAGTGGGTTGCCATGCCCTTCTCCAGGGGATCTTCCTGACCCAGGGATTGAACCCAGGCCCCCTGCTTTGCAGGCAGATTCTTTACCAACTGTGCTACAAGGGAAGCCCCTATATAACATTAAAAATAGGTATAAACAAGTTTGTTAAATACTAATTGCTCTTTGTAAGAGAGAGAGAGCCCTGGGTGGAGTGCCTCACAAGTATTTGTTGATGGGAGGTTAGCTGACAGTGGAGGACAGGGCCTGCAGGAATAGAGCCGGGGGGGAGCTGGGTGCCGGGGAAGTGAGGGGTCGGTGGTCATCGCATGGGGAGACGGGAGGCTGAGGGAGGCCCAGACCCCCTTCTCAGCCTCTGGTTCTGCCTCAGGCAGTCCTGGGCCTGCAGGGCAGCGGGAGGAGGGCTCCAGACGTCCCTCCCGGTTTGGAGAGAAAGACACACCATCCTTCTCTCGGGTCAACCACACCTGTCAACCTCGGGCTCCACAGGTGGCCCGCCAACCAGGCAAGGGCCTGGGAGGGCGTGTCCTCCTCCTGGCCCTGCGCTGTGGGGGCTGCACGGAGGCTGGAAACCCTTTTCCGACCCCAGCCACTTCCCACCTTCAAGGAGGGACCTCTGGGGAGCCTGGCTGTGTGCCCACTGTCCCCCCCCAGCACCCCCCACCCTGAGTGGTCCCCAAGATGTGAAGACAGTTAGCACCTGCTCTGTGCTCCCAGGAAGACCCCCCCGTCTGTCTGCCAGGGGACCCCCTCCAGGGAGGCTTCCCCAGACGAGCCTGTCTGTTGGGCATTTGCGGTCAGGAGCCACATGGAGCCCAGCGCGTCCCTCCAGGGCAGGGAGTGAGAAATCGCCTGCAGGTTATAGTGCGATGCTGGGAGGGGAGAGGGCAGAGTGGGGTTGGGGCCTGGAGTGGGTGCGGGGCAGAGCCGTCAGAGGCCTGGGCTCCACGGCTCTTAATGGGAAAATGAGATATTTCCCCGGCAATTTCTTTTAAGTGACTATTGAAATTAATGCCTCATTCCAGCATCACATCTTTGTTCGAACATTTGCCTCTCAGAGGGAGCAAATAAAAAAGGAGGGAAAAAAAAAAAAAACCTGAAAGGAGCGCAGCGAAGCTGCTGGAACGGCTGAGGAAGGGGGTGGGGGCGGCGGGCCGGGGCTGCTGGGCTGGAAGCAGGCTCTGGGGTTCCGTCAGCACCACGCGGGACGCGCAGGGGGCCCAGGCCGAGGTTCCGCTTGGCCGTCAGAACCACGTGGTCCAAGCCTCGGCCGGGAGGCTTGGACCCTGGATGCGGCCTCTCACTGGCTCTGTGGCCGCGTTCCAGGCCTCAGTTTCCCACGGGTGGGCTCACTGGGTGGTCAGGGCCCACGGTGATTTAACAGCTACAGTGTTTGGGTGCGTCCTAGGTGTTGGGCCTGGTCCTGCGTGGGGTGGGGGGGCTCCGTGGCTGGAGGCCCTGAGCTGGGGTGCTGGGGAGGGCTCTGAGCCCCAGTTTGAAGGGTGGGACTGGTACCCAAGTTTGTCGTGAGAATTTCTCTGAGCTGATTCACAGGCCTGCCTGGCTTCACTTGAAGCCGGATAATATTTGTATTTGACTCCTAAAACTGTTGTCGTTCAGTTGCTCAGTTGTGTCTGACTCCTTGTGACCCCATGGACTGCAGCACACCAGACTCCCCTGTCCTCCACCATCTCCCGGAGCTTGCTCACACTCATGTCCATTGAGTCGGTGATACCATCCAACCATCTCATCCTCTGTCATCCCCTTCTCCTCCCGCCTTCAATCTTGCCCAGCATGGGGGTCTTTTCAAATAAGTCAGCTCTTCCCATCAGGTGGCCAAAGTATTGGAGTTTCAGCTTCAGCATCAGTCTTTCCAATGAATATTCAGGGTTGATTTACTCTAGGATGGACTGGTTTGGATTGGACCATAAGTACCCTTCACATGGACCACCCCCCTTCCTTGTGCGCCTTGAATCACCTCCTGAGAGGAGACCCCTCACACCGGTTCATGGCCCACTTGCCTCCCTGGGGGCTGGGATGTGGGGAGCCCCCTGCCCAGGAAGGCTGCTGGTTGGTGAAGGGCGGACTTTGCTGGCTGCAGTGGTGATCTCCTGAGCTTGTTGTCCCTGTGGTTTGAATGACACTTCCCGGGGCTGTGTGCCTCCAGGAAGAGCCGAGCCCCTGGTCCCACCTGCTCTGTTGGTGGCCCTTGCTGGAGCCGCTTCCTAACCCAGGCCCACTGGGTGGGGTTGGCAAAGAGGCCAGTTTTCCTGAGCAGAGAAACAGGCCCTGGATGATCAGAGCTGTGTGGACAGCAGGGGCCAAGTGGGCCCCCTGCAGGGGGAAGCCTGTCCACTTGGGAGGAGGTGGGGCTGGGGGTGGGGGTCTCCAGTCCCCAAGGGTCCTGGGCTAGCAGGCTCTGAGCTCCATCTCCCAGATCCGTGAGGGGACAAGTCAGGACCACCCGGACCAAACCCCGGACTGTGCAACGCTGGGCCAGTCACTGAGCGTCTCTGGGCTTGTTTTGGTGAAATGAGCAGCAGATGCCTCTGAGGTTCTGGCCATTTGAGCTGAATCTCTGTGACTCCTGCTGGGATCCCGCGGGAGTTTTCCCTCCAAGGATGAGGCAGGCATGCCAAGTGCAGAAAGTGGTCATGGGGTTGGCGGGGGCGGGGGAGCCCTGGGCACAGAGATCACAGGTGTCCACGCTCCCCCAAGACTTGCCAGTTTGCTGTTTCCATGACAACACCGGGCACTGGGGGGTTGGGGTCAGCGTGCTCCCCCGGGGTCTGGACGAGCAAGCCTGGCAGAAATTCCAGCTCGAGGCTGAAGCGAAGGATTTGGGGTGAGCTGAGGGCCAGCGGCTCGTTCCCTGAAGCTGAGCTGTGATCACATCCCTGGGCAGGATCAAGCCTCCCCCAGTTCATTCCAGGTGGCTTTACGTCTGCAGAGGCGGTGCTGTGACCAGCAGGGCGGACACTCTGGACAGCCGGGCTGTGCCGTGGACCCTGCCATCAGGCTGCCCAGGAAATGTGGACGGCCAGCGTGGGCTGTGACCCGGGTAGCATCTGCGGGCCGGGCACCCAGAGCAGACCCTCCCCGGGGACTGCACCGGCCGGCTGCCTGCTCCACCCACTGCAGAGAGCCAGCCCAAGCTCTGGGGCTCCCTCTCTCTCCGGCAGAGAGAGAACAAGCAGGCCTGGAGCTTGGCGAACCGCTCTCGGGCCCCCAGGGATCTGGGGAGAGACGGGGCCTCCAGCAGGTGCAGGCGTGTCCCGAGAGTCGTCCCAGGCCCTGGGGTGGAGGGGATGAGAACAGAGCTCCCCACGGGTGGCGGGCCGGCTGCAGTCTGTCATGACTTGCACAAGGAAGGGAGCCAGTCAGGGCAAGGAAAACCCCAGAGCCAGGCTTCTCTCAGAAACAGCAGGCAGGGTGCTGATGCTGGAGGCCGGCCGGATCCAGAGGCCAGTGCATCACGTCACAGGGTGAGGCCTTTTGAGTGACGCTTCTCAGTTTCCTCCTGGGCGTGGCTGAGGGAGCATGTGGAGGTGATTCCAGGCACATGATAAATGCTCGCTTCCTACAGGATGGGCACCAGTCTCAGAACTTGTTCCATGACAGAGTCAGAGGAATAAGGAATCCATTACAACTCAGCACTGTGTCTTCTGAAGAATCTTCTGGTCAGCTGGGCATGGAGGAAGGGGTGGGGTGGAGAGGAAGGAGAGTGTGAAACCCAGCCGGAGGGCATGCCATGGACATGCCATCTTGTATCACGGATGATACGAGAAGCACAGGATCCAAGGCCCCCAAACAGCAGTGCTCCCTGAATCCCAGCTCATTCCCTGTCCAGCAGGGACAGTGAATAAATGAACACAGGGTGGGAGGAACGACACTCGAAGCAACTGCACAGCCGGGGTGCATTTCACTCTGGATGAAACGTGATTCTAGAAAGTTCCGTGCGACATGGAAATTTTATAAATTGAATCATACCCCAAGAAAGGTTTTTGGTTTTTTTTGTTGAAGTTTAATAAAGAACTTCCCAAGTGGTGCAGTGGTAAAGAATCCACCTGCCAAGGCAGGAGATGCAAGAGATTTAGGTTCAATCCCTGGGTCAGGAAGATCCCCTGGGGAAGGAAATGGCAACCCACTCCAGTGTTCTTGCCTAGGGAATCCCATGGACAGAAGAGCCTGGCAGGCTACAGTCCACGGGGTCACAGAGAGTCAGACATGACTGAGCACACGCATATACATTCTGAAGAGTTCATATATCACAAGCTGAGCACACCTATGAAGACCCCTCCCTATGAACCCTCCATTCACTTATCCCCTTAGGACAACCTCTGTCCCAACTTCTAGGAACATAGGTTGATGTGGCCAGGTTTCACTTTATTTGGAGGGATTCGTATAATTTATACTTTTTGTCTGCCTTCTTTGGCTTGCCTTGTGTTTGTAAATTTCATCCCTGTCGTTGCATGTAGCTGTGGGTTAATTTTCATTACTGTGGAACACTCCATCGTGCGGCTATATCACTGTGTGTAATGAGCAGGTTTATTCTACAGTGAACGGCGCTCATCGGCACATCGTAACCTGTGTGTCAGCGGACATACGCGTGCGTTTCTGTTGGGTGGCACCTTGAGTCAGAGGTTATGCGTATTTTCAGGTTTAAATGTGCTGTCAGTTTCTGCAGAGGCTACACCAACTCCCCAGCTCACGAGCAGTGAACGCGAATCTCAGCTGCTCTGTGTCTCCATCAGCACTTGCTATTCCCTGTGCCTTTCGTTTTAGTCATGCTGGTGGGTGTCTGTTGATATTAGATTATGGTTTTAATTTGTATTTGCATGATGACTAATGCAATGGAGCATACTTTTCTATGTTATCAGCCACTTAGATAAACTTTTAAAGAAAAAGCTTGATCAAATGTTTTGTTCATTTTTGTTCGGATGTCTGTTCTATTACTGATTTGTAACAGCGCTATGAGGACAATTCTTTTGAAAATGGGAGAATTCTTTTGTGGTATGAGTAGTGTTTGACTCTACATTTAGGAATCTGAATATCAGATTTTCTCAGAAGTCACACAAGTACTTACAAATTTCAACAGGGAGGTCAATCTAAGCGTGGGGAAATTCAGCGACAAACTTTCCCAGCTACAAAGCCTCCTCTTGAAACATCATAAGACAGTTGCTTTTCCTCCAGTTCATTTCATGCTAGTTTGCCAAGTGGGGACAGGCATGGTCATCCATTAGGGGCTGGAATGAAGAGGACAGTGGGCTAGTGGACAGAGGAAAAGGACACAGTGGGGTGACCAAGGAGGATGCGAGGTCCTGAGGTGCTGGGATGTGTAACCAGGCGAGACAACACACTCAAAAAGAACACCTGGGATGAAGCTTCATCTGAGAAATGAAGACGGGTGGAGGCCTCCTGAGTTAGATGGGCAGGTGCCTGGAGAGTCAGTGTCAGCCCAGCCAAGAGAAATGCTTTTGCTTAATTTGGGGACAAACCAAGGAGCCAAAACATGGAAAAAAATATCTCTGGCAGCAACCACGCCCCTCCCCGGCCCAGATTGGCACAGGTGTGCCACTGGGCAGCTTTAAGGCCCTGCTCCTGTATTTCTAGGTGTGTGAAGCACATGGACCCACACTCACCCCAAGGCCCCATGTCAGAGGATGGCCACCAGCTCTGCCCCACCAGCCCCCTGCGTGTGCAGCAGGTCCTGCAGCCTCTGGACACTGCGTGAATGGACTTGCTCCTTTCACTTCCACTTTACACAGCGCAAAATAGGCACGTCTGTCCTTTGTTGAATTGAAATGAAGGCCAGGAAAATTTTTCTTGGTTTTTATTCTTTTCACTCATAAACCTATACTGAGCACCTATGCTATGCCAGGCATCCTGCCTGAAGACAAAGTTTTACCCTCAAAAATCTCACAGTATTGTGGGAGAAATAAACAGTAAACAATTAATGTCAGGATAACGTAGTGGTTGTGAGACAGAGGTTTCCGGGGTGTTAACAAGGAAGGGGTCCTACCCAGTGGCTGAGGAGGGGATCATCGGGGCGAGAAACCTCGGGAAGGTCTTCCTGGAGGAGTTGCTGCCTGTGAGTCTATTTCTTTCCATCATTTGCAAAGGGGATATATTTGAGAAAAGTCAGGAGTTCACAAAACCCCTCCCTGCATCAGAACAGAAGGGAAAGATTTCCAATTTCCTATCCTATTTAAATACCCCATGCTGTTATACCTAGGGTTCTTGTGACTTATTTTAATAAACCCTTTTCCCCATTTTGAACATGAACTCAGTGAAAGTTAATTAAAATGGTGTAAAATGTGACCTTGTGTGAATTAATCAATGTTAGAAAAAATGAGCCTATTTTCTCTTCCTTCCTGTTCCTTACCTATGGAAACCCAAGGAAACATTCATCGTCTGTGTACACAGCATTGTCAGGACTCACAGTTTTCAACATCCTTCTCCTGCTCACAACCACAGGAATGGACAGCTGGGTGACCAGGTGCGGACTGGAGGGCCTGTGGTCTTGTAATTCAGCAGAGACTCCGTTTACCAGGTGGGGGTAAGACGAGTGGACCCCTGAGTAAGGGAAATGGGCGGGCGTTCATTACAGATGAGGGTTGGGCGTGTAAGCTAACAGTCTATCCCAAAGCCCACTGAGCCAGAGGCTGAGAGAGTCAGAAGCTCACACGTGCTCTTCTGGATGGAGTCTTTGACATCAGCTGAATCTATTGAGGTGCAGATGGGCGCAAGTGACAGAAACCCTGATTCGCCATCATCTCAGCAGCAAAGCGGTTTATCATCTCACATAGTGAGTCCAGACGGACAGCCGCTCTGGGGTTGGTTAACGCACCAGCTCACCAATGTCTCAACGACCCAGGTTATTTCCATCTTTCTACTCTGCCATCCAAAATATTTTGGCTTATCCTCATTGATTGTTCTCCTGATGGACCCAAGAAGACTGCTTTGAGGAACACTTTTAGGAAGACTATTTTAGGAACAATACACAGACTCCAAACCCAAAGGCTTCCTTGGCGGATTCCCTGCTCAGGTCCATTGGCCAAAACGGCACCCCACACCCAAGCCTAAGCCAATCATTTGTCAGGACAGATCCTTCCAACACATTGGCCTTCCAGCCAAGGCCATGGACTCTCACCCCTGGTAAAGGCGATGGTCTAGATTTCCCCAGAGGACTTGAATGAGGATGAACAAGATCAGATTCTGTTACTAAGGCAAAACAGAAGGCCACCAAGGTGTCCACGCAGAACAAGAGGTTCCTGCTTTCCTCTGCTTGGAGCTGAGGGCGCAGACTTGGGGTTCAGGGTTTGCCCCTTTGAGCTCATTTCTTCTTTTCAGGAGCAGGTAGGCACTGGAGTCACAAGAGACAAACGAGTGTAGTCAGTCGTGTCCGACTCTATCCAGTCCATGGAATTCTCCAGAGCAGAATACTAGCGTGGCTAGCCTTTCCCTTCTCCAGGGGATCTTCCCAATCCAGAGATCAAACCCAGGTCTCCCACATTGCAGGCAGATTCTTTATCATCTGAGCCACAAGGGAAGCCCAGGAATATTGGAGTGGGTAGCCTTTCCCTTCTCCAGGGGATCTTCCCGACCCAGGAATTGAACCGGGCTCTCCTGCATTGCAGGCAGATTCTTTACCAACTGAGCTATCAGGGAAACCCAGTGTATAATGAAGAAACAGCTTTATCAGAGTGAGAACACTGGGGACCAGACCCAATATGAGCAGGTGGGGGAAGCCCTTAGCAAGATTGTGGAGTGCCCAGAACTCAGCTTCTGATGCCGGGGGGCCTACCTGTTCTGTGTCCTCCCTCCCCAACCCAGATTCCACCCAAGGGACCCAGGGAATCCTTCTCCCCTCTGTCCCATCAATGCCTGCAAGCGGGAAAGCATCAAAGCCCACACTAAGCTTTACATAACAATGAGCCCCGGAGAGGCCTAAAAACAGACTTGAGTCCCAGCTATGCTGTTTGCTAACTGCTGAGCCATTTTGAGCCTCAATTTTCTCACCTACAAAATGAAAACAGTGATAACTACCCAACGGGCTGCTGCCTCTGTGGTCATCACTGTTCATTGTAAGAGGGCAAGCTAACCGCTAACAAATTGAACATCCCCATGCCTGCAATGCAGGAGACCGCCTGCAAGAAGGAGATGCAGATTCAGTCTCTGAGCTGGAAAGATCCCCTAGACAAGGAAATGGCAACCCACTCCAGTATTCTTGGCTGGAAAATCCCTTGAACAGAGGAGACTGGGGTAGCAAGAGTTGGTCACGACTTAGCAACTAAAACAGCGCCACCACCTCTCCTTAATAAACATTTATTTCTCACCAACACAAAGTCCAATGGAGATGATTCTGGTCAGCCAGCTCTCCTGCGACCCAAGGACTCAAGGATTCCTCAGGGCCTTCCATTCTGTGGCACCAGGATCTTCAAGATCCAGGGGATCTTCCCAACCGAGGGATCAAACCCAGGTCTCCCGCGTTGCAGGCGGATTCTTTACCAGCTGAGCCACAAGGGAAGCCCAAGTATACTGGGGTGGGTAGCCTATCCCTTCTCCAGTGGGTCTTCCCGACCCAGGAATCGAACTGGGGTCTTCTGCCTTGCAGGTGGATTCTTTACCAGCTGAGCTATCAAGAAAGCCTGAAGGTATCTAAGGGAACGTCGTATCTGCTTTTACCATCTAGACCCAGACGCAAATTCCTTGCAGTGAACTAGGACCTTCTGGGATCCGAGGGAGCTGGGATAGAAAACTGCTGTGTGCCAGGAAGAGAAAACGCACGTGCTGGGCATCAGGCCGGTCCCAGACACACTGCTGTCCCTGTCGTTGCTGTTATCAGTAGCAGTTACTGAAAGGTGGTCATTTCTAGAGTAACTATGGCCCGGGATGGTTCACTGATGGTCCCCGTCATGACCCCAGGGAGCCAGCTCTAGGAGATGATGACCCTTAAAGGCTGGTTTGGGGTGTCAAAAGATCAGACCCCACTACTGATGGAACGGTGAGATATGGTGGCTTCTAACTTCTCCGAGGTACCAAGCACAGTCAAGGACACAGCGGGTGTCTGGAGGCAGGAAGCACCTGGGATGCTCCTCCATCTGAGACAGCCCTTCACTCCCGACAGGCAGGTGGGCTCCTGCCCCACCCTCGGGCGGGTGAGCCGGTCACCTGCGGGCCCAGGGCCGTGCTGTCTGCACCTTCCCCCGCCTCCGTCTCTGTTTCATGCTTCCCCTCCCCCGCCCGATGGGTCACCGTCACCCCCACCCCCTCCTCATCTCAGGTCAGCTTCTGGGGAACCACTTGAAATTTCAGGTAAACTGGAGCAGCAGAATCTCCAGAATCCCAGGCCCTGTTGAATTAAGTAGCCAAGAGGGGCCTTGGGGTACATCAGTATTCACCTCCACCTCAGTTTTCACATTCACAAATCAAAACGTTACAGACGCAGACTTTGGTGTGAAATATAATCCCTGAGCCGTGCAGGGACTCAGAGAAGTTCACGGCATCTCATCAGCACACACTTGGCCTTTAAAGGGTTCCGAGAGCGGGGCTCAGCCCATGGGCAGCCAGGTTCTCTGAAAACGAAATATGAATCAGCAGAGAGGGCCCCTGTCAGCTGAGTTAGACTTGCTTTTCTCAGCAAGTCTATCACATTGTGGATGGGGAGCTGCTGGATTGAAGAATAGGAATTTCCCAGGATCTGTGCTCAGATCACACTGTCTGCCCAGGGGGGTGTCTCAGCGCTACGCTGACCACACGGAGCCCTTCCTCTGTCTTCTGCCTCAATGTACTGTCTCCCTGGCTTTGCCTGGGTCTGCCCTTGCTTATGAACTCCTGATTGCCCCCAAATGTGGAGGTCTCTTCACTGAGGACCACAGAGCAGGTGTGTACATGGCTGTAGCTCCAGTCACCTGGGGGGCTTCTGTGGCAGGGAGCAAGTCTGTTTGTGACCTCAATGGGGACCCCGTTCTCAACACTGCACTTAAGGCGTCCTTATTTCAATAAACAATTCTTGAATAATGTGTTGCTTACACTTCTGCATGAGACTGCATGTAAAGAAAGGATTCTTAGCTAAACCCAGTTTGGAAACAACTGCAAGAAAGGGCGCCGTATCAAACGAGGAGCAAAGGATGCTCCTGGTGCTTCTACTCAGATTCCGTGGGGCAGAGGAACGGTCGAGGTTTCCTTCAGACCTGCCCGCGCCTGCAGGAAGCAGCCGGCCGCTGTCCTGGGCTGACGCTGCAGCCTGGCTTCACCTCGAGGACAGGGAGCTCATTTTCCCTCTGAACTCAGAGCCTGCTGCCAGCAGGGATGGGGTGGGAGGGGCACCTGCAGAAGCTGCTGCAGGACCGTTTGGGCATCAGAGGAGGCCATTCCATTATTCCCTGAGTCCTGGGGGCTCAGCAGGTAGGAGGCAGACAACCGGAGGGCAGGCGGGTGGCTGGACCCCTTTGGAGTCGCCCCGCCCACTCCATCAGCACTGCCATGTCATCTGCACCCATCTGCCCGCTCTTGGCCAGTGGCCGCAGTTGGTACAGGACCATCCAGAAAAGAGGATGCTGTGACTCTGAGGAGGAGGGGCGCCGGGATCACCGCTAACCTCCCCCCCTCCTCTTGCAGGTAAATGAGCTGGTCAGGAGCGGAGATGATGCCCAAGGTCATGCCAATCACAGGGCACTCCCTGGCCCTGGGCCAGCTGCCCTCTCCTTGCTTCCTCCTCTCTCTCCCCCAACTCCTTGTGGCCCCATCTGCATTCCACCTTCTCTGACCACTTCAGTCCCGACCGCAGCTGCAGGGATACCCAACACACTAGCAACTCCCATGCCTGTACCCTTCTCCCCTACCATGAGATGTGCTTAACCCGGCTGGGGGCCTGGTGGCCTCTGACCATGTGGCCATTGCCTGACCGAAACTCTCTGTGACATCAAGTAGGAGCTGCAGTCTGGAGGCCAGGGGTGGGCCTGGCCGGGGCACCTACAGCAGCCTGGACTTGCTGACCCTCTGCGCAGACACTGGCATCAGTAACTCCCAGGGTGAGGGTGAGGCAGGTCCTTGTCCCACAAGCCTGATCTCAGACGCCAGACCTGCTTCCCTGGGATAAGAACACTTTAGAGGCCCCTGGGCACTGTGTGGGTTTCATCTGACAAGCTTGAGGGCTGACTTTTGTCTCCAGCTTCTCCTGCCTTCCTCCTCGGTGCCACCTCCCTCCCCCATCCCCCCAACCCCCCTCGCCCAGAGCGAAGTTGTCGTTCCCTTCTTTCGAGCCACCACCGTACCTGGTATGACTTACGCCCTTATATCCTGCAGCTGTATTGCAGCAACCTGCTTAGTTCTCTGCCCCAGGTTTTCTCACCTGAGACACTTTGAAGGCAGAACCTATCTTCTCACCCAAGGATGCTGGTGCTGAGAAGGGCCTCGGTCACTGCGGGCTGACTGGGATTCTGGGGACCTGGGATCCACATCAGGGTGCAAAGGGCAGGCTGGGAGGCAGAGTGAGGCTTCCCCCTCCAGCTGGGACCACGGGTGACCAGGGCAGCTGCTGATTTCCTGTGGCATCAAAACCCTCAATTAACCAATTAATTGAGTTAACCCTCAATTAACTGATAAGAAGACCTCAGGGTGCGTATGAGAGGACCCTGGAGCGTGCCTGACAAGCTGGATTTCTGGAGTGACCCGTCCAGTAGGAGCGTTTTCTAGAGCCTGTCTGTGGAACGCTGAGTCCCCACGCTCTGGGAATAATAAAAGGTTCTGAGACCATCCAAGCGTAAGAAAGGCATATCCCTGTGAAGCTTCACAGTGCCTTTTGGTGTATTAAAAGCTCCGAGTGATGCTACAGTAAGAAATGTGAGTTGTAAAACTATAAAACCAAAACCTAAATAATATGAAAGCAATCCCTCCCCTGACCCAGAAGTCAAGTGAGTGCCTGGAAGCTGAGCCTTCTGTCCTCACAAACAACACTGCACTCCGTCCACCCATCTGGGCTCAAGTCAGTCCCTCTCCTCTGTAATTTTGTTTATGCCCACTTTCAATTTCTAAAAAAATAAGAAAAGAAATAGTTTGAGCCCCAGAAAGACAGCCGGCCAATGAAATGCCGAGCCGGAGCATTACCGCATCAGCGAGGCCGCTCATTGGCTGGCTGGGCCTGAGGAGATGGCTGCAGCTGCCTGGCCCCGCCCCTCAGCCCCAGCCTCCCGCGGCTTCAGCGAGGACCGGGGGTGCTGGAAAGGTCGCGATGCCCTTGGCCGTGGGCCCCCATAGCCTGTCAGCCTGGCCATCGTCAGCTGGCAGCTGCCGCTTGCAAGCCAGTGGCAGAGAGAGCCTGCCTTCCAGCCCTGGCCTCACATCACAGACTCCTGGCTTGTCATGCTGTCACGGTGGTTTTTCAGGCTCACCCTGGGGCAAGGGTGCTGCGATTTCTTCCTTGAGCGGATTAACCCTCCCTTCAAAGGTAGCGCTTTCCTCTATGCAGTCCAGGATGACAGTAAGCTCCTCCTAATTCTCAGTAACTCATTCGTGTTGGCACCCATCATCTGGCACTTGTTGCGGATGTGGCATTGTGGTGCAGTGCGACATGCATTCCTGCTTTCTACCATTATACACCACCTTCTGATTTTAGCCGGGAACACGTATTCTGGAATAAAGACTACCTTCCTGGTTCCCTTACAGCAAGAGATGAGTAAGCTCTGGCCAATAGGAAGTTCAGCTTCAGCTTCAAGAAAGTATTCGTAAAGGGAAGTGTACTCTGTTATGTACCTTCCACTCTGGCTGGCTAGAATGGAGATGTGATATCTGGAACTCAAGCAGCCAGCTTGACCCATGAGGTAGCACACTTGGATTAGGGAATAGTAAAATGAAAGACCCTGATGCTCGGAGGGATTGGGGGCAGGAGGAGAAGGGGACGACAGAGGATGACATGGCTGGATGGCATCATTGACTCGATGGACATGCATTTGGGTGAACTCCGGGAGTTGGTGATGGACAGGGAGGCCTGGCGTGCTGTGATTCATGGGGTCACAAAGAGTCGGACACAACTGAGCGACTGAACTGAACTGAACTGAACTGAAGATGAAAGAAGCCCGGTCCCTGATGATTTTGGAAACCAGGTATCAGTCCTGGATTGCCTCCTCTGGACAAACGTTTTTATATGTTATTGGGTAACTTTGGAGTTTATGATTGTGTTAATCAGGGCTCTCCAGAGAAATAGAACTAATAGGGTATGTATGTATCTGTAAAGAGATATTTGTTGTAAAGAATTATCTCACACAATTGTGAAGACTGAAAAATCTGAAATCTGCAGATCTAGGAAAGAGCTGATGCTGCAGCTCAAGTCCAAAGCCAGTCTGGAGGCAGAAATCCCGCATCTTCAGGGCGCCACACTCAATCTCTTCTCATACAGACCTCAACTGATTGGACGAGGTCCACCCACATAATGGAGGGTATTATGTTTTGCTCACAGCCCACTGGTTTAAATTTTATCTGCATCTAAAAAATACCTTCATAGCAGTGTCCACGTTGTTGTTTGACCCCACAGTGGGTACCATGGCATTTATGGGCGGAATTGTGTCCCCTCTAAACTTTTACATTGAACTCTTAGCCCTCTGTACCTCAGAATATGATGGCATTTGATGATAGTATCTTTAAAGAGGTAATGAAGTTAAAATGAGCTTGCCAGGATGCATCCTGATCCAGTCTGACTGATGTCCTTAGGAGAAGGGGAGATCAGGACATGCAGAGGGACAGCAGGTGTCCAAAGGGCTGAGCATGTGAGGACACAGCCAGAAGGCGGCTGTCTGCTCCCCGAGGAGGGGCCTCAGGAGAGACCAGGCCTGCTGCCGCCGTGACCCTGGACTCCAGCCTCCGGAAGCCGGCCAGCCTGTGGTACTCTGTATGACAGCCTGAGCAAACCAACACACCAGGCCTAGCCGAGCTGCCAACAGGATGAGCCCTCACAGTGTTGCTTCTTTACCGAGACTGTGAGGACTCAGGAGGCAGGTCCAGGCTGTCCATCTCTGGTGATCAGGCAAGTTCTTATACTGTGCAAGGAGCTTAGGCTCCAGATTCTTTGCTGGTGGGTGATGGACTGTGGTAAGGAGGGGCATGCCATGGTCAAGCTTGGGCTTTGGAGAGGTCGCCCAGGACCCACAGATGGGTAGAGGAGGGTGAGCCTGCAGTCAGGAAGGTTGGTTTAGAAGCTGGCACAGAAGAATAAAGAGATGCCAGGGGCGGTGATGGAGGTAAGAGGACAAGAGAGCAGCAAATTGACCTGCTAAACCAGGGAGGGGAGTCTGGCAGGAATTCCACAGGTCCAGTTGGAGAGGCTGTGGGGATGGTGATGCACCAACCCAAGAGGAGCCTGCAGGTGACAGTCTCCGTGGTGGGCATGGCCAACAGCTTGTCTGCTTTCAGGCATGCTGAGTTGTGTGTGTTTGGGGGACGTCACTGCGGGCTTCTGAGGTAGTTTCACATGCTCGTTTGGAACTCAAGGGGCAGTCTGCTTGGAAACCCAGATTTCTATGTCCGTTTCTCCCCAGCAATTAAATTTTTAGGAGCTGTGAATATTCCCTCCATGGGTGCCTGTCTCAAACCTGCCCCAACACACATGGCTCTGTGGTTTTTCTCTTTTCTTTAATACTTCCCTAGTTGTGATTTTGTTTCTATCTGTAATCCATATGAGACTTATTTTTGAAATGTACTAAAGTAAGGATTTATGATGGATATAGCCAATTGTCCCAATATCTTTATTCCTTTATTTATCGTCTTGGCTGCACCATGCGGCATGTGGGACCTTAGTCCCCGACCAAAGATTGAACCCGTGCCCCCCGCAGTGAAAGTGCAGAGTCTTAACCCCTGGACCTCCAGGGAAGTCTCTTCTTTTTTTATTTATTTTTTCATTGTCAATATAATGAAAACTTTAGAAAAGCATCAGACATTTTGAGGACTCCCTGTCACGTGGGACAAGCGCACTGTCATACCAAACACAGCTCACATTTTACTGGCGTGGGGTCTTTCTTTCACTCCGTATCTTTGACTCTCTCCTCCCAGTATTCGGGACTGCTGTGTTCAGAGGGACCTGCCCTTGGGCTGCATGAAGCGGCCTGGCTGCTCTTTTAAAGGCAGATTACCCTAGAAAAAGCTTTTTTTTCCCCCACCTGGAACTGTTTCCCAGGAGCCAAAACCTATTCCTGGTGACGTCCTCCCTGCCAGGAACAATCGTGTCGGGAAAGAACGGAACGCGATCAGGAGCGGCTTGGACCTTTAGAGCCTGCAGTTGACTGTCCCCGCCGACTGTGACCCGGGCAAGCCCCGGTCACTCTCTTGCCACTGGGCACCTGCTCTGAGCCAGGTCCCCGAGCTCTCTGGTGACATCTGGGCCTCGGCATCCTCATTTAACAAAAGCGGTAAATATACCTGCCTTGCGGGGTGATTGTGACGCATAAAAGGAAGTAATCCATGCAGAAGGGCCTCTCACCACGCCTGCCTCGGGGCAGGAAGTCTGTCAATATCAGGGTATCCTGTGGCTGGAAACCTCGCCTCTAGTTACCCTCTTTCCCTCCCCAGTTAAACACACCCGTGGCAGCAGCGGCACCAGCAAGACGCAGTCCAGCTACTTGTTCTAACTGTTTCCTGCTGGAGGGACGTCCATCTCCCTGGTTAGTTGGAAATGACAGGCTCCTGGACCTCGTGGGAAGCCCCGAGCTACTCGATTCGTTGGTTCCCATCCATCCATTCCGTTCTGAAGGCTTCTCATCTCGGGAATTCATGGGCTCAGGCAATGGGGTGTCACCCCCAGTCTAGGAGATGTGACAGCCACCCCGCCTGGCACGAAATGAAACAGAGTGGGATTAACTCTTTGTTGCCCAGCAAGGACCTCTAGTCCCCAAAGACCTAAAAATCTGGGGTCTCCCCTACAGGGGGAGGGGTCCCCGTGGGGAGGCCTTTGTTCCCTCCAGCTCCCCAGGGAAGACACAGAGATCTCAGGGCGCCCCTGCCGGGCCCCCTGGGCCAGCTGTCGGGACCAGGTTCCTGCCGGCTGTTCTGCTGGGTGATGGGGCAGCCGCCTTAAGGCCCCTCTAGCTGCAGACGCCAGGCCCCGGATGAGGACGCTGCAGTCTGGCTGTTTCTTCTTGCGAACACTGACGGCATCCTGAACATCTTTGCAAAGTGAATCTTCACTGACTAGCAGCTGAAGGAGAGCCGCACGGGCTGGTTCCTGAGCTGTTTTCCATCCAATCCTCAAGGTGACAGCGGCGGTGATGAGGGTGCTAATGACGCTTGTAAAGCTCTCAGAAGCTCCATTTATTGCCCTGTTTGGCCAAAGACCTGGACGATCATCAAGGCCTCCTGGCTTTTTACTTACTGCAGGCGGAGGCCGGCTAAGTGGCTTGTGCGCGTCGGAGCACTTCCTCTCCCCACTGTCCAAATACCTCATCATCTTTAGAAACAAGCATTCAGAGAGGTGAAGAACTTGTCCAAGGCCGGGCGGCCAGCAGTGGCAGAGCCGAAGCTGGTACCGGGTCTGTCTGCGTGAAGGGGGCACTTGGCTGCGCTCCTGACCCTCCGTGCCCGTGGCGGGCTGCCTGGGCGCCCTGCCGGTGTCCTTCCTGCTGGGCCCCTCGGGCAGGGGTGGAAGGAGCGGGGGGCCTGTGTCAGCCCCGCCAGCAGGGAGGACGGAGCAGGGAGGACGGAGCCGGGAGGCGGGTTGTCTATTGATTGACTGAAATTGGATTTGTTGACACAAACTGCCAGCGTTTCACTGTGATGAAAGGATTGCCCACCAGCCTCATAACAAGCTGAGATTTCCCTGAGGGCTGCCCGAGCTGCTGGTGCGGTTCTTTGTCAGGAGAAGAAAGCAATTAGGAGGGTGGGGGAGGTTATTAGGCCTTATTGCTTCTCTGGGCTCCTGCGTCCCCGCCGGGGAGGGGCACGGATTTCGGGCCCCCAGGCTACGTGCTGTGGGTTCTGTTTTCGCGGCATCCGCCGCGTGCAGCCCGTCTGGGGGCAAACAGCTCGAGGACGCTGACTCCAAAGCAGGTAGAGAAGGCGCACACAGACCGGGTCGCCCAAAGAAACCCGCAGGTGGAACCAGCGTTTTCTAGCTTTAAAAATAACATCGTTGTATTCTAAACACAAACCCGGGAACGCACAGCACACACACCTCTCTGCTGTGCTTTGTGCATCCCTCTCCACGTTCTGTCACGTTAAAACTATTCAGACTGGCATAGTTTAAAAGACATATTCAGGGAAGATGGCCCGCTCTACGCCTCTGCGGAGGGGCGGGTAAAGGAGGAAGCAGTACTTCCGTGGGGGGCGGGGGGCTTTTAGCGACTGTTGCTGGGATCTCAGAGATGCCCGAAGTGTGGGTGAGCAGGTGGGGGGCGGACCATTAGGGATATGCCGCCTGACATTTGTGCAAATATTACACCCACCAGAGCACTTTCACTGACACTGCTTTACTTTTTGTTGTTGTGATAAAGTGGACGTAATATTTTCCATCTCAATCCTTTTTAAGCATACAAATCTGCTCCATTGTTGTCCTGCGGTCATCACCGCCATCCATCCACAAACATTTGTCCCCTCTCAAACTGAAACTCTGCCCGTTTTCAACACTTCGCTCCTGTTCCCGCAATCCCAGCCCCTGGCAACCACTGTTCTTTCTGCCTCCATGAGCTTGGCTGTTGGCGACTCAGGTAATATTGGCCTTTTGCTGATTGGCTTATTGCACTAAGCATGTCTTTGGTTTCATCCACTTTGTAGCATGTTCCAGAATTTCCAAATCTGAACGATGTACCATGGTACCCAGGGACCACATTTTGTTTATCCGTCCATCCATCAGCGGGCTGTTTCCACGTTTTGGCTGCTGTGAGTAATGCTGCCATAAACACGGGTGTACAACAGGTCAGGTCTCTACTTTCACTTCCTCTGTGTCTATACCCAGAAGCGTAATTGTTGAATCGTATGGTGATTCTATTTTAATTTTTTGAAGGACTGCTGTACCATTTTCTACGGCCTGCACCATTTTACATTCCTACCAGCAGGGCACAAGGGTTTACCCTCTGCACGTCCTCACCAACCGCTACTTTCTGTCTTTTCTGATAATAGCCTTCCTGGGGGGTGTGAGTGGTGACTCACGGAGATCTTGATTTGCATTTTCCTGATGATTAGTGACGTCGAGCATCTTCTCTTATACTTGCTGGTTATTTTCATTTCTTCTTTGGAGAAATGTTTATTTGAGCCCTTTGCCTGTTTTTTTTTTTTTTTTTTAATTGTTTTAGTCACGTTGCTTCATTTTTATTCTTACAGTGGCTGGGGCTAGAGTTATGGATAAACCCCATTTTACAGAGAGGAAAGTAATCACAGAGGTCTGGAAACTTGCCCGAAGCTTCCCAGGTGGTTGGCTGTCAGCTCTGTGACTTTTGGAGCCTCTTTCTCTTGGCCTCTGTAACTGCTGATCAGGGTAGAGCATCCCAGGCTGAAAAAGAGCAACTGGTGGCCACACCTGGGGGGTTAGGGATAGGTGAGGAGGAACCGGGCAGGTGAGGGGGGAGGAATGTCAAAAGCAAGGCACGTGTGTTGTCTGTTGTGCCCACACCCACATCCGCGCATCAGCAAATGCACGCGACGTGTCGGCCCTGTTCCAGGCTGACATGTGGGAGGTGAGCGGGAGAAGAAGGCGTTGCCTCCAGCCGCCCTCACGTGGCTGCGGAACCCTTAACACGTGGGTCATCTCCACGGGAGGTGCTGTCAATGCACCGGAGACCAAAAATGGAAAGGACTTCATGAAAACTTTTCCCAGTTGGTTACATGTTGGAAAGATAACATTCTGGGTGTCTGGGGCTAAGTAAAATATACCACTGAAGTTGATCTCACCTGCTTCCTTCTGCCCTTTGACGTGTGGCGACTATTAACTGGACGATTACGTATGAGGCTCATGTTGCATTTATACTGAACAGCGCTGTTCCAGCCAAAGCCAGGGACAGCAAGTAAAGAAGCGAATAAGCAACTATTGCCACATCAGGAAGTGAAGGATGGAGTGGAGTGGTGCAAGCTGGGGTAGAGCGGAGGGGCTCCTCTCAGGTTGTGGGCCCTCTGCGGAGATGGTGTCTGGGCAGAGACCTGAAGGCCAGGCACAGGGCAGGCGTGCTTGGTGGAGCAGCAGGGCAGTGTGGCAGGGAGGGTTGAGCCTGGGCTGGGGACGGAGGCTGGAGAGGCCGGCGGGCAAGGTCCTCCCGCAGCTTCAAAGGCTGGCTGGCTCACCTGGGTGACTGACAGCGGACCCAGGGAAGAGTGACAGCAGGAACACAGTCCCCACGAGGTGCTGAGCCAGTCAGACTGGGGGGACGTCAGGGACTGCTGGTTTGGGATGGAGGAGACCCCGTGATGGGGCCAGAATCCATGTCTGCTCCTGAATCTGGGACCTTGTTTTGTCGACAAAGGTCCATCTAGTCAAAGATGTGGTTTTTCAGTAGTCATGTACGGATGGGAAAGTTAGACCATAAAGAAGGCTGAGCACTGGAGAACTGATGCTTTTGAAACTGTGGTGCTAGAGAAGACTCCGGAGAGTCCCTTGGACTACAAGGAGATCCAACCAGTCCATCCTAAAGGAGATCACCTTTGAATATTCACTGGGAGGACTGATGTTGAAGCTGAAACTCTAATATTTTGGCCACCTGATGTGAGGAGCTGACTCATTAGAAGACCCTGATGCTGGGAAAGATTGAGAGCAGGGGGAGAAGGGGACAACAGAGGATGAGATGGTTGGATGGCATTACCGACTCAATGGACACGAGTTTGAGCAAACTCCAGGACATAGTGAAGGACAGGGAAGACTGGCGTACTGCAGTCCATGGGGTCGCAAGGAGCAGACACGACTGAGCCAGTAAACAGCAAAAACTTGAGTCTGAGTTTTGCTGCGGCATTTGGATGGAGACGTGCAGTTCTTGTTTGGAGACAGAGGTCTGGAGCTTGGAAGAGTCGCTGAGAACGAAAGGACACGGCATTAGAGGTCACATTGCAGGACACCCTTGGATCCTTGCGCACAGATGGGGTCATGAGTGGTCCCCGGGGGGTGATAACTGGTCAAAGCCGGTTTGAGTCCTGGCTCTGCTGCCTCTCGCTACCGTTCGCCTCTTCATCTGGGGATGGACCACAGACCTGTGGGTCCTTGTGAGGCGCCTCCCGGTTCCTCACTCTCAATGCGGCCTGGCCCTAGGTCGGCCTGGCCGGGGGCAGTGGTCCTCTGCTGGCCCGAGCCCGGCCCTAAGAGGCGCGGCAGCAGCTGCCTCATCTCTTGGCGCCCCAAGCCCTTCGTAGAGACTCGCCTGTCCTGAGGTCGTCATGTTGGGAGAAAGCCCCCTGCCCCGTGAAGGGGCTGGATAGGGGGACAGAGAGAGAGGCCCAAACAGCTCCTGGCCTTCCAGAAATTCTCACCAAGGCCCCAGAGCACAGACCGGAGCACAGACTGTCTGTCTTTGCCCTGCCTTTTGTGACCCAAGTTTATGACCCACAGAAGGGCGAGGTATAAGAATAGTAAGTTGTCGGTTTACGCTACGAAGTTTTAGAGTAGTTTATTCAGCAATAGATAAGCAGAACAATAGATAAAATGGGAGAATAATACTTATTTGGTTGTTGGGGGGATGATGTGAAATTTGAAGCACAATTTTTGGCTCTGGGTTGGTACTAAATAAACTTCCCTTTTCTTTCCATTGTATAGCTTATGCTATAAAGTAAAAAACCTGTCTTGTCTTAGTTCAGCCTTGCAGAATGGCAGAGAGGAAGCTGAAGTCCTATTTCATGTCATATATATTTTTTAAATGTATGGAAATATTAATCATGAAATTATAGTAGATAGTCTCTATGTGCTAGTCAACTCTTTTCGATCCCATGGACTATAGCCTGCCAGGCTCCTCTGTCCATGGGATTTCCCAGGCAAGAATTCAGGAGTGGGTTGCCATTCCCTTTTCCAGGGGGTCTTTCTGATGCAGGGATTGAACCTGGGTCTCCTGTGTTGCAGGCAGAATCTTTAACATCTGAGCCACCAGCGAAGCCTGATATTCCCTACGTTCGATCGAATATCTTACCTTGGTTACACTGGTTTCGAGTCCCATTTTGCTTTTCTCTTTTGACACCTGTGTTGAAGGTGCCAGACATGCCCAGGGAGCTCTTGGATGACTGAACCTGTCAGTCAGACTGCCCGATCAATGTGCCTATTTTCTTCTCTTTTTAATAGATCATGCTTGTCTTTATTTTGAGTCTTCATTTTTTATTGCAATATAGTTGATTTACAATGTTTTTTTGTTTTAGTTTCAGGTGTTCAGCTAAGTGATTCAGTTTAAACAGTGATGCTGTTTAGTCGCTCAGTCGTGTCCGACTCTTTGTGACCCCCACGGACTGCTGCATGCCAGGCAGGCTTCAGTGATACATATGTATCTATATATATATAATCTGTTCTTTTTCATATTCTTCTCCATTATAGGTTATTACAAAATATCGAGTAGAGTTCCCTCTGCTATGCGGTAGGTTCTTGTCAGTTATCTATTATGAAATAGATTGTAGAGTGCCTATGTTAACCCCAAACTCCAAATTCATCTCTCCCCCTGTCTTTTCCCTTTGATGACCATAGTTTGTTTACGACGTCTGTGAGTCCATTTCCATTTTGTAAATGAGTTCATTTGTATAATTTTTAGATTCCACATGTAAGTGATATCATGCAATATTTGCGTTTCTCTCTCTGACTTCACTTAGTATGATAATTGCTGGGTCCATCCATGTTGCTGCAAATGGCATTCTTTTTTTAAATTCTTTTTTATGGATGAGTAGTAGTCCATTTTGAATAAATGTGTGTATATATATATATATGCCTATTTTATTATTTATGCCTTTTCTGACCCCACACATATTTTTGCTCATAATTATTTAATATGTGAAGCAAAAGTTGCTCAGTCATTTCTGACTCTTTGTGACCTTGTGGACTAAACAGTCCACGGAATTCTCCAGGCCACAATACTGGAGTGGGTAGCCTTTCCCTTCTCCATGGGATCTTCCCAAGCCAGGGATTGAACCCAGGTCTCCCACCTTGCAGGCGGATTCTTTACCAGCTGAGCCACAAGGGAAGCCCAAGAATACTGGAGTGGGTAGCCTATCCTTTCTCCAGGGGATCTTCCCAACCCAGGGATCGAACTGGAGTCTCCTGCATTGCAAGCGGATTCTTCACCAACTGAGCTATCAGGGAAGCATGATAAAAAACTTCAATTTGATTTAAATTCTTTATTAAAGGGAATCTACTATGCTTCACCCAGGTTGAGTCTTTAATGAGAGGAATTATAGAGAAGATTATGGCCGAGAGGAGCAGTTTGCTTTGCTTCTCCAGGAGGAAGCTCTATGTAAAGACAAGAGAGGAAGTGCAGCTCCCAGAAGTACACCTGCCCCCTGAGAGCAGATGGAGCTGACCAGGAGGCAGCTGACCAGGTGGCCTGTGAGCGCACAAGGGAGTCTGTGAGCGCAAGACTTCTGTTTCCATGCTGTTTAGTCGTGAGAGCAGAGACAGTAAAAGAAGAGATCATTTTGGTGGTTATAAATCTGTGTTTGTTTTTTTATTCTATTTTTATTGTTTGATTTATTTATGACCGATAAATGAATTTTTAAATTACTGATGCTGGAAAAGATTGAGGGCAAGAGGAGAAGGGGGTGACAGAGGATGAGATGGTTGGATGGCATCACGCACTCAATGGACATGAGTTTGAGCAGGCTCCGGGAGCTGGTGATGGACACGGAGGCCTGGCCTGCTCGAGTCAGTGGAACTACAAAGACAGACACAACGTAACAACTGAACAACACCGGCACTTCAGTACTTAAGACTCTGCTCTTCTACTGTAGGGGCACAGGTTTGGGAACTAAGAGCTCACGTGAGAAGTGATGTGGCCCTCCCCCCAAAAAATTTTAAAAAATTAAGGAAATGCTTTTTGTATTTCACCACTTAGTGTAATGTATGCATGTATATTTATAGACTTGGAGAAGGCAATGGCACCCCACTCTAGTACTCTTGCCTGGAAAATCCCATGGACAGAGGAGCCTGGTAGGCTGCGGTCCATGGGGTCCGGAAGAGTCAGATACGACTGAGCAACTTCACTTTCACTTTTCACTTTCATGCATTGGAGAAGGAAATGGCAACCCACTCCAGTGTTCTTGCCTGGAGAATTCCAGGGACGGGGGAGCCTGGTGGGCTGCCGTCCATTGGGTCGCACAGAGTTGGACACGAAATGAAGTGACTTAGCAGCAGCAGCAGCGTATTTATAGACTAAAATATCATTTTAAAGAAATTTTCTACTGTAAGAGTAAAAAATAAAATGCTATGAGTCTTTCTTAAAAATCATGAGCAATTGTTACTAATTAATTTCTAACTTACATCTGCTTTAAAAGATTCAAAAGATTATGTGGATTCTTCCCCTCTTCTTCTGTCCTTGAAGCCTGGAGTACTGTTTTCAAAATTAGATAAGTAATGCTCACACTCATGTGTTCATTCATTCACTCACCCATCAAAACTCTATTGAATGCCTACAAACTCTGAGATACTAAGATAAGAAATAGATCAGCAATTTATAGAGATTTACCAACAGCACATCGTGATTCCTTTGGGTTTTGGCATTGCTTTTCAGAGCCAAGGAGTTAGCCAAAGAAATGATATTCTAAGTGGCCCTGAGATCATAGGAGATAAAAAGGATTACTGTACTGTGGAGAGATCTCTAGCAGACACCAAGGAATAATGAAACCAGGGAGCCAAGACCTTGTTCCTGGAGGTGTAGGCACTTAGGTTCCAGAAGACACCCGAGGCCATTTGTTTGAGCCAAATGACGCTCTTTTGGACAGCTATCCAATTGTTGCTTATATAATTCCAGCCAAGGATAGAAAATTCCATAGATCATCACTGTCCGCTGTAATTGTTAGGATGATTTTTCTTAAACCAAGGTGAACTCTCCTGCCTGTACTCTTTTCCAGTGATCTCACCACGCCCCGTGCTTCCACTGAATGTCGGCCTCTTTCTTCACGGGCCTCGGCCTAGGAGGATCCAGGTATGATGCCTCCTCGAGATTTCTCCAGTGCACACTCACTACCCCAGGTCCTTCATTGCCTCCTCACGAGGATGCTTTCCTAACTGCCCACCGCACTTCCTTTGCACACACCGCATTTGTCACTGTCTCCCCTCGAACTTAGTGCCAGGGTCACGTGGCATTTTCCACGAGCCGATCATGGTCAGTGTCAGGGGACGATGACATCCTCCAGCCTCGTCACCTCCACCTGTTCCACCTTCCCCACCGTCGTTCTCTGAATCAACCCTTGCTTGTCTTTCAACACCTGGGCACCTTGGAGAGTCTCGTCGGTGTTCTTAGAATGAAGGTAGCCCAGAAGAACATACATCCATTTCTCCAGAGGGAGGCTGCGTGCGCTGTGTGAACAGGGACACACCCAGCCCTGTGCTCAGGAGAACAGTTCTGTTTTTAATTTTTGTTCATTTTTAGTCACTCTGGGTCTTCATTGCCGTGCAGGGCGTCTCACTGCATGGCTTCTGCTGTTGCAGGGCACGGCTCCAGGCACGCGGGCCACGGCGGTTGTGGTGCACAGGCTCAGTTGCTCTGCAGCATGTGGGACCTTCCCTGGACCAGGGATTGAACCCATCCAGGGTTCCATCTGTCCCCTGGACTGGCAGGCAGATTCCTAACCACTGTACTCCCGGGGAGGTCCTGACAGCAGTTCTTTATGTGCTAAGACATTAAGAGGCTTCCCTCCACGGTCCCAGGCAAGAAGACACTGTGGGACATGAGCACTATACAAAATAGCTCTTAATAATAAATAGAAAAATGAGTGTGTGTTTGCTGTGACATTCGCCATTCCCTGTGAAATGCAAAATATTCATAGTGTCAAAATGTGGTACCGGAGGAGCTGTGGGGCCCTGGCTGAACCGCCCAGCGTCTCCCGTCCTCAGTCCTTTTTCAGCTCCCTGGCAGGCATGGCAGTGACAGTCACTTGCTAATCCGCCTCCCAGGGAGAGAGACCCGTGTTGGGCCTGCCGGACGCATGCGAGCGTCCTTGTCACGGGGACTGTGGTTTTGGCAGATGGAAAGAGAACATTATCAAAACAGCACAGCCCAACTCAGATGTGTCCTGCCTTTGTATTCTTCAATTGTTCCCAATATCCCATGCAGAATTTTTAGATGCAGAATGCTTTAGAGGCCACCAAGACTCTCAGAAGAGCCTGTTGAATGTTGTCACACATTATCCTGGTTCTTCGTCAGGGGTGGTCACCTTACAGCCTCCCTGGAGCAGTATTTAGTTTCCATTAGGCAACAAGCTTCATTTTCATCAGTCCCTCCATTAGTCACTCACCCCCAAGCTGGTGGCCTGTCCTCTTATCAGATGTGAACACTCTGAGCATCCAGGTAGCAAAGCCCCCAGAAACCCAGGCTCTGCCCCGAGGTCCCAGCTCCCACTGTGGTCTCCGGTCCCCACTGCCTCGAACTATGGAGTTCCGTGCCTCAACCCTCTTTAACTTCCAACGGCTGAAGAATAAAAGGTACACAGACAACCACAGAAAACAGTAGTTTATTAACCTGGACTGATCCAGAAAGGACTATAAAATGAACACCCTAGCCTATGGAGGGTCATAAATAACGAGGATAATTTTCCCATGTTTTACACAAGTATAATCTTTGGTGGTAAACAGTAAGATGATATATACGTGTACTTCCTATCCCAAACTGTACGCAATTAGCATTTAGAAGATTGTAATTATAGCTTGGTTGGGCTTTTGGTAGGTGCTAAAATTGATTTCTTGGCTGAATTATTTTGCAATAGACTTAAACCACTAATTGTACACCTAAACGAAATTGAGTGTGAACAAATCAAATAACTTTTATTTTACCTTGGATAATAATTTATTGATGCAAATAAAACTCCTTAATTAAATCTGGCATAGCCAGGCCTGTGGAGGCCCACATAAAGCCACTCTGTCACCCAGCTTTAGTGGTGATTTTAATTTTAGAATAATGCTCTGCTATTCTTAGAGAGAATTGTGTATCTACTAAGGACTGTGGAGGTAGTGAGTTGTTTGAAATCAGTGCCTCTTTGAATTTCAGATGGATTTAGGACAGATCTTTTTGGGAGAAGTGCTACTGATTTATAAATTAGAATTAAATATAGCCAAAACTGAAACTTAGGTTACTATTCCTGAAAATAGCCTCTTAATTCAGGAGCTTCCAGAGTCTCTCAAAAAAGAGAAGAAATGGGTCAATTGTGGAGACACACTTTATTCTGATCAATACGTGTTAGATACTTGATCAAAGAGAAACGGTTAATACAAGTACATTACTTTCCTAGGGCTGCCAGAACAAAGGGCCGCATACCAGACGGCTTAAAAAAAGAAACATCTTGTCTCACAGTTCTGGAGCCTAGAAATCCAAAATCAAGGTACCAGCAGGTGCCTCCTGTAGCTTCCGGTGGCTGTTGCATTCCTTGGCATCCTTGGACTTGTAGCTGAATGACTTCCCTCTCTGCCTCCATCATCACATGGCTCCTCCCGGTGTGTGTCTCTGTCTCCACGTGGGATATAAAGGCACCCGTCATCCTGGAATATGATGCAGTCCTCCCACTCTGCTGCTGTGTGACTTCATCTTCACTAACTACCTGAGTCCAAATAAAGTCACATTCCCAGGTACTGGGGGTTCAGACTCTGACACAGATATTTTGGAGGGGGACATAATTTAACCTTTAATAATAAAAAAAAAATCATTGTTCAGTTCTATGTATCTACTTGGGGAGGCAAACAGAAATTTAATGAGCAACTCACGCAAATAAGAATTGCTTGATACGTATATTCTCAGCCTTTTTTAAATTCCCCTTAATCACATCCTAAAGGAGATCAGTCCTGGATGTTCATTGGAAAGACTGATGCTGAAGCTGAAACTCCAGTACTTTGGCCATCTCATTCGAAGAGTTGACTCATTGGAAAAGACTCTGATGCTGGGAGGGATTGGGGGCAGGAGGAGAAGGGGACGACAGAGGATGAGATGGCTGGATGGCATCACTGACTCAATGGACGTGAGTTTGGGTGAACTCTGGGAGTTGGCAATGGACAGAGAGGCCCAGCGTACTGCGATTCGTGGGGTCACAAAGAGTCGGACACGACTGAGCGACTGAACTGAACTGAACTGAATCACATCCCAATCGAATATAAAAACCATTATACCCTGAGGGATGTAAAAGAACATGGTGAAATGAAGGCAACGTCTTCCTGTTTCCCCTGAGACTAGAAGAGCATGAGGATTCACCTGTGGCAGGAGAGCCTTAAAGCAATATCCACTTGTGTCCAAATGGTAGAGCATCATGGTTACTGGGAAGCTGCACCGGTCCCCTTCTCTGGGAGTGTTAGTACCGTGGACGGTTCTTCCCTGCCAGAGATGGATGGACTGGAGGCATTTTTGGAAGAAAGTGGTGAATTGGCTCAGGCTTTCAAACTGTTTCCCAGAGCCTTGAAGTTGCATAAGGCACATATGTGGGGTTCGTTCATGCAAACCCCTTCACTCTGTAGATGAAAAAGGAACTCGCTCTGTCCTGTGATTCTCCAGACATAGAGTATATTTGAGTTCATCAGGTTATTTATGTACTTCAAAGGCTTTTTCCTCTCTAATCTTTGGCTCGTAACTAGTCTCTCCCCTACTGGCAATGTCTTGATAATGTCTTTTGTGATCCAGAGAGCGAGCTTCTCCTGTGTGGCTATAGTGACATTTCCCTTACAGTTGTGTGTGTGTGTGTGCGCACACGTGCGTGTGTGCATAGACCTTGTGAGCACATGTTCTCACAGCACAGGACCTTCTGGAAGGGTCTCCCCTCAGCACTGTCCCTAGGGCCGCCCCAGACGGAGCCGCAGTGTTGACAGCGGTCCGCTGCCGGCCAGCACTGCGATGGGAACCGATCCATCCTCGAAGCAGGAACAAGCTGTGTTTCCCCGCCTTCACCAGTGAATCGTAGCAGCCCCGCCGCCCCCTCCCATTCTTATAAAGCTGAGAGAAGTGTCAGGACAACACAGGGAGGTGACGTGCAGCCCTGGGACACCTTGTGCCCTCTGGACTTGCTCGGGACTGATCCTAATGTACCGTTTCCACCAGATGCCTGACTGACTTGGTGGATGTGATGATGTCCTGCTCGTGATGAGCAGTTCCGGTCATATAATCACTTGATGTTCCATTTTCAGCTTGATTTCTATTATCTATCATCACTTCAGGAGCTGGCTTTTATTTTAAAAAGTTTTCCAAGTTCTTCCTAGTTTCTTTTAATTTTTTTAAAATTCAAAATCTATATTATTATTTTAAAAAAATTTCTTTATTTTTTAATTTAATTATTATTATTTTTTGTTGCTGCACCACACAGTATGCAGAATCTGCGTTCCCCAACCAGGAACTGAAACTGTGCACGCACACACACACACACCACCCCACCCCCCGACCCCCCACCCTCCCACCACCGCCCTCTGCCTTGGGGTCATGGAGTTTTAACCACTGAACTGCCAGGGAAGTCCTGGAGCTGTTTTGTTTTTTGTTTTTTTTTTAAACTTTCACTCAGTAAGTTTAATGACAACACTCAATTCAGTAGAGTACAAAATAGGATAACACACCTTTGGGTAACTGACAAGTCCTTTATTCTATATTGTCCTTTTAGGGTTTTATTTTTATACCAATACTGTGATATGCTTAAGACATAGATCAGTAAATAAAAATATTAAAGATACAAGTACAGAAAATACATTCAATAAATTAAAGCAAAAACCAAAGCTCTGGAACAAGATGAGCCTTAACCAAAACTGTCTGGATATACCCAGGGAACTACTTTTTTGAGACTTATCCCAGGTCTCTGGTCTCAGCGACCATATTTAATACGCACATCAGCCAAGAAAGGCCAGCAAAAGGTTTGTTTTAAAAGGTAAGCAAATGTAGACTTATTTTGTAATACACAAAGTGCTAATTTCAGTAGATCCATTAAAATAGAGAACATCTGAGAAAGATCATCAATCAAACAGTCACTCAATCCAAATTAATGTTAGACATCAGTTTTACAGCACTCTCTTAAAATCTATATAAAGTTCAAATTTTTGAATAGTTTCTTAAACTTTATAGAAAACTCTCTACAATCTCAAATGCTTATTAACATAAGCGTACATGAAATACCTTTGTAATAGAAACAGTTGGTCAGATGTTACTAAGGTACTATCTATGGTCCTAAAATAGGCCACTTCCAGCTAATAATTATGGATCATCATAATAGCTACGTAAATGAATCATGGTAAACAGAACCGCTGTGTGCATGAGCCGTGCTCGAGGCTCCAGCAGTCATGGGTATGAGATGGCCACAGGCATCTATTTCTGAAGCCTCCAGTGTGTGCGTGGCCGAAGGACGGCCTGTAGGATCTTCCTCAGCGCACACGGAGAAGAGCTCAATTATCCTCTGGTGCGTTTCATCCAGTTCTTCCATGTTAACAGGCGGCCTCGTTCCCAAAGCTGCATAGTATGCGTCATCATCAAAGTCACCTTCATCAAAAGTTTTATCATCATAAAGTCATCATTTCCACTGAGCAAGGCCAAAGGCAAGTATGTCTGCCTTGTCGGTAATGATACCATCCTCCTCCAGAGCTTCCTTGGGTCTCCAAGGCTCGGGGCCAACGGAACAGGTCTCAGGGGCAGTCACAGTCATGTTTTCGTCCAATGGTAGAGAGGCTCCTACATCACAGATTTTAATTGTTTCAAAGTCACCTTTAATAACAACATTTGAAGACTTTATATCTCCACAGAGCAGTTTCTTATCGTGGTGTAGATGCTTTAACCCTCTTACCATGTTCAAAGCAACTTTTAAAATTATGGCTGCTGGAAAAGGATCTTGGCTGTCTTTATTTTGTTCTTCTATTAAGTCATTCAGAGACTTTTCACCTCCATATTCCAAAGCAAGACAGACAACCATCGCCAGCTTCAGTGAAAGCTATAATGCTTGGATGATTGAGGCTTTTCAAATTCTTAGCTTCATCAGTCTCTTTAGATACATACGCTGATAAACATCATTACATCTAGGATTAATCTTTTTCACAGCCCAAGGAGAATGAGACAAACCTCTTGGAGATCTTTTCATAAGGTACACATTTACTCCAGTACCACAGCCAAGCCTCTGCATAAATGGAGAGGCAGGGATATTTATACATGGACTTAAACATCATGCAGATTTCCTTTTTTCACATCCTCTGCTTGGTGTCTTGAAATTATTGGTTTCTTCCATTGTGATAATTGCTCAAGGTCTGGAGCCACAAGGTAGGATGACGAGACGTCCAGGGAAAGGCTGTTTTGAAAACTGGTCCCAAGTGGCCCCAAACAGTCCGCGGCCGCCTGGGGGGTCCCACCTGCCAACACATGGACGCGGCAACTGTCGTTGTGAATCCACCGGGCTTTTCCCAGGAGCTGGTTTTTAAATAGGAGTGTTTTCACAGTAAATAGTCCCTGAAATGGAATGGCCGTGACCTCGGTCTAGAACCCTCAATATTCTGCACTGCCAGTCTCCTACCAGGGCTTGTCTAAGGCCCTTCACAGCGTCTTATTCTACTCTGGATGCATCTAGCACTGAGGGAGCTGATAAATTACGTGGCCTCAGTGGCAGCATAGGCCGCACTGAAACCTAGAATTCCTGGAGAGCCCCTTAGACTGTGGGCCTCACTCAAGCCCAGCACTCAAGAAGTAGTATCAAGTGCAATATAGGCTGCCCCCCAGATCCAAAGTGTCCCCAAGCCATGGACCATTTTATACGAGGTAATCATTTACCTTAGAGAGCATCCCCGTAAGAGGCACCGACCTCTTAGATCTTCTTCAGTATGGCAGGACTTGGGAAGCTTAAAGAATTGTTATTTCTGACACACGCGTTTCACTCTAGCCTCCAAAGCCCTCACCACTTCCTGTCTGCCCTTCCAATTAGCATGATGCCAGGAGCACAGTAGACCAGCATGGTATTCTGGGGACTGTCAAGACGACAGCGAGCAGGAGGGTGAGTGTGCCCTTGGGGTAAGGCGATGAACCTGCACTTCGGTCCCTTTGATGAAGCGCAGCTGCTTTTGGCTCCCTCTCCCAAGAAGGTTTTAAAAGAACTCACTGCCAGATGGATAGTTGCAACCCAAGTACCAAAGGCAGTGTTGATCTGTTCTGGTTTAGATTAGATACCAGCTCTAATTCAGCAGCTACAGTTGGGACTACTCATTGGGTAAGTTTTTGGTAATCTACAATCATTCATGAAAATCCAGGGCTTCCCTGGGGTCTCAGCGATAAAGCGATAGCCCACCTGCTCGGACTTCCCTGGTAGTCCAGTGGGTAAGACCCTGAGCTCTTGATGCAGGGGTCTTGGGTTCAATCCCTGGTCAGGGAACTAGATCCCACATGCCACAACTAAGACCTGGCAAAGCCTAGACAAATAATTAAATAAAATATGAAAAATAAATGCAGGAGCTGCTGGAGACTCAGGTTTGATCCCTGGGTCAGAAAGATACCCTGGAGAAGGAAATGGCAACCCACTCCAGTTTTCCTGCCCGGGAAATCCCAAACATGGGCAGAAGAGACTGGCAGGCTATAGTCTATGGGGTCGCAAAGAATCGGACACATCTTAGCAGCTGAGCACGCATCCGTGAAAATCCATCTGAGTTTTGCAGAAACCATAACAGATGGATTGAATGGGAGTAAGACGGCAACTTTCACCCGTGTTCATTAGATTCCTGAGGGTAGCGCCGATCTCAGCCATTCCGTAGAGATTTGCTGTCTTATCTGAGGGTGGGGCTCACCTTCTGCAGTTTCCACTTGTTCCTTCCTGTCTTCTTGGTTGAGTTTCTGCCAGCTGCTCAGCCTATACATTCCAGGCGGCATCCTGGGACAGAGGAAGTGACCACAGGGTTCTCAGACCCTCAAAACCACAGGGAAACGAGCCTGGGTGCTCTGCTATTTTTCTCTTGAGCTATTTGCCAATTTATTTGCAGCAGAAAAGCTGTGAAGATAAGCAGGAAGTGGCTGCTCTGAGGCTGAGAAGCGCAACAGAGATTTCAGCAGTCTGATAGTACTGGGAAGACAGAACTTTGGATTCACCGTCTACCCACGAGGAGGGGTCCTTGAAGGAACCCCTGGCTGGCAGGTGGAAGCCCAGCAGTAAGGGCGAGTGAGAAATGAACCCGCCTCTGGACCATGATCTGGATCAGCTCAATCCCAGATTAGATTAAAGTGCTGTGTTTGCCAGAAGCACAAATAAATCCTTTCAGGAAAAAAGACATCATTCACAGCTCTTACAAGTTTCCATGCACAACACTGGTATCCAGCCCAAAGAGCGAAAATAGACGATAGAAAAAAACCTGCCGCTAGCAGATATGCAGGTGCATCAGACGTGAATTTTAAATAACAGTGATTAGTAATAAAGAAAACAGAGTAAAATGGTGAAAATAGAGTAGATGGTGGAAATAGAATGGCTGGAAATCTGATGACACGAACCAGCTATTGCTATACACTGAAATGTCACTGAAAAAAAAGCCAGACATAAAAGACTCGTATAATTCCTCTATAGTCATATAAATTAAAAAACAACAGCTGGGGGCTTCCTTGGCAGTCCAGTGGCTAAAAGGTCACCTTCCAGTTCAAGGGCTGTGGGTTTGATGGGAAAGCTCAGATCCCACATGCCTCAGGGCCCAAAAACCAAAACACAAAGGAGAAGCAATATTGTAACAAATTCAATAACAAATTTAAAAATGGTCCACATCAACCTCCCAAACCACCCCCCCACCCAAAAAAAAAACCCCTAATCCACACTGCTCAAGGCTACTCACCTTTGGAGAAGAGGGTGGGGGCTAGGAGGCACAGTGAGGCCTCTGAGACTCCCATTCGGGTGGCAAGTGTGTTCTTTTTGAGAATATTTATCAAACTCTACATGGAGAACTTATACATTTTTCCATAAAAGTTAGCCAAAAAGAGAAACAGAGAAGCAGGTGCGTGGCTTCAGGCTTGAAGGTACAAATAATTGGTATGTTAGAGAGAGAGTTCGGAGGGCCCTTTCCACTTCAATTGCTCCTGGTCTATTTCGAGCCACCATCGGCTCTTGTCTGGGTTCACGTGGAGCCTCTGACCTGACCTTCCTACCCCAACCTCTGTCCCCTGGAGTTTACTTTCAACACAGACACAGAGGATCCTTCTGAGACGAAAGTTTGTGGTGTGGCCGCTCTTCTGAAACCCTGCAGTGGGCTCCTAGCTGCCCCCGGAAAAAGGCAGAGGCTTCCCTGGGGCATCCGGCCCTGATCACTTCCGGCCCCATCTCTCACTGCTGGCCCTGGACCCCTGGAGCAGCCACCCCGGCCTCCTCCATCCTTGGATGTGCCAGGCTCCACCCTTAAGGCCTTGGTCCTGGCCCCTCCCCTCCTGGCTCCCTCCTGCACGTCGGGCCATGGTCCCTACACTCGTCCAGGCATTCTTGCCCCCTTTTCCTGCTCGACTTAATTTTCCTCTCCATAGTTACCACTTTCTAACATGTTTTACAATGTCCTTTTCTTCTCATACTCATAACTCATTATCTCTCTCCCCTGCAAGGCGGTGGACTTCACAAGGACAGGATGGTTTTTTGTTCACTGGGTGTATTCTATGCATAGAACAGCACTCAACACAAAATAGATGCACAATAAATATTTTAAAATATATGTTGATGATGCAGAAGCAAACAGAGAAGCAATCCGAGGATAAACAGGTAACTCCAAAAGAGAACTGGGGCCAGATATTAGATTTTTTGTCTCTAAGCTACTTGTAGTTGCAAGCAGTAATTAAAATGTGCATGTTTATGTCAATAAATCTCTGCATTCTCAATGGTCTGTTTCCGCAGTAAACAATCCTATTCAGTTTTGCATCGTTGTAAGAGATTGGACACTCGATCAAGCTAAGTTAGGGGCTTCCCCATTAGCTCAGAGGTGAAGAATCCGCCTGCAATGCAGGAACCACAGGAGAGGCGAGTTCGACCCCTGGGTCAGGAAGATCTCCTGGAGGAGGTCATGACAACCCACTCCAGTGTTCTTGCCTAGAGAATCCCACAGACCGAGGAGCCTGGTGGGCTACAGTCCATGGGATTGCACAGAGTCAGACACGACTGAAGCGACTTAGCAGGCACGCAGAGCTAAGAGTGCATCCTCTGCGTTGTTCCCCCCTCGCTGGGCCCCGAGGAACCTGCGGAACCAATGGTGCCTCAGTTTCCTTGTCATGTGGGATTGAATGCCACGACACGCGTAAACCCACAGACCCCTCGTGCGTTCAGCAACGGTCTCTCGGGTACCTGTTGGGTTTCCGGTGCCCTCCTAGACTCTGGGGCACTTGAGTTATTCCTCACTACATATTTTTTGAGGTCCACTTGCCCAGCTAGTACAAAACAGGGCAAAGCGCCTGCCCCAGAGCTCACACTGCAGGGAGGGGGACAGTGTGGAGCAAGACACAAGAAGCACACGTTTGGCAAGCTAGAGGGAGACGGGGCTTCCGGAAAAATCCAGAAGATGGACCAGGGCCAGAGGGATGCATTGGGTGGGGGTGGGGAGGGTGCAATCTTTCCATCACAGAGTCTTTTCTTTTTTAAAATAAAGTTACTTTCCTTTTTGAATTATTTTTAAAAATTTTATTTATTTACTTATTTGTTTTTGGCTGTGCTGGGTCTTCATTGCTGTGCGGGCTTTTCTCTAGTTGTGCTGAGTGGGGGTTTCTCTCTAGTTGCAGTGCGTGAGCTTCTCATTGCGGTGTTTTGTTTTGTTTTTTTTCTTTTTTTTCTTGTTGCGGGGCACAGGCTCCCGGGCTCTGGAGCACAGGCCCGGTAGTCGTGGTGTATCGCTGCCCTGTGGCACGTGGGATCTTTCCGACCCAGGGATCCGACCCACGTCTCCTGCACCCGCTGCATTGGCAGGCGGATTCTTTCCCTCTGAGCCACCTGGGAAGCCCCTCATCATGGCACCTTGAGCTTGGGGATGAGCCATGGTGCCTGCCTTCTAGGGCTCACAGCAGAGTGCCTCTTCCAGGACACATGGGCACAGCGTGGACTCCAGGGCTGACCTCTGCTGTGGTTGCAGACGGCGCTTTGCTACGGAGGGAAAAGTCTGAACGTGAGGCCTTGTGAGCCTGCAACACGCCTGCCGGGTCAGGGGTCACTGACTCAGCTGCCCACAGTCGGCAGGCCTGGGCAGGTGCCCTGTCCTAGACCAGGGGACCGCTTCCTTCTCTAGTGAAGGCGGTGACAAAGGCCGGGCATTTACAGGATGGGAGAGAATTAGCCTCGTGCCGATGTCTAAATCTTCACAATTTGAGAACTAGAGTAGACTCAGGTCCAGAGAGGATAAAACGCTCATTTCGTGCCTGTCATAGTTGCAGACTTCCCAGAAAAGGAGAAAAATCCGTTGTCTCCTCTAAAGGGCGGCGGGCAGTTTCTGCTAAATATTGCATCAAAGAAACTTGAACAAATTCTCCACACTGAGTTTATGGCGCCGTCTACGGCTCCCCTAAGAGAGTAAATGATGATGGAGTGAGGAATATTTACCAAAACCGAAAGTGGGAGCCATTTATTTAGTCATTAACTGTGAGACTGGCAATGCTAAAATTATTACGCTGAAGAAACTCATTTCTTCAACACATAAATAACCTCCAGCACACCATTTAAAGGTTTCCGTTTTCACTGTTCATTTAAAAGGAGAGGATTAGTTAAATAATCCTAACTCTGTTAAGGTTTTATTTTAGGGAGATAGGAACATTTCCATAGACGAGGAGCCTGGGGGGGCCGCCCCCGTGCACCAGGAGTAATAGAGCTTCCTGCGAAGAGGGGGCTTGAGTCTTCCTCAGGGGGTTTCTCCAGAGAAGCTGTCGTCGTTCACTGAAGAGCGGTAAAGAGAACAAGCTCCTGGAACGTTCTCCTCTCCTCTGTGCCTGCCTTCATCTGCCCCTTTTCTTTCTTTAGGATTGAGGTCAGCTTCTGCAACCCCCAGGCTTCGAAATCCCAGCACGCCCTTCCATCCTCCTCGCTCACCTGTGACACCCAGGGTCTGAGCTGCACACGGCTTTCCTCCTTCTCCCCACCTGAATGTGCTGCCTCTTCTAGGAGCACAGGAGACAGACCCTCAACAGCAAGCTAGAGCCGATAGGTGTCCCCAGCGACTCTGTTTTAGATTAATTTTTATTGGAGTATCGTTGCTGTACAGCACTGTATTATTTCTACTGCACAGCAAAACGAGTCAGCCACACATAGACACGAGTCCCCTCCGTCCTGGACTTCCTTGCCATTCAGGTCCCCGCAGAGCGTTAAATAGAGTTCCCTGTGCTGCACAGCAGGTTCTCATTATTTATCTATTTTATATACAGGATCAACAGTGTACATGTGTCAATCCCAAGCTCCCAATTTCTCCCACCCTCCCCTTTATCCCTTGGTATCCATGTCTCTGGAGAGGGTGTGGAGGAAAGGGAATCCTCACGCACTGCCGGTGGGAGTGTAAATGGACACAACCACTATGGAAAACAGTATGGCGTTTCCTTAAACAACTAAAAATACAACTAGCCTATGACCCAACAATCCCAGCACTGGGCATACATCCAGAAAAAGCCATAATTTAAAAAGATACATGAGCCCCAGTGTTCGTAGCAGCACTGTTTACAGGAGCCAGGACACGAAAGCAATCTGAATGTCCATCATCAGAGAAGTGGGTAAAGAGGATGCCGTACCAAGTCATTCTGGATACCATTCTGGGCACTCCCTGTGTGTTAGACATTTTGATATGAATTACCACTAAAACTTTCCCAAGCGTCTGCTTCCTCTGAGTCCACGAGGCATGGACCCTCTTCTGCCTGAGATGGTTTCTGGGAAATAAAGTAAATTTCCATCTCTTTGCTGTCTTCTCTCTTTGAAACTATAACATCTTTAGTAGCTTTAATTACCATCAGGACCACAGAGAGCGTCAAGGATTGACCTGGAGGAGGGTTCTGTAGTGATAGATGCAGGGATAAAATGATTTAAATGACTTGCTTTATTTTTACTAGTTAAAGAGCCTTGTTTGTACATATTGGGAAATGTAGAAACTAAAAATAAGCAAAAGGAAAAATAAACTCTATCATAAGCCCTCTCAAGGGAACAGTTCAGTTGACAGCCTTCTCGTATTTGTATCCACACATATGTCTTTTCCTTTTTCCAAGAATGGAATCATTTTGGACCCACCAATCCACAGCATGCCTTTTCACTTAGAAACACATCTTCAGTGTTTTCTCATGTCTTCGCATTTTCTCCTGCACGTAGTTTGGACTGATCTGCTCTTCTTGACTTCGGTCTTTTTAAGTCCTGGATCCCCTGTGGGGGCAAATTCTGCCAGCCCCACCTTCACAACTGACCCAGAACCCCACCTCTACTTGCACCCTGGTCCAGGGCATGCTCATCTCACGTGTGGAATATTGCAACGCTTTCTTGGGGCGCTCCACTCTCTGAACCTGTTCCTTGAGTCCGTCCCAACACTCAGCACAGAGTGGCCTTTGGAAAACTGGACTTCACGTCGCTCCTCTGCACAAACCTGCACGGCTTCTCCCTGTGTGGAGGAGACAGCGAGGTCGTCACTGAGGTCAGACTTCCCACGTCCCCTCCCCGCCTCTTCCCTCTCACTCACTCCACTTCACGGCAGTGGTTCCCCTGTTCTTCCTTGAACATGCTCCAGCCTTAGGGTACGTGATTGGCAGTGGCTTCTTTCTAGAACATTCTCTCCCCATCACCTCCCCATCTGCTCCGCAGAGAGGACGTAGGCATGAAGAGCATAAATGGACGATCCCCTGGCTTGCCATCTGGGGCATAATCATTTCCCCTCAGGCTTCTTGGGCACTGCTGCTTAGACCTCTGCCCCCAGCACGCTTCCCACGCAGAGACCCTTGCTCTCCCTGGGAGCTGGGTGGTGAGGAATTCGTCCTCCCACAAAGATGCTTGTCTCTGGCTCCTGGGAGGTCACCTCCCTGCCTGATCAGAGAGTCTTTGCTGTTCACCAGGGGCTCCTTGGACCTCACGTGACCATATATGCTAATGGGGGTGGAGTGGCTCACAACCCTCGGGCCAAGTGATACCAGCCCCAACTCCGCAGACAGGGGAACTGGACTGGGGTTCAACCTCGGGCGCCACTGGTCCATTGCTTTTGCTTTCGTAACAGGTGAGCGTCCCAGGCTGGGATACCTGACGCAGACTGTCACATGCTGATGCTGTTAATAAGAGGGTGGGAATCCTGAGGACAGTGGAGGCCTCGTGTTTGGGACCCCAGCTCTACCTTGCGTGTGTCTGTCTGGTTGCAGTCTTTTCCCTACAACAAACTATAGTTGTGAGGGTAACAGTCCAATGAGTGCTGTGAGTCCTTCCCGTGACCTGTTGTCAGTAGGGGCTGTTTCGGAAAGCTCCTGACCTTGAAGGTGGTGTCAGAAGCCAGGGAAGCCTTGGGGGCTGTTCGCTCAGATTTGAAGCTTGACTGGCTCTAGGTAAGGCCCTGTCTGCCTCTGAATCGCCTTTAGACAACAGACAACCCTCCATTACCTTGTGTTAATAATCCAGGTGTTCCAACGTCATCCCAAGAAATGGTCACATGCTCTTAACAAAGGTCCGTCTAGTGAAGGCTATGGTTTTTCCAGTGGTCATGTATGGATGTGAGAGTTGGACTATAAAGAAAGCTGAGCACTGAAGAATTGATGCTTTTGAACTGTGGTGTTGGGGAAGACGCTTAAGAGTCCCTTGGACTGCAAGGAGATCCAACCAGTCCATCCTAAAGGAGATCAGTCCTGGGTGTTCATTGGAAGGACTGATGTTGAAGCTGAAACTCCAATCCTTTGGCCACCTGATGTGAAGAGCTGACTCATTTGAAAAGACCCTGATGCTGAGAAAGACTGGGGGCAGGAGGAGAAGGGGATGACAAAGGATGAGATGGTTGGATGGCATCACCGACTCAATGGACTTGGGTTTGGGTAAGCTCCGGGAGTTGGTGATGGATAGGGAGGCCTGTGGTTAGTAGAGTCGAAAAGAGTTGGACATAACTGAGTGACTGAACTGAACTGAACTTATGTTGTTCAGCCACTCAGTAGAGTCCCACTCTTTGCGACCCCATGGACTGCCACACACCAGACTTCCCTGTCCTTCTCTGTCTCCCGGACTTTGCTCAAATGTAGGTCCACTGAGTAGATGATGCCATCCAACCGTCTCATCCTCTGTCACCCCCTTCTCCTCCTGCCCTCTGTCTTTTCCAACATGCTCTTATAGCTTATTGTAGATATCAAAGGTGTTTCTTGGAGGAAATAACGAGGTCCCTGTCATTGATGCAATTCCATAGTATATATCATAAACTTTAGCTGTGCATCTACCCGTTGATGCAGTTCCATACTATATATCATATACTTATTAGGTACCCGACTCCGTGCAGGCAGGTGTGTGACCTGCCTTCTGTAAGCAGAGGTTCTCACTTGTGTTTGCCACGGGCAAGTTCATTTTTGCTCATCCTCAGACAGAATATTTACAAAATAAAGCCAAACGCTTCTATTTGTGCTTACTCTGACCTTTCACATGAAACAAATCCTTAACATTGGCAAAGGGCTTGACAAGCATTTAGTATTAATTAATTCTTGCAAGTCTCTGGGGAGCAGGCAAGCATTCTTGGGAACTGACAATATGGATTGTTTCATTAGGAAGGTAAGCCGTTCGCCTCGAGGCTGCATGTGCCTTGAGGCTCAGGCTGCTCTTGGTGTCAGGAGTCCTCTGGCCCTTGGAGGCCGGGTGTGGCCTCCTGTCTCCAGGCTTGGAGGCAGGGATGGACAGGGCCCTGCCCTGAGACTTTGTCTCTTTTCTTCTCCTTTCAATGACAGCCTCACGCCAGACTTTTCCAGTTCTAGCTTTTTCCCGACTTAGGAAATGAATTGGACTACAATTCCCCCAAATTTACATGTGATGATCAAAAGAAGGTCCCACTGGGGTCTGTGGCTGACATCATGTAAACTTTGCTTGGGCTAAATGTCTGTCCTTTGAAATCTTCTACAGTTTCCCAGGTAATTATTTTGTTATTTCTAAAATTTGCACCATGACTTTTGCCTGGAAGGCTGTGTGGGCTTTCTTCTCTTCCATCCTCCCTGCTCCTCCCCTGTAGGTCCATGTCTCTCTGTCCAGACACAGGCTGGAGGCACTGATGGAGCATGGGGGTCGGGGGCGTCCTTCACCAGACCCTAGGTCGTCCAAATCTTCCTTGCCTGCTGGAAGTGTCTTCCCAGGCAGTTCAGTGGTAAAGAACCAGCCTGCCAATGCACAAGACATAAGACATAAGAGATGTGGGTTCATCCCTGCATCAGAAAGGTCTCTTGGAGGAGGGCATGGCAACCCACTCTAGTATTCTTGCCTGGAGAATCCCATGGACAGAGGAGCCTGGTGGGCTACAGTCCATGGGATAGTAAAAGGTTGGACATGACTGAAGTGACTTAGCTCTGAAAGTGTCAATAATTAGAACACCCACCCCGACAGCCTTGTCAGATGTTGTGTAGCCGTCCATTAGATTGGAGGAGTATAATGATTTTAGCTAAAGAGACAGCAGACCCCTCTCCCCATCACCCCCTCTTCCCTGCTGTTTGCACGGGCATAGCTGTCCCACCGTCAGGAAGAGACCTGCTTGTAGTCCCTTTCTTCTCTCAACGAGGGCTTTGCACATCCCTAACGCACCGTGTGGTCGACAGTACTCTGATTCTCCAGTAGGCAGTTCTCTTCTGATTTCAGACTGCAGTCCTCCGAACCTTTGAGTTCAGGCGTGGCTGGGTGATGAGCTCCAGAGCAGGATGTGAGAGTGAAAATGATGCACGTTCTTCCTGGGCTAAGGCCTCCCTCTTCTGCCCTGGAGACACTGAAGCACCCCCATAGAGACAGCGGGGTTTTGAGCTGGGGTAAAGTAACCTTGGAGCAAATCCCTCCCCACCACCAGCCCATCCTGGACATGTAACACGAAGGGAAATAGTCTTTCAGTGTTCTCAGCCTCTAAGATTTGCCGGTGTTTGTTATTAGAACCCAGCCTAGCTCTTGGTTTGGAAAACGACTGCTCCTGGGCTGAATCTGGCCCTCCACTTGTGTTTATAAATAAAGTGTTATTGTAACACAGCTTCACACACTCATATACACCCATTACACATACATACAGCTGCTTTCAAGCTGCAGGGACATTGGGGAAGAGTTCCGACCGAGGTTGCATGACCCAGAAAGCAGAAAATACCTACTATTTAATATTTGACCCTTTAGAGACAAAGTTAGCTGATGCCTGCCTATCCCGATACACTCAATGAAAGCTTCTTGAATTATTACATTGACAGTATAAAAGGCAGAAGCCCCAAAACTGATTCTAAATTAGCATCTGATTATTTTGCATGATGATCAATGCAGCTTAATTGGCAACACTAAAGGAATGCCATTATGTGTCAGACTTGGGGGCTTTCTCCTTGGGGCACTCTGGGCTTGCGAGTAGGGGAAGTTTCTCCCTCCTTTGCAAATTTGGGAAGTAAGGACTCAAAGTGAGAAAGAGAAGATAAGAAAATAAAAAACCCAAGGACTCTGTGTGGGCTGAGGGATTTCTCACCATGATCTCCGTTAAAATAAATCCATTCATTCACTCACTTGCTCATTCATTCATTCATCAAGCATGTCGTAAGCTGCTGTCCCTAAGTCCATGACTGAATAGAAGGCCCATAGCAATCATGAGGCAATCACCCTCTAGGGTGATGTTTGCAGAGCAGTGGTACAGTCTGCCAGTCAGGGTCTCCCCTGATGTTTACCCCACCCTTGATCTAGCCAACGTGGTAGCTGGTGTCCCTGAGGCTGAAGCCAGGCAAAGTGTAAGAACTGCTGATTCATCTGCCAGAATACTTGGGAATTTTCCTCCCTATGAAGTAAGGCCTGAAACAATGTCTTCACACCCAGCTTCTCATGGGGGCAATTCCTAGATCATTGCTTCGGCCGGGACCCCACTGCTGAGGCTAATCACACACAAGAACTTGGCCCAAGTGCTTCTGCCTTTAGCTCTTTTCGCCTGATCCTCCCCTAAAGACAGCCTAGAAAGAAGCATCATCCTGATGATAACAGAACGATTGAAACTTGGGTTTTCTTTTGGAGGGGGAAAGTCTGGGGAGGAAGGAAGCGGGTAGGTGAGCCAGGTGGGAGGTAAATTAGAGGAAGATACACAGCAGCTGAGGTGATAGTAAATTGGACAATGCGGTCTGCAGTTTTATGTGAAGTTTGCCTTCCCCACATTTCTACCTCCAGCGAATTGATTCGGTACCCAGTTCCAGCCATCGTCTTACTTCAAGTTCGGTTGCCTAGGAAACAGAGGCACACTGCTGGGACAGTCTGCCTGTGTCCTGTGCCGACTGAGGCCATTAAAGCCCATCAACCCGGCCTCCGAGAAGCAACTGAACACGGAGGGTTTCAACTTCCAGCCGGGCTCTTATTTATTTATTTTACTGCCTCGGCAGCAAAATGAGATATTGAACCACTCACTCTATCGATTGGGGCAGCTTTCCCCTGCACCCCTCGGATGCCCGAAGCCCTCCGGAGCTGGTGGCAGCCCAGAGGCCTTTTGTTGACGGTGGGTCCTCGCCAGGATAGTAGGCAGCTTCCAGCCTCTGACCCCTGGGGCAGGGGCCCAAGCGAATGGGGTACACGGACCATCAGGCTTACGGAGCCTTTGAACATGTGAAGAAAGCCACTCATGGGCCTCTCACAGAAAAACACAGAGGCACACAGAGCTTTGCATGCACTTTAAGGAAGGAACTGGATTCCCAGGCTAAACAAGTCTGTTCTGCTTTCATTTGAAAAAAAAAAAAAGTAAATACAGGTCAAAGGTGTCCAAGATTTAACAATCCACTGTCCTGGGGACTATGTGACCCAAAGAAAGAATTGCACTTTGCTGCACCTCCTGGGGGCTCTCAAAGTCCACTCAACCTGCTCGAAAAACAGAGGACTTGATGGACACTGTACCTCGGTGTCTTCCGCCTGCTGTCTGGTTTTGTGATCTAAGAATGATTTTTACATTTTTAAGTGTAAAGTGGAAAAAAAAACTATTAGGTTTTTGGGGAGACTGGTAGCTTGAAGAATTGAGGAAATTGATTCTTGGCTTCAAAGCCTAAAACATTTACTGCCCAGTCCTTTATAAAGACTGGCACGCTTGGCAAGGGGAGGGGCAGTGATGTCAGGGACACAGCTTGGCTTCATGCACTGTGACAGCGCTCAGCCACAGGCCACGGGCCCGGTGTGGACGATGTGACAGCCTCCAGGTATGTGCACCCAGCCAGACATTCGGAGGCGGGGAGAAGGGCACCAGGGGTGATCTGCGGGCCTGGGCGCCCCACTGCGAGCCAGACTTAGGCCAGGACTCCCTTTTTGGAGTCTGATTAAGGCAGACAGACGTGACATTGATTTGTGGCTCTAGGCACCCCACTCCAGTACGCTTGCCTGGAAAATCCCATGGATGGAGGAGCCTGGTGGGCTGCAGTCCATGGGGTCGCTAAGAGTCAGACACAACTGAGCGACTTCATTTTCACTTTTCACTTTCATGCATTGGAGAAGGAAATGGCAACCCACTCCAGTGTTCTTGCCTGGAGAATCCCAGGGACGGGGGTAACCCTAGTGGGCTGCCATCTATGGGGTCACACAGAGTCAGACACGACTGAAGCGACTTAGCAGCAACTTAGCAACATCAATTCAGACCCTTGTCTAATGGCCCCCGAAGCGCTTGAGTATTTGACTTTCCTCAGTGACCAGTCACCCACATAAATGACCGCGGCTCTTTGGGGGAAGACTTGGGAAGCCATCACCCTTACACTTGCTGCCTGTTGCAGCCTTTCCTCCCTTCCTCTCTCCCCCTCCTCCTCCTGGGGACCAAGACTCTCCTTCAGTCCCTGGACTCTGGACCCCAAACCTGGATCCACTCTGGAAACAGAGCAGAATGGGGCCTGGCCCTGAGCCTCCAGTGCGTCCACCCAGGGCGTCTTTGGTCACGCAGACGGGATGCTCGCCTTACCGGCTGCCCATCTGTTTTGCCTCTAGGGCCTACATTGCTGCTACTGCTAAGTCGCTTCGGTCGTGTCCAACTCTGTGCAACCCCAGAGACAGCAGCCCACCAGGCTCCTCTGTCCCTGGGATTCTCCAGGCAAGAATACTGGAGTGGGTTGCCATTTCCTTCTCCAAATGTATGCATGCATGCTAAGTCGCTTCAGTCGTGTCCAACTCTGTGTGACCCCATGGACAGCAGCCCTTCAGGCTCCTCTGTCCACAGGATTCTCCAGGCAAGAACACTGGAGTGGGTTGCCATTTCCTTCTCCAATGCATGAAAGTGAAAAGTGAAAGTGAAGTCGCTCAGTCGTGTCTGACTCTTAGCGACCCCATGGACTGCAGCCCACCAGGCTCCTCCGTCCATGGGGTTCTCCAGGCAAGAGCACCGGAGTGGGGTGCCATTGCCTTCTCCGATCTACAGGCTATCTATAAACAGCAAGGTCCTACTGCACAGCACAGGGAACTGTATTCGATGTCCTGGGATAAAACATGGCAGAAATAACTGAGTCACTTTGCTGTACGGAAGCAATTAACACAACAGTGTAAACCAAATAGTGTCCAATAAAATGCACTTCTCAGAGAATAGGTGTCGGTGGTCTGCACCCTCCCCGTCACCCTACGAGAAATGCCCCCTTGACTTCCTCTCTGTGGGGCCTTCCTTGGCCTCCCAAGCAGAGGTCGCCATTTCTCTGCTAAATTGCTCCCTGGCTCTTGGAAAACAAAGACGCAAACATCTCTGTTACTGCAACCAGCTCCCTCCTAGGTTACATCTTCCTGGGAAATTGACCCGAGTGACAGAAGAGCAAGTGATGGTGGTGATGGAGGTGGGGATGGAGGGAGGGGAGGAACCGCTGATTTTGATGAGAAGGTTGAGACCATCTCTCACTTAATCAAATGGTCACATCAGAAGGCACATACCTGGGGGAAGAGGGTCCAGGGCAGGACTAGCAGGTGTGAGAGGTGGAAACAGGCTCGGCGTTTCCAGGGAACCCGAAGGGCTACAGTGATTTAAAGGATGACAGGGAGGCAAAGATGGGAGCTGAGGCTGGAGAGGGGTCCGAGCAGACGCAGTTAAGGTGAGAGTTTGAGGGAAATGCTGGGAGAAAAAGCAGTTAAGGTACTGTTAGTCGCTCAGTCATGTGACCCCATAGTCCGTCCACAGCATTTTCCAGGCAAGAATACTGGAGTGGGTTGCCATTCCCTTCTCCAGTGGATCCTCCTGAACCAGGGTTCTGTATTACAGGCAGATTCGTTACCATCTGAGCCACCAGGGAAGCTCTGGGTTAAGGTAGACACTCAACAGAAGGGAGTGTCTTTTGTTTTACAGTTTTTTGTTTTGTTTTGTTTTGGCTGCCCCACTCGGCATGCGGGATCTTAGTTCCCTGACCAGGGATCGAACCCATGCCCCCTGCAGAGGAAGCTCACAGTCTTAACTGCTGGACCACGAGGGACGTCCAGTAGTTGTTTAAGGATAGTGGGAGGCTGGGAGAGGCGAGGGGCATGGAGTGGTTCTGGGTTCTGGGCTGATGGGGCAGACTTGGGAAGAGAAGTAACAGCATTCACTCCACTTACTGGAACAGAGAGAGTTTAAAGAAACATGAAAACAAGGGAAAAGTCCTTTTATATTTCCCCAAATCTTCCTGTCTTTAGGGCTCTCTTTCCTTTGCGTGGATCTGAGTTTTCACCTGGCATTGTCTCTCTTCTCCCTGAAAAGCTTCCTTTTTTTGTAGAAAAGCTGTGAAACTTCCTTCAACTTTTTTTTTTTTGTATCATAGGTCTGCTGGTGACAGTCTTCACTTTTTTTGTTTTTTTTTTTTTGTCTGAAAAATCTTTGTCTTTATTTTTGAAGAATGTTTTCAGTAGATACAGGATTGTAGCTTGACAGGTTTTTCTTCCAGAATTTGAGAGGTGTCGCCCCATTGTCTTCTGATTTGCACAGTCTCTGACAAAACGTCTGTTTTAATTCTTCTCTTCCTCACTCTTCCCATAAAATTCGTCTCTTTTTCTTTGACGGCCTTTAAAATTGTCTTTTTTTCCCACAGTTTTTCAGAATTTCGATTCTGATGTGCTTTGGTGCAGTTTTATTTATGTTTTTCTGATTGGAGTTCATCATGCCTCTTAGATCTGTCGATTCTTGGATTATTGTGGCCTTCAGTGAACTTTGAACCACAAAAAGGCAAAGATAGTTTTCTCCTCTGTAAAATGAGGATGAGAAAGTGTTGTTTTGGGGGCTTCCCAGGTGGTGCAGTGGTAAAGAACCCACTGCCAATGCAGGAGACGTAAGACACGTGGGTTTGATCCCTGGGTGGGCAAGATCCCCTGGAGGAGGAAATGGCACCTCCCTCCAGTATTCCTGCCTAGACAATCCCATGGACGGGGAGCCTGGCGGGTCACAGTCCATGGGTTGCAGAGTCTGAGGCCACTGAGCATGAAACCAGGTGCTGCACTCAGCTGGAAGCAGTGACTGATGATGAGATGACAATGAGATACACAGAGAACTAAGCGCACGGCTCTCTTCCCGTCCGGAACAGTTTTCTCCACTGTGGTCTGCCGGAGGCTGGGGTTGGCCCCACACCAGGATGGCGGGGCCGCCACTCCCACTGTAGGTCAAGGTTCCTGCAGCCTCTGTCCTGCATCTTCAGATCGATTATTTTGTTTCCCTCCACTCTGCTTCTGTTAAAACATAAAAACTTGTAAATGCAACCTACCCACAAATTATTTTTATAACTCTGATTTTATACAGTTTAAGGAAGATTTTTTTTTCTTCTGATATCCCTTGCCATTTTCACTTGACCAAGGGAACATGTCCCTGTTGACTTTTATAAGCAAACTTGGCCATGACTTTCCCCGACAGGCCGGCCACTGGGAGGTGGTTAGACACTCAGCAGAAGATTCAGACTGGGGAGTCTAACCTCCCCCTCTCAGTGTAAACACAGCTCAGCATCACCCCACAGGCAGGCGTGGAATTCCACAGTGTGCTGGGGGCTACGCCAGGGCCCACCCAGTGCAACTTTCCGGTTGGAGGATGCAGATTTGGTTAATATAGTCCCCTGCTGCCATGGAGCCCTTCAGACCGTGTCCGTGGGCTGTGAGGATCCCTAAGAGCAAAGACTGCTTGCAAATTGGGTCTAAAATCTGAAGCCACTTGGCCCTGGGACACTCTTGTTTACGGACTTCTACAGTGTGAGTTATTATAATGAGTAGACAGCGAACCACCGAGCCGTCCCTGTTGGGACTGTGGCAGCCAGACCCCAGGGTGCTTTCCAGGGCTCCCACCCCATGACGTGTATGCCCTCTGCACACACCCCCTCCCTCGGAGTGTGGGAGGGCCTTTGAGCTTGCTTCTAGCCCACAGGATAGCAAAAGGCAAGCAATGTTGAGATATGATTAAGCTCCCACGTTAGTAGGTTTTGAGTTAACTGAGAAGGTGAGGCTGACTTAACTAGGTTAATGCCCTTGAAGGAGGCACCGGCCTCTCGAGGGCAGAGGCTCCCTGGAGACTCCAGGAAGGAACCAGCCACATAGGAGGGGTCCCCGTGGCAAGGACTCTGGGCCACCTCTTGGCCCTGCAGGTGACCTCGAGGACTGAGGGTGGGCTCCAGGAACAGCCAGGGAAAATCAGGCCCTTTGCCGTACAGCTCCAGGGAAGGGAACTCCGCCACCGACTCGCAGGGTGTTGAAGGTGGTTTCTTCCCTGGGGAGCTCCAGGTGGAAACACAGCCCCACCCGGGCATGTGGGATCCTCCCTGGAGAATCCGCGGAGGCTGGGGACAGTGAGACACTGAATATGTGCTGGGTTAGCACGCTAGGTGTGCAGTGATGCGTCACACAGCCTCAGATGACCAACACAAGGACTCGGACTCTCGTTCCCGGAGCCCCTGTGGGGGTGGCTGGTCTCTGCCTGGCAACTGTCCTCGATCAAGGAAAGCACCTCCCCCAAGGCTGTGGCCCTCCTCTGGCTGGAGGGATCGCGCCAGGGCGCTCCGGATGGACAGGCCCTTTGTCTGACCGCCCCACAGTCCAGCTCCTTCCTCTCCCAAGTCCTGCTTTCTTTACTCCCCTGGGTGCAGGTTTGAGATCACTGCACAGAATCCTTCCTACACGCCCATCTCCACCTCAGATCTGTCCCTGGGGGAGCCTGACCTAAAATAGTCGTCATTATTTTAATACATCACTCATTGTCACGGGCTGTGCCCTAAAGTCTGAAAGCTAAAGGAAGAGGCAGTCGAGACAGGAACAGGTGCTGGTGACCTTGTTTTCATTTGCTTTCACTCTGTAAGCGCAGATTCCCCTATTAATTTTCAATAGCCTTCCCTCTGAAAGACTATTGATCTTTTTTTAAAAAGCAATTAGTAAGAAGGCACTAGGATGGTCTGTAGAAATGATTAAGGTTCATTCTTTTTATTTTTCCGGAATGGAGCATGGAGGCCGGGGGGGTGTGTGTGTGTGTGTGTGTGTGTGTGTGTGTGTGGTGTGTTGCTCGCCCCGCTCATTCTCTCATTCACTCAACAGATGTTTCTCAGGACCAGAGCCGGCCCCCTTGCAGGCTGCGCACCACGTAGAGACACACGCACCGAAGTCCCCCCACCGCCGCGGGCTCCCGGATGTGACGTCACTAGTGGCTGAGCCGGGCTGAGCCGTGAGACCCTAACGCTCCAGTGCCCCACCTGCTTGAGGGACTGACTTACTTAGCTCCGGTGACTTCTCTTGGGCTGTGAAGTTGCACAAATCTGACTTGGACCCACCAAAGCATTGCTTAAGCCCTGGTGCGTCACTGCATAGATGGGAAGAGACAGAAAGAGCCATGCACTATTTTGGTCTCAGGTTCTAAATAAGGCGGTTTACTTTGACAGTCATGGCCAGTAACACGCACACGGTGCCTCCATGCGTCGGGCACGGTCTGAACGCTCCGCAGACACTAAGTCAGGTAACCCGTCCAACCACCCCAGGTGGTCGCTAACAGTAAAGTTGTGAACAGATAGATGTCCATACGTGCGTTCGAATTGCATCAGCTTTCTTTTCAGAAAAGGCCTGGGCTCATGAACGAACGCTCGGAAAAGGTAAGTGAAACTTATTTAAGTTTCCAGGAAACCCTGAGTTTGCTAATAATTCTTTCTCCCTTTGGAAAAAAGGTCGCCCTTAGGTGTGGATGTTACATAAAATGTGTGTCTATTCTTGACCACCCAGCACCAATTACCAAAGTTTTAAAATAGCCCGGGCTTATCACTTCCTTTCCCTGTCCTCCCCTGCCCACCTTCTGATGTCCTCTGTTCCCGCACTTATCTGCAATCGGAAGGAGAGATGAGCAGAAACTCACATCTGTCAGGCTCAGTTACACGTTACCAGCTCTGCTGAAGACCAAGCGGGCCAAGCGCTAGAAACTAATGGAGCACCTGTCCAGGGCACTCCCCACCCCCGCCATGTGCCCCTGCACTGGAGACCCAGGCTCCCTCACGGTCTCCTGATTCCAAACTGCCAGGCAACAGGAGAGCATCATTACATTATTCTATTTCAGGTTGCCAGCTTTCCCTTGTTACCAAAAAGTTCCTGGAAAAACACCAATTTAGTTTGTTTCACTGAGGAACAGAATGGGTTTGCACTCCACCGTTTGTTTCTAGGGTTTCCCAGGTGGTGCTAGTGGTAAGGAACCATCTGCCAATGCGGGAGACATTTGAGATGAAGGTTCAATCCCTGGGTCAGGAAGATGCCCTGGAGGAGGGCATGGCAACCTATTCCAGTATTCATGCCTGAGCAATCCCACGGACAGAGGAGCCTGGCAGGCTACAGTCCCTGGGGTCATAGAGTTGGACAAGACTGAAGCGACTTAGCACACGCAGGTGTTTCTAACCCATCACTATTTCCTGGCTACTTTCTATCATGTGATGTCACTCTGTACTGAATTCTGAAAAAGCCTGATTCCCAGTCTGTGCTGATGAAGAATGATGGGAGAGGAAAAAATACACACAGTTCTGATCCATTCTGATTTATTGAGGGTGCTCACTCTCCTTAGCTTGTGGCCCCTTCCTTCTCCAAAGGCAGCATTGGCCAGGCAAGCTTCTCTCCACTGACCCACCAGGACACTGAGGCTTCTGCCTCCTACTTCCACTTTTAAAGGATCCAAGTGATCAGGTTGGGCCACGTGGGTAATCCATGACAACTTCCTGTATCTTAAAGTCAGTTGACTAGCAGTTTACTCCCATCTGCAACCTTCATTCTCCCATCTCCATGTAACAGAAAAGGTTCTGGGGATGAGGATGTCTTTGGTGGGGGGCATTATTCTATCACACCCAGCGTGCACGTTCTTACAGGATGATGCCATGGAGACCAAATGTTGTGTAGACCAACAGATAATATATATTAAAAAAATAATAGAGTCTTATAATTTTTAAATAATTTATGTATTACTGTTGGTTGCACTGGGTCTTCGTGGCTGTTGCTAGGGCTTTCTCTAGTTGCGGTGAGTGAGAGCTACTCTTCACTGCAGTGTACAAGCTTCCCGTTTCCATGGTTTCTCCTGTTGCAGAGCACCGGCACCGGGGCCCACGGGCCTCAGTAGCTGTGGCTCCCAGGCTCTAGTGCTCCGGCTCGGTAGTTGTTGCACGTGGGCTCGTTGCTCCCCAGCATGTGGAACACACATGAGGACACCAGTTCGATTCCCAGACCAGGAATCCAACTGGTGTCCTCTCCTGGGCAGGTGGATTCTTATCCACATGCCACCAGGGAAGTCCTGATAATACTACAAAAACCATAAAACAAGAGAAGGAAAATGGAAAGCTTATCTGACATCAATGCTCACTAATTCCAGAGCACAAAGATCCACTGTACGCTTTGGGTGAGGCCATTGTGGACAGTCATTTGGGATTACTCTTCCCTCTGGATAAGTCAGATGAGTTAGAATCGCCATCCAAGTGACATGGAAACAAGCATGCTGATCCTGTGCACTGTCAAATAAGCGCTTGGTGTGCTTTAATTGCTGAGTTATGTGGTATAGATGGGGCTTCCCTGGTGGCCCAGACGATAAAGAATCTGCCTGCAATGGGGGAGACGTAGGTTCGATCCCTGGGTTGGGAAGATCCACTGGAGGAGGGCATGGCAAGCCACTCCAGTATTCTGGCCTGGAGAATCTCCATGGACACAGGAGCCTAGCAGGCTAGAGTCCATGGGGTGGCAAAGAGTTGGACACAACTGAGCGACTAAGCATGTGGTGTAGACTGTGTTTTGAGAAGAATGATTCTTTCCCTTTCTGCTGTTCGTAACAATTCACAGTTGCTTGAGATGGGCAGAGAACCTCCAATCCATCCATTCATCCAAAGCCATCGACTCACTCAGCATGTATTTTTTCGTGTCTGACAATTTCCAGGTATAGTGCTAGATGCTGGGGAAGTGATGACAAGACCAAATGTGTAGTCTTTGCTCTTAGAAATTTTAACCTGCTGCTGCTGCTGCTAAGTCGCTTCAGTCGTGTCCGACTCTGTGCAACCCCACAGACGGCAGCCCACCAGGCTCCCCCATCCCTGGGATTCTCCAGGCAAGAATATTGGAGTGGGTTGCCATTTCCTGCTCCAATGCATGAAAGTGAAAAGTGAAAGTGAAGTCGCTCAGTCGTGTCCGACTCTTAGCGACCCCATGGACTGCAGCCCACCAGGCTCCTCCATCCATGGGATTTTCCAGGCAAGAGCACTGGAGTGGGGTGCCATTGCCTTCTCCGATTTTTTTTTTTTTTTTTTTTTACCTAGCAGGGTCCATGTGGGACCTCCCACAAGCCCTATAAGAGAGTGAGGGAACCCGGCCTTGAAGCACTAGGAGGTCTGAGAGGCAGAGAGGAATGAGGACGTTTCAGGAGTAGGAGGGAAAGCTGAACACAGCCACCTGCCCAGAACTGCGCTGGAGACCATCTCTGCGTTTTCACCTCTTTTGATTCCTGGTTCCTTTGCTGGTTGCCCTGACATCACTGTCAAGTCCCCAAACTCAAAATCAGAGTGGAAGCGGTGAGAGAAATGCATTTTCTGGGCTCAGAGGAAGACAACCAGACATCAGACTTCAGGAAAGAGACGACTGTGTTACAGTGAACAAAGGAAAAGCTTTTTGGTGCTGAGGTTGGGAAATGCTGAAGGTCAAAAGGCAGCTCATGACATTTCATCATAAAGGACACAGGGACACACATTCCAGACAGCTGATGCAGAACGTTGGGGAGATCAGTTCAAGGGCTGAAAACAGGCTCAGAAGAGCAAATGGAAGGATGCTCTCCCCGCAAAAGGTAAGCAGTCTTCTGACACAGATCTCTGTAACTTCACGTGAATCGCAGGCACACCAGGCTCTAAAGTCCAGATTCTCATTTTGAGTGATTAAGTGCCACGTTGTTATCTTGGTTTAGACCTTTAAAACGGATTTCCCATTAATAATTGGTGGACAAATGCTTTCCTTGTTTAGTTGCTCAGTCATGTCTTTTTTGCCACCCCGTGAACTGTAGCCCGCCAGGCTCCTCTGTCCACGGGATTTCCCAGGCAAGATTACTGGATTGGGTTGCCATTCCCTCCTCCAGGGGATCTTCCTGACCCAGGGACGGAAACTGCCTCTCCAGCATTGCAGCAGAGTCTTTACCACTGAGCCACCAGGGAAGCCAGGACAAAGGCTTTGTCCCTGACAAATTCATCAAAAGCAACGGCATCCACCACATCGCTTTACCAGGTACATCCTGATGACTTTCCTGCGTGTGTCTCCTGCCTTGACGCCCAGCCTCTGAGCTCTAGACCTGCTTATCCTCCTGCCTACGTGACGTCTCTACCTGGAGGTCTCAGAGCTGCCTCGGATACAACATAGCCAAAATCAACCAGTGTTATTTCCACCCCAGACCTGGCCCGGTTGCTGTGTTTGGTGACTCAGTGAGTGGCCCTGCTTCCAGGAAGTTCCCTGGGAGGTGACATTGACTCCTCCCTCTGGCTCACCACCTCCTATCCAGTCAAGCCTGAATCCAGCTACAGATTGCCATCACAAAGCCACCGTGCTCCCCTCGGGGCTGCTGCTCTGGCCCAGCCCATTCTCCAGATTCTGGAAAGTTCTTACATTTCCTCTCCTGCATCAACCTCTCTTCCTCCAGCATCCACTTCCTGCCCCAAATGTTGTGAAGGCCTCCCCCTGCTCTTAGGATGCTCAGATGGTAAAGGACCCGCCTGCACGTGCAGGAGATGCAGGTTCCATCCCAGGGTCGGGAAGATCCCTTGGAGAAGGGAATGGCCACCCACTCCAGTGTTCTTGCCTGGAGAATCCCATGGACAGGGGAGTCTGGTGGGCTACAGACACGACTTAGTGACGAAACAGCATCCACGAAGACGACCTGCGAGTCCTCGTGCAGGTAGGGACAAGCCCACCCTCTCCGTGAACCTCCTGCCTTGTCTCTCCTCTCTCTTGGGCCCCAGACTCGTGGGTAGTTTTAATTCTCGGAAGGCACCACACTCCTCCCACCTCCACCTCCAGGCACCTCCGCTGTCCTTCCTTCAGCATACCCCTCCTCCACTCTGCTTAACTGACCCTTGCTCACCCACGAGACCTCACCTGGGAAACTACCATGTTCCACTGGTTTTAAACACACGTTCCACATACTAACATCTCTGAAATTGGGGTGCTCTGCACTGCGGTGCCTTTGGCTCCTGTTGGCAGCGGCGGGGTCTCAGCTGTGTGCTGCCCGTGTGTGTGCACGTCAACAGGGTGAGCAACCAAGCCTGAATATGGGGCTGGAGGCTTGGCAGCAGGCCCCTGACACGATGTGAGCGCTCTTTTAGCCCTTGTGAACTAGTGGCTGTGGTGTGGGGTGGGAAGTGGTGGTCAGATCTGCTTGGCACATCCCCCAAGCAAGTCAAAAATAACCTTGCCTCTGCGTGACTGCAAGCCTGGTGCAGGAGGCAACAATAGCTTTTCGTTCTTTAAGAGTTTCTTTTTAGCAGTATCAATTTACCAACGCGCTTGAGGGCGCAGAGAGGGGTCAGCGTGGAGAGGCAGAACCATCAGCTCTGAGTCGAAGGTGATGCAGAAGAGCTGGACTCTGAACAGGAAGAAATGTTAGTGATTCCTTAAGCATCTGTCTGACTCGCATTTTCTGTCTTAGCTATGCACAAAGTGACATGTAATTAAAACCTATGTCAAGTTGAAAATAAAAGAAATATTCTAAGTCATAAGAGAGCCTCATGTCATATTTAATTGGAGGTGTTATTTTCCTTTCTTAGCGTACATATCAATAGAATAATGGCGCGGCTTGCAGTGGGTGACATCTTAGATGTGATCACACAGTAGTTTCTGAGAGTAGGCTTCACGGGCGCCCCACATTAAGCCAGGCTTTCATATGCTGCCTCATATTCCCGCACTTCATAGCATCCTCACTAATAGCTGTAAAAGATAGTAAAGTGTCTAATTAGCCCTTTAAAGCCCGCAAGCGTAGGAGCTCCAGGTGAGAAAGACTGCACCACTGAGAGGTACCACTTTCCCCGGAGGCTAGGATGTGTATGCATGGATGAGCGAGCCTGGCTGGGACTGCGCTCCTGTCTTCAGGGGGCCCAGAAAGAGACACTGTCCCCAGACGCTGGCAAGGCCAGTGCTCGGCCCCAGCCCCAGTGGCAGGGTGGTGAGGCTGAGTCCCTGAGAAGCGGCTGGACCTCCTGCAGCCCTGGTGCCCCCCACCCAGGGGCACTGGCACCACCCTCCCTCCTGGCACACCTCAGGGCACAGTCACAGTTTATCTGGAGATGGGACAGTGCCCGTCCCTGGAAGGGAGGCCTGAGAGTGCAGGGGGCATCGTGAGGAAAGGACAAACACAGATGGAGCAAAGGTGCACCGCCCCCCTCCCCAAGGAATCCCTTCCCTGTGGAACAATCTTCCAACAAAGAGGCTGAAAAGACCCGTCAGCTGGCATTTCTGCAGGAGAGGGGGCTAGGGCTATGGGAGGGCAGGGAGCACGCGGGGACAGGACCCCCACGGGACGGTCCCCAGACTGATTCCCCAGCAGACCCCCCAGGCAGGACTGGCCGGGGCAGGGGGTGCTCCCAGCCTCCGTCAGCAACAGCACGTGCCTGAGAAGGGCGATCTCCCGAGGCCCTGCACTCCCTTCACGGTGCCCCAGGCAGGTCCCTCTGCCTTCCGTTTCTGCATCTGAAAAGCAGAGAAGTCACTTCGAAGTGCTTCCTGCCAGCTCCCAGTCAGAAACGTCCATGGACAGGGTAGAACAGCAGGCACAAGCGGGGATCCCAGCTCCAGGTGAGGGGGCCCTGAGTCTTCCCGGGGGTGGGGGCGCAGAGGTGGGCTCATGTTTTACTCCCACTTGGCCCCTGCTCCTCTGAGTCAGTCCTGTTTGTGAATCGCTCTCTGACCCGTGAGAGCAGCTGTGTGCTGACAGCGAGGACCAGCTAGCCAGACCTCAGCCCCTTTGAGATTCCCCCTCCCCACGGAAGGGCTTCCCTGGGGGTCAGATGGTAAAGAATCCACGCAGGAGACAGATTTGATCCCTGGTTCTGGAAGATCCCCTGGAGGAGGAAATGACAGCCCACTCCAGGATTCTTGCCTGGAGAACCCCATGGACAGAGGAGCCTGGTGGGCCACAGTCCATGGCGTCGCACAGAGTCGGACAGGACTGAGTGACCGTCACACGTTTTGCGTAGACCACGACACCACGTAAAGCCATTCCTGAAGTGTGGATCGGGCACTCATTTTGTTGAAAAACTCAGTCATTTCTGCAAACCCATTTCCTCCCAGATTCTGATTTGGAAAAGCTCAGCTGTCTCCCAACCGCACATCCAGACTGGGCTCCGAAGCTTTCTTCAGGCATCTGATGGGCGAAGGCTTCGAGCCCTGCCCCCGCCCTGCCCCGCCCCCAGGCCTGGCCCCAGCCTCTGCAGGGGGAGTAAATGAGCACTGAGACCCATCACCCTCTGACGCAGCCTCCTGTCCAACCACCTCCCCAAATTCCTCTCTGCAGTGTCCAGACCCCACCTCACTGAGTCCACAGGAAAGGGGCCCCAGAAACTCTGGCCTGAAAGTCCCGGGGGTCCTGCCTGTCTTTGTCTCCCCACCAGCTCTCGTTCTCAGCACTGGTGAGGTTGAAAACTGGTCCTTAAGTCGTGTTTCTGAATTCGCCGGGGACCACACCAGAGCCAATCACCAGTCAGCCGATGCCTTGGGGACATAGGAAACGAACACAGATGTTTGCCTTATGTAGACGTTACCTCCATGGTCATACGAAGTAAATGAAACAAAACTTATAGTTAAAGAACAAGCTTCTTTGCATTAAGAAAGCCAGGAGTCTTTCTGGCATGTTTTCCTAAGTATTAGAACAGTTCCCAGAAACAGCCCGCCCCGCACAGAATTCCCATTGACTGCTGACGGCACACGTGGGTTCACTGGTGCGACCTTGCCCTCCAGCAGGCCCTGGGGTAAACCTGGGGTCACAGATTTAGGCTGATAGTAAGCCTACAAGCCTGAGAGGTAAGCTGCACGGGACAGGTAAGCTTACCTGGCAGGTAAGCTGCACGTGATTTTCTCAAACTCACTGTCAGCTCCTTGACCGCAGCCGTCACGACTTGGCCATTTTTGAATTCCCGTCGTCCCTGTGATTCCCCTTTCAGCCTATGATCAAGTGCCAGTGATGGACGGATTCTGACAAGTACAGGTTCAGCACAAGTTTGCTGAATGAAATTATGATGGAGACTTTTGGTTTCTTTGGTGTCTGTGTTCTTTGAGATCAAGAACTGAATAAAGCGAATGTGACGGCAGACCCAAGCACTTTTCCCTCTGGGCTTTGACTTCAGCAGGATTTACTCCCCATGAGCCTTGCAGGACTGGTCACAGTTCATGGCCATTCCAGCGAGCGGACTAGAGAGCTACTTAGGACCCAAGAGAGGCCCTTGTAAAGCAGTCCAAACCCCTTCCACAAAGCAAGAGACAGAAAGGCCATGGATGGGTCACCTCCCCCGACTCCCCAGCTCCTGAGCTCATAGGCATGGTGGACATGGGCCTTCTCACCTGCCTCTTGGACAGTGTTAACTCAGTCACTTGGTGAGACTAAGACGTTGGTCCTGGAATAAGCTTCCCCCTGTGGCCTGAACCCTGGATGACAGTGGAAAAGAGGAAAAGTTAAAATTTTACATAACCTCCGGCTCCTTCTGCCTCTGTAACTCAGCTTGCTCCTTGCGAAGTCTGGATCACGTAGGTCTCAGAAAGCTGAGACAATACTAGGAACTGGGGCTTATCTCACCCACCTTTGTCCTGCTCTTTGCCATCACCCGGCCTCTACAAACCCACAAATCCGCTTAATCATGCCTGTCCCCGTATAAAAACTCTGTAACCCCTTTGTCCGGGGCTCAGAGCTTGGAGCGTTACCTTCTCTGGGCCTGCGGTGTAATAAACCTGAGTTCTCCAACTCGCTGAGGGTGAGGCTTGGTTCCTCTAGCATTGGTTTCTGCAACAACAGCTGGGAGAAATTAGGAGCGTGCTTGCCCTGTGAATAGGGCCCTGCAATACCAGCGTCTTCCAAGGGGCATGCCTTAGTCTGCACAGGCTGCTTAACAAAAGGCCACAGGCTGGGTGCAATGTCTAGGTTGCATCTCTGGAGACCGGGAGTCCAAGGTCAGGGTGCCAGCAGGTCAGGTTCTGGTGAGGACCGTCTTCTGGGTGGAGTCTTCTCGTCGTGTGCTCACATGGAGCAAAGGGTGAAGTCTCTCCGTGCGGTCTCCTTTATAAGGCCTCACTTATGGGGGGGAGGGCACTCTCATGACTTAAATCCATCCCGAAGGCCCTGCCTCTTAATACCACTATATTTGGGGATTGGGATTTCAGCATACGAATTTTGTGGGGACAGAAACATTCATACCACAGCAGGACTGGCCGTCATTGCTCTAGCATCTTCAGCAACTTGATGCTGAAAGTAATAAACATCTTCCTTGGAAAAAAGAATCACAGATTAACTTCTGCCCTGAACTGTTCTAGAAGGGCTTTTAAAAAAAATATGTCTTTATTTATTTGGCGGTGCCAGGCCTTAGTTGCAGCACGTGGGATCTAGTTCCCTGAACGGGGATCACACCCAGGACCCCTGCATTGGGAGCATGGAGTCTTAGCCACTGGACCACGAGCAAAGTCCCCTCGGTAGGCTTTTAAAGTCAGCAAAAGCTAAAGAAGACAAGGAAGCTTGGTGGGCTGTAGCCCATGGGGTTGCAAAGAGTCAGACATGACTGAGCAATGGAACTGAACAGAAGCTAAATACTTCCACCAACCTCACTGCCCCATTCTCACGAGAATCTGGCTCCAGCGATCCCTGTTTTCAAGAGGATTTCTGCTGTAATTATGGGAACACAGGCTGACCAGCCCCATTTCCTTGCTCTGTTAGCAAGATGCTCAGTTATCATTTGAGTTCAGTTCAGCTGTGGAATCTTCTAACTGTAGTTTGGACCCTGGAGGGCAGAGACTTAACAGGGGCTGCCTTTTCCACATCCTGTAAGAATTGCAAAGATCCAGTAAGTCAACTTTTACACAATGGGATGGGAAGGGTCTCTCTGGGCTAAAAATGTACCAGGAAAAATCATGGGTTGTTTGTTCCTAGCATGGTGGCTCAAAGTAAACCCCGTTTTCCACCTTGATACCTTGTTAAAAAGTTGGAAAGTCTCTATCAGGGTGAGAAAGACAACTTTTACTTGTTCAGTGGGTGGTTGTTTAAAAGCCCCAGGGATTCATTCCTAACACAGGTCTATTCAAAAGTGTCAAAGACACTTACCGCTCACCCACACATGCAGGGAAGCCAGGAGACAGAATATAGAAGAAATTAGAGCCTCCGGGGTGGAAGGAGGAATTTTCTCTGTTGGCAGTAGGAGCCCTTCGCGCTCTGCTGGGGTGATATGAAGACAGCCCCTGTAACCCATCTCTGTGCACCCGCTCTGCGGGGGAGTCAGGCACGGCCCTGGGTTTTTCCTAACATTCAAGTTCTCAACAAAAACCTTCCTGAATTCAAAGCACTGACTGTGGCTGACATGAGACAATTATGGCTGCTAATTGTTTGCCATCCCAAACCAAGAAGTATTAAGTAGTTGAATAACTAGGCCACTTTCCTCCAAGCCTGCACTCTGGGCTTGGACACGTGGGACAGATGGGCTGTTCAATCTCCTGGATGACACTGAGGTCCAGGTATTTGCATTTCCAGCCAAAACGGTGGGGTCCTGGAGACCAGTCCCTGCAATCTCTGGTCTCACTCTCCACGTTGCTGGTGACCCATTTGGAAAGCATCATTAAACTTGGCATCTCCTGGCAAGCTGAGGTGACTGGCGCCTCATTGAGCCCTTCCCAATCAGGGTGTGTCCAGTTTCATTTCCAGTAACCTCAGCTCTTGACTCCAGGCTGCTGACCTTGTCTTCTTGCAGACTTTTGCTTGGGTGGCCCTTCAGCTCCCAGCATCCCTTGCTACCTGTAAAGGCAGAGATCTCCTGCCTTAAGGCTGATCCCACAGAAAACAGCCTTTGACCTTCGAGTCCCAGCCTCAGCCCTCGTGAGGGGACAAGGCCAACGGCCACGTATGTATCAGAGTAACAGGTTCGTTGTTGGGCTGGTCCCGACAGCAGCTGTCCTTCTCGCTCCCTTCTCTCTTTGCACCCCCCCAACCCTGTTTTTAATTTACCCCTTAGACTAATAATAAGGCTTCTGAGGTGGCACTGGTAAGCCTTATTATTAGTAAAGAATCCTCCTGCCAAGGCAGGAGATGAAAGAAATGTGGAGTCCAACCCTGGATCGGGACGATCCCCTGGAGGAGGAAATGGCAACCCATTCCAGTACTCGTGCCTGGAGAATCCCAGGGATGGGGGAACTTGGTTCGCTGCCGTCTATGGGGTCACATGGAGTAGGACACGACAGAAGCGACTTAGCAGCAGCAGCAGCAGCAGCCTCCTGGCAAGGCAGGAGATGCAAGAAATGTGGGTTCCAGCCCTGGATTGGGAAGATCCCCTGGAGGAGGAAATGGCAACCCACTCCAGTACTCATGCCTGGAGAATCCCATGGACAGAGGAGCCTGGCGGGCTGCAGTCCACGGGGCCGCAGAGTTGGGCATGACTAAGCGCACACACGACTAAAAGTCAGGAGTTTGCAAATACTGAGCCAAACAGGTGGTCCTACGAGGGCTCTGGCAACGAGTGCCCCCGGGGTTCTAAGGAATCGGTCGATTCCCTTGCGTTGGTATTACATCCTGGCAAAAGCACAAAAGCCTGGGTTTCGTTAAGCTTCCCGTACCAATTTACCTTTATGCTGAGGAGAAAATTCATCCCAAAGGGTAATTTATTCAAAAACCTGCAAGTGTCTGGGAAGAGGGACTTCTAATGAAAGTGCCTTTTTAACCATAACTATATCGTGTCCTGACATTTATAATGAAGCCTAGAGCCAGAAATAGATTTTCCAGAAGCGCGGGACGTGTCCCAACAGATAGATGAAGTCCCTTCTGCTCCAGCGGTGCCTGTGCCTAGGAGGAGTCTGGGGGGCTTGTGTGTTCGTGTGGCTTGGGGGGTGTCTGGAACTGCTCAGGGGCCCCCTCGAGGGGTACAGCGATGGACATCTGTGACCACAGCCACACGTGCGTTCTTGCAAAGACAACACAGAAGGAAAATAATTGCCTCCGTTTCTGAGCAAGGCCGAACGCTAACCTTTCACGGTCTGTTTTATTCTCCCTAGAAATTATATCGATTTGGTCTTTCGCTTTGTGATTAAGAGAGAATTTAGTTAGCAGCCAAGGTGCGCCGCTCACATATTTATCAGTGTCCTTGAAACCACCTTGGCATCATCCGAAGGAGAGTTGGAACAGTTTGGGAAATTAGTTACAAGAAACCTTGAAAGTTTCTGGGACTTGAAGAAATCAGGTCGGGTCACAAAGAGGGCTCACAGGCCCTCCTTACTCAGTGAGAGCCCTTTAGACGTTTTCAGAGGGGAGACTAAAACCTGTGAAGTAGCTGTGAGAAAAATCAGTATGCAATTCTGCTTTAAAATGGTGGTTTTCCAAATGTCGCCTGAAGAAAACACAAAAGGAAGAAATCGTCCGCTGTGAACTGGAGGCACGAGGGCGGACGGCAGGCGGTGGAGACGTGCGCGATCCGTGCACGACAGTGGCCACGGTGGGGGGCACGGTGGTCAGATGAGGAGCAGGAGGCGGTTTTCCGGTCGACAAGCGGCCATCCCAAGCTTCTGTGCTGATGCAGGAGAGCAACCGTCTCCCCTTGGAGGACATACCGGGCGAGCTGCCCAAGAGACCGAGGGGAAAATCGGATCAGTCCCACTTGGCAGAGGATGCTGCGCACAGAAATACCACGTGGATTAGAGCGACGCCACCATTCACGCAAAGACGGCTGAAAAGTGGAAAGCGGGCTGACACCTGCGGCGGCAGGTTGGGGGTGTTGGGGGTGGAGTGCAGGGGGCGGGGGGCGGGGCAACGGGAGGGTGAAGCGCAGCCTGTAGGGGGCAGCACTGTTCGGCCCCAGTCAACCTGCAAAGGCAGCTGCCGCGGTCAAATGAAAAGCCAGGAAACGGGATTTTTATCTGAAATCTCACCTGCTTTAAAAGGTCGGCAACACCCCTAAAACCTCTTTAAAACATTGTTCCAAGAGCCTCTCTGAGACCGAGTCTCTGCGCTCCGGCTCCCGTATAAAAACCTCTCATCAGGGCCGGGAGGAGGGAACTGTGTTATCCGCACAGAAGACAGAAGGAAGTGGGAAGTCGCGAGGGTTTTTATGAGAAAACTGCTCTGGAGCCTCCAGGTTGGAGCAAAGCTCTGAAGCTAATGTGTGTGTGTCAGAAGGTTACTCACTTCAAATCTGGAAGTTAAAACCAGAGTTCTGATCATTAAATAATAAGTGATAACAGTTGAAGCCGAATATGAAATCACTTCCACGCAGCAAGAGGTTAAATATTTATGCTGTTATTTGAATCAGAAGTTATATCTGGTAGAAATTCATGAATGGCTGAGTGATGTGTTTTCTGCTGGACCTGTCTGTGATCTGCAGGCTGAGGGAGTTGGCCCACATCCTTACGAACCAGGCGCCACTGCTTACGGATGGCAGGTACTGAGATTTTGGACCCAACGTCTAGAAAGGAAGAGCAAGCTTTAGGGCAAACCTTCAGCCTCTCACTTGTGTAACACGATGGGAGTATTCACCTGGGTTGGAATTTCTTCCCAGACTCTGCTGAGTTTGGATTGTGCTTCATCTCTCAGCAATCTTGCCTGAGGTAGTATGTTTATCCCCCTTAAGAAGCTTCACAAGCTATAATGCTGTACCCTGAAGAATTAAATAGGGGAGAAAAGGCTTCTGTTGTCTCCTGGGGTGGATCAGAGTATCCTCCAGAACTGTTTATTCCTGCCCACCTTCACCCTGGTGGGCTGAGTATATGTTCCTGACCTTTGGTTTCAGGTGTGGCCTTTGTTGTTCAGTTGCTCAGTTGTGTCCGACTCTCTGAGACCACATGGACTGCAGGACACCAGGCTTCCTGTCCTTTGCTGTCTCCTAGAGTTTGCTCAGACTCATGTCCATTGAGTCGGTGATGCCATCCAACCATCTCATCCTTTGTTGCCCCCTTCTCCTGCCCTCAATCTTTTCCCATCATCAGGGTCTTTTCCAATGAGTCAGCTCTTCACTGCATGCGGCCAAAGTATTGGAGCGTCAGCTTCAGCATCAGTCCTTCCAATGAATGTTCAGGGTTGATTTCCTTTAGGACTGACTGGTTTGATCTCCTTAGTATTTGCTTTAGGGGCGTCTATGCTAAGAGACAGAATGTGATCAAATGCTGAAAAGCACTTGTGTGACTGGGCGTGTTCTGCCATCTCCATGAGATGCCATTTCTCCAGGTAACTACAGCCTCTGCAGCCTGGGGTGAACACGTACAGAGCGGAGCACCGCCACCCACCCCACCCCAGCCAGACCCAGCTGGGCCCATGGTGGATGCAATATGTGTCCCCCCGCCCCGCCCCCATCCAGAGCCCAGCCTGGTGAGCTGCCCTGCCAATACACATATCCAAGAGAACAAATAGATGTTCTTTTAAGAAAGCAAGTTCCAGGAGGATTTTATTATTTAGCATTATTCGAGCACTGACTCATTGATTCCATCCTTTCAGAGTGAATGAGGCTTTTTGCCTTTTAATTGGTCCTTATAATCCGTTTGCTTCTCCAGGGTGTAAGCATTTCACTCAGCGGGAGAAGAGTAGGCACTTTAAAGGGAGAACTGGACAACACTCAGAGGGTCTCAGCTTAGCAGTGGGTCTTCTTGTGTGCAGGTTACTGAAGTCCCACTTGCCATCATCAGTCAGCAGTTGAAGATCAGGTACAGTTGGAGAAGGGGAGAAGGGCATGGCAACCCACTCCAGTCTTCTTGCCTGGAGAATCCCACGGACAGAGCAGCCTGGCGGGCCATGGTCCATGGGGTCGCAGAGAGTCGGACACGACCAAAGCGACGAAGCAGGCATGCACAGCGGGACCTGGGCGTCATCATCCTCTTAACCCTCTCTCCCGTCTCTCCTATCCACCTTTGGGCCCCTCACTCAGCATGCCAGGAGAGGTGGTCCTCACCTGCCTCTCAGGTCTTTGCAGGGCCCTTGCCCCCGCGATCCCCGGCCGGTTCGCTGACCTCTCTGCTTGGATTAGTACAGTCGCCTCCACGTTGCCTCCTTCCGGCCGTGTCTCATCTTGCGTCCCCCTTCCCACCAGCTTTGAAACACTTGCACTACTTCCAGGTCTCTTTCGGATCATGAGGGATTCCTAACTAAGGCTTCCAAGACCCTTTTTAGGATCCACTTCCTGCCTACCATGCTACCGTCTCTCACCACCTGGTGTAAGTATGGAAAAATGGAGTTCAGAAATAGACCCGCATATGTTAATATATAACCAATTAATGGGCTCCCCAGGTGGCTAAATGGGTAAAGAATCTGCCTGTAATGCAGGAGACACAAGAGACGCAGGTTCAGTCCCCAGGTCGGGAAGATCTCCTGGAGGAGGGTGTGGCAACCCACTCCAGTATTCTTGCCTGGAGAATCCCATGGACAGAGGAGCCTGGCAGGCCCCAGTCCATACCGTCACAAACAGTTGGACACAACTGAAGTGACTCAGCACACATGAAATTATAAATCAGTTATACATATATATATATGTTCTTTTTCATATTCTTTCCCATTATGGTTTTATATCAGGACAGTGAATATAGTTTCTGTGCTGTGCAGGAGGTCCTTGCTTAGCCATATACACATACCAGTGTGCATCTGCCAGTCCCAAGCTCCTACTCCTCACCTCCCCTGTGCCCCTCCCTGCTTGGCAACCACAACTCTGCTCTCCGTCTGTGAGTCTGTTTTGTCAGTTCAGTTCAGTCGCTCAGTCGTGTCCAACTCTAGGCAACCCCGTGGACTGCAGCACGCCAGGCTTCCCTGTCCCTCACCCACTCCCACAGCTTGCTCAAGCTCAAGTCTATCGAGTTGGTGAGTCTGTTTCGTAGAGAAGTTCATTTGTGCGCTATTTGAGATTCCACGTATCAGTGATGTCATGTGGTTTTTGTCCCTCTGTGACTTACTTCACTTAGAATGATCGTCTCAGGGTCCTGCCACGTTGCCTCCAGCCTCTTTTTCATCTCCAAGGCTCTGTGAGGGCAGGACAGGGTATTCGGGCAGTCCTACAACAAGGAGTCGCCTGAGTAATAAGACCCAGGGCTGGGAGAATGGAGTCTGCCTCTTGTGGCTCCTCACCTCTCAGATGCTAGTAGATGAAACAAGGTCCAGCGAGTGTTTCTGGTGTTTGAGTCCTTGCCCCTGTCCCCAAGCGTCCTTCATGATATCCAGCCAAGTCACTTTGAATTAAGGGTCAAGTGGGCATCATTTAAGAATTCAGTTTGAAAAGCTGAAGATAAGGGTCAGGGAAGGTACAAGCCCGTCTCCCCAGGTTGAGCAACGCTGGTGTGATGGGGGGCCCCAAACCCAGCTGGAGGAGGGCTGACCACTTGTCACAGGACCTCGTGCTCTTTCAGTGCTTTTTGGAGCAGATACATCCTTCCAAGCCGGAGATGAGGGGCAGGGCCCCAGGTCGGGCGGGGGCAGGGACAGGCACTGAACGTGGCAGAGCAGCCAGAGGTGGCTTGTGCGCATTTGCGGGGTGCTCCCCAGAGCACACGTTGCCACGTGCCTCGCCAGGGACACAGCCTGCCTGTCACAGGGCAGCCCCACGCAGCATGTGCCCAGCGACAGACGTGTGTGTCAGACCACAGCGGGCAGCAGCCTCAACAGACCTGAAATAAGACATCAGACTCAGCCCCCAGCAGCTGGGGACACCAGCCCACCTCACGCTCTGCTCCTCCGGGAATCAGCTCGACCCTGCCGCGTGAACTGGGCTGGCATCTGCCCTGCCCACTGCAGAGGTGCTGAGAGAGACTGGGCCTCCGGGACCGTGCCCCGCTGGTCCTAATGAGGGCGGAAGGGCCCACTGGAGCCTGGCGAGGGGTCAGGATGCTGGACTCCACATCCTCAAACACCCGGCCGTCTTCTCTGGAGCCTCCGGGGGCTGATGCAAGGGTCAGGTGGTAGAGGAGGGACTGTCTGCTTTGCCATCACTGTGCCAAAGCACCCCCACCTGTGAGGGGTCCAAAGTCATGGCATCGTCCTTTCTTAAAAGTGTTCTTTCTTTTTTAAAATGAAGTGGAGTTGGTTTACAATATTGTGTTATTTCCAGATGTAGTATATACATTATTATATAATCATTCAGCAAATGATTCAGTTATATATATATTATTTTTTCAGGTTAGTTTACATTATAGATTATTACAGGATTTTGAATACAGTTCCCTGTGTTATACAGTAACTCCTTGTTGCTTATCTATTTTAGATATGGTAGTGTGTATCTGTTAATCCCTGACTCTTAATTTATCTCTCTCTCCTCCACCTTTCCCCTTTGATAACCATAAATTTGTTTTGTAGGTCTGTGAGTCTGTTTCTGTTCTATAATTAGATACATTTGTTTTTAGATCCATTATTTTTTTAGATTCCACATATAAGTGATATGCAATATTTGTCTTTCTCTCTCTGTCTCACTTCACTTAGTATGGTAATCTCTAGGTCCATGCATGTTGTTGCAAATGGTAATAGTTCATTCTGTTTTATGACTGAGAAATGTTCACTGCATATATATATACACACACACACGTATGTATGTGGGTATGTATATATACACATATATACATATATATACATATATGTATACATATATATACATATATACACACACACACATATATATATATATATACACACATATATATACATGCATTGCTGTTGCGTTGTTTAGTTGCTAAGTCGTGTCTGATTCTTTGCGACCATGTGGAGTGTAACCCACCAGGCTTCTCTGTCCATGGGATTCTCCAGACAAGAATACTGGAGTGGGTTGCCATTGCTTTCTCCAGGGGACATATGTATACCCTATCTTTTATATCTATAAATATATAGCACATCTTCTTTAGCCGCCCATCTGTTGACGGGTGCTCAGGTCGCTCTCCTGTCTCGGCTCGTGTAAGCAGCGCTGCTTTTGGTATGTCATTTCTACTAGAGCAGTAACATTAACAAAGAACATACTGAATGCCAAGTGCTGTACGAAGCCCTTTATGGGAATTTCTGATTTAATTCTCACAACAGTCTTATAGGGTGGGTGATCTTATTATCTCCATGTTACAGATAAAATGATTAAGGTTTAAATTAGCTGAGTAACCTGCCCAGGTTCACTCAACTAAGACCACAGGACTGAGGCAGGGACTCAGACACGACAGTACTTTAGCCTCACTGTACTTTGTCCACCCAAGACCTGGAGGGAAAACGGGGAGCAGGACCACAGGGCCGTGGTCGGGGGGGACCAGGTAACACAGGAGTGCTTGAGGAAGTCCCTTCTGAGGTAACTCTTGTTTATTCCCAACCCAGATGGTAAGAGACCAACGGGGAAAACTTCTCAACCTGCACCCCCAGGCTGAGAGTTCAGAGTATGGGGCTCACACAGGTAGGGTCCTTCTTGGACCCACACGGCATGACCCAAACCTCAAGGAAGGGGTTGTAACTACAGCAACCATGTGTGTGCTAAGTTGCTTCAGTTGTGTCCAACTCTTTGGGACCCTGTAGGCTCGCCAGGCCCCTCTGTCCATAGCATTCGCCAGGCAAGAATACTGGAGTGGATTGCCATGCCCTCCTCCAGGGGGTCTTCCCAACCCAGGGCTTGAACCCATGTCTTTCACATCTCCTGCACTGACAGGCAGGTTCTGTACCACAAGCACCACCTGGGAAGCCCATAGCAACTATGATTTACCCTAATCTCTACCCATAGAAAGAAGAGAGTTTTATCTTAAAAAGAAAAAAATCAACTGCCAGGATGACTTACGACTGACATGCAACTTGGGTAGTGAAAAGCCAGTGGAGAAATTTGGTGACGGAAATACAGCCCTTCAACTACGCAAGTCTGAAGTTGTAGGCGCAGGAGACTCAGGGGTCAGACAGCTCAGGTCCCTTCCCAGGGGCCATCCGTGCTGGGGTCAGGAGGTTTGGCGTCTGTCAGCATTGCTCTGTTCGCTAAAACCCTCGAAGCCTTTCCTTGTCACATCCCTTTGAGAGCTACCCTTTCCTTCCTTTTGCACTGGCTCACTTACAATGTTAGTAAGCAATTTAAGAAGTGAATTATACTAATTTTGCTTATCCCCGAAGTGTGAAATTTTAGAAGATGGTGCCAAATGAATGATCATGTATATTTCTCAGTTCCTTCAAGCCTTTTTTTTTTTAGTTTGTTCATTCTTAATGACACTTCTCTGCTGTGTAAATTTCACTGAGCAAAATGGAAGATGAAAACAATTATAAAATTATCTAGAAGTACAGGTTTTGGATGCTGATAAGCAGAAGAAAGAAACTTTTATGCATACTTTTTGTTCACTTAAATTCTAGGTCAGTTGTTCATTGGGCAAAGATACCAGCTAGATTATCAGCTACCACAAATTTCTGCTGATGAGATGAGACTGAAATAAAGCTGTGACTGAAGGTAAGATGGATTCTCATCTTGCACATGCATTTGAGTCTAAAACTACATTAATGGTGAAAATCAAATGAGGTCAAAGCTAGCCTTGAAAATTCTTTAATTATTCCACAAATAGCATCTATGGTATGATATGGGTGGGGCTTCTCTGGTAACTCAGATGGTAAAGAATCTGCCTGCAATGCAGGAGACCCAGGTTCAATCCCTGGGTTGGGAAGATCCCCTGGAGAAGGGAATGACAACCCACTCCAGTATTCTGGCCTGGAGAATCCCATGGACAGAAGAGCCTGGCATGCTACAGTCCGTGGGGTCATACAGAGTCAGACCTGACTGGCAACTAACGCTTTCACGTTTTCTTTCTTCATGATATGTGCAACTGTATCATGTAGCCACTGACAGGAGTTCACTGTGTAACAAACACCCCACAATCTCCAGGGAAACCAACAGTGAGTATTTAATGATGTCTCCTGTGCCTGTGGGTCTGTGGCATCTCTGCTCTGGGGCCTGGCATGGAGAGGCCTTAGCCATCTGTCCAGGGTGTGTTCTTCCCATGCTGATGGCAGATGAGTGGGAGAAGATGCCTGAGCACACAAGTGCATTTGAAGCATCTCCTTACCACAATGGTTACTAACATCCCATTGGCCAAAGCCAGTCATGTGGCCAAGCCCCAACTCAAGGGGCAAGGAAGCGCCTGTCCACAGTGCAAGGCCATGGCCAAGTGTGGTTCTCTACTGCCACGGAGCCAGGGGACAGGGCAAATCATTTGTTACCACACGTCCTTAAGGTGTAGTACTTAATTATATAAAGGACAGGTTCTAGTTCAGTCGTCTGAGCAAGTGACATCTGTGTGTGATGCCGTTGCCCTATGAGGACAAGATCTTTGCTCAGCTTCCAGGTCTGTGTCCTTGTTCTCCCTGCCCTCTGATGGCGAGCGGAGCCTGTCTGTGAGAACCAACCCAGCAGCCTAGTGGCCAGCACCCACCTAGAGACCCTGCAGAGGTCCTGCCTCCCGGCCGTCGTTTCTGCAGAACTTCTGGGCTCCCCGTCTGCACCCCATCCCTGCTCCCTGCTGCCAATCCAGCCCTCTGGTCCCCTCCTGCCCTCCCCTGACTCCTGTGGACCCCATGCTTTGGGCCTTCAGTCCCAGGTGGGACTTCAGTTTATCCCCAGGAGCTGGACAGCTCCCCTCCAGGCCTCCCAGAACCCTGGGACTCAGGATCACCCAGAAGTAAGGTCACCTGGGACTCAGGATGACCTAGAAGGGAGATTGGACGACACAGACCTGAAAATTTCACTTTTCCCTAAAATGTCCAATGAGATGAAAATGTCCTAATAGTCAGAATTCATTCAGGAAAAAAAGCAGACATGACGTACAGTAGAATAGATTTAACTGGAAGAAGCGCATGGAGTTGAGTAGGGCTGGAGAAGTCTGCTCCCAGAAAATCTGGTTGAGCAGGAATCCCAGGGAAGCTGCAACTCTGGCTGCCGGGAGACCAAAGCCGGCGGTTCTCCCAAGGGCGTCTCAGAGTCCAGCAGCTGCTACCAGCCACTTCCGCTGCCTGCCCGCAGTGATGGCTCTTGAGGGGACTTCCCCTCTCCCTGAAACTGCAGCAAATCATCTCAGCCACTTGACAGAGGGTTTTTTTCCCCCCACCTGTCACTGGAAAACCCTAACGCTGACCCATCCTGGGAAAAGAAACAGCAGGCTTTTCTCTGCCGGTGCACAGGGAGCAGCAGTGATGCTGGTTTGACACAGACTGTGTGGAAAATCCATTTTACCACCTTCCCATTTTAAGCTTCCGAATGGCAGCCACCACCACACCAAGGCCCTGTCGCACACGATGTAAGTGAACATGTGCTCAGCCTGGTCACAGGGCGGGAGACACCCGGATGCAGGTGCCACTCTGTCCTGACCGAGACAGGGGGTGACATTTAAAAAAAATTCTCCAGATATTTACATTAATTCTAGAAGACCCATTTTTATATTTATTTATCTCAACTGAAGAAGAATACTTACAGTAAAGGGGTTGTTTTAAATAGGATACTAAATTTTTTTTTAACTTGCTGGGGTGTTATATTACTTCAGCTGAATGCAATAGAATAGCATATTGGAGTTTTTACAAGACTCTCCTGTATGGTAAAACCTGAAAAAAGCCTCCTTAAGTTCTACCTAAGCAGAGGAGAAAAATTCTTCTGGCATTTGTTTCTCTCCTGTCTGGTTTCTTGCCTTGGTTCACATATTATTTTATATTAAAAAAGCCTTACGCTCTAGGCATAAATCCTACTGGCAGATCTTAGCAACCATCAACAGTAACCACTCCATCCTCTTCAGTCTTGGAAGAATCTATAAAATATATAGAATATGGAGATAATTATACATAGCTTCCCCCCAAATTCTTATAAAGTAAAACTTAAGAAATTTGAATTCAAAGCCCCCTTTGAAAGATCCTGGATTTTAAGCAGTTGTTCATTTGCTCATTCATTCAACAAGCACACATTCAGTACATACCCTGTGCCTAGGGAAATTGTCTAGGGTCCTACTCTCAGGGTCTCTGTCTGGCAGAGGAGCTCACAGTTGGGTACCAAAAATCTCAGAATTGCCACAATTTAAATACCAGCAGCTAGCACAGAAGCATTCCCCTCTCCAAACTGAGTTAGAGGGAACTATCCATGTCGCCACACGGGCTCAGCTTCCCTCAAGGAACCACCAAGGAGCTCTTTCAAACTCGCGATGAGATTGTACTTTTTTCCGAAACTGCAGCTACACTCGAGTCTGCAGAGAAAGCGGTACTGCCAGCAGGCGGCCCCGGCAAAGCCGGCTGAGGAAGGGATGGCTGAGCGCACGTGGTCTTGATTGAGGGCTCTTGGGTGCCCCTCCGGGTCACCTGGCTTCTCAGGGGGCGTGAGCAGGGCACCCTGTTATTCAGAAGATGTGAATGCCTGCATTCTGATGATTCTGCTTTCTCAGAAACATCTTATTGCATCCACTGCTTAACAAGAAGTTGATGTTAATAAATGCCGTAGATTGGGTTTCCCAAGATAGAGAAGGGTTTTTGTTTTTACAGTAACATTACAGCCAACAGTGAAGCTGTACGATCATGAAGCCGGAGGATTCTTCAGAGTCACTACTGTACCGCCAGCAGCTGCCCAGAGAAACACAGAAGGCTGAGGCTGCAAGACCCCTTGCCTTTTAGAGCAGGAACTCAGGGCTCTGTGCCCCATGCAGAGCTGAAGGCTGAATGCACTCTGGTTCTGGGCTGCTCAGATGACTGACTCCGTTACAGAACCCCCCAGCACTGAGAGAGGTAGTCAGGGCTCAAAGATCTTGAGAAGAAATGATTTCCCCATCATTCCTCCTTCGCTGATTAACTGTCACTGACTGCAAATCCACCTGAAACATACCAGTAAGGGCGTTTTACAAATTACAGAGTGAGATGGGAACACCACAGTGCTATCTATAGGAAAAGACACTCCAATACACACTTTTTAAATCAAAGCTCAGAGAGAATGTTGCCAATAACTGCAATATGAAAAGTGGCCACTTTAATATACAAATCAGCTTACGATTGCTTGTAATCAATGATCTTAACAATATAGTTAATAGGAGCATAGGGCTCAAGGTACGTCTAGTTTCAAGTACAGTTTCTGTTACACACCAGCTTGAAAACGTGTGCAAGTTACTTCACCTCTCCGGGCCTCCGGTTTTCATCTGTAAGATGCGGGTGTCAGAATGAGAGGTAATCTACGTGAAGTCCTTAGCCTGGGGTGGCTGTGTGCTGTGCAGTCACTGAATGTTAATCGCAGAATACGTAATGCCAGTTAAGGGCCACTATGGGTAACCAGCAAAACCTTAAGAGATTCATTGTTCTGACCATTATTGTGACCATGCCTCCAGTTGGCACTTCCAGCAGTTCTGGCATAGTTCTTGAAACACAAGCCCCCCGCCTTCTGGATTTTTCGAAGCATGCCAGAATCCCCTCTCAGAGTCTTACATAGGAACTTCTGATGGTTTGTAAAGTTTAAGTTCATTACCAACACAATTTTTTAAGTTTTTTCTGACAAAAAGGAGAAATCATGGAGCTTCAATTCTTCGGGCACATGGAAAACTCAAAGGAGTGGAGAGCATTTTCAGTTGGCCGTATGAATTGAAATAATGTCAATATGAACGATGTTAGGAGTTTGGCTAATCAAGCCAACGTGACCACAAGTTGGACCTCCCATTGGTCTCGGCACCAAGACTGCAAGGCTGGGCTGGCCAGGAACGGCAGGGAGGAAATTAGATGAAGTCCACAGACACGGCTGGTTCTGAGACTCTTTTCCAAAAGAGATGCTTCAGCCCCTGGGAGGGGCACAGGTGGGAAGCGGGGAAAGGTGGTTCAAGGGCTGAGTCTGAACCCTACATGGGTCCAGCCCCACCTCTTACTGCCTTTGTGACCTTGGGCTGGTCACTTAACCTTGCTAAGCCTCAGTTTTTCTAGTGGTAAAGCCAGATGTTCTTAATGTACGTGGCCCAGAGCAAAAATGGCCCATAACAAATGTGGTCATTGTTGTGATTAAGAGAGAATTCAGTGAAGACACTGAGGACTCCCAACAAAAGCCCCAGCAAACCAGGAGGCAGTGGGTAGGATGGGCTCCACCAGTCCTGGGCCGGCTCCACGGGAGAAGATGGAGACTCGGCTCCCTGCTCTCCACGTCCCTGACGTTTGCCACAGCCCCTGCCTGTTTCAGGCTCCTGTCATCTCTCACCGGGATCTCAGTGGTCTTCTGGCCAGTTTATCCTCCCTGGTGTTGCTGTCATTTAGTTGCTAAGTCATGCCTGACTCTTTCGATCTCGTGAACTGAAGCACGCCAGGTTCCTCTGTCCTTCACGATCTCCCAGAGTTTGCTCAAATTCATGCCCATTGAGTCGGTGATGCTGTCTAACCATCTCATCCTCTGTCACCTGCTTCACCTCCTGCCCTCAATCTTTCCCAGCATCAGGGTCCTTTCCAATGAGTCAGCTCTTTGCATCAGGTGACCAATGTACTGGAGCTTCAGCTTCAGCATCAGTCCTTCCAGTGAATATTCAGGGTTGATTTCCTTTAGGATTGATTTGCTTGATCTCATTGCTGTCCAAGGGACTCAAGAGTCTTCTCTAGTCCCACAGTTCAAAAGCATCAATCCTTCTGTGCTCAGCCTTCTTTATGGTCCAACTCTCACATCTGAACATGACAACTGGGAAAACCATAGCTTTGACTAGACAGACCGTTGTCAGCAAAGTGATGTCTCTGTTTTTTAACATACTGTCCCTGATGTTACTAGACATCATTTCCTATGACCAAGTTGCAAACCCTCAGAAAAGCCTTCAACGAAGGTTTTAGTAAGATCCAGCCCAGATTTCTTGGCACAACCACAGCCTTCCATGACCTGGCTGCTGCTGCTAAGTCACTTCAGTCGTGTCCGACTCTGTGCGACCCCGTAGACGGCAACCCACCAGGCTCCGCCATCTCTGGGATTCTCCAGGCAAGAACGCTGGAGTGGGTTGCCATTTCCTTCTCCAATGCATGAAAGTGAAAAGTGAAAGTGAAGTCGTTCAGTCGTGTCCGACTCTTCGCGACCCCATGGACCGCAGCCTACCAGGCTCCTCCTCTCATGGGATTTTCCAGGCAAGAGTACTGGAGTGGGGTGCCATTGCCTTCTCCGTCCATGACCTGACAAACGCCTCCGTCTCCTGTCTGACATGCACCACAGCACATGGGAGAGTCTGGAAGCCAGAGAAAGGCAAGCTGTGCTCTGCGGCTCCCCAGGTGATAAGATACCTCCTGGGGGCAGAGGAAGGACATTTACCTAAGCATTTACCTAGGTCAGCTCTCACCTGGGCCGCACAGTAAAATCACCCTGGGGACTTTCTAAAATGTGCCAAAGCCCAGACCACACCCCAGACCAATTGTAGCAGAGTCTTTCGGGGCGGGACCCAGACATCAGTATCTTTAAGCTCCTCTGGTCATTCTGATCTGCCGTCAAGATTGTGGACCACAAGTATACACTCACTCTCATCTTTTATTCATCTATTTTTGAAATTAACTTTTATTGAGTATGGTTGATTTAAAATGTTGTGTTACTTTCTGCTGTGCAGCAAAGTGAATCAGTTATACATATACATATATCCACTCTTTTTAAAGATTCTTTTCCCATGTAGGTCATTACAGAGTATTGAGTAGAGTTCCCTGTGCTCCACAGTAGGCCCTTACTGGTTATCTATTTCACGTATAGTGGTGTGTGTAGAATGTGTGAGAATGGCATCATTCTCATCTTTTAAAGGAAGGAGTCTTCTCTCTTATTTGAAGTCCAAATACATCAACCTCAAATTTTAAGATCAGCCACCTGCTAATCACTGCTTACTTTTGGGAGGAGCAGTGACCAATTCTGGCAAGTGGGTGTCAGGGTGGTGAAGATGCATGATCAAATCAGGAACTGGGAGGTCAGCCAGGCTCCTGCCAGGCCTGTGGTTTTATGAAAACCCTCCTGAATGTCAAGAAGCAGGGGCTCTCGTGGCCTGGGCAGCTCTGTGGCCAGCCTGGTCCCGTCCAGCTTGGCTCAGCAGGACCTGCGAGGGGAGGGAGGAAGTGACTCAGGGCTGCCCTCTCCCCGACAGCAGGACTGGGCTGCAACCTTTTGCAAGAGGACAGGTAAAAATAGCAGCAGCACTTGAGGAACAACTCAGAAATCTCCGCTTCTGAACCATCCGGTTATGTAATTGAGGGTTAGTGATCCGAAGAAGGGTGGGTACTAATTGTTGGTCATCTGGTACGTGTCCTGGGCTGGGTGCTCTAAGCAGGTCTCGCTCAGTCCTCGCCAGGACCCAGGGAAGCTGCTGTGTCATCTTCTTTGTGCCCACCAGTGATGGCGAGAACTGGCAAACAGCAGAGATGCAATGAATCCTGGCGCTCGTGCGTAGAAGGCCCGCTGTGCACATTTGCTGGTTGGCTCCCCACCTTGCCTGCCCCTGGCTCTGGCCCAACTCGGACAGTGAGGCATGGACTTCTCCAAGGGTCAGCATGCTCCTGACTGCATCCTGGGGCTCATGTGAGGATGTGGAGACGGTGACAGCAGAGCCTGACACAGACGTTCTTACTTCTCAGCCCTTTTGTTGGCTCCTTCTCTCTCCCCAGGTTCTTAATGTCGGGGTGCAGTGGGGCTCAGTCCCACATCATCTTCTAGGTCTAGACGTCTTTTGCCTTCAGATCCACACGTGTACTGATCCTTTCACTCCTGGTCTCCAGTCCAGGTCTCCTGAACCCCAGACTGTGCTCTACCTACCCCCCGACACACTGTCTCCCTTGGGCACCTAATAAACCTCTCAGATCCATGTGCAGGAAAACTGATCTCCCCTCTAACACTATCCCCGCCTGCAACCTTCCCCATCTCAGCTGATGGCAACTCCATCCTTACAGGTGTTCAGTCTCAGGAGTCTGGACTCTGCTTTCTTTCACCTTCTTTGACCTACCTGAGTCCAGACCCCAAAACTATGAATTTCCCTTCCTCATCTCCCCCTACTCAAATGGGCAAGGTCGTGTTCTCCATGACTGCAGCCAGGCTAACAACAGTAGCTTTGCTCAACAGCAGCGTTCCTGGTCATTTTAGAGATGTGGATGATCTACAAGATAAGTATCGTTTTGTGAAAGGACCTTCAGTTTTACATGTGTCCATGCATAGTCTGCCTTTACTGGTAAGTAACATAAAATGTATTGCAACTGTGAGCAGCAGTAAAAATTTTCGAAAGCCATGGGTTAGTTGCTGTCTTCCTCTGCTAGAACCCATTTTCTCTTCTCTACCTTAAAAAAAAAAAAATAAGTGAGATTAAGCTACAAAGTTCAGTAAGTTGGGGTATTAAATGCTCTTTGACTTAACGAAATTTTCAATTTATGATGAGTTTATAAGGCCATAATCCTGTCATATGTTGAGGAAGAGCTGTGTTTTTGTCTGGGCCAACTCGGCAGAGAACATCTGATAAAAGTCGTGTTCATTTTCCATTGCTCCCGTAACAGTGACCACACACCGAGTAGCGGCAACAGCGTGCATTTCTCATCTCCATTTCTGCAAGTCGGAAGACCAGCACGGCCTCACCTGCTGAAAACCCACGTGTGGGCAGGTTGCGTTCCTTCCTGGAAGGTCGGGGTAAGTCCGTTTCCTGCTCAGTCAGGTTGTTGGTAAATTCAGTTCCTGTGGTTGTGAAACCAGGGTCCCTGTTTCCTTGCCGACTGTGGGCTGAGGGCCGTCCCCAGCTTTTAGGGGCCACTGCGGCTCCTGTCCTAGGGCCCCTTCCTTCACCCTCAGCTCCTGCAGCCCTCACGCTCTGAGGGTCTCTGCCTTCCTTCCCATCTCTTTGACAGCAGCTGGGACATGTTCTCCACTTGGAGGGACATTTTTGGACCCACCTGCATGACCAAAGGTTCTCAGTCTCTCTTTCAGTCTTTGACCTTGTCTGCAAAGCGAGGGCCACATTCCAGGGACGAGGAGGCAGCCATCACTGAGGGACCACGGTTTTGCCTTCTCAGAAGTGTTCATTTGATTTAGGTGTGCTGGGAGTTGAAGAGATTTTCTTTAGCCACTTGAGCTTTTCCATGAACAAAAAAATATCCTCGTAAAGCCTCCAGCCTTACGCTTCTGATATTTCAGAGCTGCAGCTGTTGGCGTTTCTTGGAGGACGCCTTTCTGTTTTAGTAAACTCTCAGAGAACATTATTACCCTCCCCTGAGCTTACACACAGCCCCGATACCATTATTTTATTTCTCACACTGCCTTTTGGCCTCAGCGTCATCAACTGTAATGCAACTTGCTTTTCCTTGTTGTATACATTTATTCTCTTTCTGTTAGGTCCTTGGGAGAGGGCCCAGATGATAATATTTTTCCTATTTTTCCAGAAGGAAAGAAGTCTCCAGGAAAGAGAAAGCACTGTCTCAATTGCCTTCTATTTCATTTCCCTAGATTTTCAAATTTTTATACAGTGCTCGCATCTTGATTTTTCCTTAAGGATGTATTTTTACAGAATTGTTGGTGCAATTTCCTTGCACCTTCACTTCATGTCATGAATATAACTGTAGATTTTTTTCTTAAAAATTCAACAAGAAACATATCTAACATGTTTCTCTTTATAATTACTGGATTTTTGCACAGTTGATATAATTCAGCCGTTAAGAAACCAAAACGATTGCGCTCCAAAACAGCTGAGTTGATAAATACATCAATAATCTGACCAATTTGGGATTAGGTAATCTCCAGATGTTTTAAGAGCTGACATTAAAGAAAGGAAAAAAATATCCCATCTTTATCACTTTAGTGAATTAATAGATCCTAAATTTTAGATTCCATTTCTGGCCATGTAATAAATTTACCCATGGTGCTGTCTCATTTTTACATTTGAGAACAGTTCAATGAAGTTTTTTAAATAGGAAAATGTTTAAACTATAATATTAGGTGAATAAAAGACTATAAAATAACTCATACAGTCCCAACCTTTGTGTCAGTTCTGGTGTGATCAAAAAGCACTGGAGTGTTATGCCATGCAATCAGCATAAAAACACAAGAAAGATGAATTAGACAGCATTCGGTTACACTGTCAGTATCTGAACAGTCAATCAGAAGTAAGCTCTCTGCATATAACTTTGGGTGAAAGCCTTCTTACGGTGCTTTATATGTTGAAATTCCATTGTCAGCTGATGAGAAAATAAGTATTTATTATTTCAAGAGTAAACCCCTGAATTTCTAATGATTCCTTTGGAAACTCTTAATTTTACGTATGAAAATGATTATGAAAAGCTTTCCAATTAACCCAGCTGGTGTGCCATAAGCCTTCGAGTATCTGAAATTTGAGGAGGCTAAAGGGTTTGATCCCTGGGTTGGGAAGATCCCCTGGAGGAGGGCATGACAACCCACTCCAGTATTCTTGCCCGGAGAATCCCCATGGACATAGGAGCCTGGTGGGCTACAGTGCATGGGGTTGCAAAGAACTGAAAATGACTGAGCAACTAAGCACAGCACAGAAAGACATGACAAGTGGTTGCAGACACGATCCTAGATGGATCTGGCTTGAAGAGAAAATGAGTATGGGGGGACCATTTAGTCTTCTCATCTGAGGTTGTTGACGTTTTTCTTTGCTGGGACCTCCAAGGCGATGATAATCCCTAATTAGAGACTCACTAATCATGCAAAGGTTTATCACAGAGAAAAAAAATAAGGGTAAATTACTGCCCACAAGAGAGGAATTTGGGAACCACAGGATGGTAACAATGCTTGACACTGATAGATCACTCTGGAAAGGAAGTTTATAAAGTCCTAACTGCTCATAAAAATCAATGTATTCACCATAGAAAGAACAGGAAAGAGAAGACTGTCACAAGGCTGTTTTTTCCCTTTTTTTGCCTCCTTTAAGACATTTGAATCATCAGATTTCCCATATTACTAACTTACACCACATGAGACATTCATCCTTTGATGGCAGAGTGCCAAAACATTCTTAGAAAGTGGTTTGGAAGGGAGGGGAGTAAGTGCTTTCTTGATTTGGGCTTGGAGTTCTGATAAGAGCCACCATGTCTAGGACCCTACCAACACGCTCCTCTCTGACTCCCTGCGAGATGGTTCTAACGAGTGGGACTGGGAACATGAGGCAGCAAAGCCCTCAATGCACTGTGAGTTTACAAGTCCCTTAAAGTAGCATGCATGCTCACAGAGGGACATGGGCACGGAGATACTGGGCTGTTTGTTGATTCATTTATTCTTTGAATCGTGATCATTGGTTGGTGCACTCAGCAGTCAGTACTGAGTTTCTTCTCTATGCAAAGGTCCTAGCCAAAACTGTAGGCACAGAAACATATATGAGAGATATGCTCTGCTTATAAGAACCACCAGGCAGGCCCTAGCTGCCTGGATTCATTCATTCAAGGCATATTGATTGCCTACTCTAGATTAGGCAATGTTCTAAGAAGCTTCTCTTCTAGTTGGAATGATTGTTCAGTCACCAAGTCGTGTCGGACTCTTTGTGACCCCATGGGCTGTAGCCTGCCAGGTTCCTCTGTCCGTAGAATTCTCTAGGCAAGGACACTGGAGTGGTTGTCATTTACTTCCCCAGGAGTTGGGATAAATAGTCAGCAATTAAACAAGTTAAAAAGGGTGTTCCACTTCGCAAGGAAAAATGAGCCTAGTATGAGATATGTAGTCATGTTATTTGACCAAATGGAGCTTAAAATACATTATCTCTGGAGACATTTTAAGCAAGATGTTAATGTCAACCTATAAAACCTTTTCAGCTTGGGGCCTCTGCAGCAGAGAAATTGTGGTGAGGTCAGAGAATAAGGCAGATGCTGGGCCAAGTAGGGACAGGCCTATTATAGAAACAGCAAGTGAAAATTCAAACCCTGAAGGGTCCTCCCATCTCTTTGCTTCCCTTCCCTGTAGCAGACATACATCTGTGACTTGGTATTTTTCACCCCGTTTCGTAATGTCGCACCTGCTCAGAAATCACTCTCAGCAGTGCTGAGCCAACTCCTTTTCGTATCGACAGTGGCATTATAAAAAGACCCTAAGGAGAAGACTACCACCTGCAGTGCAGGAGACACAGGAGTTTCGGGTTCATTCCCTGGGTTGAGAAGATCCCCTGGAGGAGGAAATGGCAGCCTTCTCTAGTATTCTTGTCTGGGAAATCCCATGGACAGAGGTGTCTGGCAGGCTATAGTCCATGGACTCGCAAAGAGTTGGACACGACTGAGCAACTCGGCACACAATGAGAGGATTACAGAGAGAGGGGCAAAACCCAAAGAGGCTAATTTGGTATAAGCGAGCGTGAGCTTTGGAATTACCCCCTCTCTGAGTTGGGTGTTCAGAGAGAAGACGTGTCCTTTGCATGAGCAGAGATGGCGCCTGCTTGCTGGGGTGCAAGTCTGCAGCAGAGAAGGCTGCTTTGTTGTAGCTCCACACTTGCAAAGGAAGAATCACATAATCTTTAAAACATGCCGTTCATTCTGAGATCTTTTGTGTATTAATTCTTCTTTCCATGTACCTCCATTCATAACCACACAGCCGCGTGGCTATCAAAAAATAGGTTTATAAAATGATTAATTTTCTACAAGCTACTTGAAAATCAATCCCTTTCGTTACAGTCAAAGCTAATGGAAAAGAATATAAAAAAGAATGTGTTTATGTATAACAGAGTCACTTTCCTGTATAGCAGAAATTAACACAGCAGTGTGAATCAACTATATTTCAATTTTTTAAAAAAGCTTATGTAATTCTTTACGTTACCCTGTTGCTGTTTTCTGTTTGAATGCCCCTCTTGGCAGTCAGGAATTGGATCCATTTTGGTTCACCTTAAACAGTGCAACCCAGCACATAAGGATGCTTGGAAGTATTTGGTGGTGGCTCCTGGGCACAGTGACACCTGCCCTTCCGCCCTGCATGGGCCACTGATGCTGGTTCAGAAGAAGCATCTGTGCTCCTGGTGTTGGACTCAGAGGGACTCGGGTACTGTGACATCTAAAGTCATTTGGGAATACAAATCTTCCACTACTCGAAGCACTCCAAGTAGGGCCAGTGTGCAGGCTCCACGAGAGAAAGAGCATCTTCAGAAGATAAGGGTGGGAGGGTCTGGTGTCACCACACGATGCTCTCTGTTCTCCTCTCCCTTCTGCCTGGAATCGCTCAAGGTATGACGACCCTGTCACTCGTTATTTCAAAATGGTGCAAGTCACCGGCTGTTTACAAACAAGAAAAATACATATTGTACACCTGGATGTAACATAATGTTGTATATATCAATTATATCTCAGTTTTAAAAATGAGATTAAATCCTTAAAGTGTGAAAAAAATAAAGTTGCCCCAGATTCTGAAATAAAGCTTCTGAGGATCCAGTCTCTTCCTCCTCTCTGCCCCTCCAGCAGAGGAACTGAGATGATCCTGTTGAAATGATCAGGTTTTTGCAGGGGTGCAGGCTGGATGGAAACAGTCCCCTGAGTGTAGTGTTCTTCTGACTGGAGTCTTGTCACTGCCCAAGCACACGGCTCTCTGTTTTACAAGCCCTCCCTGGGTACCAGTCAGTAACCAGCTCCATATTTGGGTCTGTTTTACAAGCCCTCCCTGGGTACCAGTTACTAACCGTCTCCAGATTTGGATTGGATATTTCCAGACTCAAAAAGCTCTGAGAGACCCGGGTCATTCCATAACCATGGTCTTTCTAATTCTAAAGGAGTCCATGGGCTGCACTGTAGTAGAGTGGACATTCGCACCAGCGTGGTCAAAGTTTGGCCCTAAAGCTCAGGGGCTGAGCTTTGACAGGCCTTGACTTTTGTTCCTTTCAACATTATTATTATTTCATATTTCATATTTTATAATATTTATATTTCAATATTATTATAATTTATTATTATTATTTTGAACACTCTGGGCATAGGCACAAGCAATGATGAGTAGCCCCCGCATTGTAGGCAAGCTGGTGAAAGCATGAGGGACATGCCGTGGAATCTCTGAACCAGGTGACCATGTTGGGACCCTGACTCTGCGAGTCACTGTCTATGGGACTTAATTCCCCTGGGATTGAGCTTGCTCCCCTGCAGAATGACTCCCACTAGGACGGACCTTGTGCAGATGTGTAGCCGGTAAATGAGTTAACGACTGTAAGGTAGTTAGAACAGTGCCTGGCCTGTATTTTGTGCTCCCTGTGTTAGCTCTTCTTGTTAGATGTGCTCTTCTACAATTAACAAAAAGGGCTGTGATGTGGCAGCAGTTTAGAAGAATTTAGAATTTTGACCCTATTGCTACTGAACAATGTCTCTTTTTTTAAGATTTTTAAGTGGACCATTTAAAAAATCTTAATTGAATTTGTTAAAATATTGTTTCTGTCTTATGTTTTGGCTTTTTGGCCATGCGGCATGTGGTATCTTAGCTCCCCAACCAGGGGTTGAACCTGCACCCCTGGAATTAGGAGGCAAAGTCTTAACCACTGGGCCACCAGAGAAGTCCCTGGACTATGTCTTGGAAGATGAATGTGGGAAGACCTGAATTTCTCTTTCTCTCATCACAAATAAGGACCACATGTTGGACATTTTATTTTTGAGTGAACTTGTCAAATATATACACCTTTATTTCCATTTTTCTGCTATTGTTTCCAGTGGCAAATAAGGCCTATGGATTCTCAACTCCTCAGCTGCTCTGTCTTTATCTTTTCTCTACTGATAGGGCCAAAGGCTCACAAACTACAATTCCCAGACTCCTTTGCCTACTGCTTCCTATCTGTTTCTGCCAACGGGAGGCTCTGGCAGGAGACCCGAAGGCAGGAAGGAAGCGTCACAGTCTTGGTTGTCACAGTGGCCACGGGCTCTGCATGATGCTGTTTCTCCTTGGCTCCTTCAGACCTGAGCATTGCAGTGGTTTCCTCGGGTGACATCACCTCTTTTCCTCTTCCAGCCTTTCTAACACATTTTAACTATTCCCTTGTATTAAGGTACCTCTGTTTGAAACACAAGCCGATCCTAAAGGAAGTCAACCCTGAATATTCACTGAAAGGACTATTGCTGAAGCTGAAGTCCAATCTGTTGGCCACCTGATGTGAAGAGCCAACTCATTGGAAAAGACCCTGATGCTGGGAAATATGGAGGGCAGGAGGAGAAGGGTGACAGAGGATGAGGTGGTTGGATGGCATCACTGATTCAGTGGATATGAACTTGAGCAGACTCCAGGAGATAGTGAAGAACAGAGGAAGCTGGTGTGCTGCAGGCCATGGGACCACAGAGAGCTGGACATGACTTAGCGACTGAACAATAGCGACAACGTCTGAAATACCTGGACTCCTCTTTTTTCCTGTTGGGCACACTGATATTCCTAAGCGGCCTTGTGGTACCTGCTTCCTAGTTGACAGCAATCGTTGTTTAAAGTACTTAGATACTTGACAGCCCAGCTGAAGTACTTTGCTGTTCACTGTACAGTACTCAATGAAGTCCTTTCTTTTTGAGTCTCACAAATAAAACCTATCAAGATTCACATGAACATATGGACAAACAGACACTGAAGAATAAAATGAAAGAAAATACCAAATGCATTTTATTAGCTCTCATTGCATAACAAATCATCCTCAAACAGCATCTTAGCAACAGGAATCTTTTATCATCCTTCATGGTTTCTCTGGGAATGGAGTTTGAGAGCAGCTTGACTGGGTGGTCCTGACTTGAGGTTTCCATGGAGGTGCAGTCAGAGATCAGCTGGGGCTGCAGCCATCTGAAGTTAAGATTGGCTGGAGGACCTGCTTCCCAGGGGCTCCCTCATGGGGCTGCGAGTCAGTGCTGGGGGCTGTGGGGAGGATGCGGTTCCTTTCGATGTGGACTTCTCCGTAAGGATGTTTGAGTGGCCTCATGGCATGACAGCTGGCTTCCCCCAAAGAAAATGATCTGAGAGATGGAGGAGGAAGCTGCAAGGCCTTTTCTGACCTCGCTTTGGAAGCCATGCATCATTACTTCATTGATATTATACTGGTCACATGAGGCCAGCCTTGGTTCATTGTGCAAAGTGACTACACACTACACACAGGCATGTAGTCCGGCAGTCGGAGATCCTTGGACGTCATCCTAGAGGCTGGCCACTGCATGCACGGTCGTCGTCTACACTTGAGGGGATAAGCTCATAATTTGGGTGAAAGGGAAGCATGGAGAATTCTCTTTTTCATCAAACAAGGAAGCAGGAACTGATTTCAAGAGTTCCTTGGATGAGAGGGAGGGAGTGAAGGGAAGAACATGAGACTTTCATGTCCCCCTGTAGCACACGAGAGAACATAAAAGCTAATGAAATGTGTAGGAAGCTGTTCTGAGAAGCACGGAAAGGATATACCAAGGAGGAATTGCTTCTTTTCTCTTTCTTATTGTTGTTAGTCACCAAATCATGTCTGACTCTTTTGAGACCCTATGGATTATAGCCTGCCAGGCTCCTCTGTCTGTGTTTCCCAGGCAAGAATATTGGTGTGGGTTGTCATTTCCTTCTCCAAAAGATCTTTACAACCCAGGAATTGGACCTGCATCTCCTGCATTACAGGCAGTTTTGTTTTGTTTTTTTTTAAAAAACCACTGAGCAACCAGGGAAGCCCTTTCTCTTTCTACTCTGTTTTAGCTATTTTTCATTCATTTCATTTTATCCACATTGCTATGGGAATGTCTGTTCCTTTGATTCTAATCACTGGATGGACTTTATTGCACATGTCCAACAGTTTTATGTCTCTCTTCTCCCAAGGATAAATACCCAGGTTGCCAGAGAAGTTTCTGAGGGAGAAAAGGCATTAGCAAGAAGCATCTCAGATGGACTGACAGCAACAATACCTTTCTTTATCCTTCCAAGATTATGGCGTGCAACCACATGTGTGTGAGGCAACAGGGGTTGGAAATGTTCTTTCCTCCATAAACATTTGAGCCAGGTTCAGTGCTAGGCATCGTGGGAGATGCAAAGATGATTGAGACACAGTCCCTGACCTCAGGAAACTTCTGGTTTAAAGACAAAGCTGATCAGCAGACAGCTAATTCTAGTACAAAATTAAAAACAAGCAGAAGTCAACAGAAGGGATACCCAGTAATTCTGACCAGGGGGTCAGAGAAGGATTCATGAAAGATGGAGCCTGAAGGAGTCTTGAAGAGTAGGCTATCCATGGGTGGAGGGAGGTGATGGGGGAACTAAGTGAGCAAAGAGTGCCCCTGGGGAACAGCTCAGGGAAGGGCACAGAGTCCTGAGTGGCTGCAGGGCATGGGTGGAGGTGTGGAGGACTGTGGATGGGGAGGAGTCTGGCAAGATGAGATGGACCAGATCCTGGGTGCCATGCAGGGAGCCTGAATCATTGGGCAATGATTCAGCAAGGGGAAGGAAGTGGAGCTTCCTGAGAAAGGAAATGCTGTGATCACAATCATGCAGAAAGAAGAGAATCATGCAGAAAGAAGAGAATTCAAGATACACTGAGACCAAAATGCATATTACTGGCTGGAGAAAGGACGGTTATTTTCATTTTCCCCTTTTGGGTCACCTGCGGTTGCTAATTTTCCTACAGTGAGTGTGGATTCTTGGTAAATTTTAAAATAGAACACATAATATAATTTTTATATGGTTAAATGCAAATGGGGTGAAGGAAGGAGGCCAATGAGAAGGATGTTCTGTAGTTGAAAGGAGAAAAGATGGAGGTGGGGCTGACCGGAGAGGGGCGGGGCTGGGAGGGGCCTTTGGGGCGGGGCTGGTCTGTGGGGCGGGGCTGCGAGGGGTGGGCCTTTGGGGCGGGGCTTCGAGGGGCGGGGCTGTGAGGGCGGGGCTAGCAGAGCAGGAAGGAACGCTGTCTTTCCCACGTTTTTTCCAACGTGTCCTTTGTAGGCTGGGCTTTGCTCCAGGAGGTGGATGGAGAAACAGGTCGGTAGTAGGGGGACAGAAGGATGAAAAGGGGGGTATCTTTTAGACTACCGGCGATTTGTGTAAGTTGTAGATGGCATCACTGACTCAATGGGCGTGAGCCTGAGTGAACTCCGGGAGTTGGTGATGGACAGGGAGGCCTGGCGTGCTGCAATTCATGGGGTCACAAAGAGTCGGACACGACTGAACGACTGAACTGAACTGAATTGAAGCTGAGGAAAAGGAGCATCTGGAGAATGAGATACAAAATGGCAGAGACAATTTAGTGCCTCAGAGGCAGGATCCTAGAGCAAATTAGAGTGAATAAGGTCAGTTTCCCAAGTGCAGTGTGAATGTGTGTGTGTGTGTGTGTGTATCTCTTAGAGAGGATACATATGAATCAGAGAATATAGGAATAAGAGACTGTGTCATTATGAATTTTGGATTTGAATACGCATGTATAGCAATCCCCGAAAATAAAGATTTGAATAGCATGTAGAGCAATCCCTGAAAATAAAGATTTGAGCCGTTTATTTCCTGCCATTTATAAAAGTGGCAAGGGCTATTCAGGAAGGGGAAAAAATATACAACACATCCAATAAACAAAGCAATTGAGGACATGTAGGTGGCTCTCTAATTTTGTTCATAAGAGCAGGAAATAGTGCAGAAAATCGGGCAGGAGAACAGGTACGCAGGAAAATGTACTGGCCCGAGGCTGCTCGACGAAAGGCGGCCAGTGTGCACGGCGCAGGTGTGGAGACCACGCGCTGGGCAGAGAGAACGCCTCAGAGGCTGGTTGGCACACGGGCAGGTATGCTCACAGCTCCTGGTGGAGTTGGCATTGACGAATGTGCGGCCCACACTCCCGAGATGCTCTTCGTCCCTTTCAAGGTTGCCTGTTTTGAAGAATTTGTATTTGGCCAGAGTTAAATAAACTGGTTTGCTTGGGATTTCCGTCCTGCCTGAGGGAGGTGCAGTTCCCCAGCCCGGAGAGGGACCGGTGGAAGAGGAGGGTCCCAGAGCCATTTCTCACCGTCATGCCGGGAAGAGCCACAGACCCTCTGAGGCCTGGGAGAGATGAGGCCCCCAGGACAGGAGCCTTGGGCCACTCCGCCTGTCCATCAGGCTGAGCTAATGACCCGTCAGGCCTGCCCCTCTGGTTTGCTTGCCTCGTCTCGCTTCCTTCTTAATCAAGACGAGACTCCCGCAGTGGTGTCTTGATGTCAACAAACCAATTTGTGACTTGATTAACCCAGACGGACAAGTGTGTCCTTTTCGCTCCTCTCCTCTTTAGCAGGTTTGGACTCGTCTACGGCGTTTCTCTCCATGTGGAAGGCAGTGCCTGCCTGTGGCTGCGTGGCTTTGCTTTTCCTCATGTTTCTCTTACTCACTTCCCATTCTAGACTCCCAGGGCAAGGGACTCATTCCAGGAATTCCACGGAGATTGGACCCACTTTGGCCTTCCCTGGTGGCTCGGCTGGTAAAGAATCCGCCTGCAATGTGGGAGACCTGGGTTCGATCCCTGGGTTGGGAAGACCCCCTGGAGAAGGGAAAGGCTACCCCCTCCAGTGTTCTAGCCTGGAGAGTTCCGTGGACTGTATAGTCCATGGGGTCGCAGAGAATCGGCCAGGACTGAGTGGCTTTCACTTTCACTTTCACCCACTTCCTTCTGTCCTCTAGGTCACATACAAAGTTGGAAACCCCACCACCATTAAAAAAGAAAAAAATCATCCCAATACCTGATTTTTCCAGGTGATAAGGTGTGTGGCTAAAATTAGATGCTGTGATTTATCAAGAGAATAACCACCTGGTGATGCGTTCATTTCACCGAAGTCCTGTCAAACCGTCTATCTCTGTACATGAACCTCTCATACCTGAGCAGGCCTGTGAGTGGCTGATACAGAAACTAGTAACTCACCGGCCTGTCTCCGAAATTCCCGGAGGAAAAGAAGGCTTTTGCAGCTAAAAGGGACACAAAATGGAGAAGATAAAGCTTCTGTACCAACGCATGGTAAAACGTCAGTGCAAGTTTTTGTTTGCTTGTCCTTTGAAACTCGGTCCCTAAAGTCTTCTTTCCTTCACGTGTGCCACTTCCACCAGGCTGCCACCATCCCATCCCCAGGTACCACCCAAAACTCAAAGAAGGGCCCTGAGCAGATCCCAGCAAGGGTTCTCTGGATATCTGTAACATAAAAAATCAGATTTGTATTGGATGGGAGGGGAGTGTGGGGGAGAATGGATACATGTATACATATGGCTGAGTCCCCTTGCTGTTCAACTGAAACTATCATTGTGAATAGACAATGCAAATAAAAAATTTAAATAAAATCCCCCCAAATTAGAATTTGTCTGACTCTTCTGTTTGCAGCTGTGACACATGACCATGAACTTGGTGGCTTGAACAATGCAAATCTCTAATCTCAGAGTTAGTGCTGAGGGCCAGAAGTCGGGCATGGATTTCACTGGTCTAACCTCACAGGGCTGCATGACTCTCTGAAGACTCCAGGCAAAAATCTGTTTCCTTGCCTTCTCCACTTTCCAGAGGCTGCTCAGATTCCTTGGATTGTGGGCACCTTCCTCCAACCTCAAAGTCAGCAAAGGTAAGTGGAGGCCTTCCTACATCCCCTGACCCTGCCCTCTTCTACTTCAAAGAACCCTCATGATAATATTGGTCCCTCAGGGGCAACCCAGGCTAACCTCCCTATTTTGCGGTCAACCCATTAGCAACCTATCTCAGTCTGCAGCATTTACTTTCCTCTGCCATGTAACTAACATTCACAGAATCCAAGGATTAGAACTCTTTTCAACGTCATTATTCTCCCTATCATAGAACTCCTGTTTCTTTCTTTCTTTTTTTTCACTTGTGCTATCTATCTCGCTCTTGGCTCAAAATAGTAATAGAAACAGCAAAGTGAAGTCTTAAAACAGGTTCCCGAAACAGATGAATGCTCACATTTCAGCTCTGCCTGCTGATTTGGGGCCAATTTCTAACCTCTCTCTAAACCTGTTCCTCATCTGTAAAGTGAGGAGAATGCAATCTCCTACAGAAATTAGTGCAAAAATGGGATGATGTTGGCAAAGCTTTAGCATAATGGTTAGCGTGTATTATGTACTCCATGAAAGTAAGTTAGATTTTTTAAGGAGCGAAACGGAGTAAGTGGGGAAGAGACAAGAGACAGTGTAACCCGGGTCTCTGTAGCCCCATCCTCCTGGTTTGCTCCCAGTTGGCCTCATCGGATGGAAAAGAGTTCAGCTGTCATTTTGGGGATGCCTCCCTTCCTCACTCTCCACGCCATACAGGCCAGGAGCTCCAGCCGTGGCACTGGCCCACGGATCCACGGGGGTCATGCCTTAGTGGAAGTGGCCGAGACCCCACTCCACCTGCCCTTGGTCCCTGGCCAAGGACAGCAGGATCCACACCCTCAGCTCCAGGAGGTGTGCCTATTAGATTAGCGAGAAAGTCAGCGGTTTCCAGGAACAATTAGGCCTGACTCTGCCCTTGCTAGAGGGAGGAGGACAGAAAGTTTAGCTGGACCTTCCCCACCAGTTGGGTGATGGTGGCGGTGGTGGCAATCAAGGCAGAGGGGGCCCAGAGCACCCAGTGCAGAGCTGCGAAGTGTGGCCTCCATGAAGCCACCGTTACCTACTGCGCTGACAGACCCAAAAAAGTGTTGACATACAGTGTTGATGAGGATGTGCGCGAACGAGCAATGTACTCTTTGGGAATGTAATGAAACATTAAAAAGATTAAAAATACATACACATTTAAAAATAAAAAATAAACACATATACATACCTTCTTGTTCAGCAATCCAAATTTGAGGGGATCTAATCTTCTGTGGGGGAGCCTGGTGGGCTGCCGTCTATGGGGTCACACAGAGTCGGACACGACTGAAGCAATTTAGCAGCAGCAGCAGCTGCAATCTGCTGTGTGGATCACAATAAACTGTGGAAAATTCTGAAAGAGCTGGGAATACCAGGCCACCTGACCTGCCTCTTGAGAAATCTGTATGCAGGTCAGGAAGCAACAGTTAGAACTGGACATGGAACAACAGACTGGTTCCAAAAGGGAAAAAGAGTACGTCAGGGCTGTATATTGTCACCCTGCTTATTTAACTTCTATGCAGAGTACATCATGAGAAACGCTGGGCTGGAAGAAGCTCAAGCTGGAATCAAGATTGCCGGGAGAAATATCAATAACCTCAGATGTGCAGATGACACCACCCTTATGGCAGAAAGTGAAGAGGAACTCAAAAGCCTCTTGATGAAAGTGAAAGAGGAGAGTGAAAACATTGGCTTAAAGCTCAGCATTCAGAAAACGAAGATCATGGCATCTGGTCCCATCACTTCATGGGAAATAGATGGGGAAACAGTGGAAACAGTGGCAGACTTAATTTTTGGGGGCTCCAAAATCACTGCAGATGGTGATTGCAGCCATGAAATTAAAAGACGCTTACTCCTTGGAAGAAAAGTTATGACCAATCTAGATAGCATATTCAAAAGCAGAGACATTACTTTGCCAACAAAGGTTTGTCTAGTCAAGGCTATGGTTTTTCCTGTGTTCATGTATGGATGTGAGAGTTGGACTGTGAAGAAATCTGAGCATAGAAGAATTGATGCTTTTGAACTGTGGTGTTGGAGAAGACTCTTGAGAGTCCCTTGGACTGCAAGGAGATGCAACCAGTCCATTCTAAAGGAGATCAGCCCTGGGATTTCTTTGGAAGGAATGATGCTAAAGCTGAAACTCCAGTACTTTGGCCACCTCATGTGAAGAGTTGACTCACTGGAAAAGACTCTGATGCTGGGAGGGATTGGGGGCAGGAGGAGAAGGGGACGACAGAGGATGAGATGGCTGGATGGCATCACCGACTCGATGGACATGAGTTTGAGTGAACTCTGGGAGATGGTGATGGACAGGGAGGCCTGGTGTGCTGTGACTCGTGGGGTTGCAAAGAGTCGGGCACGACTGAGTGACTGAACTGAACTGAACTGAATCTACTGAAGAAATAAAAATACTGGTAAGCAACATTGTTTCAACAGGAATCTTTATTACAACAATATTTGTAGGACACACAAATAAAACTGGAAAAGCCTGAATGTCCATTGATGGGTGGAAATAAATTGTAGTATGGTTGTCTAAGAAATATTGTGTAACTATTTAAAAGAAGGAGCTATAGGTTTAGCTGTTGATCTTGAAGGATTAGTAGAAGAGAAGTATATCATAATTCTGTAAAAGTGAAAAAAAAGCCCACCCTCCATATGAGTATATGTCAGGATGTGTTTTCACGAGCTGGGGAGAGGTGTATGAGAATATACTTGTTAACATTAGTGCAGGGTGGGTTAATATTCTTGGCTCTGTGTAGCACTGTATTACATGGCTGATTACAAGGAATGATTCCTTTTTCTGGTTTAATTTTGAGAGAGTGGTTTAATATAAATGGCGGGGGGCAGGAGTGGGGAGAGAAGCTGTGGGGGAGGCTTCTGGAGCAGACCCTTTAGTGTTGCAAGAACTAGGGACCCCAGATTGAGGGTTGGAAAGCAGTGAGGTCAGGGGGCTGGCCTGGGCTCCCATGCCAGGTGGGGCGGGGTAGGGTCTAGGGACACAGATCCTGTCCAGAGGCTGACAATTCAGGAAACTTATCTAGAGCTTCCTAAGAAGACCAGAGCAGGCTGGAGCACTGGGTACCCTGTAGCAAGAGGAAATTAAGCTGCTGGCCTATAAAGGAAGGGGCTTCTCAGGTGGCTCAGTGGAAAAGAACATGCCTGCCAATGCAGGAGGCGTGAGTTGGATCCCTGGGTTGAGAAGATCCCCTGGAGAAGGAAATGGCAACCCACTCCAGTATTCTTGCCTGGGAAATCCTGTGAACAGAGGAGCCTGGTGGGCAACAGTCCACGAAGTCACAAAGCATTGGACATGACTGAGCGCACGCGCGCGCGCGCGCGCGCACACACACACACACACACACACACACACAGCGCTATAAAGGAAAGGTGCCTCACAGTATTAAAGGCCGTAATGAAGCTCTCCACTCCAGATTATTTTAAAGAATTCATTAAGACCATGGGGTCAAGCCTGTGTGGAGGCAGGAGTAAACCAAGAATAATAACGTCTAACAGTAGGTAAGAGGCGTGTAGCAGGAAAGTGCTTCATCTACGTCATCACATTTGAGACAAAGTACAACCTCATGAGGCAGGTATGACCATCCCCAAGGAAACTGAGGTCTGGAGGGGTTGAGGAATCCAGCCTTGGTTATGTGGTTGGTGACAGGTCTTCTGGCTCCCTGAAGGCATGTCCTTCCAGGGTGAGAATCTGGATGCAGGGTTTACACTCCTCCTTCTCCCTGTCCTTCCTTCCCTGAACCGGGGCTGAGTGGGGGACATTGCCTTAGTCTGGCTAGGCAGCACAGCTCCCGGTTTCTTTCTTTCTTTCTTCCTGGCTCATTCTATTTATTTTTTAAAATTTCCTTCTACTGACGTATAGTTGATTTGTAATGTTGTGTTACTGCCGTACAGTGAAGTGATTCAGACATATCTGTATGCATGTATATACTCATTAGCATATTCTTTCCACAGTGGTTTATCACAGGATCCTGGATATAGTCCCCTGTGCTGTGCAGTGGGACCTCGTTGTTTATCCATCCTGTATGTAATAGTTTGCATCTGCTCATCCCAAACCTCCAGTCCACCTCCCCATCCCACCCCACCCCATCCCACCCCACCCCGCCCTCCCTCCCTCCCTCCTTGGCAATCACAAATCTATTCTCTATCGGCCCAGTTTTTTCCTTCTGGTATTTGGGTTTGGTACCCAGACTGCCATGGTCCCAGGAGATGCTGTTCTTCTCCTTCAGGGAAAGCTCCAAACTACATCATTGCATAGTTCCCTGCCACGCAGGCCTCGGCAGGCATGGACAGCGGCCACCAGTGACTCCTGGGAGAGCAAGTGTGTGCGTGGCTCCCGCCTCCCACTCTGTTTTCACTCGGGGCGAGGGGTGAGGCCACAGTCCTTTGATCTCCTTTGTTGGGAAGGAAGGGAGGGGTGGCCGGGAGCCCCCCTCAGGCCCCTGGGGACAGGGAGGTGGACTGTTCCAGAGTGTGGACCCCTCAGGTGCCCAGCTGGTCCTGCCAGGATGGAGCCCCTTGTGGGGGGCGGGGAGTGGGAGAGAGAGGAGGGCTGAAGACCTTCCGGAAGCAACTCTGCCAGGCTTGGAGGGAGTTTGGGGAGGGAGAAAAGGCTTCTCTGTCTCCTCTATCCATCCATCTGACTCTGGACTCCCGGTGCTTTCGCTCAGCCTGCCCCGCTCCCGCCCCCAAACCCGCCCCCCGCGCGGCCACTCGCCTCTCCCACAAAGAATCCGTCAGAGTGAAAGGATTTCCAGATACACAGAAAGAAAATCTCCGTGGGGAGCCTCGTGCAGATTCGCTTTTCGGAGGGACCTGAATGAGAACAGGCCGCAGGCTCATCTGTAGCCCCGCCTCTGGCCCACAGCTCTGGGGTCTCCAGCCCAAGGCGACTGCCTCTCTCCAGCCCCTCCAGCCCTACTCCTGGGTCAGGCCCCCCGTCTTTCTCCCAGGCCTGAGTCCTCAGTTTGCACGCCCTCGGCCTTCTCCTTCCCTTGCACTTTTCTGCGCCCCCCTATACATCCATCTCCCGAGGGCTCGGGCTGAGCGGGGACTCTGGAGCGGGCCTCTCAGAGGTTTTCCTGAAGATAACCAAGCATCACACTCAGGTGGGCGGACTCCTGTGTCTTGAGTCTACTTGGACAGGGGGTGGAGGGCAGGAGGCCCCTTCCCCTGTCCCAGGTCCTCCAGTGCAGTACCAGGCCCAGGTGGTCCGCACGGTAGACCCCATCCCCTTCCGGCTTGATCGTCACTCCTCACCGCCGCCCCCGCCCCCGCCCCGCCCCTCCGCCTTGGGACTGACTTGCGGCTCACCTTAGTTAATACCTCCCTGAGCTGGGATCAGGGCTTACCGCGATACTGCTTAAAAAAAAAAAAACAAAAACGGTAACACCAGCTAACATATGGAGATGTCATCCTGGTTAAACAAATTACAGTCGAAGACGGCGTGATAATAACTGAACAATCACCGCAGCTAGAAGGAGCGGCCTCTAACCCGCCAGGTGCGCCCCGCGAACCTGGGCTCCATCCAGGAGCACGTGAGGGTGGGCCCGGGGCCTGAGACAGGGCGAGGGAGCCCCTACGCGGCACCCAGCTTTCGGGAGGCTCCCGGGGAAGATCCGAGACAGGCCTCCCTCGAGGGCAGCCCCGCCTGGGAGGCCACAGGAGCACCAGGTCCTGCAGACGAGGGCGACGGAGGACCCTCCCTCCGCCTGGTCTCCTTGCAGACCTCGGAAGAGGTTGATTCCCAGGGGGGAAGCCCGCGCCGTGGCGGGAAGGGGCGCCTTCCGTGTATCCCAGGGGTCTCCGCCCTGCCCTCTCAAGCCTGGGGAGAACGTCGCGTGCGTTTTCCTTTGGCGAGCAAGGGGCCCAGTGGTGCGCGCTGGTTCGCCCCCGTTTTGGGGGCCGGAAGAGGCATGACTAGGAGGGAAAATGTTAAAGCAAGAATGGCCGGTGTAAGCCCTCTTTCTTTCCCTCCCTCCCTCATTAAGTAGATTCGTATTTAAAACAGGCTCAGACATTTTAATTTGAATTCCAGGCGCTGAGCTCAGGTTAGAATCATGCCATTTATACTGAGACCGAAAATTACCATTGAAACTAGAACCAAAGTCTATTTTGCCAAACAACCAGAGTTCCTCGGTGGGTGACCACTGCGCGCAGGCAGCTAGATCTTCTTGGGTTTGGCCTAAGACAAGGGATGGGCAGGAGAGCTGGCGGGTTGGGCAGGCGGCGGGGGAATATGCCCCGGAGGGGCGGGTGCGGCGCGTGCGTGGACCGGCCGCGCTAATAGATGCCGCAGTTCAGAATCCTCGCAGCTTCCCAGCGCTCGGGGCGCAGGGGCGCATGTGTTGCTGGAATTCAATCCGTGGGGGGAATGCAGATTGCGCTGCGACCCACTGGGTTTGATTTATGAACGGTTACTCCAGCGATTGTTTACACATTGCATTTCAGGGCCCCCGCTCACCCCTTTAGGAACCGGCGCCGGCACCGGCGGCCGCCTCCGCAGCCTCCGTTGCGGTCCGCCAGCTTCCGCACCCCACCCCCCCACCCCCCCCCGGCCACGACCTCCACCCTCACTTTGTCCAGGAAATCCGACTTCGCCGCCCTGGAACCCGGGGACCCACGTTCGGCTCTGCCTCCCGCAGCCTGCTCTCCTCCGGCCGTCCCAGACCCAGGGCTGCTCCGCCGAGTTTACTCGCGGGCCGTTACTTCTCCGTGAGACCAAGCCGGCCAAAAATAGGGGAGGTGGAAGCAGCTCGCCTGCGGGATCGATGGGGCCCTCGCCGTTTCAGCTGAGCTGTCTTATTAATTATGAAAGGACTCGCCCGATCCCTGCCAGGGACCACGCCTCTGGCCCCTCCGCTGGAGCCCTTAATGGTGGTTCCTCTGAGAGCTGCCTTCGGCCACCGCAGAGGAAGCGGCGAATCGCGAGCAGGGCTCGGCCGGCAGGCCGGTGCTCGGGCTTCCGACCCGCGTGGGTCCGCGTGTGCATTCTCAGAGGCGCGCAAGGCCAGCGCCCCCAAACCTCCCCTAGGAAGGACCCCTGCCTTTTGGCTTACAGAAGTAAAATATAGCTTCCCCTTTCTCTTAAGCAAACACGATTTCAGGGAAGTGGCAAGATGTTCTGGTAACCCACGGCTTGAGGACGGTAGGTTATCAGATGGCTGGTGAGCTGGTGAATTTACCACCTGGCATCCTGTGTCCCTTCAGGGAACCCCAAGAGAACTCGCCAAGAAAGTAGGCTTGGGGCAGGAAACAGAGGACACCCCTATTCAAACAATAACTTTTATTTTATACTTCTCTATACTTTGTAGCAAATCTTTTTTTTTTTGCTGAATTTAATTTATAATAAACTTTTTAAATTACATCTCTCTCTCTTTTTAAAATCAAGGCTCTTTTATGTCAAAATCTTTTTTTAACTATATTTTAGATTAACATTTAACATCCCCCCCCTTGTGATCTATACCGTTGGATATTCAGGTATTACTGTATGTGGAACAGCTAAAACAAGAGGGAAAACCAAGGCAGTGGACTTAGAAAGATGCATCAACACGAGCAGGTAAAGCTTAACCTTTCAGTGACGTCAGCAGCGTTGCTTCTGGCAGCCTGTACCTCTGACCCGAGGTTTCCTCAACTCCCTCCCTCTCCCCATCGTAGCCTTGAAACACAAGGCCAACCATCTGTCCTTTCACTTTTCTCGAGGAGAAATGTGCAGTGGAAATGATCAAAACAAGATTCTGTGTTAGAAAGACAGTGAGCGTGAATTATTCACGAGATGCTGCTCTCTTCAATGCATTTCCCTGGCCTTCTCCTCTCCTCTTTCCTGTTAGGAGGAGCCCATCATTGGTCATGTATTCACATGATTAATATAGTAGGCGGCCCAGGGCCGTTCCTGAGATTCTTGTGCCAAAAAAATAAAAATTAAAGAAAAAAAAAGAATGGGGTGGGTTTGCCGTTTTCGTATTTCTGTGTGAAGACGGACTGAAGCTGAGGTCCGAGTTTTGGCTGTGCTCGCTTGCTCACTGATCGGTAACATTTGGCAAATGAAACACAAGGAACCAAACGAAATCAGAAAGAGAATCAGGATTTCCCACAATTCCCATATGAGTGTTTTCAGCATCACAGAGAATCACAACGTCCCCAAAGAACGTATGGATCTTCCTCTCGGTTTCCGGGAGCATGGCGTGAGTGCGGGCGCGCGCGAGGGGAGCCGACCCGGCGCTCAGAAGGAAAGCCAGGTCGCTAAAGCTGCCGAGAGAGACACCAGGAGCACGGGCAGCGCAGGGAGCAGGGGCCCCGCCGCCCCGTTGCCGCCGCCGCAGAGTTCGAATAAGCTGCCTTGGATGTTGAGATTTTTGGATTCTTTTCTCAGTTTATCCCACATATCTTTCGCCCCTTCTTGGCAATCCGTAAGGGCCGTGACCGTGCAGCTGTGGAAATCCTCCCAGTATCTGGCGAGGAACAGAACAGAGCAGAAGGAGGTTCACTGTGGGCGCGGACAGGACCCCGGGCCTGCGCCCCCGCGAGTGTCCCCCTCGCGGCCCGGCCAAGCTCCCGGCGACCCTCCTCTCTGCAGCCCGGGGCGCCCCGTCTCTCTGCCCCTTACCCCCTCCCCCGGGACCTCGTCCCGTCCGGGGAGCCGCTGTCCAAGGTGGGGCCGCCCCTTCCCGGTCGGGTTCCGCGCCCACGGCGCCGCGCTGGCACCTGGGCCTGCGCTGACAGATTGCCGGCCTCGGCGGGCACAGCTAGGAAAACAGCGCTAAGCCGCGCAAGCTGCCGCCCATTAATGCCTCTTGGCTTGCAGGACGGCCGGCCGGCGCGGCGCGCGGCCCTCCCCGCGGCTCCGCGCCCCCCTCCCCTCGCCCTTCCTTCCCCTCCCTCCATCTCCAAGCCGCCGCGCCCGCTCGCCTCGGCCTTCCGTCTCCTCCGCTCCGCCTTTTGTCTCCCGCTTTCCTCGTCTCCCTTCTCTCCCCTTCTTTGTCTTCGTCCTTTTTCCTCCCCTCGGGTTTCCCCCCGGGTCCCTTCGTCGCACCCTCCTCTTCCTCGCTCGCTTCGGTCCTTCGCGGCCCCTCGCCTCACCCTCCCGGCTCGGATCCGGTGCGGAGACGGCCGCCCGCCTCTGCCTCCCCGGAGTCGGTGAGTGCCAGCGCCCGTGCCCCCGGGCCGGCTCCCTCTCTTCCTCCAGCTTCCTTAACCCCTAGAGCTCAGGCCCTGCGCCCCGGGTCCCTGCTCTCCCCGACCCCTCACCCCCAGGCCTTTCCGCGGCCCTGGACCCCCGCGACCTTCGGGAGGTGGTGCCAGCCCCCCGCCCCCAGGCGCAGGGCCCGTGGCCAGCGTAGAGCCCGCCGCGCCTGCCTTCGAGGGGCCGGGCTCCCAGTCCTCCCTGCTCGCCTCTTCCGGAGCCCGTGCCTTCCTCCGCCGCTCTATCCTCCCGGGCTCGGCTTCTAGCCCCGCCCCCACAACCTTCATCCAACTTGTCCTTTTTTTTTTTTATTGCCCCCCTTTTCCTCTGAAAACCCAAAATAGATCTCCAGACTAAATATAATTCCAACCCGTGATCGATTCCTGGGCCGCTGTCTCCTTTCGGGGCTGGGTCGATCCGTGCCGTCTTGCTAACTCCGGTCTGGCTCCCCCTTCCCCAGGGCCCTTGGTGTCAGGTCACCAGCGAGGGCCCTCCACGAAATCTGTGCGTTCTTTCCTCCTCTCCCTCCTTTCTGCTCACCGGCCTGGACTGTAAGCACGCTGAAGGCAGGCTTTGTCCTGGTTTCCAACTCCCACCCCGTCTTCTGGCTGACAGTCAAGTTATAAAGGCCTGTTGGACTGCCTCGAGCTCCGACTGCTTTCTAATGACCTCCGTGAGTCTCTGATTTATGAGGACTGCAGGGCCTGGGGCACAGGCCTTCCAAGTTCCTCAATTTGTAATAAATACTGAGATTTAGAGAAATGGAGAGGCGGCAGGACAGCTCTCTGCATAATTACACCTCCCAAAGGACGTTTCAATCTCTCCTTTCTTTATGCATGCCCAGATAGGGACCAGGTCTTCCTGGAAGAAAGATTGGTCAGGGGAGGACAGAATCCAGGTGGGTCTGAGAGGAGGTGGGCTTCCCTGGTGACTCAGATAGTAAAGAATCCGCCTGCAATGTGGGAGACCTGGGTTTGATCTCCAGGTTGGGAAGATCCCCTGGAGGAGGGCTTGGCAACCCACTCCAGTATTTTTGCCTGGAGAATCCCCACGGACAGAGGAGCCTGGCGGGCTGTAGTCCATGGAGTTGCAGAGTCGGACACGGCTGAGCGACTAAGCACCAGCACTGAGAGGAGGCGGCCTTCAGTGCCACCAACAGAGTGGCAGTCTCGGCCCATCTGTGGTCTGCCACCTCTGGGAGGGCCCCGCCCCCCGCCCCATTTCCATTTTCCTGGTAAGAAACCAACAGCTTGGAATAAGTAAATTCTGGCAAATGATGGAGGAACTGAGAGCTGATCTCTGTTTACGCTTTTGCCCATCTTTACAGGTACTTTCTTCCCTGTCATCAGACATTTAGGACTAAAGCAGGTGGGTGTGCATTCCAGACCCAGCCTTTTGTCCCTTTCCTGATAGGAAAGTAGCAGCCACTTGGCTGCTGTGGCTTCTGGTGGACACCAGGGTATTGAAGAAAGCGTGTAGCAAAATTCACTCCCATTGAACTACTCAGTGCTTAACAAATAACATGCCACCCCCAAGGAATTAGGGAGAGAGGAAGGACTTGAGAGTGTACAAAGGAGGGTGCAGAAAGTGGTCACTGCAACCTACGGGAAACAAGGAACACCTTTTACCTGGGCTTTACGGGAAGGGCTGTGATGGGGGTGGGAAGGGTTACAACTGTTTTGAAAAATAAAATGAAAGTGTGTGTGCATGTGTCTTGCAGAAAAGATGGGGGTATTTCTAAGGTCTGCCTTAGCTGAGATGTGACTGACCCTCCACAGTACTCTGCTACCCTTATTTGCCATTGGGAGCTGTGCTTTCTAGCCAGGCTCTGGGCAAACACCCCTGGGCCTTGTTGGGCCCTTAGCTGCCCTGGGCTGGGGACACCTTGCAGATGCAGGAAGTGGGGGGATAAGCGAGGAGGATAGCTACCCTAAAGCTCCAAATTGGCTATAAACTCCACAGAGATGGTTACTGGACATTTGGGCAAAGCCATCTGCACAAAATAAAATATTCTTTCAGTTTCTCTTCGAAAGAGAAAGAGGGATCTGCACTCACTTGCTGCCAGTGAAGTTTCTTGGCCTGTGCCAGAGGGGAATTTTATTAGAGGAAGGGGACAAAATAGGGGAGTTCCTTTCCTTTTAGGCAAACCTGATAGAACTACCTAAAACGCCCCTCAAGCCAAACCAACTGTTCTGGTTGAGGTGCTCCTTCCCGCAGCAGGAGAGGAAGAGGAAGAGGGAGAGGGAGAGGAAGAGGAAGAGGGAGAGGAAGAGGAAGAGGAAGAGGGAGAGGGAGAGGAAGAGGGAGAGGAAGAGGAAGAGGGAGAAGAAGAGGGAGAGGGAGAGGAAGAGGAAGAGGAAGAGGGAGAGGGCCTCAAAGCCTGGAGAGGGGCTGCCAGCAGCTCTCGGAGGTGCCCCCTTGCCCCTGGGTCTGGAGGTTCCAGGGTGCGGGTTGCGCGGGCCTCTGTACGCACGGTCAGGGTGCGGAGCGTGGGACTGAGCCCCAAGGAAAGGATCTTCCTCTGCCCATTCCAGGCCACAGGGTCCCCTTGGGCAGGGCAGGCCCCAGCCAAGGCCTGAGGGTGGGAGGCGAGGTGCCCTCCCACCTCCACAGTGCGCCCCCCAGCACCGAAACCTCGCGCAACAGAGAGGACACTTACGTGCACACGGTCTTGATGTTCGTCTTGTCGTCCAGGCCCTGCGGGTAGTTGGCCATGCTGTCGCCCAGCTTGAGCAAACAGTCTGAAAAGCCCTTAAAGACTGCATCGCACTTGCCCGCTGCTCTCACGGCCTGCACCAGGTACGCTGCGGGGAGCAGGGGACACTGGTCAGCGGTGCCACCACCCGGCCCCGGAGCCCCGCAGCCTGCCCCCCAGGACCCAGTGAGCATCGCCCCATCCAGCCGTGTCCAGTGGTGCCCAGGTTCGGGGCGCACCAGGGCCAAAGGTGAATGAACGGTGGGGCCCGAGAACGACCGAGCTGCACGCAACCCAGCGTCTTCTGCAGGTGGCCTATGTGCGCGCGTGTGGGGTTGGGGGAGTCCAGGCCTTTCCTATTTCCTACCGTGCGACCCCTGCCTGCATCGCTCTCCGCATCTTTTTCGGTTTCCTTCGCTCTGTCATCTCACCTCCCCCGCCTTTTTATTTCTTTCTCCTGGCTCTCTGCTTCGCTTCCCCAACACACCCTTAGCCGGCCCATCAAGGCTCTCGAAGGCTTCCCTTTTGTGAGGTGATGGAGGGGTGTGACGGCACAGTGCAGGGGTGAGGAAGGGGCTGGGAGGCTCAGAGCTGGGCGCAGCGGAGGGCCACGTCTGTGAACAATCCCTGGGCTTGGGGCCCGCTGCTTAGTGGGCGCTGGGCAAACACTGCTGAACGAATAAACAAATTCTCCGGAAGCCCCCAGCATCCACTGACTTGGATTGTTTCGTTATAACAGGGATTGTCTACCGTGGAGTTCCTAGTGAGGTCCTCGTCAGCAAGCCCTACACCCCTAGACTGGGAGGGGGAAGGGTGGTCCCGGGCAGTTAGGGCCTGCAGGGTCAGGATGTGTCCGAGCTACTGACCCTGGGTCACCTCCCCGGAGGCCAGATCCCCGAGGCCTGTCCCTTGCTTCCCTCTGCCTTGCTCAGCTCCTCGGGAAAAACCAGCCCGGCTCCGCCAGCTAGCGACGAGGCGCGACCCTTCCTCTTCAAGCCCCAGCTCTGCAGCTGGGGGCCGGGTTGGCTGCCGCCAGGGGATCTCGGCCTCTGGCTCGCGGCTCCCTCCAGAGGGGCCGGGGTCGCAGCCGGGGCGGTGGCAGCAGGTGGAGGAGGAAACCCAGGGGACACCGAGTCCTTGATGCTGGTCTCAGGTCGGCCAAGCCCCGAGGCACGGGACCCGAGAGATGGGCTCCGGGCGGCGGCTGCACTGCCGAGGCCCTTTCTCTCCATCCCAAGGCACGAACCGAGCTGAAGATGCCTAAGCCAGCGGCCAAAAGCACCCTGGGCGCCAGGAGTGCGCAGGCGAAGCGCAGATCTGCGCTGCCGGGCGAGGGAAGGGGAGAGAGGGGCCTCCAGGGTCCAGGCCCTGAGCGCCCGCCGCTTCCAGGCGGCGTTCAGGGCGCCACGGCTCGCGTGTGCCTCCCGGGAGGAACGGACACCTCACCGCCCCCAGCCGCCGGTCCTTGGGCCAGGAGCAGGCAAGTGGGAAGGTGACCGAACCCGCAGAGGCCTCCGAGAGCACACCATTTGCAAACTGCTGCAGGGAGAGCGGGGCGGGCCTTAAGCTTTCTAATCCGGAACGGGAAGCTCGGGCCGATACGTCAACCTTCGTCAATCTCCCGGTCCCCTCACGAAATAGCAAGAGCCCTTGGACTGCAGTATCAGCTAGAACACTGAGCTAGAATGAAAGAATAAACGAATTTTTGTTCTAACAGAACGAGGGCGGATGAAATGAGCCCTGCGCGGCGTCCCGTGTAAACCACACCGCAAGCGCTGCTTTGCAGCGAGTAAAGGAAATAAAATACAGTCCATCCTCTCTCCCCGGACCCCAATCTCTTCTCACCTTCACCCCTAAAACTTGGTGGCGAAAAAGCAGCACCTAAGATGCACTGACAATATTTTAAAGGGGAATTGGGTTCTCCGGGGTCGGGGAGCGGGCTGGGGGGACGCGGGAAGCGCTTCTGCCGTGGTATGTTTTCAGGGGCTGCTGGAAAACCTTCCACATCGCGCATGTGTGTGTGCGCGTGCGTGTAAAATAAGTCGTGAAAATTTCTGTCTTTTGCAACTCGGACTCCTCAGTCTCTAGTTGGCTGGGGAGGCCGGGGGCTTGCCCCCGGGCGCGTTTGGAAGGCTCCTGCAGCGGGGCAGATCTCAGTCCGGGCGACCCTGGCTGTCCTTCCTGAGCCCTGCTTCATCGAGGCTCGGGCGGGTGACCTGGGCTACTTCCCTGTCCTCCACCGTGTCCGTGTCTTGTGCCATCTCCTTCCGTTCATTCATTTGTTCGACCTCTCATTCATTCCAAACTTCCTCCCGCCTAGTCTTCATTCGCCTTCACCACCCCTCCACCTCCCCCTCTTTGCCCAACCCCCATTTTTCTTGCCAAATGTCAGTGATTTGGGACAGCTCCCAGCCATGAATTAATAAAGATCGCGCCTCCGGTTCGGGAAAGGGCAGGCATTCGGGAACAAACACGCTCAATTTCAATTCCACAGCCAACAAATGGTCATTTCCCGGCTGAGGTTAATGTGTTTCAAGCGTATTTCACATGCACAGTCTCTGTGTTTTTTACCCCGTTCAAAGTAAGGTTATTTCTCACAGGGAATGCAGAGTCCCAAACCTTTGCTGATTACAAGCCCTATATCAAAAACAACTGCTGTCTCCTGCTCTGTAAAAATCTGCAGTCATTGCAAAAACCACATCCACTTATTTCCAAGATCTAAGGGATTTGTTGCAATCAGAAATGTTCTTTATTTATTGCACCTCTTTGCATGAATGTCAAAGATTCAAAACATCAAATCATTTCTTGGAATTAAAGGAAATGCCGCCGACATCCTGCCTCTGTACACTCTAAAATCCCTAAAATGTTCATGCAAAAAGGAAAATCAGATTCTGAAAATCCTGTCAAATGCATAAAAACCTATTGCAAAGAATCCATGTTAATGTCTAGATAACTCCAAAGCCTGTTTGTTCCACATTTCTCATGAAGAAAAATGTTATTCATTTCATCTCTTGCCCCAACCAAACCAATTCCCTAAAGCACCCCCCTCCCGCAATACTGCAAGGATTTGTCTGCAAAGAATGCTACAGTCTCAAATGATAGGAGCCAACAATTCCCTCCTCTCCAGAAAACCCATTTGAAGAGTTTCTATTTTTTCTGTTGTCCATTCTATTAATAATCTGCTTCACTTTCACTTTGAGGCTACATTAATTAATGCTCTGACCCAGCAACAGAGAAGGGAGTTTTCTCGTGTTCCCTTCCATTACGCCTTCTTTATTTTGGATGGAAAAAAAATATGAACTTTCAAAAGCCCCAACGACAGTGGAACTAGGACTCAAGATTCCTTAACATAAAATGGGGACTATATAAATCCATCCATAATCAATCCCAAACTAGCAAAAATTACAAACACCCAACACCACATATTGCAAACACTTCTTAACCCTTTCCCGTATATAACATACAGATGCCTGTGTGGAAAAGAAGAGGCAAACGTGCATAGAAAATTATATCCATATATATTTAGCTGAACTCAAGCTCCTTAATGATAAGCGTATTAAAAGATATACTCTGGGGTTCCCTATCATTCTCAATTTGCCCCCCAGCCCTGTCTGAGGTGCCCGGTGTGAACGCTGCAGTTAGGATATGGGGTGGGGGGGGGCGGCGGGAGAATGACAAAGTTCTAAATGCAGCAGTCTGAGCCCCAGAATATCTTTGCATTCTGCACATAAACTTTCCAGTTCTAGCTACCTAGCCATCTTGTTCCTGCATTCACCTTTCGACCCTTCAAAATAAAGCCTTGCAGCATGGCAGGGAGCAGTGCATTTCCCCAAAGCGCACCAAACCTGGAGCACCCAAGAGAAAGAAGCAAATACGGACGTGCGCTTTGTAAAAAGAGAGGAAAGCCCCTCCAGAAAACAGCCCGCCGCACACACTTCCTGGCGAACATTTGGAGTCTCTTCTCTTTTTTTAGCAAAACCAACCCGGGACGCGCCAATCCCTAGGAGCCATGCCCCCATCCCCGGGGGTTTGCCGGCTTCTCCGCACCCCCGGGCGACCGCGGGCCAGTCGGTCCCCCCGGGTGCCTCGGGCCCTGCCGCCCGCCGCCCTCCTCCAGCCCGGCCCGCCGTCCACTTACCTATTTGCACCGCGAGGATCAGTGAAATATATCTGCCGTTCAACTTAAGTCCCATCCTACGTTTAGTCAAACCATTTGCGACCGCAGACCTTTAAATAGTTAGTTTGGAGAACGCGGGGGAAAGCTGAAAAATAGGCATTGCCAACAAGTTCCAGGAGCGACGGAGACTTTATGCACGGGGAAGGCAGAGGGAGGAGAGAAAGAGAGGGAGCGAGGAAGGGAGAGAAAGAGAGAGAGAGAGGCCGAGGGAGGGGGAGAGCTGGGAATGGTTCACTCCATTAGGAGGGGGCGGAGGAAGTACAGCCTCACGCCCACGAGCCGGCCTGACGTGGGGGATGACACGAAACGATTTTTTTTTTTTTTAAATAAAGACACCTTGGTAGAGAATCGCCATTTATAGTCATCAGAAGCTCGAATTAATCAGTTATCTCCAATTAATGCGCTGTCCGAAGAGTTCTCGCCTCTCGGGGGTGGGGTGGGGGGGACCACTTCCCCAGCTCGGCGGCCACCCCCGCCTCCTCGCTGTTCCCGGGGCCCCCCCAACCCCGCCCCCTCTCTGCGCAGAAGCGGGGCTCCCTCTCCCCTCCCCGCCTGCAGCCGGGTAGTCCTGGCGCGCCCACTCGATTGTTTCAGCCCGCTCCTCCACCAGCTCCTGGGCGAATCCAGCCCCCTCCCTACGTTGCAGCGGGGTTCAGAGGAGCAGGAGCTGGAGGGGAAAACAGCTCAGCTCTAAGAACCTGACACCCCCACCTGCCCCCTGCGCTGGCCTGCTCGCGTTCTCCAACCCTGCGGCTGGGCTCAGGGGCACGGCCTGGAGCGCGTGAGCGCACACTCACGCACACACACGCGCGTGCCCGCGAACCCAGCGGAGCGCCCCAGACCCTCCCGCACGCAGGGCCCGGAGCGCGCGCACACGGCGGGGCCCCGGGGTTTACTCTTCACCCTCGGGGCCCCTTAAATGTGCACCGCGTGCCCTCCGTGATGCCCGCGCGGGCAAGAGGCTGCTTCTAGAGACTCGGCATCACCTATCTTGGGGAGCGGGGAGAGCCGGCAGGAAGGAGCTCTGCAAAGGCGACTGTCGGATCAAGGGATTTACTAACTCTCAGACCTTTGGGAAATTTCCGAGGCGATCACTAGTGTGAGGGGTTCCTTCAGATCCTGATGCGCCTCTTGAGGTTTTTTTTGTTGTTATTGGGCCGCACAAACACGCGCACACGTACCTCACGTACGCACACGCACACCCGGATCCACACACACCTGCACTGTTTTGGTGCTCGGGCGCAAACCCTTGTAGACGCAGCCTTCTCTGCAACCAAGCGCTTCTGCAGCTGCGCCTGTGCTCCTGAGAGGTGCTGCTACCCAGCAGCGTGAGTTAAGGATGAGAAAGGAACAGAGCTATTTTCTTCCTAAACGCCGTTAAGCTTTGGTTTCCTTCCCTTTCTCTGCACCAAGAGAAGCCTAAACTCTAGCTTCTTTCATCACATGCTAAGGAAGCAGTCGGCCAACTTTAAGCGCATGAAGAGAAAAAAGAAATGAAAACGACCCCTTAAATCTCCCTAAATTACAGGAGAAAACGAGATGTTAAGTGAGCAGTATCTATGCAAGTGGTTAAAGTGACATCGAGTCGAATTCACTTTCCCCTGGAGCCGCGCCATCGGCGCTCTCGTCTCTTCGGGGATGCAGAGACGGGGAAAGGGGAAGAAGGGGCGAAAGGGGAGCACGGGGCCTGACTGCGGCACTGTGTGACCCGCACCCGCCGGATCCCGGACCCAGAGGTGGGGGCCTGGGGGCGGGGCCCCGTATCCCACCCTCCCTGACATCTCCAGGCCTACGGTCTGGGCGGCCGGGCGGTGGGGTCGGGGCTGCGCGCCTTTCCAGCGTCCCGGGGCCGTGTGGTCGCCCCGGGTGTTTCCTTTCCCTGCTCAGGGAAGGCGCCTGGAGGAGCCGAAAACGTGGGCGGCGGGGGGCGGGGCGGGGGCTGGTGGCGAGAGGGGGGTGTCCCTGGGACCCGCCCCCCACGCCCTCCAATGGCGAGGCGAGAGGTTGGCCCGATGGGTGGGGCCTCGGGGGAGCCGCCGCAGGCCCCGCCCACGGCTCCGCCCCACCCCCGGGGCCCCACGCGCGCGCCCCGGCCCCGCTTGGCCCAGACTTGGGGCTCCCGCGCCCAGCCCAGATTGCTGCGGGGCCCGCTGTTGGGGGCGGCGGGAAAAGGATGTATTTGTCCTCAACGTCCTTGCCTTTTTTCCTGTCCACCCACTCAGGAGCTTCCAAGAGTGCCCTGGGATTTCCCCCACCCTGCCCCCTGTCATCCGAACTTGGGGCACTGGGGGCGTACGAGCAGGCAGAGCTGAAGGCCTAAATAAAGCAGAGTGAAGTCGGGGGTGCGGGGGTGCGGGAGGTCTGCGCATGCGCACAGCCGCCAGCGTCAGGTGGGCGCGTGCTGAGGGGGGAGGGGCGCCGCCCCTGGGACCCCCGCAGGCCTTCTCTCCACTTTCGTCCACTTGCAGCCCAGCGTCCCCTCGCTGCTGTGGGTCGTTTGGAAAGTGAGAGTAGAGTCAGTACCACGCATAAATGATATGGGGTGAATGGCTGAAAGCAGATGCTGGTTTTTTTTTTTTTTTAATTATTTTTATTTTTAAAAGTCCAGGTCGTTCTGCAATTGGTACTGCTTTCGAGGTTGTTTTCCCCTAATCCCTTAGTTAAAGGATAATGAAATTCCTAGTTACCAACGCATGCTGGCTTTTTGCGAACATTGCGGGCAAAACCCATGGTTGAAGGTGGACTTGGAGAAAGTTTCCTCCTTTCTTTTTTTAATTTGAAACGTCCACTCCACACCATACTTGAGGCGAAAGAGCAGTGGACTAGAGTGGGAAGACGCAGGGAACCAGGCCTGTGTCGTCAGTGCTGTGATGACCGACCCTTGTCGGCCCCCCACCCCCGCTTCTCTGAGTTGCGGTCTGGTGATCTGAAAAACAGAGGAGATCGGACTAGGTGATCTCCAAGATGGTTTTCACCTTCGGGTTTTGTGAACAGGAGGTTTTCCAAAATACTCTGGAGGTGCCGCCCAAGGAATAAACGATGCTAGTTCCAGGCGTCTTCTTGCAGAGGACATGTTTCCTTTTGATAAATCATTTCATTTAAACTTAAAGAAACAAATACTATTCAGGATAAGAGAAAAAAAAGTCAGTGGTGCTGTTTGGATCTACATATCAAATTGAACCAGAGGTACCCCTGGAAGTTGGTCTGCATAATTAAGATGTGAATATACAAAACTCCTTGTCCCCAAGTCTACCAGGAAGAGACCATGGTCTCTAAGTCTGGTTGGCACTGCCTTTCTTTCTCAGTTGCTGGTTCTGAAGCCCCCGTCTCAGCGACAGGCAGTGTTCCACATACATGTAGGCGCCTGATGAGGGTTCGTGTGTTCTTGCATTGGCAACAGGGCAAAACATGGAGCAGTCCATTTCCCAACTCTCTCTACCAATCCATCGTAAGTGGGCCTTCAAGATGCTGCCACTTAAAACAACAAAAAAAAGCCTTTGAAATTATTTGCAAGAGCAATTGCCAGGGCTAACGAGGAAATTCTACCTTTTCTTGGGTCAGAAAAAAACCCACTGCTATACTAAAATGGATTGGTCTAACAATACATGCCACTCATAAATTTAGTCTGTCATATTTATGCTGTTTGTTGTTGCTTAGTCGCTAAGTCATGTCTGACTCTTTTGCAACCCTGTGGACTGTAGCCCGTCTCTGTCCATGGTATTTGTCTGTAGGCTCCTCTGTCCATGGGATTGATTCTCCAGGCAAGAATACTGGAGTGGGTTGCCATTCCCTTCTCCAGAGGATCTTCCTGACCCAGGGACTGAACCCCTGGTCTCCTGCATTAGCAGGTGGATTCTTTACCACTGAGCCACCAAGGAAGCTTTGTCATTTTTATACCTTCAACTAAAGTCCCTAATTAAAATACAACTATGAATGTATCGAAATAGGAAAAGGAGTACGTCAAGGCTGTATATTGTCACCCTGCTTATTTAACTTCTATGCAGAGTACATCATGAGAAACGCTGGGCTGGAAGAAGCACAAGCTGGAATCAAGCTTGCCGGGAGAAATATCAATAACCTCAGATATGCAGATGACACCACCCTTATGGCAGAAAGTGAAGAGGAACTCAAAAACCTCTTGATGAAAGTGAAAGTGGAGAGTGAAAAAGTTGGCTTAAAGCTCAACATTCAGAAAACAAAGATCATGGCATCTGGTCCCATCACTTCATGGGAAATAGATGGGGAAACAGTGTCAGGCTTTATTTTTTGGGGCTCCAAAATCACTGCAGATGGTGATTGCAGCCATGAAATTAAAAGACGCTTACTCCGTGGAAGGAAAGTTATGACCAACCTAGATAGCATATTCAAAAGCAGAGACATTACTTTGCCAACAAGGTTCGTCTAGTCAAGGCTATGGTTTTTCCTGTGGTCATGTATGGATGTGAGAAGTGGACTGTGAAGAAGGCTGAGCGCCGAAGAATTGATGCTTTTGAACTGTGGTGTTGGAGAGGACTCTTGAGAGTCCCTTGGACTGCAAGGAGATCCAACCAGTCCATTCTAAAGGAGATCAGCCCTGGGATTTCTTTGGAAGGACTGATGCTAAAGCTGAAACTCCAGTACTTTGGCCACCTCATACAAAGAGCTGACTCATTGGAAAAGACTCTGATGCTGGAAGGGATTGGGGGCAGGAGGAGAAGGGGATGACAGAGGATGAGATGGCTGGATGGCATCACTGACTCATTGGACGTGAGTCTGAGTGAACTCCGGGAGTTGGTGATGGACAGGGAGGCCTGGCGTGCTGCGATTCATGGGGTCGGTCACAAAGAGTCAGACACGACTGAGCGACTGAACTGAACCGAACTGATGAATGTATATGTCTTTTTTATTCAAAACGTCGACACCTACACCATATTGAAATATGCATATGAATTAAGAGGGGGAGGGAATTTTTGCAGTCTTCTGTTGCTAGGGGTCCTAATAAAAATCAGCTTTGAGAGGCTTGACTCTCCCTTTGCATCTACTGCTTGGTAAGGTGTTTTTTCATGTTTGATCACCACTTTAAAGTTAGTTGAAACTTCTAGGGCTTAAATATATGACCGGCTGAAGAAATTTGACTTTAGTGCAGAAATCTGAATCCCAAGAGCAAATGTTATGTTTGAAATGTATGCGTGTGATTAGCTTCATACTTAATAAGACATTTTATTTTTAAAAATCAACATTTTTATTATGAAATATACACACAGAGCCATGCACAAAACAAAGATGCAGAGGTCACAAAACAAAGGTGTGCCTGATCACAAATCGAATTATCTATGTGGTCCCCATTGACACCGAAACAGTACAGACAACCAAAATGCAAGCTGTCTTCCTAGGTACGATCCTAAGTCAAAAAAGTCAGAGACATTGTTGGGACAGTTAGCAACATTTGACTGCGGTTTGTGAATTGGACATCAGTTGGTACTGATGTTGACTTCCCAGTTGGAGAGTTGCGTGGTGATCACGGACAAGATCGTCCTCGCTTTGGGGGGTTCACGCTCTGGAGTACTTAGGGGAGATGAGACATCATATCTGTAGCTTGTTCTCTTAAGGTTCAGAAAAGGAATAGCGATAATGGGGATGAATAGACAGTCGTGGAAGAACACAGCGAAGTGTTAAACCCAGGGAATCTTTGGATGAAGGCATGTGGGAGCTTTTTGTAATGCTCTGGCAATTTTTCTTTATGTCTAAAGTTATTTCAAATTAGTTATTTAAAAAATCTATTCTAGATGGTTTAAGGACTTGAATAGTCTCCACCCCAATCTTTTAAAACTAAATGAAATATATAGATGAAAATTCTTAAATTTTTATTTATTTATTTAGCTGCATCAGGATCATAAGTTGCAGCATCTGAACTCTTAGTTGGAGCAAGTGAGATCTAATTCCCTGACCAGGGGTCAAACCTGTGCCCCCTGCACTGGAAGCGTGGGGTCTTAACCACTGGACCATCAGGAAAGTCGCTCTTAAACCTTAAATAAGCATACAAAGCATGACCTGGAAGAGATTAATACATTTGACCATAATAAATGAAAAACTTTTGTTCACAAAGTAACACCTTAAAGGAAATGAAAGGATACATTACCAAAATCATCAAGATTGGTATCAAGAACTAAAGAATTCCTTAAACCAGTTTTTCAAAGCCTGCGTGCGCTCACGTGCACGCGTGCACACACACACACACACCCCTTGAAATAAAACTGAGCAAAGGACATGAAAAGGCATTTCACAGAAGAGGAAGCCTGTATGGTTTATCGCAGGAATGTAAGCCAAACTGGCTTAATGTCCAGAGTGCTCAGTGTCTCTGGGCCTTTGGCCTCCTGAGAGCCCTTCCTTCTGGGATGACCTCACCCTGGTCCATCTGATGTTTTCTCACCACCGCACTTAAAAGAGGGGTTGCACCTCAGAAATGAGGGGCCTTCTTCTCAGCGAGTCTTCTTGGGGAGTGACAGAGTGTGACCCGTTCCATCCCCGGGGGATGTCAGCCTGGTTTGCCTGGCTGGCCAGGTGACTCTTCCTCAAATTCATTGCTCCCAATTTGTAACTGGTGAGTGTTTTGGGGGAAGCATTCTCAGAATACGTGGACTTCCTAGCCCTTCTCATGACTGCACAGGAAGGCCCTAGTGTCCACTGACCACTCCTGTCTAAGTCAGCCACCTGAGTGGTGGTCGGCAAATGGTGGGTCTCTATTTTCCTCATTTCTTCTACACTTGCTACTTGACGTTCTACAGTAGGAAGAGCTCCTTCCTTCCCTTCTTTCCTTGCACACTTTCTTTCCTCCTTCTTTCCTTTCTTCCCTCCTTCCCTCCCTCCTTCCTTATTTCCTTCAGTGGAATATGCTTTGGCTCCATTAATTTCTTTTACGTCTGGAGGAATGGTTGCAAGTGACAATTACAAGGTAGTTATTTGTCGTCAGAGAGTGAACGCTCCACCTGCCCGTCAGGACCTTGTGCCCAACACGAGAAAGGTCAGCTCTTTTCCCCAAGGCCTCTGGCTGTCACCTCTCCTCCTCTTAAAGTATTATCTGATTTTTAAAAACTGTGTTCAATTAATTCATCTGTTTAGAGTGTCATTTTACCAGATGCATATTTTTGCCAACTGTGCTTTTGAACAATGTGATTTCGTCAAGGGTTCAAACATGGAGACAGCCCTGACCTGGAGGCAAGGCTGGCTGCAAATGTCATCCGTTATTTTGTGAGCTCACTGGAGGGGTGCTTGGCTGGCAGCCTGCACAAGCATCCTCTCCTCGTCTCCATCCTGGTGAGAGGCTCCAGGACGCTGTTTATGAGCACACTTTTGGATAGACTTCCTTTCCGCTTGTGGGTATAAAGAGGCTCCTGGCGATAAGCTTTTCGACGTCAATCCGTCTCGCCCTGACAAACCAGCAAATCCAGCCTCATGGGTTTCAACCAGTAAGTTCCTGATGATCGTGAATCATTTATTAACAGAGTGGAAATGATCACACTGCAGGTCACTCTTGGAGTCAGACAGATCGACGTGGGATTTGCATTCTGGCTTCCTTCCTGAACTTATTTGCTGTAAAAATATGGTCCAGTAATTTACTTCCTTAGCTTCAGTTTCCTTATCTTTAAAATGGGTGTAAAAATATTGACCAGATGGGAGTTGTTGAGAAGAAAGCGCAGTGTTGTATTTAACCAGCTCACTGTGGGGAAGCGGGGCATGGAACCTTTTCTGCCTCCTGGGCTCCTGTTTTCAGACCATAGAGAGGGATCTTACCCTCCTCCCTTGGCAGGGGTGTGGTTTGGGGGGGGGGCGCGGATGCTCTGGAGTGGCACTGCGTCTCAATCTCCTCCTAGTTCTTCAGCGCCTGTTTTCCTGGAGTCACTTCTCCCGCGTGGCTCTAGTCACTGTGCTGTCTGTCACCTCTTACGCTGGACGACGGCCTTTGTTTCTAGGAGCCTCTCAAGTTGGTCTGCCTCTGGGAGGCTTGCTGTGTTCGTGGACTTGAAATCTGCTCTGCACTCTTCTTACCCCTCTCTCCTTCCAGAGGCACGTTGGCCCCAGGACCTAATTTGGAGAGGGAAGTGGGAGACCCATTTTACCCTCAAGATTAAGCCATCTTCGCGGCTACAGGGATGTATTGTACAGCACAGGAAATATAGCGAATATTTTGTAATTACTGTAAATAGAGCATAAACTTTAAAAATCGTGTAAAAGTTAAATAAATTTTTAAACAAAGCACTACATGCAGAAAAAAGAGATTATGCCATCTTCTCTACTCAAGTTTGACCTCTACTCAACTTAGAGGTTGGCACCCCACTCCAGTACTCTTGCCTGGAAAGTCCCATGGATGCAGGAGCCTGGTGGGCTGCAGTCCACGGGGTCACTGGGAGTCGGACATGACTGAGTGACTTCACTTTCACTTTTCACTTTCATGCGTTGGAGAAACAAATGGCAACCCACTCCAGTGTTCTTGCCTGGAGGATCCCAGGGACAGTGGAGCCTGGTGGACTGCCATCTATGGGGTCTCGCAGAGTCGGACACGACTGAAGCGACTTAGCAGCAGCAACTTAGAGGTTTGCTCTGAGATGTCAAGCATTTGCTCAGATGGATGAAGCTCTTCTCTGTTTCTCATCAGATTTGTGTTTCTGTGTGTGCTCTGCACAGAACCTCGGGCCAAGGGAGGGGTAACCAAACCCCTGATATGTTACAGATAATCACTGATCAAAGCATCATGTGTGTGTGTGTTAAACACATAACCCTGGGTTAACCTGGACCCCAAGCTTTCTTGAGGGAGACTGAAGAATTTGAATGAGCTTGAAGCAGACAAAGCTGGATTGTAGTTGATAAACCTTTACGTCAAAATGAATAACGCACAGTCTGAGATGGATGTTAAGCTGCTCTGTGGTTGCCTCATTGGGATTATAGGTTGTAAGTTAAATCGTGTTCTTCCAGAGAGATGTGTTGAAGTCTTAACCCCAGGACCTCAGAATGGGATCTTATTTATAGAGGTAATCAAGTTAAAGTGAGGTGGTTAGTGTGGGCCTTATTCTAATACCATCCTACCTTTATAGAAGGGAAAATTTAAATACAGCGACCGGCACGCCCAGAAAGAAGACGGTTTGAAGACAGCCATGCGACGATGGAGTCAGGATTAGATGTGACATCTTTAAAACAAGGAATTCCAAAGATTTCTGGAAAAACCTCCCGAAGCTACCACAGTCTGCCTCACAGACCCTTCCTCAGAAGGAACCACCCTGATGACACCATGAGCTTATGCTTCCAGCTTCCAGAGTGTTGAGACAATGAATCTCTGTCTTTCAAGCCACCCAGTCGGTGGCACTTGGTTATGGCAGCCTTAGCAAACTAACCCACAGGACCAGACCACACTGGTGGCGGTGGGGTGTTTCGCTAGAGGGAACAGAATTTGGGGCAGAATCAGCCTTGGATCAGCAGGTGAGGTGGGCCTTAGCCTGAGCTGAAGGAAGGGCTTCCCACCTTCTCTGGGACCAGAGGTCCACTGGGCGGAGATGCTGAGGCCTGGGGAAGCCTGGAGGGCTTCCTCTCCTGGTGGAAGTCCATCGGCTGCTCTGGCCGCAGGAACAGCTGGAGCCAGACAGAGCCCATGACAGTAGCTGGCGGGGCCATGGTTGCATATTGTTTTCTGTCTTGTATTTCCCTTCCATAACTCCTGATCCTAGGAGGGTGTCACAAGAGTCTACAGCTGTGTTGTGAGATACGATGCTCTACATCCAGGATGAAGGAGACAAGAGGTGCCCAGGAGGTACCACGAGAGGCACAATTGCTGTCCTGGGGCCCCGGCAGGCCCCTGGACGGGGTTTGAACAGGCAAGTTTGAAGGCCTTGTCCCTGGCCCATTGGGGGGTGGCCTTTTGGGAAATGCTCAGAAATATCTGGGGGAACTTTTTGAGGATGGATAATTCACAGCAAGAAATCTTGCCACATTTGAAGTGAATATAACTGGTAGTGGCGGTTTAGTCACTCAGTTGCTTTTGACTCTTTGCAACCTTCTGGACTGTAGCCCACCAGGCTCCTCCGTCCATGGGATTCTCCAGGCAAGAATACTGGAGTGGGTTGCCATTTCCTTCTCCAGGGGAACTTCCTGACCCAGGAATTGAACCTGGGTCTCCTGTATTTTAGGGAGTCTCCTGCACTGCAGGTGGATTCTTTACTGACTGAGCCACCAGGAAAGCCCGTATATAAATGGGACATATTCAGTTGAATGAGGGCATGTCGCGTGTCTTTGCTCAAATGATGTCCAAGGAGAATGATTACAGGCTTAAACTTCTATTATTCTAATTAAACAAAGCTGCCACCGAGCAGTGACTAGATTCTGCAGGTGAAGGAGGGCCACCTTCAGACCCTCAGGCAAGGAGGTCGGAGCCAGTCGAGGGTGGCTGCTCAGGAGCAGGAATCACTGGCCACTGTGAGGAGTGACAGCTGGCCGCACGTGCAGGAGGCCCAGTTTTCGCGTCTAAAAAATCCTTGGGGGCCGGTGGTGGTGGGGAGCTGGGTGATTTCTAAGATTCTTTCCAGCACTATAATTTCAAGCTTCTGGGAGGACAGAACTAGTAGATATCAGACCGAGAATCTGAGGCTATTCAATTTGAGGACAAACCACCCAAAACAGTAAAAGCCCAAAAGAGTATAAACATCCGTGGGTAAAGTCAGAGAGCCCTGGGGCTTCCCTGGTGGTGCAGTGGGTAAGAATCTGCCTGCCAGTGCAGAGGACACGGGGGCTCAGTCCCTGGTCCGGGACCCCCCACATGCCGCAGAGTGAGTAAGCGCGTGTGCCACAAAGAATCTGCCTGCCAGTGCAGAGGACACGGGGGTTCAATCCCTGGTCCGGGACCCCCCACATGCCTCAGAGTGAGTAAGTGCGTGTGCCACAACTCCTGAGCCCTAGTGCTGCAACTTCTCAAGTCCGTGCGCTTAGATCCTGCTGATTCTCCAGAAACAAGAGAAGCCACCACCTTGAGAAGCCCAAACACTGCAGAGAAGAGCGGCCCCTGCTCACAGCACCCAGAGCAAGCCCGCGTGGCAACAAAGACCCAGCCCAGCCAGAAGTAACTAAATAATGAAATAAAAAGTTATTTAAAAATATTTTCTGCTAAAAAAAAAAAATCACAGAGCCTTTACAGAGCATCTTCTATAAGACAGCTGCCCTCCAGGTGTAACAGGGGAGCAAAACGGACCTGGTTTCCAACCGCAGGTCTCTTAGGGTTTAGAAAGACACAGGCAAACACACTGAGGAATAATTCCAAGCTGTGAAAGGAGCTCACACTCCTGGTGTGGGAAAGAAGCAGTCACAGAAGGAACCTACTCTACACTGGGGAATGTATCAGTCCCCTAGGGCTGCGGTAAAAAACTACCACAAGCTTGGTGGATTAAAAGGACACACGTCTGTTGGCTCACGGTTCTGGAAGCTGGAGGCCTAACGTCACGGTGTCACGGGGCCATGCTCCCTCTAAGCCGAGAGCAGGTCCTTCCATGAGCTCTCCTGGCTCCCAGCGGTTGCGGCATCGTTGGCAGGCCTTGGCCGGTAGCTCCCCTCCACCTCTGTCTTCACGTGGTAGTCCTCCCTCTGTGTTGTCAAATCTCTCTTTTTTTATAAGGACTCTCATCATTAGATTTAGCAACCACCCTAATCCAGCACGAGGGCTACCCTGGTGGCTTAGATGGCAAAGAATCCACCTGCAGTGCAGGAGACCAGGGTTCGATCCCTGGATCAGGAAGATCCCCTGGAGAAGGGAAAGGCTCCAGTATTCTTGCCTGGAGAATCCCATGGACAGAGGAGCCTGGCGGGCTACAGTCCACGGGTTTGCAAAGAGTCAGACACAACTGAGTGACTAACTCTGACCCAGCACCACCTCATCTTATCTTGATTATATCTGCAAAGGCCGAATTTCCGCATCCATGAGTATCTGGGTTAGGACTTGAACAAACCCTTTCTTGAGACACTTCAGCGATCAAGGATGTTTTCTCTGAGGAGTTGATATTTAGGTTGAGACCTGAAAGAGAGACAGTGACAGCTGGGCAAAGAACCAGGATAGAAAATAGAACTTGAGGCAGGAAAGAGCTTGCATGTGTGAGTCTCGGTGAATCCAGCCGGGGAAGGTGGAGTAAAGTGAGGAGACAGCGGTACAAGGTGAGTTTGGACAGAGGTTGTGGCCATGTAGGCCACCTTCAGGAATTTGGATTTTATTCCAGACGTCCTGCGAAGCCACTGCAGGGTTTCAAAGGAGGGGAGTGTCCCAGGAGGGTGAGGTGGTGACCTGGTCTGGACAGGACCTGGTCTGTGCATCATAGAGTGAAAGGGGCCAGGAGGAGTGGGGACTCGGTGCAGGCAGCTCTCAAGGTGGCAGGTGAGACAAGATGGAAAGAAATGGATCCATTCTTGAGACTTTAGGAGAGCGAATCAACAGGATGGATCTGTATGGATTGACTTCTGATATAGGTCCTTGTCCAGAGGCATAAAGTGAGATTTTAGTGACTTGCACATAGGTTAAGTTAGGTCATCAACTTGACTTATAAAAATTAAGTAGTAGCCACATTAGAGCTTGAGTCCAATGCCTTTTACTTACTGTTGACAGAAGATGGTCTTGGGCCATCTCAGATGGTTTGACCTGAAACAATCTTTGTGTATATTCTGCACAGTGTGTGAATAGCGGGGATAGGTCACATGACCACCTAGAGCTCCAGTTGCTCTTGCAAAGTCAGGAAGCTGGCAGCAAAGGGGCTTGCAGACTTGCCTGGTCCAATGATCTGGAATTGAACACAGCATGCCCTTCAGAGAGACTGCTCTCGGGTCCCCCAGTCTGCCACTGGGTTCTGATATATAGCCAATGTTGTTGTTGTTCAGCCGCTGAGCTGCATCTGACCCTTTTACGATCCCATGGCCTATGGCCCGCCAGGCTCCTCCATCCATGGGATTTCCCTGGCAAGAATGCTGGAGTGGGTGGCCACTTCCTTCTCCAGGGGGTCTTCTCAATCCAGGGACAGAACCGGTATCTCCTGCACTAGAGGCAGATTCTCTACTGATGAGCCACCAGGGAAGCCCGTGCATCTTATGTCCTTCTCTTATTACCTCCCTGGCCTCTCTGGGGCTTGAGTTTGCTCCCCTGCCGATTATAATGTACAGAGTGGTTTTGCTTTGTGTGGCCCTTTGTGAGCTTGTATGGCAGTGGGCGGGTGGGTGATAGAGTATTTGGGATTCAGGCTCAACGTCTTCCTCTCTAGAGATGTTGTAAACTTGATGAGAAGCATGACAAATCCAGAAATTGGTCTGACTGATTCTCACATGAAGATTCAAGGACTGAATCTGATGACTCTCTTGCTTCTCCAGGTTGTAGTCCTCCCCCCAGTGCTATCTGGAATTGGTCATGCCAGCCTTTCAAATCACCAAGGACAGTAGACACATCGCCTTCTGTTTAAGAAAGCAGGCAAATGTATAATATATTTTGAGGGGATTTTCACAAACATAATGAAATCTTAAAAAAGAAAGCTTGTTTTCAACTCCAGTTTTCAAGGAGATTAATCTTTGTAGAACATGTTTTTTTTCCCGAGTATTATTGGAAAGAAGGCATTTCAGTAATTATAAGTGCCTTAGAAAATTAACTTGGACATCTCCCCCATGAACTGATTACTAAATTATGAAACCACGAGGGACTGCACATTGCTTAAAAGTTCAGCATGGGAACAAATGGCTTCTTAGCAAAGGCCACCCAAGGTCTAACATTTATTTCTTTGGAAATACGTCTAAAGCTGACGTGAGATGATCTCTTACCAGGCTTTTACAAGCATGCTGGCTGCATAGATAAGTGGGCTTTCATTCACAGGTGAGCAGCTAAAAGGGAATTCTTGTTTCTGCTCATGAAGAAATAACGACCATCTCCAGGAAAGTCGCAGAAAGGAAATCGGTGTTTCCTCTTACATGTCCTCCAAACAACAATAAAATATTTACCAGCTGCCAAATAAAAGGACAGATTATTCTTTAGATTCTGAGAACCTCACCGAGCTTTCCTCCCTGTACCCTTTGGCTTAATTGTTTAGTGTCTTGTCACATAACAGGATAAAAATGTTCCAGATACATATGACAGAGTGTTCCTAGTTCAAATATGCCTTGAATCGAGCCTGAAGTTGAGGTGACATTTATAGTCTCCATGAAATGAAGGCAAAAGTTGGAAGAAGTTGGAAGGTACTTGTTATTAATGTGTGTGTCTCAGTTTGGTTAGAAGCAGAACTCCTTCCTAATATTTATGTTGGAAGACAGGATCCGTCTGGTTGGAGTCCCTTACGTTTCTCAAGGAGTAACACGGACAGAAGGTGGAGATGGTATGACTTGCCCAGCGGTTTATCTAAGTGTCTTTCATTCTTTAAAAGCCAAGGAGTTGTTGACGATTCTGTTTCCAGCCTGAGTTGGTTTTAAGGAAAGGTTTTTCCTCCCTCCTTCCTCCTTACCTTCCTCCCGTGTTCTCTCCCTCCTCCTTCCCTTGCCTCCTTCCTTCCTTTAATATAATGCTTGAGTTTTATTATATTAAATACACACATAAATGAATGAATAAATACCAGCTACTGGGAAGACTCCCTATAACCTAGAAAGTTGTCTTTAGTAATACGTCATTAAATTCGGCAGCCGAAGAATAATTTATAATGGAGTTGACCAGTCAGTGAAGGTGCCACCTCAGGTTAGGCAGGGAAGAGAACATTCTTGGACTTGTCAGTGAAAAGTCGGTGTTCGCTTGACATTCAACTCAAAAGACCCACTTTGAGTGGCCAGAGATTCCCTCTCCTGCCTGTGGCATTCCTGTCTGAGTCCAGGCACCTACCCCGGCACGTTTCACTGGTCTCTCCCAACCACCATCACCCCATCTGCCGTCTGGAGGGCCAAAGAGATGATTTTGCATCAGTCTACAACCCCCGCCCCAACCAGTGCCAGAAAGTCGCTTGCACCCTAGGCGAGCTGCTAAGGCAGCGTGCAGTGTGGGTTTCCTGGGTCTTGGGTTTTCCATCACATCACATTGAATTTAACTGAATAAGAGAGATGGTCTGTTTTCTCTTGGATCCTGCCCACCGGTCACAGAATGGCCTTTGAAATGCTGCCGTCAAGCCATCTAGCACACCCTCAGAGTAGATTAGGGGTGGAGGGAGAAAAGGGGTGGTGAGCGCCGTGAGCCTTGCTCTTTTCCAGAGCTGAAGACAGACGGGGTTTACCTCCCCTTGGCAGTGTAGGTGTATGGATGTGTGGGACTCTTAAGCGATGTTTGGGGGTGTTGGGGAAGCCTGGTAAATGAGACTCAAGTTCACTCTTGTCTCTATTAACCAAAAGTGGACATGTATGCCTGCTAGCCTGAAAGCATGGACATCAGACTCAGCCCCACTACTGAGCATTTGCTCAGAGGCCATTATGAAACAACTGGAAAACGAGTGCACACCCCCTAGTCTGGGGGAGGAAGGCTGCTCGGACAACTTGTATTTACTGCACTCCTTTTTTTTCTGCACTTCACCTACTGCCCAGAATTTTTGATGTGTAGGAAAATGATGCTCTTTTCTTTCCTCCTTTTGGTGATGCTTAAGACTGACGTTTTACATTTTTTAAACTTTTCTGATTACTGGCAAAAATTAGCCATTAACAGGAGAAAGGGTGTAATTTAGATGATACAGAGTGTTTAATTCAGAAGAGAGAAAGCTCACAGTAGGCCCTTGGAGTTGGAAAGACCTTCTTCTCCAGATTTTTGTCTCCTCTCTTGCCACTTGCTGGATAAGATGCTTATCCTTTGGGCCCCAAAGTCGTCCCGGCTCATGACACCCCTCCACTTGCCGCATTTTGTAATGAGTGTAGGTAGGGTGACTGGACATCGTGATTTGTCCAGCACAGTCCTGATTTCTGTCTGCTATTCCAGAATAATTATAAACGGGTCTCCCTTTTACGTCCCAAGGTCCAAGTTAGTTTATAGATATCACTGAAATATAAACTGAGCACAACATAATCCAGGGTTTTTATGCCGTTGCAGTCAAATAAACATGATCTAGTAACTAAAAGTAATTTAAAATGTTTCTTGTGTCTCAGGAGGAACATGGAAGACTATCTGAATTGCAATCTACCACGACATTCTTCCGAAGTCACTCTCCCCTCTTCCCTAAGTGCCCCCAGGACAGTGCCTGCTCTAAAAATTTGCAAACAAAACAGCCCGGCTTTCCTAACACAAACGTGCACCTTTTATTTTATCTTCTCTCTCCCTCTCCATCTGTGTGGTTTCCCTTTTCTTTCTCCGTTCCCTTAATTCTGCTTCATGAAGCTGCCGAATGCAATGTGGCAAAGGGAGAACTCTCTTTCCTGGGTGAGGCGGGGTAAGATTCCTAACCGGCCAGAGCTGTCTTGAGCAGCTGGAAGTGAGAGGAGGGAAGGCTGAGAAATCTCGTCCGCGACTAGAGGTCGTCTCTGTCACAAGTTCTCTGAGAGGCTGGCTGAGTTCTGCATCCGTGCTCGGCACAGAGAGCTACTCGGGATGTATTTGATTTGTTGAAGTAGATCAAGGAGGACTTTACCTGGCTTTGAAGGAAGAGCAATATTTGAGTGGGGGTGGAGGCGGTAGGAAGAATTCCAGGGAAATAAGCATTAGGGTGTGTGGGGTTGCGGTTCATGTGTCGTGTGGTGGGATGTGACAAGATGAGAGATGGCATTGGATGCTCACGGGTGGTAAAGTGGAGAAGTCCATGGGCTCAGACAGCTCCGGAAGTGCTTTGGAAGTCTGGGGGAGAGCGGTGCTGCAGAGAGCCAGGTTAGGCTCACGAGCTAGGGCAAGACAAGGTGGAAATCATAGCTCAGATTAATCTGCCAGTTTCTTTTGGGGGTAGTTACTATGTTTGTCCTTTGGATGGCAAGGAGGCCAAACCAGTAGATCCTAAAGGAAACTAACCCTGAATATTCATTGGACGGACTGTTGCTGAAGCTGAAGCTCCAATCCTTTGGCCACCTGATGTGAAGAACCAACTCATTGGAAAAGACCCTGATGCTGGGAAAGATGTGAAGAACCAGCTTTTTGGAAAAGACCCTGACGCTGGGAAAGATTGAGGGCAGGAGGAGAAGGGGGTGACAGAGGATGAGATGGTTAGATAGTATCACCAACTCAAAGGAGATGAATTTGAGCAAACTGCAGAAGATAATGGAGGACAGAGGACCCTGGTGTGCTGCAGTCCATGGGGTCGCAAAGAGTTGGACACAACTTAGCAACTGAAGAACAACAACAGTTACTGTGTTTGGTACATTGGATTGCATTGTAATGGATAAAGACGAAAGTGAAAAGTGAAAGGGAAGTGGCTCAGTCATGTCTGACTCTTCACAACCCCATGAACTACAGCCTACCAGGCTCCTCCATCCACGGGATTTTCCAGGCAAGAGTACTGGAGTGGGGTGCCATCACCTTCTCCGAGCACATAGAAGGAACTCTATAAATGATGGTTAACACCATCACCGTCATCCTCATTGTCATCATCATCATCATCATAATCATTTTGATTATTGGGAAAGTTTTGAGGTAGGGAGACATGCTGGTGGATTAAGACAGGTGTTGTGGAAGGAAACAGGGGAGCTTCTCTGGGAAGAAAGGAGGCTCTGTGCATAAGGGCAGAGTAGTAGCAGAGGAGGAGATACTTTCCTCAGTGCCCCTTGGGTAAAGTTAGGACAGAAACTTATTTGTGCTCAGCATTAAAGATGTCCTCATATTCCAAGTGCCAACCATTAAAGAGACTGTGTCTCAAGGAAGTGAGCTCCTGGTGTCTGAAGAGACAAGCGAAATCCGGATGATCACCCGCCTGGGATGTTGTTGTTGTTCAGCTGCTCAGTCGTGTCCGACTCTTTGCAACTCCGTGGACTGCAGCATGCCAGGCTTCCCCGTCCTCTACCATCTTCCGGAATTTGCTCAAACTCATGTCTGTTGAGTTCATGATGCCAGCCTACCATCTCATTCTCTGTTGCCTTCTCCTCCTGCCCCAAGTCTTTCCCAGCATCAGGCTCTTCACATCAGGTGGCCAAAGTATTGGTGCTTCAGCTTCAGCCTCAGTCCTTCCAATGGTGGGAATGTTACAGGGGCTTTAATAAGCATGTGGAAGAGAGGAGTCATTTCCTTTGAGATCCTTCCTGCTGAAAGATTGAGGATTTGTACACCTTTAGAGCATGGGCCAAGTTAGTAGCAAATAAAATGGCACAGAGAGGTCGTGGTCTGCACCAGTGGTTCTCAATTGTGGGCCCTTTCATCCCCAGGGAACACTTAGCGATGGCTGGAGACGTTTTGGATCATTAAAACTCAGGGGAAGCTGCTATTGGCATCTAGTGAGTAGAGGTCAGGGAAGCTGTTAAACGCTATAATGCACAGGTCAGCCTCCCTCCAACAAAGGACTATCTGGCTCCAGTTTCGCTATTGGCGAGGTTGAGGAATGCTGGCCTGTAGTTTAACTTCTGTTGAAGAGTGGTGAGCGTTGCTGAATGGATAAACGCTGACTCTCATTCACCGGGTAGTATTTTCCTAAGTAATGAGCCAGAAATGCTGCCAAATATGCCCTTTCTGTTGTGGTTTTCACACACATCTCAAAGGTCCTTCTTTTTTCTTCAAAGCTTCTTTGAAGTCAGTGAAACTGGTTAAGAAATGCAGTGGGCGATAAGGACAAATGCTCTGTAAGAACTTGTTTGAAACTTAATTCTGGCTCCCATCCAGGAGGCTCTGTGGAGTGCAGTCTTGTATTCATCATACTTTCTGGAGGGTAAATGACTTCCCTGAAGGCTGAAGATGAATAAAGAAGGTTCAGGTTTCACAGATTTTTTTCTTGGTAACCTGGTCACTTCTTCATTTTGTACAAGGCTTACAAATGGCTGTGGTGACCATAGGTCCAGATTTGGTGGAAACAGTCATGGTTTGCCCATAATGTATTGGCGTGATTATTAATAGTACCTTTTTTTAAATCAACAAAAGTGTCCTGGTTTAGATAATAAATTAATATTAATATTATAAACGTAATATTAGTTAACCAATGGGTATTTTAACCATGCATCCACACCATTTTAAATAATATGCATTACTCAACTTTAGTGCTACCAGTTTAAAAATAACTCCTCAATAATGAGTAGTTTGATTATCACCATCATCATGATACCTACTTTGAATTACTTGTCTCAAATAGTGATGACCTCTGTCCTTCCAGCCACATTCCAGCCCACTTCCTGCTGTGATCCACTACCCACATGTATGACTTGCTTGGGCAGACCATGGACCCAGAATCAGTGGCCACTGGGGAAGGTAAGTCACTTGCAGAAGGCCAGCTGATCTTGCTCTGATCAACCCAGGAACATGTTTCTATAAGACACACATCCCTTCTCTAAGCTGTTAAGCAAATCCTTTCTAAATCGTGACCTCTCTGCATTAATTTTAAATCCGCTTTTGTTTTTTATGTCCACTTCTCAGCTCCATTTCCTAAACCACTGGCTCTTCCTCAACTCTGATTTCCAAAGAGCTGGTTCTGAAATGCAGTTTCATCGGTTTCCTGAAGAAGGTAGAAATGATGGATCCGATCAGGCAAATCTGTGTTTAACAAACGCAGTGCACAGAGTCTCCGCAGCGAAAACCTAAACAGAGAGTGATTTCTGCTCCGTGAAGCTTTCTGGCCAGAAAGACCACAAACCCCCTTCTACTCATCTAAGAGTGTATCTTTCCGGCATTGTTCTGTCCTATATTGTACTTCCGTCAGCTCTCTGGGGGAGAGGAATGCTTGTTCAGCAGGTGCTATGTATGTAAATTGCCAAATGCATTCACATTGCTGTATAAATAATGAACATTCCTGCATTCACAGACACTTTGATAGCAACAGTGATAATATATCTCCCTTATTTTAGCAAAAAAAAAAAAAAAAAAAAACCAAAACCATGTAGGTGAGAGTTTTACCTTGCTTCAGCATATAAGACATATTGGGCTGGCACAGGACCTTATTTTTCTCTGTCAAAACTCTTAGTGGAGCAGCCCATGAAACTGTTATCGAAAGGTGTGGGGTCTGCCTGCTCATTGCTCAAAAACCAATAAGCAGACCAAGCTGGTGGAAAGGAAACTGGCTTTATTTCAGATGCTGGCAACTGGGGTGGGGGACATCTGTCCCAGGGCCGACTGCCCCCACTCTGGCCACCACTGGGGCAAGAACATTTAGACACGGAGTCGGGGTACACGCAGAAACAGCACAGTCGTCTCTGCCGGTCGTCGGTGGTCTGCCGAGTCATCGTGGTTGTTTCAGGTTCAGTTACTCTCCAGGTCCACTGTCCATTTGTTCCATCTTTGAGGCCCGTTCTCAGAATTGTAGCAGCTCATGTCAGGGCTACAGTCTGGTCATCGTAGTTAACGTCTCCTTTTGATGTTTTAGTATCCATATGACAGCTCATAGGATATGGCTCTGACTATTATCTATAGCCCTTGAGAAGGAGCTAAATGTCCTTGTTTATGCTTAATGACTTGGAGAAGGCAATGGCACCCCACTCCAGTACTCTTGCCTGGAAAATCCCATGGATGGAGGAGCCTGGTAGGCTGCAGTCCATGGGGTCGCTAAGGGTTGGACACGACTGAGCGACTTCACTTTCCCTTTTCACTTTCATGCATTGGAGAAGGAAATGGCAACCCACTCCAGTGTTCTTGCCTGTAGAATCCTAGGGGCGGGGGAACCAAGTGGGCTGCCGTCTATGGGGTCGCACAGAGTTGGCCATGACTGAAGCGACTTAGCAGCAGCAGCATGCTTAATGACTACATTATTATTATTTGGTCTCCTTTGACTGTTTTCCCTTGTTTCTGCATTTCTTATTACTCTGATTAAGCTTATTCTTTGACTAAAGCTTTCCATAGACAAAAGGCAGGCAAAGGACGTTGAGGGGGCAAGGACCACAGGGTCCTGCTCTTTTTCGAGACTGCTCCTAAAATATGCCAATTGCTTAGAATGCGAAGTTCACTGGGCTCCATCTGAGCACAACCCATCCCCCTCCCAGTTGACTCTGCACTGTGGGATTCCCAGGTTAAGTTATCAGGGCGCTTCTTTTCCTGTGCCTTCCCCCTGCCCTCCCAGCCTAACGCGTTGCAGCACCTGTGTGGTCAGAAGCACGGACTTGCGGATCTGCTAGGAAACCAGACCTCCAGCTGTGTGGCCGCCGGCGAGTCCGCTCGTCTCTGCGGGTCCCGTACGCCCCACCGTTGTTGTCTAGTCGCTCAGTCGTGTCCCACTCTTTTCTATCGCGTGCGCTGTACCCGCCAGGCTCCTGCGTCCATGAGATTCTCCAGGCAAGAACACTGGAGTGGGTTGCCATTCCCTCCTTCAGGGGATCTTCCTGACCCAGGGATTGAACTCGGATCTCATGCATTGGCAGGCAGATTCTTTACCATGAGTCACCTGCTGCTGCTGCTGCTGTTAAGTCACTTCAGTCGTGTCTCTGTGCGACCCCATAGACAGCAGCCCACTAGGCTCCTCTGTCCCTGGGATTCTCCAGGGAAGAATACTGGACTGGGTTGTCATTTCCTTCTCCAATGCATGAAAGTGAAAAGTGAAAGTGAAGTCACCTGGGAAGCCCTCAAATGCTTTAGGCAAAAAAAAAAAGCTCATCTGATAGGGCCATTGTGGCAGTTACATGACAGTGTGTGTGTATGTCTCTAGCACCTGGAACAGAGTAACACAGAATAAGGCAGCGATTCTTCTCCTTTTCTGCCTCCTTCTTTCGTGTTGTTGTTGTCAGGTTTATTGAAAATATTACAGCACAGCTGCTGCTGCTGCTGCTAAGTCGCTTCAGTCGTGTCCGACTCTGTGTGACCCCATAGACGGCAGCCCACCCGGCTCCGCCGTCCTTGGGATTCTCCAGGCAAGAACACTGGAGTGGGTTGCCATTTCCTTTTCCAATGCATGAAAGTGAAAAGTGAAAGGGAAGTCGCTCAGTCGTATCAGACTCTTAGCGACCCCAAGGACTGCAGCCCACCAGGCTCCTCCATCCATGGGATTTTCCAGGCAAGAGTACTGGAGTGGGGTGCCATCACAGCACAGCAGAAAGACTCAGGCAGTTCCATGTGGTGTTTTGAGATTCATCCCACCTGTAGGCCAACTGACCTGCAGGTTGGACAGACTGCCCAAGTCCAAGGGCTTCAACGTTAGTGTCAGGACCTACGTCAGTGATTTCTTAATCCCGGGCTAGGGCCTCAGGCGTAATCGTCGCTCCTCTGTCCGGCCCCTCCTGCAGCTCGATGGAGACCCCTCTCACTGGGCTCTCTGAACCTGCGTCATCAGAGGTGGCTGTAGCCCATGCTCTTGCAGCAGAGCTTCTTGATGGAAATAATGGTGATCTCCTTGCACACGTGCTTGTTGGTGTGGAAGCCGTCGCTCAGGTGCGTGCAGTACTCCTCAGTGATAACCCCGGCTGACTTCTTCCCGGTGTTGTCGGAACGCAGCCCGTGTAGGCGGGTCCCTGGTACAAGAGCAAGGCGGCCATTCTCCCCTGTAGGTGCCCCCGCATCCTTGCCATCACACATCTCCAAGTCAACAGTCATCATCTGTTCCCATGGCCACCCTCCCAAGAGACGGCAAGCAACTTAGGGCAGGGGCAAGGCTTCTTCATCTCTACAGCTCCACACTCAGCTTAGAAGATAGTAGGCACTCAGTACATATTTTCTGAATCAATAAACTCAGGGAAGAACTTGACAGCTTCCAAGGGTAGCAGTTTATTGTTACCCGGTCTTCCTACTTAAAAAAAATCCCTCATAAGATTCCCAACTGGAAAGTGGTGTGGCTCTCCCGTGAGTTTGAGCACAGGGCTCATGCTGGCCTTGGGAGGACGGTCCCTCTGTCCCCACAGCCCCGGAGGAGATTGGTGGCAGCCCCTCTGGCGCGGAGGCATTGGGGCTCTGCCCAGGTCATGGTACCTGGCAGGGCCTCCAGCCCCTGTCGTCTGCTGATGGCCACGGCTACAGCCTCGTCTGGAGCCTTCCCTCCACTGACAGGAGCCCCTTGTCCACAGATTAGGGACAGCATGTCCACCCTCCCTGCCAACTAACCTGCTGCTGCCAATGACTGGCTGATGCTACTGTTGTTCAGTTGCCAAGTCGTATCTGACTCTTGGCATGCCAGGCTTCCCTGTCCTTCACTATCTCCTGGAGTTTGCTCAAATTCATGTCCACTGAGTCAGTGAAGCTATCTAACCATCTCATCCTCTGCTGCCCTCTTCTCCTGCCCTCTGTCTTTCCCAGCATCAGGGTCTTTTCCAAGGAGTCGGGTCTTTGCATCAGATGGCCCAAGTGCCTCAGCAACAGTCCTTTCAGTGAATATGCAGGGTTGGTTTTCTTTAGCATTGACTGGTTTGATCTCCTTGCTGTCCAAGGACTCTCGAGATACAGGGATGCAAAAGCATGGTGCCTTTGGGATCATAATTATGTGAAAACCAAGTCTGATTGATGGCATTGTAGATCTGGTCAGTTATAAGACTGTCAATGAGGGGGTTGTACGGCTCAGTCTTCAATCAATACACATATAACAGGATAGAATCAAAGCCTTTCTGAAGAGTTTTTCTTTTTTTAATTTAATTTTTTTCTCATGAAGCATGTGAGATCTTAGTTCCCCTGTCAGGGATCAAAACCAAACCGCCTGCCTTGGAAGCAGAGAGTCTTAACCACTGGACCACCAGGGAAGACCCCAGAGCTTGTTTATAAGGGGCCTGTCCAGTGAGAGTCTTCAGACCCTTTGCAACTTTTGGCAGGTTCCCACTGCTTTTTTTAGTACTTTGTTCACATTTGTAAAAGATAGGTCATATTTTAGTATTTCAGATTTGAAGCTTATTAGACTTATCAAAATTTACCAGTTTATGGCAAAGGATCAAAATGAATTTCCTGTGTATGTTTAATAATTCTTGACATTTGATAGGGAAAAGCTTATTATCAAAAAGTAGTCTTAAAGACCTAATTCCAGAATGCCAAAATGTTCTAATTGCATCACTGATAGAAGTACAGGTTAACTTATTTGTGGAACTAGCTGTTTTCCAGAATGCTTAAAATAAAGCATCCTGATAGTATAAAGAAGACAGAACTGATCTTCCAAGGACCATATTCAAGTCTAACAAAACTAAACTGAATGTATCTTCCCTCTGACCATGTCAAGATTTTGTCATGCTTCAAGTTGGAAATTTTGAACATTTGTTAACTTCCCATTAGAGATATGTAGGAAAAAACCCCTAATAATAGAGATTGTTTACTTATCACGATGGAGAGCTTGAGGGCAACACGTAAGCTAAGTTGACTTGGTTTGCACGTTGTCCAGAAGTTTCCAGAAATGGGTCCTGTGACCACACACAGCATCTTCACTCACAAAAAGGTCCGTGTGGGTGGTGTTGGAAATGGTATTAAAGATCATTTATTCTATTCACTTATTTTATTTTTCAGAGGAAGAAACTGGGGACTGGGAAATGGAGTGGTCACAATTGTAGTTGGCCCTCAACTTCAAGGGTGTGAGTCAACTTCTAGGTGGAGTTTTTCCAGTAGTAAACACCGTGTGCAATACCGTGTGGTCTGGGGTTGCTAGAGTCTGTGGGTGCTGAGCTGTGGATACCAGGGCCTTCTAGAAGGTGCATGCAGAGTTCTGACAGCATGGGGGGTCGGCGCCTCTAAGCTTGGCAGTGTTCAAAGGTCAACTGTATACATTTAAAAAACGTGTAGCAGCTCCTTTCACTGTGCCCTTGAGCTGGAAAGGCTGCCGCGGCCCCTTGCCGCCAGTCGTCCTGCACTGGTCAGCCTGAGAACGAGCCAGAGGGGGCAGCAGGGTATGAGGGCAGCGAGGGGCATGTTTTTGCCCGTCTCTGCAGCTGGAGGGAGCAGCTGTTCTGCAGTCATGGCCAATGAGAGGGGAAGTGGGCTGTGACCTGACCTGCTGGCAGGGAGCCCCCTCCCCCTGCACCCCAGCACCCCGGGCTGGTTCTGGATATTCTAGGGCCACCTGTGGCTGCTGGTGTTTCCATTAGCCCATACGAGGCCGGAAGTGGTCTGCAGTAGAGGGAGAAGCTTGTGCATGGGTCACGAACCCCTCCGGGAGGTGTGGGGGTGTCACATTTTCCCCTCCTTTCAGTCTCAGGGGAGCCTATCATTATTTCAGAAATAAGGAAATGAGGAAAAGGTGCAGAATTGGGGTTTTTAAGGGGGCCCTGTGCAAGGAAACTGGGCATCTTGAGTGACTCCAAGTGGATGTTCAAACCGACTGAAGACTTGAAGAGGTGGGGACCAAAGCCGGGTGGGATTCACCGGACCCTGTGGGTGGACCCTGAGCAGAACATGGGCACTGGAGCATCACTGTACCGAGTCATAGACCACCAGGCGCTGCTCAGACCTCCAGCGCAGCCCACACCAATGATCAAATTATTTTGGAGGACTCAGAACATTCAGGGATTATTGACAAAGCCGGGCGAGGCAAGGCGATGAAGACAGAGGAAGACAAAACTGAAGGCCAGTGTGGTTGTGTGTGCAGACTGGATCCTAAACTTGCCGCACCCCCCTCCCCGTCCCCCCCCCACACACCGTTTGCTTTTGCTATCTGTAGAGCTGCTGACCGAAGTGCATCTATCAGGAGATCTGAGATACTGCAGAGAAGCAGTCTCCAATGGCTCTGGCACCAGGGACGGTTTTGTGGAAGACAATTTTGCCATGGACTGGGGAGGGGGTGCGATGGCTTGGGGATGATCCAAGCACATTGCATGTATTATACACTTTATTTCTATTATTATTGCATCAGCTGCACCTCAGATCATCAGGCATTAGATGGCGGAGGTTGGGGACCCCTGCTACAGAGGGCTGTTCAAACAGGCAACACGTGTGTCACAGGGGAGCTGAAAGGAAGGGCAAAAGAGTAACCGATAAATAAATAACCCCCAAGCAAAGAAACAAATTCCCCCGTCACCACTGCTTGAAATGGCCTCATTTTTAAAAACAACAAACACAGACGTGAAAAAACAAAACAAACTCTTCCTGTGCCATTTTTCTCTCAGGAGCGCTAAGCAGCTGGAGGAGATGGAAAATAGATTGTGTTGGTAACAAAACAATTGCCCATGACATTTTCAGGAGGAATGGAATATTAGCTGAGATATGATAGAGACGGTGGTGAGAAAACAGTGCTTAACGTCTTACGTTTATTTCATAAACTTACTTTTAATCCCAGCAGAATGCTCAGTTGATTTAGTCATGTCTGACTCTTTGTGACTCCCATGGACTGTAGTCCATCAGGCTTCTCTGTCCGTGGGGATTTCTTGGCAAGAATATTGGAGTGGGTTGTCATCCCCTCTTCCAGGAGATCTTCCAAGGATCGAACTCGCACCTTCTGCATTGCAGGCAGATCCTTTACTGCTAAGCCACTGGGGAAGCCCTATACCAGCAGGCAGAGATTTAACAAAAATGGCTCTACCCTTCCTAAGCTCTGAAGTCATCCTGCTTAGGATTTACGGCTATTGGTGATCAGGACGATCACTGTTGCCACTGTGGGTATTTGGACGGGAGGCAGGTGGCACATGGACCCATGGTGCCTTTTCCCCAAGTCTACAGGGAGCTGTTCCACCACCAGATTCATAACTAAGGTCAGATCAAGGGCTCCCTCTGGGCACAAGCCTCCAGTCTCTGTAGGCAAAAACCCAATGTGTGTGTAGTCCTTTAGAGGATCTTTAAAGCAACTGCTTTGATGCTGCAATGTTGGCATTATGACCATATATTGATGGAGGGAAAAGAACTGTAGAATTTCAGCTTTCCAGAAGTCAGTCATGGAACTGGTACCAAGGTCAAGATGCCAGATGTGTAGCTTTGACCTCTGCTTGTTAGACTAGCAGTTCTGAACCCCCTCCCCTTCTCGGCTGTGTATATGTGATGGCGATGGCACGCATTGCCATGTATCCTTCTGGATCTTGATGAATCCCCACAGAATGTTGCAGAGAAGTAAAGCAAATGACATCACGTTTCTATGGCCTTCGTAAAATGTGTTGTATAAGCATGTGAGTAATGAATCAGTCTTTTCAAGATCTCAAAACTTGTCCTTTTACAAAGAAAATATGGCTTATCTAATTTTGAAAACAGGACTGAATTTCTAAAAAGAGACTTTAAGCTTCCAGATTGTCTCACTCCGTAAGTAATTTTAACAAAATAGAAAGTATGTGTCATTAAAGAATAAGAACAAGTAAGAATTATTTCATGCAAAAGTTGCCTGAGAATTTATTAATTTTCAGAATGCTCTTATGATGATGATGTCACTGACCATTTCATTCATTTCATCGTTTGTCTGCCTTTGACTCTGAAATAAGAGCTGGCGTGTGGCTGGCCAGAGTGCGGGTGGGACACTTCTCCCTGGTGTGCTCTGAAGAGGTGGGCGCAACTGTCAAGCCTGTTTCTTTACCTACAGCTGCATCCCTTCCTCCTCAGGCCAACAGAAAAACCTAACAGCATGAACTGTGAAACTGCAGCCTGGAAGCACCACAAAACTGCAGAATCTAAATGCATTTTATATGGGATTAAATGTTGTCTTTATTACAAAACATGGTACATGTTTATTGTATAATCTAAGGACAGTATATAATGAAGAAAAATGATTCCCCCCTACAGAAACACATCCACAAAGAAAACACAATTAACAGTTTGGAGACTCTCAGATATATACTATATACTATGTAATAGCATATACCATAAAATATAATATGCAGCATATAAAATATAACATATACTATACATTACCTATCATATAACATATAATACATTATACATTATCTATCTCTCTAAATCTTTTTTTCCAATGGGATCATCCTGTTCAGTTCAGTTCAGTCGCTCAGTCATGTCCGACTCTTCGACCCATGGACTGCAGCACGCCAGGCTTCCCTGTCCATCACCAGCTCCTGGAGCCTGCTCAAATTCATGTCCATTGAGTTGGTAATGCCATCCAACCATCTCATCCTCTGTGGTCCCCTTCTCCCACCCTCAATCTTTCCCAGCATCAGGGTCTTTTCAAATGAGTCAGCCCTTTGCATCAAGTGGCCAAAGTATTGGAGTTTCAGCTTCAGCATCAGTCCTTCCAATGAACATTCAGGACTGATCTCCTTTAGGATGGACTGGTTGGATCTTTTCGCTGTCCAAGGGACTCTCAAGAGTCTTATCCAAAAGTAACCTGCTTTTAAAACTTGGAATCAGTACGAATCAGTCTCTGTATCAATATATACAGAGCTACCACATCCTTTGACTCAGCTCCAAGCACAGCAGTTTGAGAGGAGGCCACAGCGGCAGGTGGGGACCAGCTCCCACAGGGCCTGGTAGCACGTCTGGATTCTACTCTAAGAACAATGAGAAGCCACAGGAGGAATTCAATCAGAGGAGGCACAGGATCAGATCTACATTCCTAAAGCTGAGGGCCACCATGTGAAGACTGCGTGGACAGAAGACAAGAAGGAATCTGGGGAATGAATGGGGCTCCGGGTGTTTCCACAGCTTAGACCAGCTGTTCCTTGCTGATTTGAAATGCAAAAATGCCTATCTGAACTCAAGTTCTCTAAGGCTCTGAGCGTTGTTTGGTTTATTTTTTAGAGAATGCATTGTTTGTACATTTTGCTTGTGTTTTTTCCTTCTCTTCAGGTGTTTATTTTTCCTCTTCTTTAGTATAGAGAGATTCATGCATATTGAGTTAAACTCTTTGTCATCCAGGGGATGTTTTCTCTTCTGCCATTTGTTTATTCAATTTGTTTATAATATGTTATGAAAATATTTTTTCATGCATTTACTTCTCTAATTTTTGAGATGAGCAATACACTGATGGAATTCAAAAATTAAAAACAAAGTGAAATTGTAGAGTGAAAAATCTTTCTCCCGGTCCTGTCATCCCCTATTCAGAACCTATTCACAACTCCCCAGTTGTGACAGATACTATTATTAGTACCTTAAGTATTTTTCCAGAGTTTATTTTTGTGTATAGAAATGAATGGGCTTCCTGGGTGATACAGTGATAAGAATCCACCTGACAATGCAGGAGATGCAGGTTTGATCCTGGGTGGAGGAGGAAATGGCAACCCACTCCAGTATTCTTGCCTAGATCCCAAGGACAGAGAAGGGCTATAGTTCATTGGGTTGCAAAGAGTCAGACATGACTAAGTGACTTAGCACACATAGAACCAAACAAATATAGATAATAGAGATGTCTATTTTCCTCTTTTTATACACAAATGGTAGTAAGTTATATACATTATTCTGTACCTTTTTTTTTTAAATTAACAGTACATCTTGGAGTTCTTTCCATACCAGTACATAGAACCTTAAAGCTGCAGAGTGTCTTGGTGAGAAAAGATTTCCATCTTTTAGAATTATAAAAATAACTTCTCATATTTTGAGAGTTTTAACTTTTGTATTTGTATATTTAATGTCTGGAAATTATTTTTGCAGAGGATTGAATTTAACATTATTTCTTTCTCAAAAGGAGATCCAGTGGTACCAACAGGGCTTATTGAATAATCCATCCTTTTTTCACTGATTTGAAATGCCATCTTTACTCTATAATAAATTCTTATAAATGACCGTGTCTCTTTCCAAAATCTCTGCTCTATTTCACTGATTGATTTGTCTAGGCCAAAACAGCACAGCACCATTCTAATTTCTCCAATATTGCAATGTATTTTGTTAACTGGTAATTCAAATATTCTTTCTTCTTAATTCTTTTCCAAAAATTTCTCCTCATTTTATCTTTTATTTTATAGGTGAACTTTATAACTAATTGGTCCAGTTCAAAAAATCTAGTTAAATATTGATTGGAGTTGTATTACATTTATAGATACATTTGTGGAAAAATCTTTAAATGGTGACATCCCATTTGGAGCATAAAATGTCTCTTTATTGATTAAGCTCTTCTATATTTTTCCCTCATAGGTCTTTTCTACTTCTTAAGTTAATTTCTAGATATTATATATATCTATATATATATATAGATATATATCTATATTGCTGCTACTAAGATGGCTGCCTCCCTTTCTCATAATATTACCCAAATGATAATTTGTGGATTAGTATTTGTCTCTGATTTTTAAGAATTTATCTATTTTTGTTTTTCTGATTGCTTTTAACATGGAAAATTCCAAACATTCACAGAACCCAAGTGGCTCAAAGTATAAAGACTCCACCTGCCATACAAGAGATGCAGGAGACGTGGGTTTGATCCCTGGGTCGGGAAGATCCCCTGGAGAAGGGCATGGCAACCCACTCCAGTATTCTTGCCTGGAGAATCCCATGGACAGAGCATCCTGGTGGTCTACAGTCCATGGGGTCGCAAACAGTGAAACACGACTGAAGTGACTTAGCACACATGCAATTTCAACACGTGGTGATTATCTGGTGTTTTTTAATCTATAGGTTCACCCCCACTTCTTTTTTTGTTTGTTCCTGTTGACAAATTCACCCCCTTTTCTATAGAGTTCCCTGTATGTTGATTTTTATGTTTGAATCCAATGGTGTCATTTACCATGTTCCTCTGTTGCCTGTATCCCTTCCAGTCCCATCATCAAGGTCTCATGAGTCATTTTTGGTTGATTGTAGCTCATTGTCCTGTGTGTTTCTAGGGAGGGATCATGGGAAACATACCAGAGTTCCCAAATGTGCACAACAGCTTCTCTGCAGACTTTATGCTTGAAGGCCAGTGTGAATGAGGGCAAGTTCTTGGTGGCTGTGGTGCGTTCTTCTGTTCTGAGGCTGGTGGACACTGTCCCCTCCCTCTGCGTCCTTCCACACAGTTGCTGATGCCACGTGGATCTTGAGGGCCCTATGTGTTCCCAGTGGCTCCTGCTGGAGGTTCTTGGGGGTATCATATCATCTAGTTTTGTTGCAGACGTTATCACTGTCTTCTTCGTTATGTGATCCTTGTTTCTCTTTTTCTGTGGTGGTGGGGAGGTGGGATTCAGGGAGATTTAAAAAGCTCTATAATCACCTCTACTCAACAATTTGCCAAAACATGTGACTTTAAAAAGTTTTTTCCAGCTAGCCTTTATGATTCTTCTAGGTGGAAAGTCATACCATCTGTTTTTCATTGTCTTCCGAAGACTTTGTTCTTGTTCTCACATTGTTCCTCTGTTGATCTTGTTTCATCTTCCCAACTTCCCAAGTCTCACTGTGGGTTCCATCTGGACTCTTTCAGAAGTTGTGTCCATCACTGCTTTAGTTCAGCTTTGGAGGGAGCCAATTGTCTCCATGACTCAGATGTTTGAGTTTTAAAGATTATCATCTAGGTTGGCAAGTTTTGGAAGATGGCATGTTCTCTGTCAGTAGTTATGGGGACGACTGTCTGTTTCCCAAAGGGCTTCCTTCCCTTCCACATGCCCAGCAGTGGCAGGCAGCACCTTGAGCCTGAGGTTGGCGTCTCCCTCAGATGTAGGGGCTGTGAGAGCAGCTGGGAGCTGCTTTCCTTTGGGGCATACCAGCAAGGACCAGCAGGTGAGAGATGGCCTCCTGGATGAGATGGTAATTAGAGGACCTCATGTGAAAGTATTATTGGAGGCAATTACAATGGTCGCTGACCATTAGTTATACTCCATTTTGACTCAATAGTTATTTCTCCAATGTCACTCTTTTCTCTCTTTTTTGAGCAATTTGAAGGGAATATGTATGGGAGTAGTGGCATTAGAGATGCATACACGCACACACACGGTAATTTATAAACATGGCCAATATACAAGGCAAATTACTTAAAAACCCAACTACTTCAATAATCAAAATCACAGCATCTTGCATGAACATAAGTGATTTCATACAACACAGTGCACTTCCCATAACACATTTTATGCGTTGTGTTGCAACACATTGACATAAATGCCATCAATTAAAGAACGCTTGAGATTCTTCTGTGGAACTTGGGTCTAGTCAACATTAAGTAAAAGTTATAAGTGTTATACCTCATGACTGACTTATCTAACAGCTTGCTAGTTGGTTTGCTTTGAATTTGATCAAATATGATTAATCACTAAATCCTCTTTATTCATGCTATGCATGCAAAGTTGAACTAGGAGGAAATATCTTTATGGCTTTTGTGCCATCTTTGTGACTTAGTGACTTTTGTGGGGAGGACACTTTTAAGGACAGAGCTCATTTTAAATGAATCTATTACAATGAATGACAATCAAGTTTATTCTCTGTAAAATTAGGAAAGACCTAGTTAAGGCTTTTGGCTGTAGAAATTCTCTCAGCTTTAACTTGGTGTTATAACCTCGAATTATGATCCACATTAGTTAGAGTATTTAGAGGCCACGGTGGAAATCGGATCTAAAAATAGCTTAGTAGGTGTTCTCAAAGCCAAGTGGGAGATTATTTCACAGGCAAAGGCAGAGGAGGGGAGTGTACCCGTGCTGCTTCTAGATAAACTGATTTTCCAGTGACCCATGAGAAGGACACATTCTGACCATCAGCTCTTTCTCTGGAAAGGCTGCTGAAATGAGGACACTTTATTTGCTTTTTAACCAGACAGCATGCCAAGCGCCGTTAAAGATGGTTCTGCTCCTGAATCATTAAAGGGCAGTGGAGAAGCAGCCGTGAAATATGCCGTTTGCTGACATTCCATAGCACTGCCCTTCAAGGCAGCTGCCAACGGCAAGCAGCTGCCTCTCACATTCCCCTGCCACTTCCTCGCTTTGCTGAAAGAGGTCAGCTCTGTTTCCTCATTAACGATCTTTCTTCTGGCTGGACATCTGGATCCACAGTCCTCGTGTATCCTAATTCAATATTTTCTTGGCTTCATAAATGACATGGTGGACAGCTTGGGCAACCTATGGCAAGAAGCATCTTTAGTTTGGTCCCAGTGACTCGGCCCCAGCGAGTTAAGGTGAGAGATCCAGCCCACGTGATGCAAGAATCGCTGTACTTTTCCACTGAGCTGAGTCGGAGGAGTGCTCTGGAGGACACGGAGAGAAGGAAGGTGAGGGAACAGAGGGCAGCTATGTGTCCCTGCTTCCCCAAGCCTGCGCACCTTTGGCAAAAGTCAAGCACTTAAAGATGAAGAATAAACAGAGGGCCTTCCTTTCGGTTGTAGCAAAATCTGACGTTCTAGAGTTAGAAGATTTCATGTAGAGGGATTTCCTCTAGATTAGGGATTTCCTCTAATTCCCTCTAGAGGGATTACCAGGCAACTTGGTAAACATAAGTAAATAAATTTGAGATTGAAAATTCCCATCCTAAATGGGATGAATTTATTTGGGTTGAATGACAGGCATAGACCCTGGAAAAGACCCTGATGCTGGGAAAGACTGAGGGCAGGAGGAGAAAGGGGCAACAGAGGATGAGATGGTTGGATGGCATCACCAACTCGATGGACATGAGTCTGAGCAAACTCTGGGAAATAGTGAAACACAGGGAAGCCTGGCGTGCTGCAGTCCATGGGATTGCAAAGAGCTGGACATGACTGAGTGACTGAACAACAACAAACAGAAATATAACATCCAAGAAGGCATTAGATGTCCTCAAAAAACAAACCCTGAGTTGGCCTGGGGTCTGCTTGGACCATGGTGACCAGCAGCCAGGTTCTGGGACACTCTGGGGCAGAGGCTTCTTCTGGGGTAGGTGTGAGGGCTTCTACACTGCAGGAGAGTCTAGAAGGAGACTGAGAGATGCTGGGATGGACGTTCCCCGGACCACTGCTCCCCTCTGGATGGGGTTTGGAATCTCTACCACTAGAGACACATGCTCTTGACTTAGCTAACATCTTCTTAGGCTGTCATTATTGACATGTGAGTGAGTTAGATTTTTATCCTGGAAGATGTTTTTGTGGGGTTGGGGGTCGGGGATCAGAATTGGAGAGGGTTCAGATGAAGGACAGGGGCAAGGCTGAGGGGCACAGATGATGCAGAGGAGGGGATGGGCACCATGAGACAAGGAAAGGGTGCCCAATACGAGTGAGTTCAATGCTCTAAGTAAACTCCTTTTTTATCAGTTTGCTTATGGGTAGCCTTGGTGAGAATCCAAAATAAGATTTGCTTGAACAATTGTGTAAGAAACTGTGATGATCTGTAACCCACACGTGGGTCTAAGAGAATGCGTGCATGCTCAGTTGTGTCTGACTCTTTGTGACCTCATGGACTGTAGCCCTCCAGGTTCCTCTGTCCGTGGGATCTTCCAGGCAAGAATATTGGAGTGGGTTGCCATTCCCTTCTCCAGGGGATCTTCCTGACCCAGGGATCAAACCCGTATCTCCTGCATTGGCAGGCTGATTCTTTACCACTTGAGCCTGAGAGATGTTGGGGACAAAAGGAGATCACCACACATCTCAGACACTCCAGGATGATTCAACATCTTAATTCTCCTGGCTTGACGTCTCTGTCACCACTGAGGCATCTCAGAAACACTGCCGTTTCAGTTTCTGAGTATGTTCTAAGGCCCTGGGGCCCCAAGTGTGGCCTGTGGGCCCACAGCACAGGCCTCACTGAGAAGCCTGTTGGAGACGCTCAGGCCCCATCCCAGACCTAGTGAGTGCATGTAAACAAGACCCCCTGCTTTCCAGAGCGCCTCTCAGGGAGGGCTGCATGGACATGACTTGTCAGAGTAGGACTGGGTAACCTTTGTAGAGAGATCCAGAGGCAGTTGTAATTCTCACTACCAGAGTTGAACTCCTTCCTGACATGGCCCTGAGCGGGCTCTGGCTGATGTGGTTCATTTAGGCTACATCTGGCCTCCCTGGTAGAGGGATTAAGAGCTTCAGAAGGGAAACAACATCACAATGTATCCGCTATGGAGACTCCTTAGTGCTTGGATAAAGATACTTCCCTCTAAATCCCGGAGCAAACCCAAATACTTGTTTCATTTGTGATGTTTTTGTTCAGGAGCAGAAAAATGACTGGGCGCATTTGGCAGCTGGGAGGTCCTAGCCCAGCCCAGCAATGACTCACAGCCCCCTTTCCCAGCCAGAACAGCTGGGAACTGACCCTTCCACTGGCTCCCTTGATGATGCCGATGACTTTAGGTGAGTGCCTATCAGGGTCCCATGACAGTCTACTGCAGAACTTAATATGAAGTGCAGAACCTTTTCATAAACATATCAGGATTTCCTTGTACCTCAAAAAATCACAACACACCTTGTGTCTTTAAGATCTTAGTAACTCAGTCCGTTTCATCATTTAACACTGAAGAAGAAAAAAAAAGGTTGATCAGGTAAGCATTGTGGTCAATATCATAAACAATACCTTGAAAGATTACATCTTGCCTTTCAAGAAGCTACTATTTTGGTTTGAGCTTTTTATTTTGTTTTGAGGGTATAGCCAACTAACAATGCTGTGATAGTTTCAGGAGAACAGTGAAGGGACTCAGCCATATATATACATGTATGCATTCTCCTCCAAACCCCTCTGTCATCCAGGAGGCCACATAACACTGAGGAGAGTTCCCTGTGCTGTACAGCAGGTCCTTGTTGGTTACCCATTTTAAATACTGCAGTGTGTACATGTCCATCTGAAATTCCCTAACTATCCCTTCCCCGATGGCAACCATCAGTTCGTTCTCTAAGACTGTGAGTCTCTTTCTGTCTTGAAAGTAAGTTCATGTGTATAATTTCTTTTTAGATTTCACATATAAGGGATGTCATATTTCTCCTTTCTGTCTGACTTACTTCACTCAGTATAACACTCTCTAGGTCCATCTGTGTTGCTGCAAATGGCATTATTTCATTCTTTTTAATGGCTGAGTAATAATATATATATGTGTGTGCACACACCACATCGTCTTTACCATTCTGCTGTCAACAGACAGTTAGGTGGCTTCCATGCCTTAGCTCTTGTAAACAGCGCTGCAATGAGCATTGACATGCATGTATCCTTTCGGGTCATCTTTTTCTCCAGATACAGGCCCAGGAGTGGGATTGCTGGGTCATATGGTAGCCCGATTTTTAGTTTTTAAAGGAACCTCCATCCTGTTCTCCATGGTGGCTGTACCAATTTACATTCCCACCAACAGTGTAAGAGAGTTCCTTTCCCTCCACACGCTCTTCAGCATTTACTGTTTGTGAGTTTTCTGATGATAACCATTCTGGCTGGTGTGATGTCTCATTTAGTTCTGATTTGCATTTCTGTAATAATTAGCAACTTGAAGGTCTTTTCATGAACCTATTGGCCATCTGTATGATTTTCAAGAAGCTATTATGGTTTAAATTGAGGAACCACCTGGGAGAAGAAAAGAACTTAGTGTATCTGAGTTTTGCCCCCAAGTAGTTGGACTCACAGTGTTTAAATTCAAAGTGGGTGAAGCTCTTAAGATGAAGACTTTCTCACCAAGAGGAGGAAGATACGAGTCAAGGAACCGTCCACCTGAGCCGGGACACCCTGTGGTCAGAGAGGTCATCTTTCTGGGTTGTCCTGGACACACCAGGCTTGTGTGTGCTATACTGGAGTAATAATTATGAGGCCCATCTCTTCTTTCTACCAACTTGGGATGGACCTTAAATTTTTTAATAGCCATAATTGATTTAGTCACATTTCCAAAGACTTTTAACGGAAATGCTTTAATAAAGAAAACAGATTTGTAGTGAGAAAATGACTCATGTCCAAGCTGGGATGATGCTGAGTGCTAGGATGCTTCAGATTATATGACCAGAATGTATATAGATATTTTGAGTATTGTCTGTGTTTCAAATATAAATTAAAATTTACTAAATTTTAGACTTATAAAATTGCGAGTTTTGTAGCTTTTGAAAGTCTCAGTGGTCATTTCTACATGGTTTATAAGATAGTCACTCTTTGACCCACATGGTCCTTCATGAGCTGGTCCTGCCTACCAGTCCAGTCTAATTTCCGGGAACTCCTTCTCAGAAGAGGGCGTGCTTTATTCTCTGAGGCTTTGTGTGGGGCTCTTCTCTCCTCTGAAGGGAGTTTATTTCCCTAACAATCTGCTCAGCTGATCGTCCTTTCTTCCAGTCTCTTCTCATGCTAACCCTCGGTGAAGCCTCACTTGGAAACCTCCATTCTTTGATGTGGCCCCAGCACTTTGATGCGTTTGTGGAGTACGTGGGCAGTGTGCCCTCAAGCCCAGAGTGCCACGCTGTACAAGCGCGATCCAGGGAGAGGGGGACGGAGTGAGGAAGACGGAAAGAAGGGAAAGGCGAAGGAAGGAAGGGAAGAAGGAAGGGGTAACACAGGTATAGAGTCAACAGGTGATCAAGAGAAAAGCTGGATTGGGAGGTAAATTTATATGAAGCTGAGATTTCTCTCTAGTTCTAAGTCCATATTTATCCCCCCTGTCTTTTCCTCAGTGTTACTTGCTATAAACCTTCAAGGAAAGCCTGTGACGTCTTGTGCACTTTTTCAGGGACATTATCCGGTGGGAAGGACCCACGTGCTTTCTTCCTCTGCAGCACTGCCGGGAGAGGACTCTGGTCAGAAGGAATAGGTGGAGACAGTTTTAAGGAAGGAGCAGAAAACCCAGTTCCTGAAACTGGTGCATAAAATAAAAGGGGCTAGTCGAGGGCTCAGAAGGTTTCAGGGGTGTCTACATGCTCGTGCATACCGTCATAAGGTTGAATCTCAAACTAATTGCTACATTTATTATAACACTGCTTATGTAAGGACAAAAATGAGTCCGAGAGGGTTCTTATTCCACGAGGATCTCATTAAAAGATGGATGCTCGTAAGCAGAAGGTCTTAAGATGTCCGTGCATTTGGCTAACTGTACGTTTCCTCACTCCCCGAGACAGTGTTTCTAACGTGTGGTCCAGGGACTGCTTGTACCAGAGTCACCTGGGCTGCTTGCTAAAATGCAGAGTCTTGGGTGTTTCTTCAGACTCACTGAACCAGAGTGAGGGGGCAGCTTTGGACTTTCCCGGGGCAGCTGTGGACTCCAGATTTTTCCACCGGTCCACCAGGGGATCCCTATACTCATGGGAAGGTGAGAACACAACCCTGGGAGGGGGTCGTGGCCTGTCCTCACTGTTTCTGACCTTGGACAGAACTGAGTTTCCTAGGAGAGTAAACACTTTGATGTGATGGCTGGAGTAAAGCTAAAAATAACCCATGTGGCTGCCTGAGCCTCCCTGGGAAGCCTGGGTGGGTAGGGGGCAACCTCACCACCAGCCATGGATCTTCTTTTGGGCCCAGTCTTCTCCTCTGTGTTACTAACAGGTCCTCTCCCATGTTTCTGAGCATCAGAGGTTGAAAGCTATCTACTTGGCGGTGGTGGCGGTGTTCAGTCGATAAGTCGTGTCCGACTCTGCGACCCCATGGACTGACGCACGCCAGGCTCCCCTTTCCTTCACTATCTCCTGGAGTCTGCTTAAATTCATGCCCACTGAGTCAGTGATGGACATCTTTTCCTCTGCCATGCCTTTCTCCTTTGCCTTCAATCTTTCCCAGAGTGGTATCTTTTCTTTAAATGTCCTGCATCTAGTTTTCCAGCTAGCTTATTCTGGCTGGGTTTTGAACTTCCATAACAAGCTCTGTCCAGCTTCTGAATATCTGCAGAGGGTTAACCGTATGGAGCTTTGCCCCCGGTGGCCAGGAGATGAGATTCAGGTCAGGACAAGGGTCTCCTCCAGAAAAGGAAATGTTGGCAGTGGAGACTCTTATAGGGCAATTGTAGCCCCTGTGTTTTAAGAATCCTTCTACATCCAGCTGGTCCTCAATGTTGCATGCATGTTAAATTGTGGAGTTTTTGAAACTATTCTTATTTTAAAATAATCTTTCTGTGATTTTTAATGATTTCCCACAAACTTCTAAACCCATCATTAGTCTCAATTTTCAAAAATCCATATAAGAGATTGGATTGCTAGTTTTGAGGAGCAGATGTGTCTTACCATGGGGTCTCTGTGCTACTCAAGAACAAATTATTCAAAATTATGATTTCTGTATTATTTAAGCTGTCTGGATAATGTTGCTTTTAAACCAGTACTTCTCAATTTGCCTAATGTCTTGAGTTGTTCAACTTTTAAAAACATTTATTTTTTTCCACGTTTTAGAGTCTATTCCAGTAGAAGTCATTACAGAATATTGAGTAGAGTTCCCCGTGCTATGCAGTGGGTCCTGTTATCTGTTTTATATTTTGTAGTGTGTATATGTGGAGAAGGCGATGGCACCCCACTCCAGTACTCTTGCCTGGAAAATCCCATGGATGGAGGAGCCTGGTGGGCTGCAGTCCATGGGGTCGCTAAGAGTCGAACACGACTGAGCAACTTCACTTTCACTTTTCACTTTCATGCATTGGAGAAGGAAATGGCAGCCCACTCCAGTGTTCTTGCCTGGAGAATCCCAGGGACAGGGGAGCCTGGTGGGCTGCCGTCTATGGGGTCGCACAGAGTCAGACACGACTGAAGCGACTTAGCAGCAGCAGCAGCAGCAGTGTGTATATGCCCATCCCAACCTCCTGTTTACCCCTCCCCACCATCCAGCATTTTGGACATGGACACTGTGCTTGAACCCCTCTCTGTCTGGTTCTTAAAGTTACATCTGATTAGTTCAAGTAGCACACACTAAAGAAAGCTTGTATTTGGTTTGAGACTCACAGAGCCTGGATTATCTGCTTAGGTGACTCAAATCAATTATCAGATTTTCCCTGGCTTTGTCTTGTGCACTGTTCTGTAGACGTCAGAGAGAGTGACCCAAATACACCTTTAGCATGAATTTGAATACCCTTTGTGAACCTAAGGCGTTGGGACACAAAGCCTGGTCAGCAAGCATCGTTAAGACAAGCAGCATGTGAAAAGGCAGTTTTCTTGTTGCTAGTATAAGCCAGGGAGGAACTGCCAGACATGAAGAATCACTAACATTAGGGTTTATATTCTGGTGTTGATAGTCACTTGGAGGAAAAGTTACATTAACCATTTCAAGGGAGGGGTTAACCTAGTTGAATTTGATCCAGTAGAGGGCACTGTATCTCTGTCCTTATGTATATACATTTACGTGAATATTATATACTATTAAATATGCCCTATATTGCAATAATGTAAGATAATATGGGGCATATATGTATATTTTACATTCCTTTAAGAACCTCTTTCCCCAAAGGATGAGAGACTGCTAAGACATGAAAACATGGCTTGTAGATGAGTGGTACATGGTGAAGCATTTAAATGAAAAGCGGGCACTGCAGTACTGTATGTATCTTTACCATCCTTATTAACGCACTTCTGGAGTCATATATTTTTTCCTTTTAGAATCACTGTTTTTCTTGATTCTGGCTTTTAAGGGAAGGGATGACTACATTTTCTTTATCTTCAAGGAGAAGGTTAATTTCTTGAAAACGACTTCATGGCTGAACATGTCAGGATAACTGCTGATTTTAAGCTTTGTTTTTCGCTTGTTGCGGCCCTTAGAGCGGTCAGTCTGGGCGCAGGCGCGGGAGGTCCGCGGTGCAGCGCTCCCCGGCTTGTGCGCAGTGCAGGTGCGCTGACAGGTGCTGGCGAGGCCCCGGAAGACATCGCAGGGAGATGCTGCGGCGGAAGAACGCCCCCCGCCCCTGCTCAGGCTCTTTGTCTTGGCGATCCCTGCTCCCCCCTCCTCCTTTCCAATCATTCCTGTTCAAATGCGCAGGCTGCCCAGCAAGTTGAAACAGCCAGAGTACTCCGCCCAGCCAAGCAGCTCCTTAGAGTTGAGGACTGGCTTGTAAAAGCAGGGCAAGAAGGCTTTGCAGTGCTGGGCTCATTTAGCAGCAGGCAGCACGGAAGGGAACGGTCCTTTCTCTCCAGTTAACCTGGAACAGGCGTTATTGCTCGCCCGGTGGTAAACATTATGGTTTCTGGAGAATAGGATTCTGAATTTCAGCCCCACTGGAAAATGAAGATGTCTTCTGTCTTTGTTAAAGGCGAGCTTGCTTTTTAATTCTTCAGGAAGAGTTTGCTAGAGAAATCTGCTGCTGCAGAAAGGGCTATCCATTGTGACAGTGTCCTAAAGTGTAACAAGATACAGGAAAATATTGGATGTCACCGATCTTGATATGTGTTGAGGGATATTTTGTCGCCAAAATTCTCCTGGCCAGAGGGCATTGAGGGAAGGCCTGGGAGAGACAGGAAAGATGCAGGCTGGACTCCATGGAATGCTAGATATTCCAGAAAGTCTGCAGAAGGGCACTCTCCTTCTTGGAAAACTGCCAGCTTTTAAAAGAAGCATCCCCCCTCGTTTCTTCTTACTTTATAAGGAATAAAGCTTCGATTAGTTACCAGTATACTTTTTCTTCCCGTTTTATTGAGATACAGTTGACATACAGCACTCTGTAAGGCTCACAGCAACATGATTTGACTTATGAACATCGTGAAATAATTACCATGATGTGTCTAGTGAACATCCATGACCTTATGTAGATAAAAAAAGAAAAATTTTTTTCTTGTGATAAGAACTTAGAATTTACTCTTAACCACCTTCATGTATAACATACAGCAGAGTTAATCGTCCTAATCACGATGTGTATTATATCCCTAGTAATTATTTATCTTACAGCTGGAAGTTTGTACCCTTTGACCACCTTCATCCAGTTCCCCTTCCCCCACCCCCTACTTTTGGCCACCGCAAATCTGATCTCTTTTCCTATGAGTTTGTTTGGGTTTTTTTTTAAGTTTAATGGATTGACCTATAACACTGTTAGTTCCCGGTGCACAACATAGTGATTTGATATTTCTGTACATTACAAAATGATCACCAAGACAAGTCTAGTTACCATCTGTCACCATGCAAACACATTATATTGTTATTGACTATTTCCCCCCGTGCTGTACATTCCATCCTGTGACTCATTTATTTTGTAAGCTACAAATATATTTTTAACTAATGCCATTAATATCCATTTAAATACAGAGGCTCTGGGCAAATAAATATTTGCTAAATGAGTGAGCTCTGGTAACACAGGACTAGAGAAATAAGATCATTTTCCTACCTCTGTGCCTTTGGTGCTGTTTCTGTGGCCTTAAGGGACCTCCCCCCTTGACCAAGCCAGGTTCAGTCCTATTTATCTTTCTACATCACACTTATAAGAGGTTATTTTAAAAGACAACAACCCCGTGTTGGCTAAAGTTGTGTGTGGTGAAAAAGGCACGTTGCCAGCTACTGGACAGAATGTACCTGGTCTTGTATTCTTGCTCAGCCACTCGGTCATGTGTGACTCTGTGAGATTCCATGGACGGTAGCTCTCCAAGCTCCTCTGTCCATGGGATTTCCCAGGCAAGAATACCAGAGTGGGTTGCCATTTCCTACTCTAGGGGATTTCCCCAGGTTTTACCTTTCTGAAAAAAAATCAGTATGAGCAAGGAAGTACCCTTAAATAAACTTATTGTACCAAGAAGCACAGACAAAGATTTAGGTACCAGTGAATTAACTGAAATGCTAGTTTTATAATGGGTTTTGGCTGGACTCCACCTAGACTAGGAAATGAGTGGAGCTTGGCCCAAGTAAGCAAGCCCTGTCTTGGTGTCTATTTAGCATCTGATGAAATGGAAATTGAGAGATTTTTCTGAAGGAGCAGTGTGCATAGAATTAAAGAAAGTCATCATGAAAAATTTCAAACACACACAGAAGTAGAGTAATAGAATAAACTTCCATATATCTCTCACCCAGATTTAACAACTCTCAGAATTTTGCAACTTTTGTGCCTATTCCTTCATGTTTTTGCTGAAGTATCTTCAAGCAAATCCCATTTATCATGCCATTTCTCCCAGCGCAAACTTAATATCTTTCATATTTTATTGAGCTTTCATATTATTTACCTTTGTATAGCCTTATTATAAACCATTTGGCAATATCTATCAAGACAGAAATTCATATGTCCTTCGAACAGCAATTCTACTTCCAGAAACTTCTTTGGAAGAAGTACTCATGTGCGTAAGAAACATATGTACATCTTTTTGTTCACTGCAGCATTATTTGTAATAGTGAAAAATAAAAAGTGTTCATTAGTGACTACTCCATGCTATGGAGTAATGCTAAGCAATCATTAAAAAGAACGAGTAGGCCTGCATGTCCTGGCTTAGAATGATCTCCAAGAGTTATAGATAGATGGGAAAAAATAAAGAAAAAAGAACTTAGCTCTTCAATGTAACTTCTAATTTTCAAATTTTGTTTTTGATGTCTCAAAACATTCTTAATAGAGTAGTAGTAGCTATATTATATGCCCAAAATAATAAAAAATAATAATTTGCTCTGCTGAATGCCTTTCATCTCTAGATTTCAAAGAGCATATATTATCATACCATTGAAGCCTTAATAGACTAAATATTTATTATATGCACAAGATAAGATCATTTAAAAATTTGAAACTAGACTATTAATTTTATAAAGGGATTTTTGAACCAAAATCTATCTAATCTTTCAGAATTTTTTGAGGGTTAGATAATTTCATCCACTGCAATATTTTCCCTAAAGTCCTCAGAGACTATATACTTTTTACAAAGGACTTTAATTTTGCCTAGCATTATGGCTAACTTTTAAGTGACTACACTAGAATAATTTCTTCTGCTAAACATTTTAAGATTATTAGCATAGTGAAATCCAGATGCCATATTATACCTACTGGGAGGAAATGATATTTAGTTAGGTAGGTAGGTTAGGTATTTAGTTAGGTAGGTATTTAGTTAGTTAGGTAGGTAGATAGTTAGGTAACTAACACTTGGAAGGAGACAAACAATCTCTGTTCTCTAGGTAATTGTCATGTAACTAAAGGAAGTCATCATGAAGTATGTAGGAAATTTTGTGAAACAGTTTGATTTAAAAGAGAAAGAAATGGGAAAAGATGCAATCATCTTGATTTTTGTTGTTGTTGTTCACTCATTAAGTCGTATACATCTCATTGCAATCCCATGCTGCTGCTGCTAAGTCACTTCAGTCGTGTCCGACTCTGTGCGACCCCATAGACAGCAGCCCACCAGGCTCCCCCGTCCCTGGAGGGCAAGAACACTGGAGTGGGTTGCCATTTCCTTCTCCAATGCATGAAAGTGAAAAGTGAAAGTGAAGTTGCTCAGTCGTGTTCGACTCTTAGCGACCCCATGGACTGCAGCCTACCAGGCTCCTCTGCCCATGGGATTTTCCAGGCAAGAGTACTGGAGTGGGGTGCCATCACCTTCTCCGATTCTAATTCCTGCTGCTGCTGCTGCTAAGTCGCTTCAGTCATGTCCGACTCTGTGGGACCCCATAGACGGCAGCCCACCAGGCTCCCTTGTCCCTGGGATTCTCCAGGCAAGAACACTGGAGTGGGTTGCCATTTCCTTCTCCCAGGTATGAAAGTGAAAAGTGAAAGTGAAGTCACTCAGTCGTGTCCGACCCCTAGTGACCCCATGGACTGCAGCCTTCCAGGCTCCTCCTTCCATGGGATTTTCCAGGCAAGAGTACTGGAGTGGGGTGCCATTGCCTTCTCTGTGCAACCCCATGGACTGCAGCATACCAGGCTTCTCTGTCCCTCATTATCTCCCAGAGTTTGTTCAGACTCGTGTTCATTGAATCGGTGACGCCATCCAGCCATCTCATCCTCTGTTGTCCCCTTCTCCTCCTGCCTTCAATCTTTCCCAGAATCAGGGTCTTTTCCAATGAGTCGGCTCTTCGCATCAGGTGGCCAAGGTATTGCAGCTTCAGCTTCAGTATCAGTCCTTCCAATGAATATTCAGGATTGATTTCTTTAGGATTGACAATCTTGATTAATCACCTTTGAACAGATAAAACTAAATATTTTAACTAGACACCCAGAACTTCTGATAATAAGAAAGGAAAAAACCACTAGATTGCTATTATTATGAGAGAGAAACTAACAGTTTTGGAATGAATATAAATTTGAACCAATCTGTCCTTCACTGAAAGTCGTATTGAACAGTCCCTTCCTTAATGCGTCATGTGAAACACTATCAACCTGAAAAGTGCAGAACCCTAATGAAAGTTCCGTTTACACCTGAGTGGGACTCAGTGCTCAAGAGTGAGAGCAGCGTTATCAGAAAGAGTTAAGAAACTCTCAACCTAGTAATAACACAGGCTGATAATAACTCTGTGACACTTCCATGAGTGATTTGTATAGAATAATACTGGCACCACATACATCAGAATATACTAACAATATTGTCCATATTAAGTTTAGTTTTATAGCTTCTCGAGTCTCTAGCTTTTGAAACCATTTGGAGTGTCCCCTTTTGACTTTTCTAGGCTCAAAAACTGCTTATATAGTTTGGGAATTTTACTTCTTAAACATTTGAAAAACTTAATTGTCAAACATTCTGAGTCTGAAGTCTTTTGAGGAGATGCTTCCTTTTCCCAGATATCCCCAAAGCTCCTAAGTTATGCTGGTTTCGACGTCTTCTTGTGCCATTTTGGCAGCTTTCATTTTTTGCATAAAGTGGTTTATTTTGTTGTGATTTTAATTTTTTAAGCAAAAATTCTACATTGTGCTCCATTATACTTTTAGTCTCTTCCGTACCTCTGTTTTGTGTTTATTTATTTACAGTTTTGTTGGGGTTTTTTTTTGACACTTTCGCAGAATTTTTATTTAAATATAAGTAAGGGATAGTGAGGCTTCCCTGGTGGCTCAGAGGGTAAAGAGTCTGCCTGAAATGCGGGAGACCCAGCTTTGATCCCTGTGTTGGGAAGATCCCCTGGAGAAGGAAATGGCACCCCACTCCAGTACTCTTGCCTGGAAAATCCCATGGACAGAGGAGCCTGGAGGGCTCCAGTTCATAGGGATGCAAAGAGTCAGACACAACTGAGCGACTTCACTTTCTCTCACCTTTCAAGGGATAGTGCAAATACCTGGGCAGGTATCCCTGGGTTGTTGGATTATGAATGAGTCCTTCTTTGCTCATATTTTCAATGCATTATGAATGCATTAATTTTTTTCAGACTTCACATTTTATTAGCCCCCTTTCAAATTAAAAAGGGAAGTCCCAGACTTTGAAATGATTGCTTTGGAGATTCATTCAATCATTTTATATGATAAAGCTATGCACTCCGCCTATTATCCTGGGCACTTTTCTCTTGTCAGAGGTGTGGATTTTCACGGAACTGAAATTCTTCAGTAAACTTTACTTGTATCAGATTTGAGCAGTTCCTCATGAGACTGGCATGAGGGAAAAGTGCTCCAGACCCCAGGAGCCAGCCTGTGCTTCTGCAACATTCTCTTAGAGGTGGCCTCTCGTGGAGTCTCCTTCAAGAGTTCCTTTCAACTACATTTAGAAATATTATCATTATCCATTATTATTTATTATCCATTTCATTAACTCTATCTTCATAATGGTCATAATTATTATTTTACATATACAAAGAGGGTTTTTTAATTAAATGGCTATATCATTAAATTCTAGAACTTGAATTAGTACCTTTGCAAATCTGCGTATTCACTTCTCAAGAACCGATAGTTTTTTCATGTCTTTTACTATTTTGTGCAAGTGTGCTCAGTTGTCTCTGACTCTTTGTGACCCTGTAGCCTCCCAGGCTCCTCTGTCCATGGCATCGTCCCACAAGAAAACTGGAGCGGGTTACTATTGCCTCCTCCAGGGGATTTCCCCTACCCAGGGATCGAACCTGCTTATTTAATGTATATTTTTTCTTGCTGCTGCTAAGTCACTTCAGTCGTGTCCGACTCTGTGCGACCCCATAGAGGGAAGCCCACCAGGCTTCCCCGTCCCTGGGATTCTCCAGGCAAGAACACTGGAGTGGGTTGCCATTTCCTTCTCCAATGCATGAAAGTGAAAAGTGAAAGTGAAGTCGCTCAGTTGTGTCTGACTTCTAGCAACCCCATGGACTGCAGCCTGCCAGGCTCCTCCATCCATGGGGTTTTCCAGGCAAGAATGCTGGAGTGTGGTGCCATTGCCTTCTCCGATATTCTTTCTTAGATAATCTATTATCTTATATGCTTGGGAGTTCTAAACCTACTGTCTATGTCTGCTGACTCTTGGCCATGATGAATTACTTTCTCATCAGCTTTGTAACTTTTATGTGGACTTATTTTATTTGGACTTTTTTCCCTGTGAAACACCCCGTGGTCTGGACTATGGATGCACCCTTCCAGAGTGATTTTTGGTTTTGGCTCTGGCATAACTTGAGGGGTATCTGTATCCCAAGATGAATTTTGTCTTATTATATCTTGGTTTGGCCTGAGGTTCTGACCACAAGAGTAGTGAAACTGGAGTCTTGTGTGGTACTCAAGGTTGGGTTTTAGAAATCTCAGAGAAGACTTTTTTTTTTCAGTTGGAACCCGTTATGTGCAAACAAGTTTTATTTTCCTGTTCTAATTCACACTTTAACTGAGGCTGCAAATCTTCAAAAGCTCTAACTCAGGCAAAAGAAGTTGAATCCAACAGTTAGGGGTGGTGTGCAAGAGCAAAGATAAGTAAATGGAAAACACAGGGTTAAACGTGGTCTGTCTCCACCACAATAGCGATATCAGACGTGTCTCGGTGGCGGGATACGGTCGTCGGCTATCACTCTGTCTACCGAATGTTAACTGAAGGTCATTACCAAGCAGTGAGGCTGGACACTGGAATACAACACATAAAGGCTGAAAAGGAAGAAGGAAACTGTTATTTTTGTTTTTTGCTGATAACAAATTTCTATGAAAATTCAAGAAACTCTACAGGTAAACTCTGGGAACTCATAAAAGCATTTGGCAAAGTTGTTAGATATTGATCAATATACAGAAATCAATAGTGTTCTTCAACAGCTCTACCAACTGATTGACAATGTGAATTTAAGAAAGACAACATTTACCTATTATCCCAAACTGTAAGGCTACCAGGATACAACTCCAAAACATATGACATTGTCATGCAGAACATGAAAAACATTTACTATAAGACATAAAGGAAGGTATAAATAAATGTCAGAACACAGTACATCTCTGGGTGAAAAGATAATGTTGCAGGAGCTTTAATTCTTCCCAATTTATAAATTCAATATAATTCCAATAAAAATCTAACTCAACAATAAAACTCTCTTAAATTATTTGTGAAATTCAATATGCTTTTCCTAAAATTCATGTGAGAAAGTAAAGAGTTAAGAACAGTAATTTTTTTTTTTTGAAAAGCAGTAGCATCAGTGGTAAAAGTGAAAGCAGAAGCTGAGAAAGGAGGATGGAGAAGCAAGAGAAATGGAGATGCTATATGACCATAATAATTAACATGGACACAAGGCTTCCCTGGCGGCCCAGTGGTGAAGACGTCCCCTTCCAAGGCAAGGGGTGCAGGTTCGATCCCTGGTGGGGGAACCAAGATCCCACATGCCTCGGGGCCAAAAAGCCAAAGCATAAAGCAGAAGCAGTATTGTAGCAAATTCAATAAAGACCTCAAAAAAAAAAAAAGGTTCACATCAAAAGACTCTTTAAAAAAATAAAATGGACAGTTATGTAAGGGGGTGTCTTGAGACAAAACAATCTAGAAACAGGCACACAGGTATTAGGTAACTTAAAGGACAAAGATGGTATTACAAATCACTGGGAGAAAAGATGGATCCTTAATACATGGCATAGCTACCATGGATTACTTATATGAAAAACGATGCAATTAGATTTTAACTCCTTACCAGGCAGAAAAACTACACAGAAAAAAAAAAAAATTCCTTGTGGGTTAAAGACCTATTGTGAAAAATAAGCTGTAAGCCTTCTAGAAAGAAACCCAAGATGTCTGTTATTTTTAGTACTTTTCTATAAGCTTAAGATATTTCATAGTTACACATTATTTAAGAAAGAAGTAAGTAAACCAGATATTTGGAGAATTACACTATTTGTGGGGGGAGGTTTCAGAAAATTTAAGGGGCAAAATATTTATGATGACCATAAAATAAACATTTTCCAATTTCTCTTGATTTAAATGGCCCTGAAGGCCAACCCGAATATTCTGGACTGCCAAAGAATATTACTTGGCTTCACTAACTCCCTATAAAATGGAGGAAAATAAAGCCTGCAGTGCAGGGCTGTGTCTTTTATGCCTTTTATGATCTTTATAGCCAGGTCTTTTATGGAGAGAGGAAAAGAACCCAACTCAAATTTCCTTCAGCAAATAGAGGAAGTTTGGCTCACGGAGCTGGGAGGTTCAGGGGTCATGAGAGCAAACCCATGCAGGGCCAGACATTGGTCTGAGGGCGTCACACCCGTCTACCCACTTAAGCCTCATGACAACCGCAGTGAAATGGGTTCTGTTCCTGCTCTCATTTTGCAGATGAGCAAAGGGACGCAGAGAAGTAAACAGATCGTTGAGTGATAACTTGTGTCTTCATGGCCATGGCCTAGAAAGGAGCTGGGAAACACAGTTCTAATACAAATTTCCATATATTTGTTCAAGGGTGTGCAGGGTTATCTGTCGTTCCAAGTCTATGAAACCCTCAAGGTCTGAATTGCTCAATAACACTTTGGAATGTTTGGAGAAGATTCCAAAGAAGGGCTAAACGTTTAACCTGGTTTGATCCAGAGCAAACAGAGAGACTGCCTATCTGGAGGAAAGAACCCACGGGAAATGGGCAGGATGGCCTCTGGGTCACATAGCGGTCTGGAGCGTACTCTGTGGTTAGGGAGCCCACCTCAAGTTTATGAGCAGAGGCTAATACTAAAACAGCGAAAAAAGCCTGGTGGGCATTTTAAGTGATAAGCCCAGGAAATGAAAGGTGGAAAAGCTGACGGCAGGGCCAGCAGTTAGAGCACTGTGTGGTGCCTGAGGATGACCCTGGATAAAGTTAGACCAGCTCAGAAGCACAGGATCGTGGCCATAAAAGTAACAAGAAGAGACAGAGGAGGAGGGTATCATCATAGAACAACCAAACTGCACCTGATGACACGGTGGCGCAGGACAGCAGGCCCAGGGAGGGGCAGTTCTGCAGGTTCAGGCCAGGCGATGGAGAGAGTGATGCCACTGGAAAGACGAGTTCCAATAAATAACAGGTTCTAGGGGGAAAAGGCCAGAATTCAATTTTAGACAAGTTGAATTCGAGATGATGGATAAGAAACTGTATCAGTTAGGATTCTTCCTTGGAAGCAACCAAAATCAATTCTGACTTAAGTGGCCAAGGAACTTTCCAGAGTAGGTTTGGGTAGTTTTCGGAGTCTTCAGGAGATCTACAGAACCAGGCTGAGGGCCACCCTGGGACAACGCCCCAATTCAGGGTCCCTGTGGCACTGCCGCTGAGCCCTGCGGGTCACTGACGCTGGGTTCTGCTTTCCTTAGTCTCTTTGCCACCGTTTCAGTCACTAGTGTGGCCTGCTTCTCAGCCCCTACCTCCCTACACCCCAGGCTCCTAACTCAAGGGCAGCTGGGAGAGCAAGCATCTGGGTTTTCCAGCTTAAGTGGATGTAGCCTCTGTCCCCTACTGAAGCTCATTAGGTCTTGCAAGTTTCCCAAGGTATTAATAGGAAAAGAGTCATATGCTAGAAACCAAGAGAGCAAACAGGTACAAGTTCCTATAAGGCAGTGGTCCTCAATCTTTTGGGCAGCAGGGAATAGTTTTACGGAAGACAAATTTTCCGCGGGTAGGAGATGTTCAGGGGATGCAAGCAATGGGGAGTGATGGGGAGTGGCAGATGAAGCTTCACTTGCTTGCCCACAGCTCCTCTCCTGCTGTGCACCCCCATTCCTAACAAGCTGGAGACTGGCACCAGTCCATGGCAGACTGGGGGTTGAGGACCCCTGCTATAAGGGGTTCAATAAGTTTGGACTGGAGCTCAGGGGAGAGGCTAGGGTTAGTGATATAGCACTGGGTTTTTCCCCAGAGTAGAGCATCTTGGGCATGATGTATTAGATAGATAGAAGAAAGAAAGAAAGCTGAGCATGGAAAAATTGATGCTTTTGAACTGTGGTATTGGAGAAGACTCTTGAGCATCCCTTGGACTGCAAGGAGATCCAACCAGTCCTGAGCATTCATTGGAAGGACAGATGCTGAAGCTGAAACTCCAATACTTTGGCCACCTGATGCAAAGAACTGACTCATTGGAAAAGACCCTGATGCTGGGAAAGATTGAGAGCAGGAGGAGAAGGGGATGACAGAGGATGAGATGGTTGGATGGCATCACTGACTCAATGGACCTGAGTTTAAGTAAACTCTGGGAGTTGGTGATGGACAGGGAGGCCTGGCGTGCTGCAGTCCCTGGGGTCACAAAGAGTCGGACACGACTGAGTGACTGAACTGAACTGAACTGAGATAGATATATGATAGATAAATAGATAGATGATAGATAACTAGATAGATGGATGATAGATAGAAAATAGATGATAAATAGATGATAGGTAGATAGATGGTAGATAGAAGATGGCTGAGAACTGAAACTTGGAGAAACTTTGGAGGTGGCTGGAGGAGGGAGAAAAAGAGGTATCAGCTAAGTTGGAAAATTCATCAAAGGGAGAGAGAGCCTCTGTGGAGTGGAGTGTGCTAAGCAAGTGTGGCACAAGGTGATAACCACCGCTCCCTGGGAAAATATCCAAATCTTTTCTAAAGATGTCAGAGTTGGCTATCCCAGCCATTGAAACAGCTACAGAGAAGTAGTGAGTGGGTGGGAAAGAAAGAAGTAAGGGAGTGTGGTCAGCCCATTAGTCAGCCCTATTGCGTACACATTGCACAATCCCAGACCATGCTATTTGTGCTGTAAAATGATTCACATGGAGAGCCCGGCTCTGGAGTGCTGCTTAGAATTAGCTTTATGCACTTTCCTGAATTCTTAATGGTTTTTGGCCAGGGCCTGGGCAATGAGGGGGCAGCCTCTATCAATATATGTGATCTCTGGTTAAGTATAGAACTTCTGCATGAGCTTCTGCTGATGTCTGCCTGTTGGTAAACCCTGATCGTGGCTTGTTGGAGGCTGGTTCCCAGGGGAGGCACCTGACATGCAGTCAGGCGGATGGACTTCTTCAGGGTCCAAGGAACTGGGTCTAGTTCTCCTGGATTCTGGTTGAGTCAGAAATTTCATTTGAACCCAAGATGTGGCAGTTAGCTGTGCTCTCTGGAATGGGCCAGAAAGGGGATGAGGTCCTGGGGACAGATTTCGATCCTCTAGGGGTTTTCTGTTCATAGGACAGAGGGTGTGTCTGGGTCTGAGGTTTGGCCAGGATTTTGACCCTTAACTTGATATTTGAAGACTGTTCCTCTAACAAAAGTGGACTAAAATCTTTCTGTTATCTAAGAGGACCTGGAGAGGTGCTGAGTCCTGCAGGAGATTTCATCCAGGGGCCAGGAACACACTGCTGCTGCTGCTAAGTCGCTTCAGTCGTGTCTGACTCTGTGCGACCCCATAGACGGCAGCCCACCAGACTCCCCCGTCCCTGGGATTCTCCAGGCAAGAACACTGGAGTGGGTTGCCATTGCCTTCTCCAATGCATGAAAGTGAAAAGTGAAAGTGAAGTTGCTCAGTCGTGTCCGACTCTTCCTGACCCCATGGACTGCAGCCTACCAGGCTCCTCTGCCCATGGGATTTTCCAGGCAAGAGTACTGGAGTGGGTTGCCATTGCCTTCTCCGAGGAACACACTAGCCCAGGGTTAGATTTGAGCTGCCCTTCAAGGCAAAGTGGGAGAAGGAAATGCCTACCCACTCCAGTACCCTTGCCTGGAAAATCCCATGGACAGAGGAGCCTGGCAGGCTGCAGTCCATGGGGTCGCTAAGAGTCGGGCACGACTGAGCAACTAGCACTTACGCCTACTAACTTAAAGGCACGGTGGGAGGAAGAATACGGTTTTCTGAGGGGACCCTATAAAAGTGCCACTGGCTGAGACAAGTGGTTGCCACGGACTCCTCAAGGGCGGGCAGCATGTCAGAGTCAGCTTTCTATTCTTCATTGCCAGAAGGGAGAGCTCTTTTTCTAAAATTATTTAATGTGTTTATTCAGCTGGGGTCTTAGCTGCAGAGCTCAAGGGCTCAGTAGCTGTGGCGTGAGGGCTTCGTTGCCTCTCGACACGTGGGGTCTTAGTGTCCGGGCCAGGGCTGGGACGCATGTCCCCTGCGTTGCGTGGCAGATTCTCTACCACTGAGCCACCAGGGAAGTCCCGAGAGTGGGTAGTTCTTGAGGGGAAGATCTCGTGGCTGAGCCCCGGGCTTTGCATGGAGCGTGTAGGGGGCACAGAGAATGCAGCTCCGCTGGGCCCGCGCTCAGACCTGCGGATTCCGCTGGTCTGTTGAGCTTGAGGAGGGGCCTCTTGTAATGGACACACTCTCAGCTGATGCCGATGCTGCTGCTCCGGGGACCACACTCGGAAAACCCTGGCCTAAAGGAAAGAGACCAGGGAGGGAAGGGAGGTTCGTCAATGAATGTGTCCATCCACAGTTTGTGAACTAGCTCGGCCAGTGCTCGTGGCAGCCAGTCGTGTGCTCTGGGCCCGGGACCACCCGTGTACCTGATTTGCTGGGTGACCCGCAGCATTCCTGCCCGGCAGGAGGCAAACGCTCCTCTGTCACCCTCACCTCCATCTTGCGGGGTGGTTTAGGTTTCCTCGCTTGGCCTAGTTCTGGTTGGAATTGAAGCCCTGCTTCATATTTAATAGAGGCTTCTGTTCTCCCTTCATGAAATATATTGATTCTTATAATTGGGCCTTTTTGCTTTCTCCCAAACTACATTACCCGCATTAACAGCTGGCTTAAAATGCCATTAGAAAACCATACGGGCCTTAGTGGAGGAGAAAAAAGGGAAATGCAGCTCGGAGAGCGCCAGCCCTTCCCGTAAGACACTCACGGATGGGGAAGTCGGCAGGGCTGGCTTTTCTGCCTCTCGCTGGCTGCCACCCCCCAGAGCTCTCTATCCAGCAGGCCAGCTGCTTATTCAGCTCTGCTCTACAGACCAGGACAGTCAGGATGCAGTCAGGGAGGGGGTCCCCCTATGTTCTTAGTCTACTCTTGCTAGTGAGACGGCCATCCTGTGAGTCTGGGTGCACATCTGTGTACCACCCTGGGCCTTAGCTCATTGCATTGCAAAGTCAGAAAGGCTACACAGCCCTGTGGAAATTCTCGGGCTCGCAAGTCAGATCTCATTTTAGTAGCTCTCTTGTTATTCAGCCTCCCTGGACTTACTTGTGGTTTAGTCGCTCAGTCGTGTCTGACTCTGCAACCCCATGGACTGTAAACCTGTCAGGCGCGTTTGTTCATGGGATTTCCCAGACAAGAATACTGGAGCAGGTTGCCATTTCCTTTTCCAGGGGATCTTCCCGACCCAGGGATTGAACCCACCTCTCCTGCTTTATGGGCTTCCCTGATAGTTCAGTTGGTAAAGAATCCACCTGTAATGCAGGAGACCCCAGTTTGATTCCTGGGTTGGGAAGATCTGCTGGAGAAGGATAGGCTAGCCATTCCAGTATTCCGGCCTGGAGAATTCCGTGGACTATACAGTCCATGGGGTCCCAGAGAGTCTGACATGACTGAGCGACTTCCACTCCCTCCTGCCTTATAGAAGGTCCCCACTCGCTATCTACTTTGCACACTGTGGTGTATGGACATCAGTCCTACGCTCCTTATTTGTCTGACCCTCACCTTCCCTCCTTGGTGTCCATACGTTTGTTCCCTATGTCTGTGTCTCTATTCCTGCCCTGCAAATAGGTTCATCTATACCATCTTTTCTAGATTCCACATTTATGCATTAATATAAAAGATTTGTTTTTCTCTTTCTGACTTACTTCACTCTGTATGACAGACTCTAGGTCCATCCACATTTCTATAATAAATAAATAAATAATCTTCAAACTAGAAAACAATAAAAGCCCCTGGATGACTCTAAAGTGAAGCCCTGGTTGAGGCCCATCGCTTTAGACCTCTGCTGTCCAGTTTGGGAGCTGGACATGTAGCTGTGGGACAGCTGGTATGTGGCTGGTTGGAACTGAGATGTGCTCTAAGTGCAAAATACACTTCGAATTTTGGAGTAGGAAAGCAAGACTGTAGAATAATATCTCATGGATGAATAAATGGTCAGAGGTCATTCTCAGTGACAGTTTCCCAAGGTTGTAGACACTATGAAATAGGCCCATTCAAATAAATTATAGAGTTTTTGTGAGAAATAAACATGGATTAGCATACCTGTTTGCTGTGTGTGTGTGTTAGTCGCTCAGTCGTGTCTGACTCTTTGCGACCTCATGGACTGTAGCCCACCAGGCTCCTCTGTCCATGGGATTCTCCAGGCAAGAATACTGGAGTGGGTTGCCATGCCCTCCTCCAGGGGATCTTTCTGACCCAGAGATTGAACCCAGGTCTCCTGCATTGCAGGCAGATTCTTTACCATCTGAGCCACCAGGGATAATAAATTTCATATTTAGATAATAAAGATGGTGGCTGTTGCTTTTAGCAAACACATGAAAAGTCAACCTACCGTCTCTATAAGGGGAGAGATTAGGAGTAAAATCAGAGGAACAGCAAGGCTTGATTCCTTAGCACCCTGTCCTGGCAAGAGAGAGGCAAAGGGCCTGCACAGAGACGTGAGAGTCATGCCAAGATGGAAACAGCAGGGCACACGGGTCCTCCTCACCCTCAAGCACCCAGGGGACACTTTGAAAGAAAACCGGGGGGAGTTGACACCCTGAGGCAAAGAGCCTCCACGTTTTCATTTGTCACGAAATAATGGTTGCTTCGGAAGATGCAAACCTAGAGAGCTGCAGAGGTAGTAATAGCACTGAGCCTTCACAACAGCGTTACTGCTTCTGGAGAGTCTAATGCCAACGCTTGGAGCCATTTCGTGAGTCGAAGGATTTAGTCCCGGGGAAAACAATCCCCAACACATGTGAAGTGCATAGTGCGAAATGATCACGCCCCTGGGAGTGAGGAGCTGGCGTGGGGAGCACCAACTCTGTAAGGCTCCGCCCTCGGGGGGCTACTCAGAATGCCTACTAGCGCCCTGCAATTGGATGGAATCTGGGAAACGAGTCTTCCAGTTTCAGCTTTCCCCCGTCCTGATTGTGCCGTGTGAAACGGTGAAGCAGGGCAAGAGCACAGTCTGCATCGTCCCCCATAGCCACGTGCCAGGACACAACACCCTCACGCCACGTACTGTACGTTCCTGGCCAACCCCTGCAGTCCACTTCCAATAGATTTCTGAGCCGCCCTCAGGGTGGGTGCCCTGCTTCCAGCACCCGCAGTGACAGACGTGTCCTCCACGGGTAATGAAAGCAGCAAGGTGATCGGGACTGTCTTCGTAGGAGCTCTTTTGATGAGCAGTCACCATACCAGGGACAGGAGAGATCTGATGGTCTCAAGCCCTAAAGGCATCTCTCCAGCGCGGGGAAAGGTACCTACGATGAATGAATGGCTTCTCCCCTAGAGACTTCTGCCCGCGTGTCTCTTGCTCGTTTTGTGTAAGATCACAGCGTTGCACCTACTGGGTATCCGCGGCGCTTTAATTTCCCAGCTTCAAGACGCCACCCAAACTCGAAGGGCTTTTCACGGACATAATGTTGAGCTTGATTACCTTCCAGCAGTTTTCTCTCCCTTTCCTTGTAGCTAATGGATCAGTGCTGCTCACAAAGCCCAGCTCGTCTAGGGTCAGCTTCCTAATGGAACTGAGTCATAGGATTTCCTTTCATCCTTCTACACCCTTCTGGGAACATCTCTCCTACTTTATAAGTCACCTTCTTGACTCCCTTTGGTTAATTTTAGGAAACTTTTCTCTCCTTCTGAATTCATGGGTCCAGAGGAGGCCAGTGGAGTCCCGCCCATCACTGAATCATTCCTCCGCCTCCCCGACCGTCATGTGTGAAGAAAGAAGTGCTGCATGTAGGTGCCTGTGGGCTGTTCGGCTAAAAAGAGAAGTAAAGGTGAAGCCATGATTCTTCACATTTTCTTTTTCTGCTTATCCTTCTCATTTTTGCATGACTTCTTGCCAAGAAACAAGGTAGACTTGCTTCGATTTTTTTTTTTTTTAGTTATTTCCTTCTTATGATAATTTCTTAACTGATGTGTATAAACTTGAGGGCCAGAGGCTGAAGCAATGACATCTCCAGTCAAACCACACACTCTCATTGCATTTGATGAGCCATCATTGGTCTTCCTGCATCATAAAGAGGTTATTCTGAGGAATTATATGCCAAAAAATTACACAACCTAGAAGAAATGGATAAATTCCTATAAACATACAATCTATCAAGGATGAGTCATAAAGCAACAGAAAACTTGAACAGACCACCAGGAGTTAATAAGAAAAAAAGAGAAGCATATCTTTGCCACTGAACTTTGAAATAGCTTTTCACTCATCTTTTTTATGTCTTTTCTTTCTCTCCATATATGAGACAGAATTATATATAATAGAATCAGAGGGAAATGATCATAAAAGTCAATGAAATTAGGTCCTGTAAGAGGGACTGCAGGCTTCCCAGGTGGCATGAGTGGTAAAGAACCCACTTGCCAGTACAAGAGACACGGAGATGTGGGTTCAATCCCTGGATCCCGAAGATCTCCTGGAGGAGGGGAGGCCATGGCAACCCACTCCAGTATTCTTGCCTGGAGAATCCCATGGACAAAGGAGCCTGGTGGGCTACAGTCCATGAGGTCACAAAGAGTCAGACACGACTGAAATGACTTAGCACACACACAAGATGGACTACATTTCCAGTTCAGTTCAGTTCAGTTCAGTCGCTCATTCGTGTCCGACGCTTTGCTATCCCACGGACTGCAGTACGCCAGGCCTCCCTGTCTATCACCAACTCCCAGAGTTCACCGAAACTCATGTCCATTGAGTTGGTAATGCCATCCAACCATCTCATCCTCTGTCGTCCCCTTCTCCTCCCACCTTCAATGTTTCCCAGCATCAGGGTCTTTTCCAATGAGTCAGTTCTTTGCATCAGGTGGCCAAAGTATTGGAGTTTCAGCTTCAACAGCTCCAGAGAGAAGGACTATTGTCTTTATCTTAATCCCTAAACTTGGGATCCTTTCGGTGACCTCTGAAGCTGAGATGCTTTGGTGTTCACACTGCCCACAGTTTAATTTGGATACCAGAACACCTGACCTGCCTCTTGAGAAACCTATATGCAGGTCAGGAAGCAACAGTTAGAACTAGACATGCAAAAATAGACTGGTTCCAAATAGGAAAAGGAGTATGTCAAGGCTCTATATTGTCACCCTGCTTATTTAACTTCTATGGAGAGTACATCATGAGAAACACTGGGCTGGAAGAAGCACAAGCTGGAATCAAGATTGCCGGGAGAAATATCAATAACCTCAGATATGCAGATGACACCACCCTTATGGCAGAAAGTGAAGAGGAACTCAAAAGCCTCTTGGTGAAAGTGAAAGTGGAGAGTGAAAACGTTGGCTTAAAGTTCAACATTCAGAAAACGAAGATCATGGCATCCGGTCCCATCACTTCATGGGAAATAGATGGGGAAACAGTGGAAACAGTGGCAGACTTTATTTTTCTGGGCTCCAAAATCACTGCAGATGGTGATGGCAGCCATGAAATTAAAAGACGCTTACTCCTTGGAAGGAAAGTTATGACCAACCTAGATGGCATATTCAAAAGCAGAGACATTACTTTGCCAACAAATGTCCGTCTAGTCAAGGCTATGGTTTTTCCTGTGGTCATGTATGGATGTGAGAGTTGGACTGTGAAGAAAGCTGAGCACCGAAGAATTGATGTTTTTGAACTGTAGTGTTGGAGAAGACTCTTGAGAGTCCCTTGGACTGCAAGGAGATCCAACCGGTCCATTCTGAAGGACATCAGCCCTGGGATTTCTTTGGAAGGAATGATGCTAAAGCTGAAACTCCAGTACTTTGGCTACCTCATGTGAAGAGTTGACTCATTGGAAAAGACCCTGATGCTGGGAGGGATTGGGGGCAGGAGGAGAAGGGGACGACAGAGGATGAGATGGCTGGATGGCATCACTGACTCGATGGACATGAGTCTGAGTGAACTCCGGGAGTTGGTGATGGACAGGGAGGCCTGGCGTGCTGCGATTCATGGGGTCACGAAGAGTTGGACACAACTGAGCGACTGAACTGAACTGAAGGATCAGCCGCCGAGAGACCTTCCATCTACTTTCATCATCCTTTCCTAGAATTTGAGCTCTAATGTCGTGTGCACCTGTAAATGAGCCAGAGTAGGGAGGGGATGAGCAGGCAGGCGAGGATGCTGAGGGCCTCCGAGGGCCCATGGGGGAGAGGGGAGAGGGCCACGTGAGCCTGGGGTGGGGTCTGCAGAGGGCCCAGAGTAGTTGTGGGTCAGTTCTCAAGCCCTCCCATCCTTTCTGATGAGTTGGTGCCAAAGCTATAATTTTACTATCAGGAGACATGGTGTCAGCACTGATCTTTTTCAGATCTAACACATTTCGTTTTTTCATAGCATCATTTCTTTTAATTCATATTTCTCTGAGGACGTAGTGGTTCTCATACATGTAAAGCCCTAAGAATTTGGAAGTGATCAACACCTGTATTTCATTCTAAATCGGAGCTCCACGTACCTGGAATGACAGGCTTTTTCTTTCCCGGAAAAATACTTCAGGGGAGGCAAAGAGACACAAGAATGGAGTTTGAACATCACTCTTTTTTGTGGAGCTGGTGTGTTTCCTGTGCCCTGTTAAGATGAGTGACGCAGAAAGTGGGAATCTGATCTTTGCAGAACAGATCATCCTTGTTTTCTGCCCCCTTTGCTGGGACTGTAGATGGTGGGGACTGAACCACTTCGGACCAAGAGCCCAGCCCAGCGCCGCAGCATGGGAGACTCTTTACCGCCCCCTGGTGGATGAAGTAAGAGGAACATGGTCTCTAAGGGCTAAGGATGAAGAACCGACAAATGGGTTAACTGGTCCCCGGGTTGAGGCTGGGACGCTGGGAGGAGGGGCATTATGGGGTGGACGGGGCGCAAGGAAGTAGGGGGTAAAGTGGGTCCCTCCCTTGTTGGGCCCAGGTCCTTCACAGTCGTGTTCACTCCTTTGGCCTTCCACTTTGGCATACCCTTCCTATCCCAGGGTCCCCGGCATGGCTCACGTCAAAGGATGGGTTCCTCTCCCAGTTAACCCATGCGGGATAAGCCTCCAGCTCGTCACACACGGTCCAGCTGTCTTGCTCCCGACAGCATCGCCTCCCAGGCCTGTCTTCCCACTCCCAGCCACCTCGCAGCTTATCCGTCTTCTGGATGGTGGTTGGCTAGGGGAGTCAATGAGCTTTCCAATGAATTCATGTCTCTCTCTATATATGCAGTGTTTCTTGAAAATTTGATCTCTTCCAACCTTCTGATATAATTGTCATTTTTGGAGCCTAGATTACTCATTGCTGAGTCCTGAACATATCTTTGCTTCCAGATCTTTATTTACCTGCTTTTATAATATCCCATTGATGTTAACTGGAAGGCAATTGACATTAAAAATTGGACCTCGGGTGCTGTGGAAAAGCCTGGGATTCCAGCTAATAAATTGGTAAACCTCTCTCTTTTTTGGCACTTTTACCCTCTTTCATTACTGGCAGGCAGTCCAAGAGTGTATTGTCTTTATCTGATAAAAAGCATTGGCTAGAACAGTGTCCCGATGAGGCTCAAGTTATGGGCTAAGAATGAAGTAGTGACATTTTTATCTATGGACACACTGCTACACACAATGCATATAACTATCTCGGTCACAGGAAGGACAATGGCACAGTGAGTGTTTCAGAGTAGTTTATGGGGAAAGTCAGGTGCTACATCAAACACAGATCTTATAATATAGATGCTTAGATTTGGAACTAACTTTAGAAATTGCAGGGCTTCCCTAGTGGCTGAAACAGTAAAGAATCCGCCTGCAATGCAGGAGACCCGGGTTCAGTCTCTGGGTTAGGAAGATCCCCTGGAGAAGGGAATAGCAATCCATTCTAGTATTCTTGCCTGGAGAATCCCATGGACACAGCAGCCTGGCAGGCTACAGCCCGTGGGGTTGCAGTCAGATCCTACTGAGCGATATCACTTTCACGTTTTAGTAATCACCTTATCTATTCTCATGTCTAGTTTAGGACCTCATGCAACTCTTCCTGGTTGGTGGTCTGGCTACCCAACCTCCACTTTGGGGACCAAGTTGAGGACTCACTTCCTTGCCTGGTTGTTTGGTCCATGGTGGGAAATTGTATTTTAGGGAAGGAAGTGGAAACCCACTCCAGTATTCTTGCCTGGAAAACCCCATGGACAGAGGAGCCTGGTGAGCTATAGTCCATGGGGTCACAAGAAGTTGGACACGACTGAGCAACTGAACATGTTCAGCCCATGGGGCCTCATTTTGAGACAGAAAGCAAAAGCTCATCTTTTTCTTGCTTCTGTAACCATCATGTCTGAATTCCCTAAACCCAGCCTCATCCTGAACTCCAGCAGCGGAAGGCACTGTAGGGCGACTGATACTTTCCAGAGTTGTTTCAAGTCACTTTGGCAGTAAGAGGAAGAGGGAATGGGGCTATTTCTGACTCTCTGATTATTGTCTTGAAGGCGCTTGTGTACGGGAAAATGGGAGGCGGTTTCTGGGAAAACTAGGTTAGGGCAACTCAGGTTTGAATGCTTCAGATGCTTCATTCCCAGGAAGAGCAGACAGACAACAGGCTATGCTCAAACAGGCTGTGTCCAACGGCCGAGTTCTAAGCCCTGCTCCCTTTGATGTTATTTTGGCTTAATGCTTAGGTCAACTCCAGAAGGTGAAATGGCGAGAAGCAAACGGACTGCCTGGAGACAAAGCACGTTAGGATTTTACTGGCAGGAAAAATGAATAGGAGTAACAGAGATGAGAGGGGAGCCCGAACCCTGAGTATCAGGGAGGGTAGCTCTGCCTCCTTCCTCTGCTGGGTGGCCATTGTCGTCATTCATTCATTCAACAATGCTTATTGACAGATTATTCTGAACGAGGTACACAGCGATGTATGCCACGGAGTCACAGAGCTCCTTTTATAAGATGAAAGTGGACGATTGCCTAGATGGGATCTATTTTAATCATTTGAAACTGTTAGTCATTTTTGGCAAAGGAAATCGTCGTGATGGGTCAGCCAGATACTACAGCGTCTTTCAACATTTGGTAGAAATTGTCAAGGAAGCCATGCCAAGGCACAACAGAGATGGAGAGAGAGAAAAATCTACTTTAAGCTTAAAGGTTATTCTTTTCCCACGTGTTAACATATGGTCTGCCATGCGATCTCTACTGTATCTGTTGCCTTCTGTGTACAATGACGTGAACCCCAATTGAGGTGGCCCAAATATTAACTGTGAAGGATGTTGGTTTTCCAGGTTATTTTCTAAGCTCTGTCTGCAATGTGAGATTGAAGTGAAAATAGCAACTCCCCTGTCTCTGGCATCCAGATCTTGCCTTTGCAGCTAGAGAAGGAGATGAGTGAGCAGGTTAAAGGTGCTCATTTGAGGGATTTCCCTGGTGGTCCAGTGGTTCATGCTTCTACTGCAGGGGGTGTGGGTTCAATCCCTGGTCAGGGAACTAATATCCTGCGTGCTGCATGGTATGGCCAAAGAAAGTTAAAAAAAAAAAAAAGATGTTCATTTGGGTCTGATCAGATAGTGCTCTGTCAAGAAGTAAATCTGGAAGCTTGAAGTCTTCCGTTAAGCAGGAAAAAATAAAAAAAACAAAAAAAAAAACCTAAAAAGCTGAGTTAGAATGTAAGAAGTATTCATGGACAGCTTCTTAGGCCAAATAAAAAAGACAGCATGAAACCAAAAACCTTGTGTATTCCAGACCCTGTGACTCCACCTGGCAGTTCTAAGAATAGTTGTTTTTTTTTTTTATCATAAATTATAGCATTAGATGGTCCCAGTGATCCTTACTTTCCAATAGTTACGTTCTGTGGGATTCCCTCCCCTTGACCTTCGGCTGGACCCAGTGAATTGCTTTCTACAGATGTGACAGAAATGGTGGGTGTCTCTTCAGAGGTTAGGTTCCAAGGAGAGTCAGACTTCTGCCTTGCTCTCTCGTGTTCTCATCACTGTGGAAGCCAGACGTCCAGGTGTGAGCCTCCCTGCAGATGGCCCAACGTAATGAGGAGCCAAGGGAGGCCAATGGCCAGCTAGGAACTAAGGTCCGCAGGCTGGCGTCTGTGAGGGGCGCCCACACGAGCTCGAAACCAGAGCCTCTGGGCTGAGTCTTCGGATAAGACCTGAGCCCTGGCCGACTTTGACGGCAGCCGGTCCTGAGCCGAAGCGCCCAGCTAAGCCTTGCCTGCCTGCTGAAGTTATATGGTTCTGTGACTGCTGTGGGCATTTTTGAGCACTCATCTTTTGGTGAATATACGCATCCTGTCTCTGCTCAATACGTACCTGTGGATGGAATTGCCGGCTCACGGCGTGTATTCAGATTCAGGAGACGCTGCCCAAAGCTTTCCAAGGGGCCAGCGGTGCCCAGGGCCAGGCTCTCGTCTCACTGTTTCGGCAGGACTCTGCTGCATGTCGGTTCAGTGCAGGGCCAGGTGTGCCGTGAGATTTTAATGGCATTTTTTATTAATAGTGATACTAATGGGAAGAATAATAACAGCAAAGGTAACCTTTTGCATACCTAATTATCTGATGTTTTAATTTTCAAAAAGCAATATATTTCCAGGGCTTCATTATGCATTATCACTTTATGTGTAGTTAACACTAATAGAACAAAATATTAAGCACTGCTGAGAATGCAGAGGTGCTATGGCTGTCCTTAAATTAGATTTCTTAGGGGATAACCAGGATTAACGGAGAGAACTGGTTGAAGTAGAACACTTTTATATTATGCTTTCAATATTTAGGCTATTTAAGTGAGCTTGGGCTTTTTTTTTTTTAAGCTTAAATTTCCCAGATAATGGCCTTCATTTTCTGCTTAACACTGCTAGTCAGGAGATCCTGGAAGCCTATTGTTTCTCATCACAGAGAGCACTGTTCTCACATTATACCTGTTTTTCAATTTTATATCAGTAATAACATTTTGTTGATCTATATGAGTTTTTAGCATTGTATACTCGATAAAGCTAATTGGGATATTATCGAAGATATCTAGCATTTCTTTTAATGATCTGCGTAAAAGCAGATTTCTTTATTAGAGTCATATTTTGTGGATTCACAAGCCAAGAAAAAGAATTACACTCATGAGCACAGCCTTAATAAAAGCAGTGCACAGAAAATAAAGTTTGGCAGCGGTGGTCAAACACTGCGGGCACTTCAGCCTGGACAGGCCTCATCCGAGCACCGAAACACTTGGTGGGCGTGTGAACCTGTCACTGAACAGTCCCCGGGCGAGGGGACTGCCCTGGTGGTCCAGTGGTAAGACTTCACCTTCCAATGCAGGGGGTGTGAGTTTGATCCCCGGTTGGGGTGCCTTGTGGCCAAAAAGCCGAAACAGAAAACAGAAGCAATATTGTAACAAATTCTATAAAGACTTAAAAAAAAAAAAAACAACCCTGCAAAACATAGATGTTCAAATTCTAAATACGGCAATGTAAGCCATGAGAAACTAGCCCCAGAAAACAGTAAAGGAGAGGTAAATGATAAAATATCACTAAAATATCACTAAAAGCAGGAGCACATTAAAAGTCAAAGTGTCGGTCATGTCGGACTCTTTGTGACCCTTTGGGCTGCAGCCTGTCCGGTTCCTCGGTCCATGGGATTTTTTTGGGCAAGAATACTGGAGTGGATTTCCCCATTTCCTTCTCCAGGGGACTCTTTCCAACCTAGGGATTGAAACTGCGTCTCCTGTGTCTCCTGAACTGGAGGCAGATTCTTACCCATTGAGCCATCAGGGAAGCCCCTCCACAAAATGTAAAGGATAAGCAAATGATAAAAAATCATCAAAAGTAGGAGACTAAGCATGTCATTATGGTAGGAAAATATTCAAAATCCATATTAATGCCATGGTTTGTAACATAAGGGCATGCTCTGATAAGTTTAGGAATCTTTTCTGGGGAAAGGTATACACAGAGATGCAGCGACGTCCTCTGCTTTCTGAGGAAGTGGTCGTGTGGGGCTGGGGAACGCGGCTAGGACCTCCCGGACTGTCCCACCAGGGACCCTGAGGAGTCACCTGCATATGGCTGGGTTTTGGATGGTGCTTTGATGCAAGATTCTGCACAAAAACCCGGCACACAGCTATGGTGCAAAGGCCTTTGCAAACAAGAGTCTGGGCAGGAGGAAGGCTACCCATTATGACCACTGATGGAGTCCTCAGGACACAGCTCTGGAAGGCAAGAACGGTCCAGAGCCACTTCCATCAGCTGTGGCAAGAGAGGGACATTCCTTTCTTCATGGATAATTTCCAGCTCATCTTGGACCAGATACTCCAGGTTTTAAGCCGTTACTGGACTTAAACCTGTAACAGTGGCCACAAATATAGCTGGAGAAGGAAATGGCAACCCTCTCCAGTATTCTTGCCTGGAAAATTCCATGGGCAGAGGAGCCTGGCTGTAAATGGTGGGACAAGACTGAGAAACTAAGCACATAGCTAACAGAAAAATGAGTTACTTTATTCCACGTAGTTAGAGATAAATCAGTATAGATCTGTGGGCAAATCAAGGCATTTTTGAATGTTCAAGGGGAAAAAATGGCATGTAGTTTCATGATCAGGCTATTAACTGTCCCTGGTGCTTCATGGGAAAGATGGGTTAGGGGATGATAGGGAACTGATGTCTCTTTGATGTTCTCCGTGGAATCATCTTATTTCCCAAATTTTTGAGAAAGAGCAACGCCATCCTCACCGTCGTGACTTCTCTCTCAACTTCAAGTTATCCCTAATGGCATCCAACCAAATGCTGATGGGATGAGGGTGAGGAAGGGCCTAGAAAACCATAGCTTGAAAGTCCAGGTCACCTGCAATGCAGCATCACATAAGCAGAGCACTTAGTCCAACAGTCCAACAGTCCAACAGTCTCAGAAAGGAGAGCAATCAACGCTCTTCCTGCTGGAAGGAAATGCTCGGTGCTAGAACTTCATCTTTTCTACCTGAAAATTGTGTAGAGTTGCACAGTGTGTTGTTAACAACCTCTGTATATTTGAAGAGATCTAGCATGTGTCCTCCCAGGTCTAATAGGTTAAATATTGCCGATTCCTTTAACTCTTCCTTTTAGGATATGATGCCTTTGTTTTCATGTCTAAGGCTTCGGTGGAAGGACCTGGAAGCTGAATCCAGCTAGGACGGTTGACAGAAACATCTGCTTGTGGCTTCTCCAGTTCGGCAGTCCCAAAGAAGCTGAGCTTTTATACAGAAGCTCACGACTTCTGTGGAAAGGATTTCAAGAGACAATGAGTGAAAGCTGCCCATCTCCCTGGGTCTGAGAACCGATAGAGCTCTTACTACCACATTCCATTGGTCAGAGCACCAGAGAGCTAGCCTAGAATCAAGGGAAGAGAAGGAAAGATGACCAGCTTTAATGAAAGAAGCGACAGTGATCTTATGGCTATTCATAGTCCACTGCCTTAACATAAGAAATTCTAAGTCTGATTGTAATTTTTATCATGCAATACTTTCTACTGTCCAAACTTGCTCAAACCAGAAAGAAGAGGAAAAGAACCCTTTCTTGGGTGTTCTAGGCACATGCTTTGGTAATAGGAAGTACTCATTAGTACTCCTTACTTTTGAATTAGTTTTGGGGTGGTAAAACATTGCTTAGATAATTACTGAAGTCCTAGAACCATGATTAGCTTGAAAATTAACGGGAGTTCATGAATTGTATTAGCAGCACGCTTACCAACCATCTTCTAAAAACGTCCATTGTCTTTAAAGCTAAAAAATGCTCCCGAGCTCTTGACAAGAGGTAAACACAGTCTCCTAGGAACTTTTCTTGTTGCAACTGAGGTGCTTTGTCTTTCTTCTCACTTATTTATGTGTTGTGGGTTTCTTGTTTTCGTGCTTCTGAAGAGATTTACAAAGGCAAAACCAAGTCCAAATGAGGTGGAGAGCTTTGCCGGTAAGAGAGAGATGAGCACAGCGCTAGGAGTAAGCTCCTGGGTCTTTAGCAGTCCCTGCCCATGGTAGTCAGATTCTCAAAGTTGAGTTTCTGGGAGCTTGTCTGTGCCCCACTGGTATCTGTTTCTGTGATAGATGGCTCCCCTGACCTGCTTCCTCTCCCATTTTATCTCCTGGGAACTTGTTGTTAGATCACTGAGTTGTGTCCAACTCTTTGTGACCCCATGGGCTGCAGCTCACCAGGCTTCCCTGTCCTTCACTATCTCCGGAGCTTGCTTAAATTCATGTCCATCGCGTCAGTGATACTATCTAACCATCTCATCATCTGCTGCCCCCTTCTCCTCCTGCCTTCAATCTTTCCCAGCATCAGGGTCTTTTCCAAAGAGTCAGTTCTTCACATCAGGTGGTCAAGGCACTGGAGCTTTGGCTTAAGCATCAGTCCTTCCAATGAATATTCAGGACTGATTTCCTTTAGGATTAATTGCTTTGATCTCCTTGCAGGCCAAGGGACTCTCAGGAGTCTTCTCCTGGGCCATAAAACATTTCATTTCCCATCCCTGAACCAACCATAGGCCTACCCTGATCATCTATCCTGAGACTCAACCCCTGAGTTAGGCACACTACCCCACACTCTCTTGTCCCTCCCGGATCTGCCTGTAGTTTTCAGTTCTGGATCCAGTTTTTAAATCAGCAGCCACTTTTAGCCTTTCTCCACCATACAGCCTAGAAGAAACAAATTCTTGTTCCTGGAAGTGCTCCAGCTCTGACTCATACCTGCACTTCTGTGGCTAAAGTCTCCATAGATACTTTCAATGAATGATCCCACGAATCATTCTGATGGGGAATACGAAGAGCCGCCCCTCCTTGCTGAATACTCACCATCTCCTCAGGCCACATCAACTGCAGTTGCCCAGGAGGGCTGGCCTTTCTCTCCCTACGCGAGCTCGTCTCTGTCAGATGTTCTCCCCCTTACCTCCCAGTCTCTTCTTCAAGATGCACCTTAAATCTTCCCTCCAGTATGCTTGGAGAATTACGAGGGGCTTTTCCAGGCATCTTTTTCTTTTTATTTCCATGGTACTCTGGACATACTTCTATTAACATACCTATCCCCATCTAATTGCAGATTTATAAATACATACTTTATGCATACTTTATTTATATATCTGGCTCTGCGTCTGGCTTGTGAACAGGGAGCATAGACTTTTTATCTTTGAATCTCTACTATGATGCTTAATGGCCAATAAATACTTGCTGAATTCATGCTTGCATACAATCATTAATTAATGAATAATGGATGGTTAAACAAATGGCTGGAATAAAGGATGGATAGATGGTTGGAAGGCTGGCTGGATATTGAGAGAATGGAGGGGGTAGAAAAGCTGAATAAGTGATTGTGTGGACTATTACTTTTTAAAAATAACATTGGAAGGATATTCATAAATGATGAACTTATATGTGGAATTTTATGACTTTTGATTGCCAGTGAGTCTAGCACAAACTCCACTTTCCCTCATATTCTTATCATAAATTTGTGTATTTTTTGTTACTATACTGCACCTATACTGATACTATATATATAGTATAGTATATACTGTACTATACTGTGGAAAATTCTGAAAGAGATGGGAATACCAGACCACCTGATCTGCCTCTTGAGAAATTTGTATGCAGGTCAGGAAGCAACAGTTAGAACTGGACATGGAACAACAGACTGGTTCCAAATAGGAAAAGGAGTACGTCAAGGCTGTATATTGTCATCCTGCTTATTTAACTTACATACAGAGTACATCATGAGAAACACTGGGCTGGAAGAAGCACAAGCTGGAATCAAGATTGCCGGGAGAAATATCAATAACCTCAGATATGCAGATGACACCACCCTTATGGCAGAAAGTGAAGAGGAACTCAAAAGCCTCTTGATGAAAGTGAAAGAGGAGAGTGAAAAAGTTGGCTTAAAGCTCAACATTCAGAAAACGAAGATCATGGCATCCGGTCCCATCACTTCATGGGAAATAGATGGGGAAACAGTGGAAACAGTCTCAGACTTTATTTTTTTGGGCTCCAAAATCACTGCAGATGGTGACTGCAGCCATGAAATTAAAAGACGCTTACTCCTTGGAAGGAGAGTTATGACCAATCTAGATAGCATATTCAAAAGCAGAGACATTACTTTGCCAACAAAGGTTTGTCTAGTCAAGGCCATGGTTTTTCCTGTGGTCATGTATGGATGTGAGAGTTAGGACTGTGAAGAAGGCTGAGTGCCGAAGAATTGATGCTTTTGAACTGTGGTGTTGGAGAAGACTCTTGAGAGTCCCTTGGACTGCAAGGAGATCCAACCAGTCCATTCTGAAGGAGATTAGCCCTGGGATTTCTTTGGAAGGAATGATGCTGAAGCCGAAACTCCAGTACTTTGGCCACCTCATACGAAGAGTCGACTCATTGGAAAAGACTCTGATGCTGGGAGGGATTGAGGGCAGGAGGAGAAGGGGATGACAGAGGATGAGATGGCTGGATGGCATCACTGACTCGATGGACGTGAGTCTGAGTGAACTCCGGGAGTTGGTGATGGACAGGGAGGCCTGGCGTGCTGTGATTCATGGGGTCGCAAAGAGTCGGACACGACTGAGCGATTGAACTGAACTGAACTGAACTGAACTGATACTACACCTCGTCAAAGAGTCTTGAAAATAAAATGAAAGTTGCTCAGTCGTGTCCAACTCTTTGTGACCTCATGGACTCTACAGTCCATGGAATTCTCCAGGCCAGAATACAGGAGTGGGTAGCCTTTCCCTTCTCCAGGGGATCTTCCAACCCAGGGATCAAACCCAGTTCTCCCGTATTGCAGGCAGATTCTTTACCAGTTGAGCCACAAGGGAAGCTCTCGAAGAGTCTTGAGTTGGTTTTAATTCAGCATTCTTTAATCTGAGAGACATAATGAGATTTAAAGAATGCACAGCAAAGCAGAGATTGACTTCACTTTCAACTCCTACCCACTTGATTTACCCTGATGTGTGGCTACGAGGTCCCTTTAGTTTCTTCATCAAAGGTTGGAAATGATTATTTATGTTAAAGGGTTGATAGAGTAAAATTATTTGAAATACTCATATTTATACAGTCTCTTTCATCTCTTCCTCTCTTGCTCAACTGTCATATCTCTCTATCATCTGTCTATATATCTATCTATTATCTATCTCTTTGCATGTGTTGTTATGTCTTGCTTGAAATATCCCCAGAAGAACCTTGTGGAAATAAAAGTATTGTTACCCCTCTTTAGTCATCAAAGATTAACACCTATAAACACAAATGAGGATTTGTTCAAAGCATAGAGGGCCTGCACAGGTGAAAACTGGACTTCAGAGTCTCTGCTGCTGCCTGGGAAGTTGCTGTTTCTTGTTGTTCGGTCACTCAGTCGTGTCCGATTCTTTTTGACCCGATGGATGTCGCCCGCCAGGCTCCTCTGTCCATGGGATTCTCCAGGCAAGAATCCCAGAGTGGATTGCCCTTTCCTTTTCCAGGGGATCTTCCTGATCCAGGGAGTGAACCTGAGCCTTCTGCACCTCCTGCATTGGCAGGTGGCTTCTTTACCACTGAGCCAGCGTGGAAGCCCACGTTGTTTGTTACCAGTGCTAAACTATGATTTTTTAGAGCCATGGCATTATAGCACAGTCTAGAGTCTCAGCTGTCAACGGGGGTGGGCTGACTCGAACGTAGGTAGAATAGGTTTTATTCTGAATGCCAAGTCCATATCAGTTTGTAACAGCTGGTTAGAGTTCTTCGTGGAGAAGGATTGTGAGGCCCTAAGATGCAGTTGCTCAGTGATGTCAGCCATGAATATAGGACCTCCTATACATATTTTTCATATAGTTTCCATCTCTGTTCTAAGACCACAAAAGGTGTTCATCATGATAGGTGTTCATGCTGGCTTGTCCACTGAGTCATCATAATGATTCATGAGATTACTCATGAAAAAAGTGTCTGCAGAGATTTTGAAGTTTCTGGAAGCTGATTTTTGAACCAACCTTCCTCCTTAGTTGAGTGAGGTTAATAAAATGTAGAGAGAGCCACGAGGAAGGCTAACTGTAATGTCATTGCCCATTTGAGTTATTTTCCCTCAAGGAGAGATGCTTGTTTCACTCTCCAGGGTGAACCTCCTGCTGCCAAGGAAGGGTGGTTTCTCAAGCAGCTGTGGTTAGTAGTATACTGTATTGAAAAGCAAAAGCCTTCACTTCTGTACAGGTGCAAATACAATCAGATTAGCTTTATTTTAAGCTTTGATTACATTCTAGTTAATAAGAATATACTACAGTAAGCCAGTTTAACAGTCCAGAAAAATGCATTTCATTTTAGAACTGAGTATTGGAAGCCCTGGCAAATGCTGGGAGATTACTTAGTAGAGTTAGGTATGAGGCGTCTGTGAAGGGGACTGGCTAACCCTCATGGATTCCAGTGCCGAAGGCTCCGGAACCATCTCAAAGGCCTAGAAATGTGGTTGTAGAGACCATATATAATTCCATTCTGGCGTTCCCCCTGGTTCCTTCTCACTATTAATCTTTTCTTTCTTCTGCTAAGAATCACAATTTACTGACCTAAATCACACTCTAGGCATATCAATTTGGTAATTTGGACAAAAAAATCAGCCTTGCAGATAAATCTTTGGTCGCCTTGCCTGTTGGAACCTTAGAGCCGAATTCCAGTGCTATCCGTGTCCTCTGTCATCGGCTGCACAGAAGCAGTGGCTGTTTGCAGGGTGGAGTCTGTATCAGCTTCTAGTACTTGTGTGCTGAGCTGAGGTCTCAACGTGGGTGACGTGAAGCAAGAGAGAAGTAGTGGCTGCCCTTCCACATCTGGTCACTAAATCTGCCAGCTTCTCCAACTTGTTGGGTTTATTCTGTCTCTAAAACTGTACCTGGACCTGGGTCATTGTGCCAAAGAGATGCTTCCAGGGAGACAGGTGAAGTATAATCACTAATAAAGGAGGTTAATTCCTCATCCCCACTGTCCTAAGTCTGTCTGGTTAATTTCTAATACTACAGCTCCCAAAGGGTTAAAGTTAGGGCCATTGGTTCCTCCCGTTTGGGCCATGGTGTGACGCCTCCTAAAAAAGGCACTATAAAACTACATTATTTAATAGATCTGAGTATTGCACCTGCTTTCTTATCTCGTCTTCGGGGATTAAGTTCCCCGCAAATGCAATTTGTTAATATGGAGTCACCTCTTCTCACTACGTAAATCTGTGAAATTTGGCAGGCGGTCGCTTTGCCGCAGGTGCAAGATGGAAGACCTTTCTCTGGCTTTGCCAAGAAGAAAAATGATGCTGCACTCAATTCCTGGGGAAAATATTCTGATATGGAGGCTAAAACCTGATTCCAAGAAAGGGGAATAGAATTCTAGGGCCCAAATCATGTCCTTCCCTCCCATTTGGGGAGTATGTGATCCCCAAAAGGCTGAGTAGGGGGATGAGAAGCCCTGTTTTACATGAGGCCACGTATTGAGCAAATCCCCAGGCAAGGGAAGTCCTCTGATGTTGGAGCTGCAGCCATTTGAGATGATAAATGATGACTTTTACTCTTATGAGCTCCGAGAGCCTAATTAGGGCTTAATTAAAGCTAATGCTCAGAATCCTTTGGAAGGTGGGGTGATTAAAAACTACCTTGCGCATTGAATAGCCGCACTGAAAAGCGTGCCTTTGAAATACATGCCGTCACCACGCTGGGACCCTAGCCAGTCCTGTCCAGGGCTTCACAGCTAAGTTAAAGCAAGAGCTGACTATTTTTGCATTAGAACTTCCTCAGCCAAGACTACAAGAGGCCAGGTGCCTGGGTCCAGCTTGGCCCCCCGTGCATCTACATCGAAGGTCGTCTCTGAATCTGCAAGTCCAGCTCGCCGTACACGTGCCTCAGGGAGTCGCTGGTCAGGCTGGCGATCAGCTTCCTCGGGCCGGAGACCCAGGGCCGACACAGCTCTTCCCACTGCACGGTGGAGTTGGGCCGGATTTCCCTGAAAGGATGGAAGAGGCAGGAAAGGTTTTATGCCCCAGAGAGGCAGATCACATTTCCCACTGTGATGGTCTGGGTCACCAGCGCTCTTTCTCTCAGTTGATGGTGATTGGAAGACAGAAGGGCCTGGTCGGCCGGTTTCCCAGTCACCACCCGATCAGGGCTCCTATCCGAGGCTCGGTCAGCCACAGCCCCTTGGGTCATGGTTCCTTCCACTTGGATGCATCAGCCTGCCTCCTGGTGGACATGGCCCATGCCGAGAACCCCCAGGCCTCCGCAATAGCCTCATGAACATGACTGATCTATCCCAGCTCATGTGGGGGCTAAAGGTCCCTCCTGGGATCAGACTTCTATCTGAATCCGCAGCTTCCTATACTGAGGTCGTGATGCTCTTCACTCGTTCTGGCCAATCCCCTTGGGACAGACCTGTTCTTAGGCTCGGGATCTGGAGCATCGCCCTGCCCGCCCTGTTATTCACGACCCTGCCTCACCCAGTGTGGGTCAGTTGCCCACGCACCTTGCTGCTGTGTGTTTGTCATCTGTCGCCGGTGACCTGGGAAATGCCTCTGAGGCTTGGGGGCGTCTCTCTCTGGGGCTCCTCTAGGCATTGGTTTTGAGAATCTTGGTGTCTCCATTAATCTGGCATTTGTTCTTTAGAAATGTGGCTATATACATGATCTCACTGAGTTACAGAAAAGCCATATTATGTGACCAGTGCACACCTATAGCCTACATATGGGAGAATTTTTCAAACTCGGTAAATTGATTTTATGATTGAAGCTTTGAAACACACCAACCTCACCATGGGCTTCTTCACCTGTAAACGGTGGGCACTGTGAAATATCGAAGAGGATGTGGAGAGGGCGAGTGAGCTGGTACTCATGTTGCACTTGGAACGATGGCAAGATATGGCTAAATGCCACATATTAGATATATGCTGCTGCTGCCGTGTAATTACTGTTTTATTATTTACCATCAGCTTTGGTCATCGTTTGCAATGCCTGAACTCTTTGTAACATAACTGAGGATGGTTCTTCCTGCCTAGATGCAGAGAAACAGTTCTCTACCCTTAACTGAAATAGTCGTTTCAATACGATACAGGTTTTTAGATATTTGTTTCTCAAGAGCAAACCCTGATTCATTCATTCCCTTTTCCTTTGCTTCCCCTCAGTGATCCATCAGGAACATTTTGTGAAATAGCTATCTGGTTTAAGGATCTGGCCGACAGCCATAGAAGGAAGGTAACTCCCTCAGACAGAAACTGTACCCCCGAGCTTTACTTCATTGAATGAATTGTTGAACGTTAGTCACTCAGTCGTGTGCAACTCTTTGCGACCCCGTGGACTGTAGCCCGCCAGGCTCCTCTGTCCGTGGGATTTCCCAGGCAAGAATAGTGGAGTGGGTTCATTATTTGCTCTAATTCATCAGCTCACCCCCATAATGGTATTCATCCATGTATCCATGCCCGATCATGAGTATCATCCAAGATATGCACAAAGAGACACATCCGTGTCGAAGTATGCATTTTTTCTACAGATAAAGGCCTGCACGCAGAAAGAAAAGCATCATCTCCCCGTCTGGGTGAGTGGAGTAATACTGGAAGAGCTCTGTATTCCCAGGGATAGGTGTGGTGATAAATGATTCTCAGTAATGTGCTGAGCTATCAGGATGTGCTGGCCATTTATCATCCTGAACGCAGGCGGGCTTAGGGGATTATGATTACAGTAAGCTGCAACTTTCTGTGCTCGTCCTCCATGTGTCCAGCCCCCTGTCCTACTTGAGAGACTCAAAATCTCAAACAACAGCCCAAAGTTGGGGAACTTTTCCCTTAAGATAACTTACTGAACCTGATCATTTTTTAAAGAGAAAAAATATATGCATCTGGAAGAGGAATTATTTGATGTTCTGGAATTATCAAGAGCAGAAACTTGACAGCTGTAGGTCTCAGGGGGCAGCACCACTGAGCATCCAAGGACGGCAGGAGGAAGCACAGAGAGAGCGGTAAGGTGAATCGTCTCAGAGTAGAGTCAGCTGTGCTAAGTGGGCCACGGACATGGCACCACCTATTCCCTGTTCAGCTCCCTGCTCGCCAGCACCCGCCTACCAGAGCCTCTGCTTGGAGCTCCAGATTCCCTGCCGCCTAGGGCCCTGGCAGGTGTGTGGATGCCGAGTGGAGTGGGCATTCCTTTGACTATTTAAGGTGTGTATCTGAGAAAAGAATACAGCCCCGTGAAGGGTTCTGGTTGGTCCCAAAGAATTGCACTTGAAGAGTCCAAGTTGTTACATGGACCTGCCACTCTTTGATCGGGTTTTCACAGGACAGGGTACACAGCTGTGTATCAGTCATCTGACAAGATGGACGTGGGTGCTGGCTGGCTCCTGTCTTGCTTGTGAAGGTGTGAGGAGGAGGAATCAGGAGGAAACAGGGAAAGCAGTGGTCTCCCTAAAGTCCCAAGCCCAGCCTGGATCATAAAACACTTCCTGTGTTAACTTATTTCCAATTCCTGGCAGTCTCTGAGAAACAGAGCTTCCCTTGCTTTGCAGAGATCCACCCTCTGGACCTGTACCCCCACGAGAGACTGTGGACCGGGCTCTGTTACTGATGTGCTGGAGATCTGTGTGTTGAAGCGATTACTGATGGAGCCTAAGGCAGAGTGTGGGTGGGACACTGCCTTGCGTCCACCATGTAGGGAATGGCCTCCTCCGTCCTTGCCCCAATTCAGCTCCTTTTACCCTTCCCCAATGTCAGGTACTAACCATAAGCAATGCACCTGGATTTCCCAGGTGGCTCAGTAAGAAGAAAGAATCTCAAAAAAAAAAAAAGAAGAAGAAAGAATCTGCCTGCCAACGCAGGAGACCCAGGAGACAGGGATTAGACTGCTGGGGTGGGAAGATCCCCTGGAGGAGGGCATGGCTACCCCCTCCAGTATTCTTGCCTGGAAAGTCCCATGGAAGAGGAGCCTGGTGGGCCACAGTCCATGGGGTGGCGAAGAGTCAGACACGACTGAGCACACATACACACCTAACGCCCCTGGACACTCAGCCCTCCGAGTCGTGTGTCTCCCCAGTGCTGGGTCTTTGCTTGGTGTGGGGAGTCACCTTTTCCTCTAATGCACAGGTTGCCTCTTTCCTTGCATTGGCTTGAGACCAAGGTGGGATTATTGCACAGCCACGGTGTCAAGGTGGCAGGAGGTTCTGGTACCCTCAGATGAAGCTTGTGGGGTTACTGTTGGAGGAGGAAAAATTGGCTCCAGCAGGGGGCTGCTTTGAAGAAGAAACGTGTTTCACTTCTCCTGAGCGATTCTTGCATCTGAGTCGAGTGGGAAGGTGTGAGAACGGGTGAGCGAGACTGTCGTTTCTGACGAAAGTGGGGCACGCTCCTCTGACCTCTTCCGCTAGCTGGAGTTGATTTCTAATTTAATTCCTTTTTTTTTTTTTTTTTTTCCCGGGAGCTTCCCTATTAGCATAGAAGTGTTATATTTTGTGCTTGTGTGTTTTTGTTTTTTTTTTATTAAAGCACTCAAACTATTTTCTCTGTTGTTTCTTGCATCTGCCAGCATCAGGCCCTTCTTAAATGCTCAGATGCAGAAGCTGTGAGAGCTGGGTTTCGACGGAAATGCCGTCTTCAGGGGGCACGTCGTCTTAAAGACGTCTCAGAGAGGGTGAAGGAGGGCCTTGCTCTTGTCTTACAGACTCAGAGTCCTCCACAAAGGGTGCTGGGGAAATTCCTAACATATCTGGGTCACAAGGCAGTTTCCACATACCTCCCCCTCTTTCTCTGTGTCTTAGAAGGTCACCCCACAGGAAATACGCTGGGCTGATTGATGCTGACAGGGTCTTATTTGCGGTAGAAATGAAAGTGATAAACCTCCGAGATTGGGATCCATTCTGGGTGTCACACTTTAAGAGGAGCCCTGACAAATTGGAGGATGTGGGCGAGGGAGGGAGTTGAAACCGCATTAGGGGTGAGGGGAATGAAGCTGGGGAGGAGTAGGGAAGACGCGGGAAGATCAGACAGCGGTTTGCAGACATTTGCAAGCCATCAGGTGGGAGACAAATGTACCTTCTTCTCTGTACGGGTCCAGGTGACAGACTAGGTCCACTGGTGGGACTGAAAGGTGGAATTGTTTTCTAGCCACCAGAACTATCTGACCATGGAGTGGGCTGTCTTGTCTGTGACACTCTTTGTCACTAGAAGTCACAGAAGCTGAGAGCTGTAAGCACAGTCTGATGGTGTGAGGTGAGCCAAAAGCAGACCTTCAAGCAACAAGCCGGGGGCAGCTGTTGGTCCCCTAAATAGGAAACCAAGTCTAGAACTTTCTGCTGTTGTTCAGTTGATAAGTCGTGTCCGACTCTTTGTGACCTCATGGACTGCAGCAGGCCAGGCTCCTCTGTCCTCCACTCTCTCCTGGAGTTTGCTCAAATTCATGTCCATTGAGTTGGTGATGCTATCTAATCATCTCATCCTCTGCCGCCCCTGTCTCCTTTTGCCTTCAATCTTTCCCAGCATCAGGGTCTTTCCCGGCATCAGAACTCTCTAGGCTCACCTTTTTTTTTCCTCCTGAAAGCAACAGTTCTAGACAGTGCTCGGATTGGTAAGATCTTGGAGTAGGGTTGGAAAGAAAGGATTCCTGCCAGGGTCCTAACTCATGACACCTGACTCATAGTGGGTACCCTGTAAATACTAGAAGAACAAGGCAGTTTGCAAAACTCTTGACTTTGGGGATCTGGAATCAGCCAGCCTACTTCTGGATGCAGGCTTTTTTCTACACACTGTACAACTTGGGACAAACCAGTCAGTCTCTCAAAGCTTCAGATTTCTCCACTGCCAAAGGGAGCTAATAATAGTACCCATCCCATTAGAGTGGTTTTAAGAATTGATGGTGCTGGTCAAACCAACACCCCAAGCCCCAGAGACTTGTAAATAAGGAGGTAGCAGCTTCTCAGACATGTTTACCGGAGGCTAGATGTGAGTTAGGAAAAGATGGAGAAAGATGAACTTCCCACAGTCCTACCCCAGGTCCCCACCTCCCCCAGTGCTCACCGGAACATCTTCCTCAAGGGTTTCGTCACTCCAGGACCATCCAGGCGGATCCAGACATTGCGAAGCGTCTCTTTTAAAGGATTGGTGAACTCAACCATCACCACCATGTCGGAACCCACGACCTGAGCACCACGGACCTGAGGAGTGAGTTGGAGGAGAAAGAAGCATGTTAGCTGCACACAAAGCCTCTTTCTGCACCCTTGTATCTTTACCCATCTTTGCTTTTCCTTCTGTTTTACAGCGTGGCCATTTTTTGGCAAAGGAGCCAATGTGATGAGGATATTGCTTTGACTGGGGGATACTTGTTGAGAAAAAGATGGAAAATTGCTAATTAGAATCACAGTCTTTTCCTCATTATGAAAACCACCCTAATTAGAGTTCAGGTTATCAACCTCAGCCACTGGCTGTTCCCAGCAGCAGGAGGTGGAAGTGCATTCAGGGTAGCAACAGCTTTCCGCGGCCAGGGAGGACAGGTGGACTCTGCTCCTGGAAAGGATTCAGGTTTCCTGCCAGGACAGAAGGGATCCCTGAGTTCAAGAGGAAGAAAACACTCCTGGAGGTACTTGAGAAAGAAATACATCCAAGGAGGGAGTCCTCGTCATTGAAGAAGAGGAATCTGAATGCTAAAATAGGCAAAAAAAGACTTTTCCTCCCCAGTCTGGATATCTGAAGCTAGAAGGCTGTTTGGGGTGAGTTTACGTATCACAAGCCTCAGATGTACTGGGTGTGTTCCAGACATGTACGCGCTGCTATATTCAAAATGGAGAACCAACAAGGACCTACGGTATAGCACCGGGAACTCAATGCTATGTGGCGGCCTGGATGGGAGGGGAGTTTGGGGGAGAATGGATGCATGTACATACATGTATGTACATACATGTCATGTACATGTATGGCTGAGAGTCCCTTCACTGCTCACCTGAAAGCATCACAACATTGTTAACTGGCTACATGTCAATACAGAATAAAAAGTTTAAAAAGAAGCAGCATTGGGTATGCGGCAAAGCGGCCAGAGTTCAATGACAGCTTCATGCCTTACTAGCTGTGAGGTCTTGTAAGGTCTCAACCTTTCTGAGACTCAGTTTTCTGAAACAAGGTGGATGTTCCTATGGGGTAATCATTGTAGAACACTATTATTAGGGTTGCTGTTAGTATTATTTTGGTTCTTATGCTGTTCACAATGTATAATGCTGCACACTTGGGACTATCTGCTTTCCCAATACAGACACCAGGTGCTAGGAAATGGCTAGGAGCATTTGTTTGTTGGTTTTGGGGCTTGGTATGCCAGACGGATGGATCTGTGCAAACTCTAAATTACTGGGGAACAAGATAATAAAACTAGTCCTTCCCTCCTAGGAAAGGATCAGGATGAGACAATACGTATAAAGCAGCTAACACAATGCATGGCTCAAGACATCACAGGCTCAACTACATCATTTGGATTAGCAATACTTGGGGTATTTTCATTTACTCACTTCGTTTTAGCCCACTTTCAACTCCAGCATCTAGCTGGTGTCCAGTAAATATGTGCTATATTAAATAGACTGCTTAAAAAGGAAATGTATTGGTTGTTTGAGTTTTCCATGTAGCAACCCAGCCATTATACTACATTATTTTTTTAAGCAGTGTATAACATCAGATCAGATCAGATCAGTTGCTCAGTCGTGTCCGACTCTTTGTGACCCCATGAATTGCAGCACGCCAGGCCTCCCTGTCCATCACCAACGCCCGGAGTTCACTCAGACTCACGTCCATCGAGTCAGTGATGCCATCCAGCCATCTCATCCTCTGTTGTCCCCTTCTCCTCCTGCCCCCAATCCCTCCCAGCATCAGAGTCTTTTCCAATGAGTCGACTCTTCGCATGAGGTGGCCAAAGTACTGGAAGTTCAGCTTTAGCATCATTCCTTCCAAAGAACACCCAGGGCTGATCTCCTTTAGAATGGACTGGTTGGCTCTCCTTGCAGTCCAAGGGACTCTCAAGAGTCTTCTCCAACACCACAGTTCAAAAGCATCAATTCTTTGGCACTCAGCCTTCTTCACAGTCTAACTCTCACATCCATACATGACAACAGGAAAAACCATAGCCTTGACTAGACGAACCTTTGTTGGCAAAGTAATGTCTCTGCTTTTGAATATGCTATCTAGGTTGGTCTAACTTTCCTTCCAAGGAGTAAGCGTCTTTTAATTTCATGGCTGCAGTCACCATCTGTAGTGATTTTGGAGCCCAGAAAAATAAAGTCTGACACTGTTTCCACTGTTTCCCCATCTATTTCCCATGAAGTGGTGGGACCGGATGCCATGATCTTCGTTTTCTGAATGTTGAGCTTTAAGCCAACTTTTTCACTCTCCACTTTCACTTTCACCAAGAGGCTTTTGAGTTCCTCTTCACTTTCTGCCATAAGGGTGGTGTCATCTGCATATCTGAGGTTATTGATATTTCTCCCAGCAATCTTGATTCCAGTTTGTGTTTCTTCCAGTCCAGCATTTCTCATGATGTACTCTGCATAGAAGTTAAATAAACAGGGTGACAATATACAGCCTTGACGAACTCCTTTTCCTATTTGGAACCAGTCTGTTGTTCCATGTTCAGTTCTAACTGTTGCTTCCTGACCTGCATACAGATTTCTCAAGAGGCAGATCAGGTGGTCTGGTATTCCCATCTCTTTCAGAATTTTCCACAGTTTATTGTGATCCACACAGTCAAAGGCTTTGGCATAGTCAATAAAGCAGAAATAGATGTTTTTCTGGAACTCTCTTGCTTTTTTGATGATCCAGCGGATGCTGGCAATTTGATCTCTGGTTCCTCTGCCTTTTCTAAAACCAGCTTGAACATCAGGAAGTTCACGGTTCACATATTGCTGAAGCCTGGCTTGGAGAATTTTGAGCATTACTTTACTAGCGTGTGAGATGAGTGCAATTATGCGGTAGTTTGAGCATTCTTTGGCATTGCCTTTCTTTGGGATTGGAATGAAAACTGATCTTTTCCAGTCCTGTGGCCACAATGAGCCTTGCTAGAACAGAGAGAAAAAGGAGGGACTTTGCCCCAAGAAGATTCTCCCTTATTGACTCTGCTGCTGCTGCTGCTAAGTCGCTTCAGTCGTGTTCAACTCCGTGCGACCCCATAGATGGCAGCCCACTAGGCTTCTCTGTCCCTGGGATTCTCCAGGCAAGAATACTGGAGTGGGTTTCCATTTCCTTCTCCAATGCATGAAAGTGAAAAGTGAAAGTGAAGTCACTCAGTCTAGTGAGTAGTAATAGTGAAAGTGTTAGTCGTTCAGTCATGTACGACTCTTCTGTGACCCCGTGGACTGTAGCCTGCCAGGCTCCTCTGTCCATGGAAATTCTCAGGCAAGGATCCTGGAGTGGGTTGCCATTCCTTTCTCCAGGGGATCTTCCCAACCCAGGGATTGAACCTGGGAGACTCTAGAGTGAAGGGTAAAACCTTATGACTTTACTCTTTGGGACGCATTGATAACTAAAACCATAACTAAAAATCTATAAGAAAAAGGAAAATTGTAGCCAATTGTCCATGGTTATTACTGTCAAATCTCGACCCCCTAAGGTGGGATGGGTGGAGAGCTGGAAAGAGGAGTCAGGGGTGGAGCGGGCGTGGATGACGGTGGAGAGGACAGCAGGCGGTGTCACCTACGAAGCAAGGACTGTGTGCCAAGCAGTGTCTCCTCAGTGGTCCTCAACCTGGCGTGCACAGCAGAATGCAAAGCTGGTCACATCTGGGGATGCTGAACCTGTAGATATGGATTTTGGTCTCTGCAGGAGTCCTGGAGCCAATCCCCATGGTACACAAGGGATGGATGTATAAAAGTGCATTATTGGAATACTTTACATAGAATCTTTGGTTTAATTCTCAAGTTCATCCAACATATTTTTCCTAAGGAAAAAAAAAAAATCTCAGAACACTTTTTGGTTTCTAAAAATAGAGGATAAAGATAACATTTACAAAAGCTGTCTAAATTGAAGCAAGTAGAACTGCTTCAGAGACACTACTGGCGAAAGCATTTGCTATGATCACTTTGATTTTGGAGGAAAAATATTTTGGAGCCATCTGCTTTCTTCATGGCTTTCTATTGCAATTACAGGAACCTTAGAAAAACCTGATAGCAGCTACTGACCTTTCCTTCTACAGACAAACACAGTGACCAATGCAGGATGCATACACACCTTGCATGTGGCTTCAGGGGGTTCATTCAGGCCAGGACGCCTGTGGCCCTCAGGGGCCTGGTGGTTAAGGATCCTTTACATACGGATAGGCTAGCTCTACAGGAAGACCCTTCTGCTGTGGAAAGTGGGTCACAGGTGACTGATGGCAGAGATACGGGGATTTACTATTTGAAAGATTGGCCCGGTGTCTGGGCCTTCAGAGACGGGCTGTAGGTGTGAGTATGATTAGGATATGAAGTCTTAGATACTTTCATGTATTGTGCCTAATCAGTTTGCTCCTAGATATGGTCTCTGTTACTAGCCGCTGGAGGGGTACATAAATAAGTACTTCTCAGCCCTCCTTAATACTGGAGCAGGGAGCAGGCTGCGATGAAAGGAGGGGCCCTTCTCAGATTGTGGAGAGTTTCTTCTGCAATTAACAAAGATCCAGCATCCCTTTCCTGACATTTGTCTCCTGCCCCTGGAGTTTAAACGTCCTTGGCCTGACTGCTGAGAAGACAATGAAATTTAGAAACTCAAACCAAACTGAACATTAAAAACCCAACATTCAACATCACCGTCTTCTGCTTAAGCAATATTTCCTCCTCCTTTTGAGGAAAATGGAGAATATACGTAGGATCTTCATAGTATGTGTTGGTTTACACGATGCGCCATGCACAGCGTATACTCACTGAACAGACGACCAGCCGTTACTTGGACCAGGGGACAGGATGAAACATACGTCATCCTCAGGGACAGCAAACACTTCTGCGCTCCGATTTTCCCCAATATTCCATTTAAAGTATTTCCGTTTTTTTTATGTTGACATAAAATATGATACTTTTTCAAGTTAAATACCATTCACCAATATTGACATACTGAGTCCTTCTTTTCTTTTTTTCATGATAAAGATCAATATTCTGATTCTTTGGTAAACAAGAAAAGTTACTAACACACACACACACATACACACACAAACTTTTGGGAAAGAACTACTTTTTAAGATCTCTTCCATGGAGTATATGCTTTATAATATATATATAGCTATATTCAAAATCAAAACTTAAATGAAGGAAAAGTTTGACAAAGAATGAGCTTAGTTGTCAATATAATTCACATGATTTATTAGTTCACCTCACAGTGCTTATTTCAGGGGCTGCCAGTCATGTCTTCTGTGACTTATCACTGGAAAATGAACTTTTCCCTCCTCCCACTATGGGGAGCATTATCACTGCTGGTAACGAGCGGTTGCTTGTTTGTGAATCATACTCACCAACACCACCACGGCTGTTTCTCTCTAGCCCAGCTGAATTGGCATAGACTAAATAATGCAAATGGTTTTACAACAGTCAGCCACGGCTCCAAGACTGTCCAGTATGGTATCTGCCAGCCCCATGGGGCTATTTAAATGTTTAAATGAATTTAAATTAAATTAAGTAAAAACTCAGTTCCTCACTTGTACGAGCCGCAGTTCAAGTACTCAGCAGCTACATGTGTCCAGTGGCTCTCGTACTGAACGGTGCGTATTTAGGGTATTCCAGTAATTAGGGAACATCCTACTGGGCTTCCCTTGTAGCTCAGTTGGTAAAGAATCTGCCTACAAGGCAGGAGACCCAGGTTCGATTCTTGGGTTGGGAAGATCTCCTGGAGAAGGAAATGGCAACCCACTCCAGTGTTCTTGCCTGGAGAATCCCATGGACTGCAGCCTGCCAGGTCCTCTGCCCATGGGATCGCAAGAGTTGGACACAACTTAGCGAGTACCACCACCACCTCCTCCTGGACAATGGTGATGTAAGGGATTTACTTACATTAACTCATTTAATCCTCACAACCCTATGAAGTAGATGAGGAAAGTGAGGCCCAGAGTGAGCTGTTCCAGGTCACACGGCAAGTGGGGGAAGGGAGACCACAGACAGCCTGGTGCCAGAGTCCCCGCCTCCCGCCCTCAGCGCCGACCCTGACTAGTAATGACAGGGACAGCAGGTCACGGCGCGTTCAGTGTCCGCACAGTGATGCAGGCGCCCTGCTCACCGCTTCGCTCCCTTCATCTTGGGTGATCCTCCATGGACTTGGCGGTGGGCAGTAACATCATCCTCATTCTACTGACACGTAATGAAACATTGAAGATAAACAAAATGCCCACATTACAGACCCTGGATGTCGGCAGGATCCAGATAGGAATCTAGGTCTTTCTGACTCCAGGGCATTCATCTTTAAACGCTGCACACCCTGTCATCTCTGACAGCAGAGAGGCAAAAATAGTAACTTCCTTTTTCGCTGAAAGGAGTCTATTTCCTGAAATCCACTGAAGAGTCATCTGCAGTATTAGCTTGTGCCGTCGCTGAACGACCAGTGGAGCTCAGTGACTACAACTTGGTCCTGAACTAAATTTGAAAACATGTATACAACTCAACTCCTTCTTTCCGACTTTACAGGGAAAGAATCAGATCTCTATGCCAGAGTCAAACGTGGCAAGGTAACCCTGGGGCTCTGACACAGCTGTCTTACTTGACGATAACAGTCTTCTCTAAGTGGGGTAAAGAGAGAGTTATCGTTTCAAAGAAGGTCTAGTAGCTCAAGCACAGCGTGATCATATGACGAGGTAGACGAGATTCGTTATCCTTGATGTTCTACTTTGCCTGTGTGTTTGTTTTTAAGAATAGAAAATAGCAAGTAGGAATGCAGAGGGAACAGGTCTGAGGCAGCCCAATTACCCGTGACTCTCACTTTCCTTCCCACACCTACGCCGAGAGGGAGGTGGAGAGGCACGCCTCACAGTGGAGCCCTCGGGGTGCGCGCTCCTGGCCGTGGGGTGCCGACGGCCTGATCCTCCGGGACCGGCAGAGGATGGAGAGAGACGCAGCTACCTGAGCAGGTGAAGCCACGGCTGGTCTGGACCCTCCCGGGTCCCAGAATAGTGATCAATCAGAATATTGATCTGGGCTTCACCTGCTCGGAGCCCGTCAGGATGGGCCCTCACGTGGACTTTGATCTCTCTCTACAGGGGGTTCAGGGTAGTGCTGAGGAGACCCCTGCCAGGGATGAGCCAGAGACAGTGACCACAGTGGGCAAGCTGAGGGGAAGGCGGGCTGCCCCCAGCATCTGAAGCCCGGTGGCCACCGCTGTGTGTCCCTGGGCCAGTCACTTGACTTCTCTGGGCCTCGGTTTCTTACGAGGATCCTGGGAGGATTCCGCCTGATACCTTGTGCGGCACAGCATCCGAAATGCAGCCTTTCTTGACTCTAAATGTTGTGGAGGTTCAAAGGGAGACCGCGCTGCCGGGGTGACCAGGAGAACTTTCTCATCTGCACGTTCCCCCGTGGGGAGTGACGTGGGTTTGGGTTCTCAGGGGCTGAAGCTGAGAAGCACACGGGAGAGAAGCCAGCAGCTTCCACCAGCGCCTTCCAAAGAGACGCGGGGAAGCCCATCCCAGCCGCCTCGCCCTGCCGCCCACTGCAGGGCCATGGACTCGGCAGGGCTGCGTCCTGGTGACCGGGACCCATACTGACAGAGTCGCGGAGAAACCTTGGGAGGCTGGGAGGGGAGAAGGTTTAGGGTTTGGGGTTGGGAATAACTGGAGCTCAGAATTTTGCTCTTGTTTTTTTTTTTTTTTTTCTTTTTTTGTCTTGATGGAAATTTCTAGGTATTTGGGCTCTCACAAGCAAAAGAGACACTGATGTATAGAACAGTCTTATGGACTCTGTGAGAGAGGGAGAGGGTGGGAAGATTTGGGAGAATGGCATTGAAACATGTAAAATATCATGTATGAAACGAAAAAAAAAAAAAAAAAAGAACAAAGTGAAACCGCAGTTGAGTCTCACAATTTGCCTGGTGGCCGTCCAGCATCTGGGGGACACTTGTTAGTCCTCAGGGGGCTCCCCAGTTTGGACAAAGGTTATGAACTGGGATGTCGGGGTGTCAGCCTCAGCAGCCACCACGGCCCCCAGACCCCCCCAGCTCTTCTCTGGTTACAATCGGGGCTTCCTGGAGCGCCGGCAGGAGGCAGGCGAGGAGGATGCTACAGGTGACCTTAGGTGAGTGGTGGGCCCCAGGGGGAGCACAAGGGTTGTTAAGAGAAGCCAAGAAAGCATCTTGATTCAGGAGCCATCTGGGCGAGCAGCCAGCCCCGAGCTTCTGTGCTTGTTAGGAGAGGGAGCCCCGCTCCCCTGGCAAACGTGTTCCTCATTCACAGGAGGAAACAGGTTCTGCTGGTGTTTGAGGATGTTCTACAGCAGCTGCAGGACACTCCTACGAGATGGACGCTCCTACGAGATGGACGCTCCTACGAGATGATCCTAAGGAGGCGGTGGGACCTGAGCTGTTTTCAATGGCACTGGCAGGGGTTTGTTTCCCAGATACTGAGAGGAGGTCTTAGTAGGAGGTCTGAGATGTGTGACCACCTCTCCTCACCCACCCCCCTCCCCAAGGCTCCTCCAGGCTCTTCGGGACGGGCCTCCCTCTCAGGACGGTCCCACAGGGAACCGCGCACATGCTCAACACCCAGGGCACAGGTCCGATGCTGCCAGGTGAGCATTGCCTTCCCTCTAGCCCGTGGGCCCTGCTGCCTGGAGTACTTCTCTGTGCAGGATCCCAGTGCAGAGAGGATGGGGCGGGGCAGGAGTGGACTCTTGCCTGCAAACACCAGGTCCTGGGCCAGGCTGAGTGCTCGGACACAGCATACATTCAGTCCCCAACAATGCGTTGTTTTACACATGATTACAATTAATAACGGGGCGAGTATTACGATTGTTGTTCAGTCGCTCAGTCGTGTCAGATTCTTGGCGACCCCAGGGACTGTAGCCCGCCAAGCTCCTCTGTCCATGGGATTTCCCAGGCAAGAATACTGGAGTGGGTTGCCGTTTCCACCTCCAGCGGATCTTCCCAGGGATCAAACCTACGTCTCCTACCTTGGCAGGTGGGTTCTTTACCACTGGGCCAGCCCATTGGGCATTCACCATGACAGAGGTACTATGTTCAGTTCTTTGTGAGAGTTATTTCTATTATCTCTCCCAGTAGCCTATAGGTCAGCGATATTACTGGACCATTGTACAGCCGAGGTGTTGAGGAACTGACCCAAAGCTGCCCAGGTAGGATGAGGAACCCAGGGGGCCCGGCCATCCAAGCCCCTGTGCTCTGGGGCTTCTCTACAAAAGGTGTTCTTGCTCTGGTTGACCTGGGTGAGGACATGAACCTTGGGACCCTTCTCTGCTCTCTGAGACTGGGGGGAAAGCCTCTGGCATAGTGGTCCAGGTCCCACACCAGCCTCTACCCTGTGGGCCAGCTGAATCCCTGTGTTGTCCTCTCCTCTCCCCCAAATAGCCCTTCATTAACCATCAAGATCATCAGGGCTTCCCTGGTGGCTCAGCTGGTAGAGAATCCGCCTGTAATGCGGGAGACCTGGGTTCGATCCCTGGGTTGGGAAGATCCCCCAGAGAAGGGAAAGGCTACCCACTCCAGTGTTCTGGCCTGGAGAATTCCCTGGACTGTATAGTCAGTCCATAGGGTCACAAATAGTTGGACATGACTGAGTGACTTTCATTTCAACCATCAAAATGCTGAAGAATCTTTTCCTGACTTAAAGCCTCTTACAACAATCAACACATGGGAAGGCAGAGAAAAATTCTACATCCAATTTTAATAAAATATACTTTTCTCATCAAAATATTTTGATAGCCTGGGAAAAGAGATATGTGCTCATTAAAGTTTAATGACTGTCTCTCCTGCCGTTTTCCATATGAGGCTCACACACTGTGACTCACGCATGGTGGGTGCAGGGAACAGTTAACTGGGAGCACAATTTAACCCAGTTCCCATCTCTGTGGTCACAGGAGACATGCGAGATATGGTCACATGTGAGATGGGGTTCTTAGGCGGCAAGGACGTGTCCACTGGCCTGAGCACTTTGGTTGACTTGATGTGGATCCAGACAGGTGGGCCCCATCGTGGTCCAGGTTGGTCTCTATTCACTCCAGAAAGGAGGGGGAGGCCAAGAACAGCTGCAAACTCGCACTCAGGCAGCTCCAGCCCTGAGGCTGAGCCAGGGTGCCCAGAAGACAGAGCTCTGGGCGCAGGCTTGAAGGGAAAAGAGAAAGGCAGGAGTCTCTGGGACCTCAGCCAGGCAGCCCGTTTCTGCAGTCAGGGCCTCTCACAGCTCAGGGACCCCTGGTGGCTTTCAGGGCGCCAGGCACCTCATCCAGGAGCACCTCTTTACCTGCTCCCGCTGAGCTCATCCTCAGGGCTAATGTGGTCAGTGAGGTTAGTGGTTAGGGAACCACGTACATGATCAGGCTCCTGCCTCCTTTCCTGAACACACCTGAACAGAGGCCAGGCTTTCTCTCTCTCTCCTGCTCGAGTCCAGCCAAGTGGCCCTGTTGTTGCTGTTTAGTCACTCAGTCGTGTCCAATGCTTTGCAACCCTATGGACCGTAGCCCTCCAGGCTCCTCTGTCCATGGGATTCTCCAGGCAAGAATACTGGAGTGGGTTGCCACACCCTCCTCCAGGGAATCTTCCTGACCCAGGGATTGAACCTGTTTCTCCTGCATTGGCAGGTGGATTTTTCACCACTGAGCCACTGGGGAAGTCCTACCTCTAAATAAATTTCCTCTAAGAACTGCATTCCTGATGTGCTTATAGAGATAAAAGACAAAACAAAAATAAGGACAAGCCCCCCCTGCAGCTCTTGGTCAACTATACCATCCTGGCCCAGGTCACTCGAGCTGGAGGAGAAGGGATTTGGGTTCTGCCCCTGGGGAATTGAGCTGCCGTCTAAGTACACTCGGAAGACGACTCACCAATAATCCTTCAATTAATAATGTCTAAGAGATGAAAGTTATCAGCTTCCTTTATATACCCAGTTTATTATCAGCGGTGCAATTAAATTCTATTTTGTGCTGCGGTTTGAGCACTTCCCATCTGGGAAGCCTCTCTCCTGAGCCCTCCATGGGGACAAGCTGTCGGTGCCTAATTAGGTGAGCACGCGGGCCTTGCCTCTGGTGGGCAAGGTTCGGAGGTGGAGTTCTGAACAGGAGTGGGAAGGGAAGCCTCCCCGACCCCTGGGAGGGGCCTGCAGGGGACCGTGTGGCTTCTGAGAGAGCTCGCAAGGAGGGGGGTGCCCCGTGTGTGGTGAGCAGGCCCCGGTCACAGCGCCCCTGAGTTTCTGTTCTCAGGGGAGTGGCGGCGTCTCTGGAGGACCCCCAACACCACCCCTCCATTTTGTATATTCTCCTGCTCTGCCTGCAGAGCCTGCAGTCCTCATTTCTGTTCTGTGTCTTCAGGCCTCTGGTGGGATGCTGCTGTGATGGGCCCAGAAGAAGGGGCTGAGGTGGAAGAACCAAGGAGGTATCAGGATTCCAGCCTTTCTAGAAAAGGAGGGTCCAGGGTTCTCTGCCTCTGGGGGCCCAAGTTTCAGCCTAGTGGCACCCATCGCAGGGTAGCCCTCGGATAGATTACCATGCACAGGGCATGGACACAGGGAAGGCTGCCATTCTGAGCGCTGCAGTGACCAGCTTTACAAGTGACTCAGAGCAGGAATTTGTAAGACACGGGGCTTCATTGCCCCTCCCTGCCTGCCCCCTCTAAAGGCTTTAAAATACGGGTGACTCTAAGACTTTAATTACCCACCACATTAGAGGAATGTGCCTTGATTTGTGCTCATCACTCTTAATCGCTTGGGAAAGTCTCTGAGCCCTGGACAAGGCTGACATGAGATGTCACGCCCAAGGACCCAGCTGGAGGCCCAGGCTTCTGCTCCCAGGGCAGGATGGGTCTCCGGGATGTGGGTGCTGAAGCTGCTGATGCTCCTGAGATGTGGGAACAACAGGCCGCCACATTTATGTCTCCTCCCACCCGTGCCCAGCGCCCCTCTGCCAAGTGCCTTTAAGTCATCTGGGCAGAGGTTTCCGCTGAGACAGACATTAAATGGTGAAAATGGAGAGGCAAATGTTACAGCTACCGGTGGGACTTCCCTGGCGGCCCAGTGGTGGAGAGTCTGCACTTCCAATGCAGGAGCTGTGGGTTTGAACTAAGATCCCACATGCCATGTGGCAAGGCCAAAACCACACATAAATAAAATAAATAAAAATAAAAGAAAAAGGGACTAAGAGCTAAATTAAAAATTATTTTAAAAAATGAACTACTAGCCAAACAGGCAATACATGGGAAAGTCAGAAGAGCGGTTGTCCTGGTGATGGGGGAGTAATTGACGGGAAGAGGCGTGAGGGAGCTTCCTAGGGAGCTGTGTGGTGAAATACTCTGTGTCTGCCTCTGGCCGGTGGTGGCCAGGTGTATCACACACGAAACGCCGTGGTCGCCAGGCTGACGTTTCGGTCTGTGCATTCTGCTGTACGCAGCGAGCACTCCATGGGCAGCAGCACATGTGGGAGTGGATCCAGGCAGCTGCTGTCTGAGGCCACGCCTGACCCACTTGATTCTGGAGACACTGAGTTCTATCTGTACCCTTTACACATCTCCATCTTCCTCCACAAGTGTGTTTATACCCACAGGTTATATTTATATCTGCAGCCACATCTATATATTTAAATCTGGAGAGGAGAGATAAGTGTTACATGTGCACATCTATTTATAGGGCAGTTCACTTCTTTCAAAGAACAGGAGGATCCTAGTTCCTTTTCTCTGCAGGGGGAGCAGGACACAAGACACACGCTCGCACACGCACATTCACAAGCACTAAGGCCGGGGGCCTCAGCAGCAGCCTCGCCTTCCTGCTCGGCTGAGATACAGCAACTGACCTTGATGATGACCTTGGGGACCGTCAGCGCAATGGACTTCTGCTTGGCCAGAACGTCTTTGGTCTCGTTGACTCGAGCCGTGACAAAGAAGTGCAGGAAGGCCTGCTCCAGCAGCTGGCCCATGTACTCGCCCGCTCCGATCAGCACCTCCTCTCTCTTGACTGGAGAGAAGAAACACAAACGTGCCAGTGTCAGAACCGGGGAGGAGATGCTCCCTGCTTCCCCGTGGGCCCTGTCTTCTCCCCGTTGGCACAGCCTCCACCAGGGGAGGGCGAGCGGAACACAGAGTCCATCAGGGACAAGGAGCACTCCGGCTTCTGGGGTAAAGAACGTGCTGGAAATGGAACACTCAGTCAAGCCTTCCTAGAGAAAACGTGTCCCATTTTCCCAGCAGTGTTTTTGCTCTTGTATTAATAAAACGCAGCATGACAAAGAGGTTTAAAACCAAGGACCGGAAGGCTTTAGCTGCGGCTGCTTGGACCTGTGCACAAACAGCTCCGGGACAGCAGTTGGGGCGGGGATGCCCACGGCCCTGGTGCCCAGCGCCCTCCTGAGACAGGAAACGTCTCACGGCAGCCACGGGCCACGCTTCAGCGCAGCTGCTGACTACTTGAACATTTTCCTTGTTTCCTTGGCACCACACTTTTTCTCCAACTCTTGCCATTCCAACCTAATTTGAGTTTTCTATTTAAGAGAAAGAAGCGGTGGAAACCTATTTCACACACACGTTCAACTGTCTCCCACCCCCTCTGCTATCTGCAACTTAAAAGACCTCTGTGCCAAATGTGTGTGAGCTCTTGGGGATAAGCCAGGGAGGATGGCATCTGCATCTGGACAGCGGGGTGCCGGGAGCCAGCGTGAGGAACTCCGCCCGTGGCAAAGGTCATGAGGAAGGAGGCTCGGCATACGAAAAGGTGGGATCGAGCCTCAGGAGTCCCCCTGGGTATTCTCGAGCATCTATCCCCAAAACCAGAGTTTGCCTACTTTACTGCTTTGTGCTTTCACCTACACTTCTGACTTTACGGGGGGCTGTCCCCCACCACCTCTCTCTGAAAAAGAGTTAACTTACAGCTCCAGTTAATAAAGTTCCTGGGCGTGACAAGACTGTTTAAACTGTCTAAATACAGATTCCCTTGAGCAGTTAAAAGATTGATTAGAAATTGTATTGGTGAAGGGTTTTTCACTTGTTGGGCCAATGTTTGCTCCTAAGTTTCCATATCCCTTACCTGCTGTGTCCCTGGGAGTGTATTGATTAATATAATTGGTGTATAGGAATGTACATAGTAGCTTTAATGTTTGTAACCTTGGACCCTTGAGTTAATTCTTTTCTTGTTACAGCCCACCACACCTTTGCCCTATAGGAATGCAACTTTATCTAATGCTTTCGGAGGGTGGCTCCTGACTTTAGAATAATCACCTTTAGAGAAAAATAAGTTTTAAGAAAGGATCTTAAAATGTTGACAGGCCCCCTGGCCAGAAGATGATGTAAATCACCTAAACTTTTTCATATGATAAGTTTGGAGGAAGAAAGCCTGGCTTACTACATGACTCTACCCCTTCCCCCATTATCCTCTATGCATAACTTAGGTATAAAAACTACTTTGGAAAATAAAGTGTGGGCTTTGTTCACCAAAACTTGGTCTCCCCATGTCGTTCTTTCTCTCACCTTCTGGCTGAATTTCCATTTGGGGCGTGGAGGCTTGTCAAGCCAACTAATTATGCCTGGGCTTCTAAGATCTGACTGGGGAGGCCTTAGTGTCTCCTCTCCTTCGGGAGAACGGGAGGACGCCTGCGGCCTATGTTGGTGACGTAAATTCCTAGCCTTGGAATTTTATTAGCTTTCCATGTAAACCAAGTTATTCAGCCTCTTTTCTCCACTGAATTTCCTCACTGAGCTATCCTTATTTAACCACTCTTTATATCCTTAATTAACGTTTAATTAAGCAATTGTTTCCTGATCCTCACTGACGCTGTCCCCGCTTCAAATTCCCTGGATCCACTGAGGCTGGACCCCGGCGGTGGGGAGTTGGTCCCGGCTCCCCTGCGCTCACCATCTGGGCCGAGGAGGGGGCTTCTGTCCTGTGGCTCTGACTGCTGTGGTGGGCTTCTGCCTGCTGCCCTGCCCACTTCCTCTCACTCTCGTTTCCAGAGCACAGGATTTCAGGGGGCCAAGGGCCGTTGTCCTGCAGGCCAAGCCCGCGCTGGGCAGAGCCAGTGCCCCTGCTGTGTGGTCAGCCACCAGGGCACGGGGCACTCATGCCTCCTTCCCCCTGCACGGAGTTGAATGTCTCCGCCATAGCTGGCCTGCTCACTGTCTGCTTTTGGCCAAAGAGTCCTCCACTCAGTGGAAGTTGTCAAAGGAAACAATCCCCAAGTGGAGAGTGTTGTACGTGCATGTCTGCATTATGTATATACGTGCATGTCTCTAGTATATATGTGTGTGAATCTTCTCATTGGCCCCCCGTTGTGAGCGGGTGAACTGGACCTGGGGCCGGAAGGCTGTGTGGGGTGAGCACCGATCAGGGCACAGGGAGGCCTCCTGCCTTGCGGGCGCCCAGGTGATGGAGCGCCAGGCTGTGCCTACCAGCTGCTTCAAGATCTCTACACAGAGGACTGGGTGTTGAGACGGCCCGGTCTTGGCTCCACCTTGAAGTCACTGGGGGACATTTAAGAACCTACCCTGCTGGATCTCACCCCAGACCAACTCAATCAGAGTCTTGGAGGTTTGGGGTCTAGGTCTTGTTTGACCACTCTGTAGCTGACCCTTATGTACAGCGGGCCTGAGAAGCACTGCTTGACCCCCAGAGGGCCCTTCACCCGCTGGAATCAGCCCTCTAAGAACCTCAGTTCAGTGGAAGGTTGGGCCCTCCCAACCCAGGTCCCTGCAGCTAGGCTGTGGCCTGCAGACTAGCAGGAGCTCTGCCGCCTGGGAGCTGGTTGCAGATACTGGTTGTTGGCCCCGCCCTCGTCTAGGGAATCAGAATCTACATTTGAATACAATGATGAGATGATGCATATTCTAGGCTGAAAGGCTCCTGAAGTCCCAGGAGGGGTTCTACAGGAGATGGGGTGGTGTTAGGGCAGACCTGAGTGGACTTGGATGGTCTCAGTTTTGAAACTGAAAGTCCTGTCCCCGGAACATGTGCAGTTCCTGGTGAAATGGGAAGGATGGTCTTCTGGACCAGTGGTTGTCAATGGTGTGTGTGTTGGGGGGCGCGTTTTGACCCCAGGGAATGTTTGATAATGACTGGAGACCTTTTAGGGTGTCACCGCTGGGTGGGAGATGCTGGTATCTCCTGCGTAGAGGCCAGGTGCTTAGCTGCTCATGTTCAGTGTCCGACTCTTTGCAACCCCACAGACTGTAGCCCGCCAGGCTCCTCTGTCCATGGGATTTCCCAGGTGAGAATACTGGAGTGGGTTGTCATGCCTTCTTTAGGGGATCTTCCTGACCCAGGGATCGAACCTGTGTCTCCTGCATTGGCAGGTGGGTTCTTTACCATCTGAGCCACCAGGGAAGCCCATCTATGCTGGTAAACATCCTACCACTCACCCAACAGCCCCGCAACAATGGTCAGGCCTGAAAGAGAACAGTGCCTGGGCTGGGAGTCAGCCATGGGCTACACAGAGTTATTAGAAGGTACTGGTCTGCCCTGGACAAGCACTCAACAACTCAGCCTGCTTCCTGGAGCCGTCCTATCCTACTGAGGGCTGCCTTTTGAATCCGTGATCTTGCCTTGACTTTGACCCTCGAATTCTGCCTTTTTGGGTGACACACACCTATTGCGTTCTTTGCATCTGAGCATGGACCCTGCTTCCCCCATGGCTCCCAGAGCAGTGACTTGTCCAGAAGACTAAAACTCTGTCCCTCAATTGGAGACAATCTCAGAGGAGCACGTGCGACCTGTGGCCAGATGGGCCAGATGGGGTGGCAAAGTGAGCGGCCTTCAACATGCATTTTGCCTCTAGCAGCCTCCCATAATAACAGTAATAATAATGCATATCCTCTGGTATTTCTAGAGGGCCATGTTTGACCACGGGGATGTCTAGGGCTGCTGAGATGTGCCTGACAACTTTACAGAGACTTGCTCTACCTTGATCCTGTTGGCCTCGGGTCTCTTTATTCTCTGAGGTGGAATATCCTCTAAATCTTAGAACTGAAGAAACTGGGCTGTGTTTCTGAGCCCCAGAGACCAGGCTCCTAAAATAGTACGTTATGTAAGTGCTGTGTTTTGCCACTGTACAAGAAATTGTTCTAGATAAAGTTTATTAAATGTGGCAAGAGAAAGAAGAATAGGTTTTCATTCTCTGAGTGGTGGAGCTGGGATCCTGCCAGCACCATTGACGGTGTCTGGGGAAAGCCAAGGGAGACACAGGCAGGGGCTGCCTTGTCTCTTTTTCCAAAAATGCAAAGAAAACTAAATATAGCCGAGTGGAAGGCATAGCACCCTGGAAGACACTGAAAGGTTTAAGTTATTCACATCTTCCCAGCTGATTCTAGCTCACACATCCCCTTTAATCATCAATCTGGAAAATATGCTCCTGTTTGACTTGGAAAACTTTCTCTGCAACAGACCCTCCGACAATAGACCCTGACCTGCTTGATCAAGGTCTAGAATCCTGTGGCTTTTTGCAGTACACTGCAATGTATTTTCAGTTGCAACGGGCAGTTTATTGCATGCAGTTAGTGCCACCTGCTTGCAGGGTAAAGCAAAAAACAGTCTCCAATTCCCTTCAGGTTATTCAGGACAAGCCTAGGGTGGGCTGAGTGGTGGGAGCTGTGTTGACACTGAGTCGGGCCCCACCTCCCAGGGTGGATGACTGAGATGGCTAAGGTCTCATGCCGTTCTAGTCTGCTAGCTCAGGTGAGCTCATGCTTTTGCTGGATCAGGGAGAGGAGGGGAAGAAGTCTGAGATGGAACTCTAGTGGTCAGGAGAGGATGGTGTACAGTTCCTAGTCTGGGGGATTGAGGGGCTGCGGGACCCCAGGTAACAGGAACTAGCCCCCTTAGGGCCCAAGGATGCCTGGAGCTGGCTCACCACCCCTACCTGAATGGCATGAGGCTTCTGGTACCCACTTTACTTCTAACTGCTACGTGTGGCCTTAAACACGTCAGCTCACCCTTTCTGGTCTCAGTTTCCCCAAGTGTGAACATGTTGAAAGGTAGCATGTACTGACAGCCTACCCACGGGAAGCCTTCCGTATATATTATCTCGTTTAGTTTCCTCCACAGCCTCCTTCTCTCAGGTCGCACACCCAACCGGTCAGCCGGTCCTGAGAGCTCGGCCTTCCGAACACGCCCAGACCGGACGGCTCACTATCGCAAGAGCGTCGTAACTTCTCCGAAAGCTCAGCTCCATGGCCCCCATGGTCTGTTCTCAACACCGCAGCCAGAGTGATCTTTCAAACCCAAGTCGGACCAGGGCACGCTTGTGCTCACAACCCCCTCGTGGCCCTGCAGCTCGCTGGAATCAGAACAAAGTCCTCACAGAGTCCTCTAGGCTTGTCCTGGCCGGTACCCCCATCCTTCTCTAGACGCCTTTGTTTCTGACCCTGGCCCCCTTGCTGCTCATGAACACGTCGCACAAGCCCTGGCCTCAGGGCCTTCCCTCTTTTTTTTTTTTCTTCTGGCTGGAAAGCTCTTTCCCTTCTGTTAGTTTTCCGTGAAACGTCACCCTGTCAGAGAGGTTTTCCCTGGCCACCCCGCCCCTTACCGGCGCCTCTTGTCTTCCTTACCCTGCTTCGTGTTTTCCTATTCCACGCAGAGCCGTGTATATTCGCTTGTTCAGTTGTTTCCTGCCCAGCCCCCATCTTTCCTCCAGGAGACCATCAACTCCATGAGCAACTCTGCTGTGTCTCTAGCACAAAATAATATCTGGAGTCGTAGGCACTAAATAAAGGCTTGTGTGTGTGTGAGGGGGTGGATCAACAGTCTAGTGGTGTGTGCGGTGTTCTTCCCACATCCTGGAGGGAGCAGACCCCCCGTCAACTTACAGGACAAGGGCTCCAGGGTCACTTCGAAGGTCTCGTTCTTGAATTCCGCCTTGGAGACCCCGGTGTAGAAGCTGATGTTTCCGGAGAGGTAGGCTGCGACAGTGTAGCGGGTGGAGCCGTTGTTCCGGAAGGTGATGATGACCTTCAAGTCCCTGCCCAGCACGGCGTTCTCCACCTCGAAGTTCATGCGGACATCAGACCTCGATTTGAGGACGCCCTCTGTGTTGAGGGCCTTTTTGGCCCCATACATCAGGGCGGTTTCCAGGGCCAGCCTCTCTTCTTCTTGACCTAGGAGAGGTGCAGAGATGAGGACAAAGGCACGCCAGCCACCCACGAGAAAGTCACCCTAATGAACAGAGGGCTGTGGGTGCACATGTGGGACTTGCTGGGTTGCCTCTGCAAGCCACACGGCTTCCCTTTATGGGCATCTTCACCATCCTATGTTATGGATTCTGCAAAGTCAAGTTCCCGGAGAGTCAACCTGCCCAGGCTGCTGGGTTCGATCTACCTGAACAGGGGTTGCTCCAGAGCTTCCTCTACAGGTTGTTTTTCCACAGCCACTGTTTCAGGGCTCATCAGGCAGAACTGACAAAACCTAACTCTCTCACACTGTGGAATCCATTTGCTTCCCTCCCAGATTCCTAGCCACGCCGCTGGAGGACTTGCATCTTGCCTCTCACCGTCTACAACGTGAGTTTTCTCCCATTCGTGGGTCTGCCTGGCGAGATCTCTCTTCCTCGCATCTCCTTCCATCTGGGCTTGCCCCACGTGCTCCCGCTGACCCGCCCCCTGGCCGATACTGCCCACCCCGCTCTCCTTTCTCTGCTGTCACGTGCCTCCATCAGGGTGCAGAGGTCATGCTCCCCGGGCAGCACCCGGCTCATACAGTCAGCTCAGTGAGAACAAGCCTCCCCTGCAGAAGGCTAAGAGGTCACGTCCCCACAGGGAGCTATGCTGTGGTGTCTCCTGGGTGCCCACAGCTTTCACTAACCTGGCCAAGGTTCTGAGATGGAGCCCAACTGTGGCAAGACTTGATTACTTTTATTTTAAGGCTATTTTTTTTTAATGTGGACCCCTTTTAAAGTCTTTATTGAATTTCTTACAATATTGCTTCTGTTTAATTAATTAATGTTTAATCAAAAATCTGTTTTGATTTTTGGTCCCGAGGCATGTGAGATCTCAGCTCCCTGACCAAGGATCGAACCCTCACCCCTGCATTGGAAGGCAGAGTCTTAACCCACTGGACCACCAGGGACATCTTGAGAATTATTTACTTTCACATAAGGTTTCCCAAACTCATATGACACTGAACACATCTTTTTTGAGGGACACCTTTTGGTATCTGGTGGGAGAGTTTGAGACGTGTGTGCTGTTTTTAGGAAAATGTCTTAAGTAGGGTTTCCAAAGTGGTGGTGGTGGGAGAGATGGGAAGAAAGTGAGAGATGGAAGAATCAAAAAGTGACTCTATGCACATGGGGAGCTGAGAAGGTACAAGTCGGGGCTCAGAGCCTGCTGCTGGTGACTCTCGGCTGGGCTGACCCTCCTCAATAGTCTTTACTGTCTGACTTCCTCTGGATGTATCTTAGTGCATGTGTGACACAGAGGCAAATTCTTTGGCTTGTAGAAACTCATCCTGAGTCTTCCCTGCTGGCTCAGTGGATAAGAATTCACATGCCAGTGCAGAAGACGTGAGTTCGATCCCTGGGTTAGGAGGATTCCACATGCCTTGGAGCAACTAAGCCTATGTGCCACAACTGCTGAATCCATGAGCCTAGAGCCTCCGCTTCAGAACAGGAGAAGCCACAACTAAGAGAGGAGCCCCTGCTCTCTGCAACTAGAGAAAGCTGTGCCCAGCAATGAAGATGCAGTAAATATATAAATAATATAAACCTACAAAAAACAAACAAACAAAAAGCTAGTCCTGCCAGTGGCTAGCAAAAGAAGAATCACTTTGAAATAAAAATGCTGACTTTTATAGTTACATTAATTTTTAAGCTGTTTTCTCCCACTTTACTTAACAACGAAATGCAACAGAGATGAAGAGGTCAATGATGATAACAGTTATCATTAAGAGCTAACTCTGTGATAGGTAGCAGAGACAGCACTTTGCTGACAAAGATCCGTCTAGTCAAAGCTACGGTTTTTCCAGTAGTCATGTATGGATGTGAGAGCTGGGCCATGAAGAAGCTGAGTGTTGAAGAATTGATGCTTTTGAACTGTGGTGTTGGAGAAGACTCTTGAGAGTTCCTTGGACTGCAAGGAGATCAAATCAGTCAATCCTAAAGGAGATCAACTCTGAATATTCACTGGAAGGACCAATGCTGAAGCTGAAGCTCCAACCCCTTGGCCACCTGATGTGAAGAGCCAACTCATTGGAAAAGACCCTGATGCTGGGAAAGATTGAGGGCAGGAGGAGAAGGGGACAACAGAGGGTGAGATGGTTGGATGGCATCACCAACTCGATGGGCATGAGCTTGAGCAAACTCCGGGAGATGGTGAGGGACAGGGAGGTCTGCATGCTGCAGTCCGTGGGGTCACAAAGAGTCAGGCACGACTTAGTGCCTGTGACGGGTGTCGTGGCAAGTGCATGTTGTGCACTATCTCATCTAATCCTCAGAACGACTCTGCAGAGCAGGCGCTATCACTGCCATCGGTTTCCTTGTGTGGCAGGGTTGGTAGGTGGTTTAGAGGTAGGACGTGCATAAGAATTGGAAGCTTCCAGGACCTTTCAGAGACAGAGAAAATGCCAGCAGGTGTTGCCAACCAAGTGAATGTGTATTTCTCTCCGTGTGTGTGTGTGTGTGTGTATTAGCAATTTCCCTGCTTGTCAAGACTACAAGAATGAGCCAGAAACAACTGGTCCAGGACAAGCATTGGCTAGGCCACATGTTTACAATCGATTAGAGGGAGATAATTCTGAAGGGAAGGGGGGGCTGTGGCAAGCAAAGTGCAGTGAAATATTTTAGCAGAAAGCATCTGGCAGAGAGCTCCCCAAGACAGAGAGCATTAATGATTATCGCTTTGGACGGGCACCAAATACGCATTTAGGCAGGATGCAGGAGGTGAACACCAGCAGTGGGAGCATGGTCATGGGCAGAGGGAGGTGCCTCCATGGGCAAAGGCTGAGCTGACCGAGTAGGGGAGGGGCGGTGGAAGCTTCTGGCACCAGGAGGGACTTCACTGTGGGTCACGGATGGAGGAAGCTCTGGCTTCTTTCTGGGGACCAGCTCATCCCCATGAGCAGCGAGGCAGGCTGGGGTTGCCAGGAAGCGCAGGCCCAGGGAGGAGGCAGGAGCCACAGGGCCTCCCCAGTTGGGCAGAACGCCTGCTCTCTGCAGTTCTGTTCTGTGCTCTGATGTCATACATAAGCAGGGCCATGAACTGGGGGCTGAGGGAATGATTTAAAGCCAGGTCACATTTCCTACAGCTCCTCTGTGGCTCAGAACCAAGGTCAAAACCACCTTCTCATGACCTGGGTGTCATGAGAGTCCCCTTTATGTCTGACGAAGCCTCTTCTCATCGTTTGGATCTTAGCTCAAATGTCAGCTTCTCAGGGTGTCCCCCAGTTCCATGACCCTGGTCCCCTCACTCTCACTAACACATGACCTGGTCGTCTCATCTCTCACTAACAATGACCTGGTCCCCTCGTCTCTCACTAACACATGACCTGGTCTTCTTTCCTTTTCCCAGTACTTGTTGCTTTGTGACAACAAGGAAGGGGAGGGGCAGCGTGGAGCAGGGGATTAACAAGTCCAAACCGTTATGTGTAAAATAAGCTACAAGGATATACGTACAACACAAGGAATATAGTCCACTGCTGACGTCCTCCATGCTCCCCAGGCATCTGTTCATGACCCCTGTCCTGGGCACCCACCACCCGGCAAGCTGAGGGCTCACTGCCTGCCCGTCTCTCCCTTAGATGGCGAGGCAGGGCTGTGGGAGTCTCCGGGTGGACAGTGTTGGGAATGCGGCGGGTGGCTAACAGCAAGTTGTTGCAAGGATGAATGAATGCATGAGTGGATGTTGCAGCCGGTTTCTTTCACTTCTTTCGTGGGCTGCTTTTCCTTTCCAAACCTTTTCGCCTGACACTCTATCACAAAAGGGCATTGTTCATCTGTTCTGTTTCACTGTGTTTATGTTTTTTAAAAACACTCTTTTTAGAAAAAAAAAGTCAAAAAGAAAAGAAATCTTTTGTATCTGTTGTGCAGTGAATGATAAGCCAACGGAAGAGAAGAACTAACCACTTCAGGAGCACAGCACAGCTTCACTGCTTCAGGTGACACAGATCCTGAATTTCTAATGCTATGCAGAAGAGTTCTCAGTTCAGCAAACTTTCTCTTTATAGTGCAAATTGCTTTTGTAAACAAGAGTAGGGAGCCAATCTAAAATATTTAAAACGCATTCTGCACTCAGCATTTCAGGAATACTGATGAATATTTAGGTGTATGCTAATTACTCTTCATTTTATATCCATTCACTAAAATAAATGCCATTCCTAAGAAACTCTGGTGGTGAATCATTTGTAACATATATTCCATGTCCCCATCAAGACCCCCAAGCTCCTTCACCTCCTGTCCACGACCGACCTTGGGGAACCTCCACTCCAGCCTCTGGGTGCTCGGAGCCTGGTGCATTCGTAATGCCTTGTTGTTCAATTGCTAAGTCATGTCAACTCTTTTGCAACCCCATGGACTGTGGCCCGCCACGCTCCCTTGTCCATGAGATTTTCCAGGCAAGAATACTGGCGTGGGTTGCCATTTCCTTCTCCAGGAGATCTTCCTGATCCAGGGATCGAACCCGAGTCACCTGCATTGTGGGTGGATTCTTTATCTGCAGGACCCTAAACACACTTGCTGCTTCACACCCCATGCCTTTATCATGTTCCCATCTTCTAGAAGCCTGAGTCCAGCTTCCTTTAACTGAGGTCTGTGACTTCTCTGATCGGGCTTTGCTTTTTCTGAATCTCCTGGTTGGACTGAGCGTCCCTTTTCGTTTTCAAAGCCCCTTCAGCAGAATGAACCTATTCCTTGGCCAGAAACAGAAAGTGGGTCCTTCTCACTGTGGGGATGCCCAGCACCAAACTAGCTTCAGGCGGACAGTAGACACTCAGCAGTGACTGAGATGGGGCTGAACCCAGCAGCGCTGCGTGAAACACTCCACACTCCAAAGGTGAACAAAACCACCTCAGCGTTGTTTTATGGTTGAAGCAGGACTTCAACCTAATTGGCCTGAATCAGTGAAGTTGTCATGTCCTATTCATTTTATATTATCTACCTCCATTTATATTCCCTATACTTCCTATCAAGGAATTTCCAAGTCAATGGAACAAAGCATATGAAAAAAGCTCGCAAGGTTCTAAACAAATGTGAGGGCTTCCCAGGTGGCTCAGTGGTAAAGAATCTGCCTGCCAATGCAGGAGACATGGGTTCCATCCCTGGGTCGGGAAGATCCCCTGGAGAAGGAAATGGCTACTCACTCCAGTCTTCTTGCCTGGAGAATCCCATGGACAGAGGACTCTGGTGGGCTACAGTCCACGGGGTTGCAAAGAGACATGACTTAGCGACTAAACAACATCAAGAGCAAACAACTGTGAATAGTTATTTAAAATTCATCATTGAACTAAAATTACATTAGTTATGTAATGTTTTCTATTAAGATTAAAATTAAGATTCTTTCATATTTTTATGAATAAGAACACATTCTATATTCTGTTAAAATAGATGCGACTTTAAACCAATTATTTCAGAAGCCATGTAAAGGGGAATTCTGCTCAAAGCAAACAAACAAGTAAAACTAAAACGAAATGGAGAATTGTGGGTGTGAGGCGTAGCTGCTCGAGTTCTAACTTTCGGATGCCACAGAAGGCCACGCCTCCTCCGGAACGTGTTTCACGGTGACGGTGACTTTCAGTGACACGGACAGAGGGACCCTCATGCGACTGCAGCCGCTTACCTTCCTGGAATTTGTAGGTGTCCGTGATGTCCTTTATGCCATCTCCTCCAATTTCTTTGGTCACAATTAATTTCCCAATGTGGGTGGTATCAAGGGCTTCAACCACATGAGTGCCATCTTTCTTAGCTGTAATGTAAACAAGGTCACTGTTGACCTAAAAACAGGAGAGGAGGCCGTTAGCTATCGTCAAATGTCCTTGTCCCCAAAATCTCTAACTCAGAATAGTGTAGCGTCTAAGAGCCTGCAGATGACATTATCCACCGTGCTGTCATTCAAGCACCAACCATTTCTTTCATTCCTTTTTCTTGCTGGCAAATTCTACCTCCTAAGGCAGAACGGAAAGCACCCTGTCTATTACTCTCTTCCTCAGGCTTCTTTTAAGCTGACAGTAACAGAGTGACCTACTTCTAGAGAGAAGAGGCAGTATGCTGGGTGGCTTCTGGGAAATATTTTTTTTCCAGGTATATGCATATGCTCAAACCCATCAAGATGTATACACTAAATGTCTGCATTCTGAATATCAATTTTACCCCATTAAAGCTTAAAATAATTAAATAAATGGAGAGAAGGAAGCCCGTGATAGGCAGAGAGACCAGCAGCTACAATGCATGGGATCAACTGCAGAGAACGTGGGCTCTGATCTTGGGTGTGCGCTGTTAGAAAGTACACGCCGTATCCTCGGAACCTCATTCCTGCTTCCAGAAAATGAAAATAATTACACTTGCTCTGCCAGTTTCGTAGGAACACTTTGGGTCTGAGCGAGGTAAAATCTATGTGGATATGATTCTCACTTAGATTAGTAAACATCAAAATCAAGTAAAATGCAACAATCATTACCAGGTGCTGGGAAAACTTGATGAGGTTAAAGGTAAGGTTTAAGAGGGCAACTTTTCTCTACTTTCTCACAAATATCTGAATTTACAAGAAGTCTGACTTCTGCTCAGGGGAAGGTAAGCAATCAACATTTATTGACCCATAATGTTTCAGGACGTTTTAAATGATTTAATTTAAACCCCACCACAACAATCCTGTGAGTAGGTACTATTATCTCTGTTTTATATACGAGGCACTACGAGTCAGAGGGTCAGCAGAGTGTTTGTGCTCACAGGGTGGGGAGGTGGTGGAGAAGAAGTGCAGACGTGGGCAGGTGCAGGCCCACAGCACACGCCCCGACTCTTTCCCTGGGTGGGCATCGCACAGGCCCTGATCTTCACCCAGGGTGGTCTGAACACACAGCCTGACCTTCCTGCTGGGTGGCCCATATCTGTTCGCTGGATTATCACAGGACACCGCCTCTCCTGCCTGACCCCCAAGGACCACCGTACCACGCAGTGGGGGGTCCCAGGCTGGGGTCCGGGTGGTCCTGCACTGCCTCAGATTTCTGAGGATGAAGGCATGGGCCCTGCTCCTCTGTGTGGTGCCCAGGGCTTGGTGGTACTCGGGACATGGTGTGAAAGCTAAATGTTGAATCAGGAATCAGGACGGGAGCAGACAGAGCAGACACCTGAGTAGTATTTCTCATTTTGGGCAAAAACGTTGAAGGAAAGTTTCAGTGAGCTTCCTGAGAGCTTCAAGGTCCCCCTGGAGGAGGCCATGCAGGCACAGACCGCTCCCTCCTCCGTGCAAGCGACAGCAAAAATGACGACAAAGCCCTTCTTAATAAACAGCCCTCACGGCCGCTTCCAGTTTTCCAGGGAGACAAGGCTGCACGTGCAAGTGGCTAGATCCTTGTCTTCCCTTGAGCAAAGCTTAGGAAATTTTTCATTGTTGTTCAGTCGCTAAGTCATGTCCAACTCTTTGTGACCCCATGGACTGCAACACACCAGGCTTCCCCGTCTTCCACCATCTCTTGCTTGCCTTCAAACGTTCCCAGCATCGGGGTCTTTTCCAATGAGCAGGCTCTTCCCATCAAGCAGTCAAAGTATTGGAGCTTCAGCTTCAGCATCAGTCCTTCCAATGAATATTCGGGGTTGATTTCCTTTGGGATTGACTGGCTTAATCTCCTTGCTGTTCAAGGGACTCTCAAGAGTCTTCTCCAGCACCACAGTTCAAAAGCATCAATTTTTTGGTGCTCAGCCTTCTTTATAGTCCAACTTTCACATTTGTACATGACTATGGGAAAAATCATAGCTTTGACTATATGTACCTTTGTCAGCAATGTGATGTCTCTGCCTTTTAATACACTGTCTGTAAAAAGCCTATGTCATAGTTTTCCTCCCAAGGAACAAGCATCTTTTAATTTTGTGGCTGAAGTCATGGTCAGCAGTGATTATATCAGCTGAAACCTCAGGCCGGCCCACCACACTGTCCCTTGTGGGAAGAGGAGAGGAGAAACACACACACGAAGTGACTTCTGCACATGTAGGGAGGGGGTGGGTTGGAGGGAAAGGATTCTTTCCAGGAGACATGTGCAAGCTTTCTTCTCAGTTTTAGCCACTAGAGTGGTGGCTCTCCATCCTGACTGCATATGAGAAGCACCGAGGAGCCTAGAAAGTTTGTCCAAGACCAGTTGCATCTCCATGGTAGGACAGTCACAAGTGGAAGAAATATTGGACCTAGGCTGTGTGATTTCGGGCAAGTTACTGAACGTCTCTGAGCCTGGGTTTAATTATACCTTCCTTGCAAGGTTGGCAAGTAGACCAGAACCACCTGTGAATGTCCTATGTTTAATTTCTTCTGAGTGGAAAGGATTCTTAGAGACCATCTAGTCCTGCACATAGATTTGAAGGGCGATGGTCACACAACACAGGCACTTCCAAAGTGGAGTGGGGAATAATGGGAGAGCTTTCCTGGTGGCTCAGATGGTAAAGCATCTGCGTGCAATGCAGGAGACCTGGGTTCGATTCCTGGGTCAGGAAGATCCCCTGGAGAAGGAAATGGTTACCCACTCCAGTATTCTTGCCTGGAAAATTCCATGGACAGAGGAGCCTGGCAGGCTCTATATCTATATCTATATATCTATATCTATCAGCCTGGGGTCTGAAAGAGTCAGACATGACTGAGTGACTAACACCTGACTTTCCTAGTAGGAGGAGCAGTGTGTGTAAGACCAATACGAGGATGTATTTGGATGTTTCAGCACCCCGGGGGGCTCAGCTAGGGTGGGCCGGGTCCTCAGGCTAGAGGGCCCCTCTGCAAACCCCCGCCTGTGCCCACGGACTGTAAACGTGTGTCACTGTTCACCGCTCACGGTGGAGGCCCTTGTTTTCAGGACCCAGGACAGAGTCTGCTCTGTTTGTTCCCAAGTGGAGGTGGCTGCATCACAGGTGGTGCAGGGAAGGCGGTGCTGCTCCCACGGCTCACGGGTTTGGGGGCAGTGGATGCCTGCCTGTCTGGGAGCCTTCCTGGCACAACGCCGGACGTCCACCCTGTGCTTGCCTTCCTTCATCCCGTAGGGGCTCCTGTGTGTGTGCCCCGCGGCTGCATAAGTGAGCTCATCTCGCACCAGGACTGCCCGTGCGTGAAGGTGCCATCTGGCCCCCGTCTCGCTGAGATCCTCTTCTCAGCAGTGCATCGTGCACACGCTCTTGCTTCTATTATTCACTCATGTATTTACTGGTGGCTTCTGTGTGCCAGGACCTGCTTTCAGCGATGAGAGTCCAGCAGACCCTATCTCCGAGGAACTTATGTTATAGAAGGGAGGGAAATGATAACACTAAGTCAGAGAAGAACAGAAACAGCGGGATGGGTAGGGATGCTTCATGTGGGAGATGCGGGGAGTGGAGGTCTCTTTATGGAGGTGGGCTGAGCAGAGACCTGGATGCAGCGAGGGTGAAAAACATGCAAAGAGAGGTAGAGGGGGGGACAAGAGCTTTCATGGCCAAAGGAACGGTCTGTGTAAAGACTGACAAAAGAATGTGTTCGATGTTTCCAGAAGAGCACGGGGGTCTATGTGGCCGTAGAGAAACGAGCAAGGGATGGGGGCGGAGGGTCAACCAGGGGCCAGATCACACAGAATCTTGAAAAGATTTATGCTTAATTGTAAAGGTGATGGGCATTCAAAGGTTTGGGGCAGGGGAGTGGCATGTTTTTATTTACATTTTAGAGGGTAATTCTGGCTGCTCTGTGGAGAGTAAACTGGAGAGGGGCAAGCAAGGAGGAAGAAATGACTTAGGACATGATGTCCCAGATCTCAGAGCTGTGCAGAGCTCAGAGGGTCATGATGGAGGCACAGGCATGCCTGGATCTGGGATAATTGGAAGGTATTTCTGGCAAAATGCTTAGGGGAGGTTAGAAAGAGAAACCAAGATTATTCCAGAGTTTTATATGTGATTTGAATGAACGGGTGAATTATTTTGAGATATCCCCAAATGGACTGCATCTAATAACTGGTAGAGAAATAAACAATCTTGGACTGAGACCAAAGAATTGGCAGAGGAGCTGGTGGGCAGTTTGAGTCCAGAGAACTGCCAGCCCCAGACTATGGAGGGTGCGGCTGCTGGAGCCATGGGGCGGCGACGGTGACCCCAAGGGGCCCGTCACTTCTGCTGCGAGAACCAGCTCAGTGCCAGGAGGGAAGGTGTGTCTGTGTGTGAGACAGTGTGTCTGTGTGTGAGTGTGAGTGTGTGAGAGAGTATATATCAATGCGTCTGTGTGTGTGTGTGAGTGTGTGAGAAAGTGTGTGTGTCTGTGTGAGAGTGTGTGAGTGTGTGTAAGAGAGTATTGTGAATGTGTCTGTGTGTGTAAGTGTGTGAGCATGTGAATGTGTGTGAGAGTATGTGTGAGTGTGTGTGTGTATGTATCTGTGTAAGTGTGTATGTGAGAGTGTGTCTGTGTGTGTGTGTGATAGAGTGTGTGAGTGTGTGTGTATGTGTGTGTGAGAAACTGTATGTGTCTGTGTATGTGAGAGAGTATGTGTGAATGTGTCTCTGTGTGTGAGTGGGTGTGTGAGAGAGTGTGTCTGTGGGTGTGTGAGAGTGTGTCTTTGTGTGTGTGTGTGTCTGTGTGTGAGTGTGTGTAAGTGTGTTAGCATGTGAATGTGTGTGAGAGAGTACGTGTGTGTATATGTGTAAGTGTGTTAGTGTGTGTGAGAGTGTGTCTGTGTGAGTGTGTGTGTCAGTAACTGTGTGTGAGAGTATGTGTGAATGTCTCTGTGTGTGAGTGTGTGTGAGAGAGTGTGTGTCTGTGTGTGTGTGTGTCTGTGTCTGTGTGAGAATGTGTGACTGTGAGTGTGTGAATGTGTGTGTGTGTAAGTGTGTGAGCATGTGAATGTGTGTGAGTATATGTGAGTGTGTGAGAGTATGAGTGTGTGTGTGAGAGAGAGCATGTGTGTGTGTATGTGAGTGTGTGTGTGTGTGAGAGTATGTGTGTCTGTGTGTGTGAGTATGTATGAGTGTGTGAGAGTATGTATGTGTGCGTGTGAGTGTGTGTCTGTGTGTGTGAGTGTGTGTAGGTGTGTAAGCATATAAATGTGTGAAAGTATGTGTAAGTGTGTCTGTGTGTGTCTGTGAGTGTAAGTACGCAAGCATGTGAATGTGTATGAGTATGTGTGTATGTGTGAGAGTATGTGTGTGTGTGTGTGTGAGTGTGTGAGCATGTGAATGTGTGTGTGTGTCTGTGAGTGTGTGTGTGAGAGTATGTGTGTCTGTGTGTATCTGTGTGTGTGTGAGTGTGTGAATGTGTCTGTGTGTGTAAGTGTGCAAGCATGTGAATGTGTGTGAGAAAGTATGTGTGTGTGTATGTGTGAATGTGTCTCTGTGTGTGTGTGTCTGTTGTGTGTGTGTGAATGTGTCTCTGTGTGTGTGTGTGTAAGTGTGTGAGCATGAATGTGTGAGTGTGTGTGTGTGTGAGAGTATGTGTGAGTGTGTCTGTGTATGAGTGTGTGTGTGTCTGTGTGTGTGTCTGTGAGAGTGTGTGAATGTGTGAATGTCTGTGAGTGTTCATAGTGTGTGAGCATGTGAATGTGTGAAAGTATGTGTGTGTCTGTGAGTGTGTGTGAGTGTAAGTGTGCGAGCATGTGAATTGTGTGAGTGTGAGTGTGAGAGAGTATGTGTGAGTGTGTGCGTGTGAGAGAGTATGTGTGAGTGTGTGTGTGTGTGTGTGAGTGTGTGTGAGTTTGGCAGGATGATGTGAAGGGGACAACAGTTAGAAGAAGCTGAGACAGAAGAGAAGCAGCAGCTCCTGAGTGCTTAGTGACCCGGGAACCGGGAAGGGAACTCCAGACGCTGAGACCTCTTCTCTCTTTGGGAACCTCCAGAGCAGGCCGAAGCAGCCCACTGCTGGGCTGAGGGCAAGAGGATGGAGGAGGGCAGAGAAAGAAGCCCAGATCCCAGGAAGGAATCTGGAGATGGGAAAAGCGCAGCGGTGGGCGCTTCCTGTGCACAGCTCTCGTCTCGGCTTCTGCTTTCACTCAGAGAGGAAACCAAAAGCCAGTCCGCGAGCATGAGGCCTGATCCGGCCCGGAAATGAGTCAAGAGTGACCAAGAAAGTCAGCCTGCTGGGAGGCGAGAGCAGGCACGTTCCGGCTGACGTAGCGGGGGTGGCGGGAAGCAGGCTGACGTAGCAAGGAGGCGGGAAGAGACGAGCACAGTGGTCTGGGACCTGAGCCATGCAGGCGCTCATTAAAGTCACAGACAACGCCCCCCATGGAGCCCTGCTTCAGGACCCTTGAGAAGAAAGCGTGCTCACTCCTCACGTACTTTTAAGCCATTGGAGCATCTTTTACAAAGGGCTCAGCCCCAGAGCCCAGCCCAAACCAAAGCAACAAATCCCATGCTCTGTCAGACAAGTCTGCATCGAGTGGCAGAGGAGTCGTTACCATCTGCGGTCCCGATGACACTCACAACACCCCGATCTGTATTTAATAACAGCGGAAAGCGTTTGCATTAGCAGCTATTAGGCGTTTTCCTCCTGGAGGGAGTCTGTTCCTCTCTCCTCCGCGGCAACAAAGCATAATAAAACTACAAAAGCAAGGCTTGGTGAGTTTTAGAATGATTTTCCATTAAGAAGTCCTCGTGGCATCAGAAACGATCAGATGGCAGTTGGGGAGGAACACACAAATCTTGAAATCTCAAAATGAAATCCAGCAGGTGAAAATTCCAAATACAGTCTGCCTGTTCTCCCAAGGCTTCTAGAAACTGCGACGGCAGGTACAGCGGAGGAGGCATTGTCCCTTTCATGTAACTCACGTGTTCGGTCTTGGGGTCTGCGTGTTTATTCTTATTTTATTTCTGAGACATTTCCCAAGCTGGCCTTCTCCTCTGCCTGTCGTCCTTCAACTGGTTCAGGAGAGGAGTGAAGTCACAGCCGCCCCGGGGCTTCCGCCCAGAGGCCTTCCCCTCCAGCCTGGGCTGAACAGGCTCCGTTCCTTTTCCTTCCCCTTGGGAAGCCTCTCGTGTCCACTCTCAGGTCAGAACATCCCACGTCTTGGTTCTTCAGCTGTCATCATCTGACACCTCCCAACACATCCCTGTTCGTGAGCCTCGGTGGTTTTCATTTTTATTTATTCATTGTGTATGTTTTCTTGGCCATGCTGCAGGGCATGTGGGATCTTAGCTGCCTGACCAAGGATCAGACTCACACCCCCTCGCACTGGAAGCTCCGAGTCTTAACCACTGGACTGCCAGGCAAGCTCCTGAACAGTTTTTAATTGTCTGCACGTACCTTTTGGAAGCTCAAGTTTTCTCCTCTGTCTGAAGTTCATCCCTTCCTCTGGCTTTTTTTTTTTTTTTTTTTTCTTACCTCTTTCGCCTGAATACTGTCTTGTCTGCTCGTGCTCAGTCACTCAGTTTTGTGACCCCATGGACTGTAAAGCCCACCACGCTCCTCTGTCCATGAGATTTCCCAGGCAAGAATACTGGCGTGGGTTGCCATTTCCTTCTCCAGAGGCTCTTCCTGACCCAGGGATCGAACCCATATCTCCTGCATTGCAGGTGGATACCACTGAGCTCCCAGGAAAGCTGAATAACTACTAGTCATGCGTCCAGACTCGGTTAGGGCTCCACTCCCTCCAGGGAGTATCCCCGGCCCTCCCCTCCGTGGGCTCCGTGATGCTCCGCTGGACCTGCTGTGGCCGTCGCACAGCTGTGCCCGTGTCTATTCCCAGCCACCCTCTCTCCCAGGACAGGGTCTGGTGGCCTCTGCTGTCCTGCCGCAGCCTGAGCTCATAGCTCTCGATTAACAAAATGCCAGTCATTTATCACCTACATCACTCGTTTGACCTTTGGTTCCATAGCAACACTTGCATCGTTGTTTTTTAAATGCTGCTGTGTTTATGTACTACTACCTCCATCTGGAATCAAGTTTCTTAAGGACTCGGGCTTCTGAATTCCCACAGTGCTAGATGCATGCTAATAATACATACGTATTCATTCTGGAACAGTAGCAGAATGTGGTGGTTACTAGCGTGAGGTTGGGTGCCTACGTGTGTGTTCCTTCGCTCAGTCGCTTCTGACTTTTTGCGACCCTATGGACTGTAGCCCACCAGGCTCCTCTGTCCATGGAGTTTTCCAGGCAAGAATACTGGATGGGTTGCCACCTGCTTCTCCAGGGGATCTTCCCACCCCAAGGATTGAACCTGGTGCTCGCTCACCTGGCTTTAAATCTTACCACTAGTCTTTATTGGTTAGATGATCATGGAAAGGTTCTTTAATCACTGTTTGCCTCACTTTTCTTTTCTGTAAAATGGGAAGAATTACAACACCCATTTTAAAGGGTTGCTGAGAGCATCAAATGGTAGGCAAAGTGATTACCTAGTGATAGACATTATTTCACCGCGTTTACTGGTGAAATCATACCCGGGGTAAGTCCCGCCTGTCAACCTCTCTTGTTTCTCTGCTCCTCCCCCTTGCCCCCAGCAGCCTCCCACCTGGCCTTCTCCATTACCTGGTACTTCTTACATTTACTCTGACTTTCAGGGCTCCTTTTGGAGCACCGTTGAACTGCCCTCTTTGCTTCTAGCCTACACCCAGTTCTTCCAGAATTTCAGCCTCTTCCCAAAGTGTCCCCAGCCACCTATCAGTGAGCTGTGTTCCACATCTGTTTTCTCCCATCCGTACTGTAACAGCTTACTCAGTCCCCTCTGGTAGAGGATGGCTTGGAATAGCAGGAAATGGACTGGAGTTCCCGGACTAAGATTACAGTTGGGGTGTGTTTGGATTTTATGCTGTGTGGGCCACTGGGCTAGTCTCAGTGCAGTAGGGCACTCTCCCGTGTCAGTTCATGGATGGTCTCCACCAATTTTTAGTTGAGTGATTCACTTAGTCACTTAATTTCTTGGGAGCAGTTGGTACCTACTTCCTGGGTACAGAGACCTAAGCTAAGGTGACTAGAGCAATTGCTTTCAGGCGGGGAAATCTCAGAGCATCAAGGGAAGAAAAATGTTAAGTAAGAGCTGCCTTTAGCATGTAGCACCCGGAGGTTGGAACCATGTCTGCCATGTTTAACTTTGTAAACATGAAGCACACACCATGTTCCTGGGAAATTGAGACCCAACAGCCCAGTGCCTTATTCTCTGATGAGTTCAGAGCTTGGGGAGGAAGGAGGCTCTTTCCCGCAGCTCTCCACTTACCTCTGCAAAAACGAAGGGTGAGTCAAACTGGAAGCAGACGTGGCCGTGCTTGATGGCTTGAACAGAGGCGGGGCCGCACCGATACATCCCTGGACCACACAGAGGAAGGAGAGTGTGAGTTCCCCATCTTTGGGTCTTTCCAGTTACAGAACTGGTCTGCATACAGGTCACAGCCCTGAGCGGGCTGTAGGGGCAACCGCTCCTCAAGGTCATCATCAATGCGGCCCCAGTTCTTTCCACGGCCAGAGAGGGTGTCACCCACATGCGCCATCAACAGGGAGGGACATGGTGGAAATACTTCTGCAAGCCCCAAACCAAAGTCGTGAAAAGAGCAAAGGGCACACCATTCCTGCATCTACTCTTCCAACTATAAACAGCCTCGAGCGTGTGGGGGCCGAGCTGTGGGCTGACGCAGGGCTCATCCTGTTACAAGTGGCATCTGGAATGCTGGAAACGGTGACATGTCCCAGGACTTGTGGTGCTTATTTGTTTTCATTTTTGGACATTGTGGACATATGTCAAGTTTAACCGGAGAATCTGGACACTAGCCACGCCACACGGACCGCGTGCTTTTGGGAAGTTAGCAGGCCCACGCTGACTTTTACAAAATATTTTGAATTTTAGTCAGCTCTCTCTCTTGTTACTAAGAGGCTAGCTGTCATTAGTCACTCAGATACCTCGTCATGACATATAATCCAGAACACCAGGAAGTATTGAACTTTCTCTCAAAACCCAGTATTGTAATAATGTTCCCTCATGAGTATGTAATGAATGTTTGTGTATATCTGGATATGCACACATCAATATCTTTTTTTAAAGAAAGAAATGGAAAATTCCATTTGAGCCTCATTTGAGGACTATAACCCAGGAAGGTCATCTCAGCTCTAAGAACTGTCCCATCCACTAGAGGCCAGGACACAGTTATGTAAGTTTTTTGAGACAGAGGGCTGTACATCAAAGGATGTATTATTAACACTTCATGCATTCCAGATCTAATTGCCAATTCATCAATATCTTACATCAATACCTGGGGAAATAAAAATAATGTCCCAGAGCGCTGGTTCTTACCATCACATTAAAGAAGGACAGTGGAGGCTATGTCCCAGAGCACTGGTTCTTACCATCACATTAAAGGACAGTGGAGGCTATGTCCCAGAGCACTGGTTCTTACCATCACATTAAAGGACAGTGGAGGCTTATGAAGAATCTGGGGGTGAGGGGGCATCATAGCTGCCACTACTTGGCCAGGTTTGCAAGTTAGAAGATGAGTATTCACATACTCAAGCTTTGAAAGAAATCACACAACCTGGAAAGAAATCAGGTTCTGAAAAGATAGCAATTTAAAGAACGATCCGTAATTAGTTTCTGAGTTCTTTATTTTCTTCACCGCTTTCTATCTTAGCACTGCGTGTCGGGCAGGGCTGAAATATACTTTATAGCCAAGTGAAAGTGCTTACAGAGATAGTTTTCCTCTTGTCTTCAAAACTGCTGATCAAAGCAATAGTCGATGAATTATATATGTTAAGTTTTATGCTTTTTTCTCCCCCCTAAAAGTTACAAAGTAATCAGAGTAAAGACAGCCATTGAAATGAAATTAAACCCGACTGGCGGGCAGTCGAAGCTGTGCGTGTCCAGGAAGCACACGGCTGGTGCTGGTTCCCACCAGGCGGGCGCGCTTCCCACACATCAGATGCAATCATAAAAGCAAAGTATAAAGATCAGGAATATAAAGAGAGGATGCGGCTTTACCATCGCTGTTTTCCTGGGGGGTGCTGTCCACGACTTGCCAACCTCCAAACCCAACGGGAAGGTCCGGCCTTGTCATCCAGGCTTCATTCCAGCAGTGGTAGTTCCTTAGAAAACACCACCCAGGCGAGTTAGACTTCCCGTCAATCAGTGCTCCAGGAAATCAAAGAGGGACCAAAATTCCTGTGGATATGCTATCTATAAAGAAATTGGAAATCCCAGCAAGAATACTGGGATGGGTTGCCATTTCTTTCTTTCTTTCTTTTTTTAATTATTTTTTTTACTGAAGGATAATTGCTGTACTAGTTGCCATTTCTTCCTCCAGGGGATCTTCCCAACCCAGGGATCAAACCCGTGTCTCTTTCGTCTCCTGCATTGCAGGCGGGTTCTTTACCACGGAGCCACCAGGGAAGCCTATAAATTATTGGAATGGCTTAAGCTAAATGGAAGCCTCCCAGAGACATACAGAGGATCTGGACGCAAGTTTCCTGGGCAGGTCCATTTCCACTGGTACCCCCGGGGGGCACTTGCATGGTGGCACATGGCTCTCCCCCCAGCTTTAAGGCCACCCAGAGAGGGTCTAATCAATCTAATCAATGCCTTAACAGTTTCAATCTTACCCATTGCCTGCTGCCTAGTGAAACAGAATTTACTATGGCCTCAAGGGATATGGTAGAGAAGACAAGTTAATTAAAATCGAAACACATATATCTTTGAATTCCATATACATGTATATATATATTAGACTTATAAAAAGCACAGCCTTTTGTAACAATTAAGCAATAAAATGCTTTTCTTTATGGGCTTAGACTATCGGCCTAGAAACTATAACATTGTGGTGAATTTCCATTTCCTGTCCAATAAGAAAAAAAGGTTGCCGAGGTGCGTGTCTCTCTACGTTTTGTCAAAGGTGAGCGACCCATGAGCTCAGGGCCCTGCAAGACTTTCAGACTTAGCATGGGACCCATGAAGCGAGGACACGGGATAAACTATCATCAGGATTCGCATGATTATGTCCTTGGGAAGACCTGAAATTATACGACGCTACGGGAACAAATGAGAGCACATTAACCTGTCACACCACAGCAGATATTCAGATAGTAATAGCAGTTTAGCGGTGGCGTGAGGCAATTACAGCCATCTCTGTTTATAGCACTGATGAATTTCAGATCCGGCTACCAGCCTTCCTATCCTCAGTGTCCTTCAACGTCAGGGATTCGTGCACGTTCCCATGCCTCTCCAAGTCCTGCTCATCTTTGATTGACTCAGCTCAGAAGCATTTATTTAACTATGCATCACCCACCGTGCACTGGCTTCCCAGGTGGAGCTAGTGGTAAAGAATCCTGCTGCCAATGCAGCAAACACAAAAGACCCTGGTCCGATCCCTGGGTTAAGAAGAACCTGCACCAGTATTCTTGCCTGAGGAATCCCATGGACAGAGGGACCTGGCTGGCTAGAGTCCATGGGGTCACAGAGTCGGACACGACTGAGCGACTGAACACATGCGTGCGTGCACACACACACATCCTGCACCAGGCACCATGCTGGACCCCCACCCTGATCAAAGCACAGGTTCCTGTCCGTAAGGAACCCCACGATCAAGGAGGACAGACAAACACAGAAACCAACTGTTAGAGCATTTCATAGGTTCTCTATGAAGCTTAAGGCACTTGGAACAAGACCTGGCGTAGGATGAGCGCTCAAACATGGTAACTCTCTGACTTTAACAATAATTGACTGAGGGGAAGTTCAGGTGGGGTCAATGGGGTCTTAGTGGGGAAGCCCTGGGTGCAGGAGGGACAACTTCATGGCCGAAGTGATGCTTGAACTGAGTCCCCCAGACAAATGAGAGCTCTGCAGGTCAAAAAAGGACTAAGAACCAAGTTGTGGAGGCATGGAGTGTTTGGCAACCTGTATGCTGTTCGTTGTGGTGGATGGGTAGCATGTTTGCGTATCTGGGGGAAGAAGGGTTGGCAGGTAGCGGTGGGCAGTGCATGACAAGACTGACAAGTACACACAGCACTTCCTGTGCGCCCAGCACTGTTTTAAAGCCTCTGTGTACACGAGCACACCTGATGTACCCAGCATGCCAGGAGAAAGGTGCTGTTATTATTAACCCCTGTTTACAAGGCGGGAAACGGAAGCACAGAGAGGTTAAGAATCTTGCCTGAGGTCACACAGCGAGTTAGAGCAACAGGATCCACACTTTGAAGCACTGAGCTATGGTTTGGTGAGAATGAGATTGCGAGATCCTTTTATCCCAAGTTAAATATTTGGGATTTATCCTTAGATCAGTTACATCTGCAAGTCTGTACTTGAGAGAGCTGGGTGAGGACTGGGGACTGAGCTTCCCATTACTGTAGAGAAGGAGAGGAACCGTCAGGAAGGGACTGCATGTGAGGAAGCTTCCCAGTTTCTAGGGAGAGTGATGGTTCCATTTACCAAGACCCCTGGAGGAGGAAGAGAAGATTTGTGTTGGGGGCGGGGGCGGGGTGCTAGGTGGGTGACAGGTTCGTTTGGGAGATGATGGACTCGGCCTGTGAGAAACCCTAAGGATGAAACCCAAGAGGCATCTTTATACACACAGGTGACACTCGGGATTTGACAAGGAGGGAGCCACTGGTGTCTTTACTGTTGACGGAGGGGAGTGAGGAGGAAAAGGCCAGGTGGGGAGGGTGTGGGTGGGGAGATGCGCTGAGATGAGTTCTACCCCAAGAGTGATTCGGGTTGTAAGTGGAAGACGAGAAGACAGGCCAGTGCCTGGAGAACAATGCAACACAGGAAGATTGTTCTGATTATTTTTGCATTAGGAGAGAGTGTCGTGTCTACGGAGGAGGAGCCAGTGGGGAGAGAGAGAGCGAGAGTAAGGCAGAATGAAGGGAGAGATGGAACCAAAAGAGGCTCAGATACCAAAGGCGCAGGGGGCGTAGGTCAAGAGCAGCGCCGTGGACAAATACAGGGAGCGCATCACTGCCTGCCGGGGAGGGACGCACAGATGGAGGTCGCAGTCCCGGTGTGGGGTGTCGGGCGGGGGCCTGGGGTCAGCTCTCACCTGAGAGCCCCTGTCTTTGCTCCGAAGCTGGAAGGAAGGTCACCGTGATCACATATTAAACAACGCGAGCCTCCGTCCAGATGGTGAAGGTTACACCAGCAGGCCGAGAATGAGCAGAAAAAGCAGCAAGGAAGTGTTTGCGATCCTGCGTCCCTCACAGCCTGCAGCATTTAGCAAGCAGGCTCTCCCCAGCACCGCCCTAGGTTAATAGGCCCCAGACCTCCTTCTTTAAACTCAAATACCAGGGCCAGGTTAGCCTTGAACAAGATAAGTGTTGTTCTCAAACCTCAGGTAAAGACTTTGCCTTGAGGATTTTCTTTCTTTTCAAATAACCAGGAAACAGGGGAAAAGTTTCTCTTCTCTGAGTAAAATATTTAATTAGCTACTCAACATCTCTTCCAGTTTCAGGACGGAAGGCGGAAGTTTAAGGTGTATTTAAGGTGGAAGAGTTTAATAAGAGGCCAGGGACTTGTAGCAGTGGCCGAGGTAAAGATACCTTGCTATGTTCCGGAGGTGCTGGGCCTTGGTCAGCAGGCGGCAACGCTAGTAGCTGGGCTCCCAGAGTGGACACGGGCAGGCGGCAGGGCTGCACCCTCTGCAGCCGCAGGGCTTGTCCCACCACGCCTCTTTCTCTGCTCAGGAATGGCCAGAGGAAACGCAACCTGGGCCACCACGCCATGATGGTCCCCTTTTTGTCTGGGTGGTCAGTATTTCTGGGTACATGTGCCTGCCTTTTACATCTGAAGTTCCTCTGTGAAAGGAACTAATATTTACAGACATGGCCGAATTCCATTTACCTCTATCCAGGTTGGAAATAGATATGCTTCCTAGAAAGTCTTTTTTTTTTTTTTTTTTTTTAAATTTAGAGCTTTTTAACCTAGATCTCTATCTAGATGAATACACCTTTCAGTTTCATCATGCGCTCTCAGAGTGCTGGATTCATTCTGGGGCTGCCGCTTGCCTGTTCACCATCACGTTCCCGGCACCAGATCTGGCCCTTAGCAGCTGCTTACCAGGTACTGTTTTCTTGAAAGGCAAGAGGATCTCTCAGCAAGGCAGGCATAATTAAATCTTTGTTTGTTTTTAAGATTCACGGTTTTGTATTTTCTCAAAGCCTTCACTTGGAACCCGACTTCCCACTATACTATCGAAATATGCAGTGTCCTTTTAAAGTTAAAAAGATTATAAACCTTCTCTGTGAACTAATATCCGTGTTACATCTTTCTAAAGAAGCAGTGTAGATGTTAACATAAAGCCCCTGTTTTGTTGGGAATTATTTAATCAAATTGAAAAGGACTTCTTTGGGCAGATAATAATGGAAGTGAGAAGTGAAAAGCACATCGTTTCTTTATGTCACTTCCTGTATGTTTCCTGCAGTGGCAGCTAGTAATTTCTAGAACTCCTTTCAAGGATGCTATCAATAATGATTCAGTGGTATATGTGCAAAGGACGCAGAGGTCTTCCCCTGAGGCAGAACCTCACCAGCAAAGCAGCACTGTGCCCTGCTGGAGGACCCTGGAAGGGACAGCACGGCATTGGCTGAGTTTATCCTCTGATTTGGTAAATCCCTTTCCTTAGAATTGAAATAATCATGCAGAAATAATCACAGGAAATAATCATGCAGATGCAAAGACATGTATACAAGGATGTTCATCTGTCCATAATTTTTAAGAAGGAAAATCAGAAACCATCCAATATGCAATTAACTATTTTAAATCACAAAGTAGAATACTCTCCAGCCTTAAAAATCTGATCTGTATTTATTAGGTAGGAAAAAAATAACCAGGGCATATCCATTTTAAAAATCACACTACAGAACAAAGAAAAGTGTTCACTGTGGATGTCCATTTGTGTGGAAGGCAGAGTTTCAATGAGCCCCACTCTTGTATGAATCCCTCCCCCTTGAATATGGGTGATGTCTATGAATCAGATGGGTTGTCACTCCTGGGCTTATGTTACTTTACCTGGCAAAGAGGATTTTGCAGATGTAATTAAGCTAATTAATCTGCTGATTTTGAGTTAATTAAAAAGGAGATTATCATGTGGACCTGACCTAATCACGTGAGCCTTTAAATCTGGGTCTAGAGGTCTGAGACAGAGCAAACCAGAGATCTGAAGCAGCAAATACGTTCCCCTGCTGGCCTGGAAGAAAATGGCAGCTTCCGCGAGTTCTGCAGTGGGAAGGAGCTGGATTCTTCCAGAAATCAGCGTGAACTTGGAAGAGAGCACTGGGCATCAGAGGGGCCCATAGTCACCACCTTGATCGCCACCGTTTGAGACCCTAAGCAGACGACCAGCTACACTGTGCCCAAACTCCTCACCTACAGAGCCTGCTGGATAATACATGTGTGCCGCTCTAGCTGCCAAGGTTCTGGCAATTTGTTATGCAACAATAAAAAATGAATACAGTGCACAAAGGGACCTGTTAAAGAATGCTTAACAAAATGTTGCAAATATTCTGAATAGCTAGAAAGGGGATGACTCTTATTTTTATACTTTCTTCTGCAACATTTGAAATTTTTGTAATAAATATATACAGAAAAAAAAAAACATTTAAGAGAAGTACATTTTATTAAAGAAGAAAGAGCACAGTTCAGAATCTGTCCTGGTTCCAACTGGCTAAGGTCACATCTAGAGTGACAAGAGCTCATGGGAGGGTGCAGAAGTGGACCAAAAAGACAGCTGAGACCAAGATGGGCTTCTGAGCTCTGCATGCTGTTTGTTCGAATGGAGTGAATCATTTAAGCAAGGTGTCCTTTACTGCCTTTAACTTGGCTAACTGCTTAAACATTCCACAGGGTCATCTTTTCTGCAATCTGTGCAGAGAGGTTTCCTTCCCTAAAAAGAAGGAGATGTGGGATTGCGATTCTTTTCTGCAGCTTTATTAGGGCTCAAGGGAGAGCACAAATAAGATCGGGAGAAAGCCCTGGAAGAGCTGTCTTGGACCGACTTCAAATGTAAACCAAGTACTCGAATTCATTTGAAAAATGGCAGGGGGGTGGAAAAAGCTACTGGTCTGTCTTGCAAACTACTTGTGTTTGTAGGAGACAGGTGTACCCTCGTCTCTTCCCTGGTGGCTCAAACTGTGAAGAATCTGCCTGCAACGTGGGACACCCAGGTTCAGTCTCTGGGTTGGGAAGATGCCCTGGAGGAGGGCATTGCAGCCCACTCCAGTATTCTTGCCTGGAGAGTACCATGAGTCCATGGGATTGCAAAGAGTCGGACAGGACTTAGGGAATAACACACACGCCGCCCTCTGGCCCTGCTGATACACTCCCAACACAGGCAGCGACACTGGTGGCTGTAATGGCAGCATGTCTTGGACTTGCTGACATCTGGGCTTCCCAATAATGAAGGCGTGGGGTGCGCTGGGGCTTGTGGGAGAGAAGTAGAGACAAGCTGGTGGACTCTGAGGCTTGTCTACAAGACATTCCAAAGCAGAGATAAGGGTCTGGACCAAGAAAGTCCTTGTCAGTTGGGAAAGGTAATGAAGCCAGACAACAGAGGGGAGTTATTCAGAGGAAGGGGCATGCTTCAGGGATCGTCTGTGGAGCTGGGGGAACCGCGCTTCTTCAAATGCAGCTATTCATGCTTAGGGGATGCTGGAGTGCTGAAACCAAGAGGGGCATTTTGAGTTTCTCTGGGGTCTTGTCCACCAAAGGCTCCCAAAGGTCCAACTGGGTGGAGGTCAAGCCAATATCCCCAGGAGGAACAAATCGCCCATCAAGAAAAGAGAGAAGTAATGAAGGTGTTTGTTTTTGCTTGTTTTACACAGGGAAGGAATCCTACAATGCTCATGAAGAAGCTGCAGTTTAAGCACCATCTGATGTAGCATGAAGTAAAGTGAAAGTCACTCTGTCGTGTCCGACTCTTTGCTACCCCATGGACTGTGCAGTCCATGAAATTCTCCAGGCCAGAATACTGGAGTGGGTAGCCTTTCCCTTCTCCAGGGGATCTTCCCAACCCAGAGATGGAACCCGGGTCTCCTGCATCGCAGGCAGATTTTTTACCAGCTGAGCCACCAGGGAACCCTTAATGTAGCATGAGAGACCCCAGTCAAGGGGGCTGAGGATGGCATGGCCTTGGGGATGTGCTGTAACTCCCAAAACGAAATTATGAAGTGCATTTATAGTAAGGGTGATAATTAAAATAGTTAATAATTGCTCAGACACAGACATAAGCCAGTTGGAAGCTGCAACCGATCAGAATGTTGTTGTTGTTGTTCAGTCACTAAGTTATGTCCAACTCTCTGTGCCCCATGGACTGCAGGATGCTAGGTCTCCCTGTCCTCCACTGTCTCCTGAGAATCTGATCACTGGAAAAGACCCTGATGCTGGGAAAGATTGAAGGCAAAAGGAGAAGAGGGCAGCAGAAGATGAGATGGTTAGATAGCATCACCAACTCAATGGAAGTGAACTTGAACCAATCAGAAAGTTGGTATGGTCTAAACACTGGTACGGTCCTCCCAGGCTCTCCTGGATAAATGCCAGCCTAGATGTATTCAGTTACACATACAGTATGCTAATACTTAGCAAGTTTGCTTCTGCTTACAACTTTTCCTGGAAATGTGTTTTGCCTAAGTCCTGAAAGTATATAGCCTTTCCCCTCTCTTCTCAAGATTACCTTCTCAATCCCAGGTATTGAGATCTTGAATATTTATGGAGAGAATTTTACAGCAGCTTTATTAGCAACGATTTTTAGGACATTAGGAGATAATCATGTAAAATTTATTTTTTCTCCTCTTGTGATAGTTTTCCCTCTTTTGATTATCTGTTTTATTTTTTAACTGTGGCACCAGAAATGGAAGAGACCAAATGATACCTCCCAAATGTTCAGGAGGTAGACACCACCCACTCAGGAGCCACATCTGACATGACTACTTCGCAGGAGGTCCTCTGTCATTGTGCTGAATTCCCCCTGCTGGATTCACTGTGACAGTATGACCCTGGACGCCTTTACCGCTCTCTTGAATAGCAAATTATCAATTAATATTCCTGCCGAAAATGGAGAAGAGATTGGATTTTGAGAATAATTTTAATATCCAAAAAGCTTTTTATAATAAATTCTGACCAAGCTTATCCATAATTATTGAGAGGAGTTTTAAAAAATACAGCCAACTCAAAATTACTTTTTTCCATTACACAGCTGTTTATGAGTATGCTATACTGAAAACTCTTATTTATATGAAGTTTTTCAAGAGGTCTTATTAATTATCAAAAGAAATTAAATTTCATTCAGTGTAGCTTAGGTGGTACATATTGTATTAGCTTTTAATTATTTGAAAACTGGTAACCTTTGGTTTCTGTATAAGATGACTCTCTTAAGCAGAATTTATGACTAATCAAGACATGACATTTTTCTTGTTGTGAAAGATACCTTAGTACTTTCTACGTGGTTTATCAGATGCTTCCGTCTTCTTCTTTCACTCTAATCTCATGAGAAGTATTTGTGATGATCTCTCATTTTTTACCTCCCAAAGTCCCTCTTTGTCACTCTTACGTGGGACCTGAGTAGAACAAGTATTTGGGAGATAACTTTGGAGACATTATTGCTGCAGGACTAGGATAGAAATATGAAAGGAAGGGGGGGAGAGTCCTGTGCAGTGATTTTCAACCTTCAAAAATTAGTGTCCCTTCGTAGTTTTAAAACAAATGTTTCGTAACACCCCATTTATTGTACTGAAACGAAGTCCACCGATTTCTATACACAATTCCTAAAAGATAATATAATGCCTTATAATGTACAGAAGACTTGATGAAATAAAAAATACATAATATAATTTGTATTTCAGCAGATGTATGTCAGGAAGATGATATTAGATCCCAAACTATTCCTGTGCTGTGCTTACTTGCTCAGTCATGTCCGATTCTTTGTGATTACATGGCCTACATGCAGCCCGCCAGGCTCCTCTATTCATGGAATTCTCCAGGCAAAAATGCCATACGAGTTGCCATGCCCTCCTACAAACTATTCCTACAGAACGTAAAACCCTCCGGGGGTCTGGTATGCCCCAAATTTCTAACTACTTGTATAGTGGTTAAAAGTGTGCTCTGGAGAAAAACTCCCAGAATGGCAAAGGAAGGGCTCCCAAAAATCTACTCCTTCATGAAAATAGTGAGAATCCTAACAAACATGATCAAAACCAATTTCTCCAGAACTCTGGAAATGAACCAAAGATTTGCAACAATATAAGGAGGATTTACTCAACAAAAACAAAACAATCTCAGTAAGAACTGCGAGCTTGGGGGCCTGTTAATTTCCCTTATTTCTACTCCTCTCTCTGTAGCTCCATGGTAGTCTTGAAAATGAACAACCTTACAACCACGGTGGCTATAAAAACATGCAGCTTATCAAAGAACAAAGAAGAGAAAATGGGCTTGGCACTCCCTAAACTTCAGCAAATGAATTATCACTATTAACCCATTTGGCAGCCCTTTGAAAGCAATGTCTAACCAAACAGGGAATATCAATGAGGAGATAGAAATTATGGATAGGAATCAAACAGAATTTCTGGAGCTGAAAAGTATAATGGCTGGAATAAAAATTTCAAAAATTCACTAAAGGGTCTCCAAAGCAGATTTGAGCAGGTAGAAAGAGTAAAGAACTGGTGAACTTGAAGAGAAGTTAACTGAAATGATCTAGTCTGAAAAACAGAAGAAATACATGAAGAAAAATGAACAGAGCCCTGAGGCACGTGGGACACACACATAATGGGCCTCTCTGAAGGAAACGAAAGAGGGAAAAGAAGCAGAAAGAGTATTTGAAGAATAGCTGATAACTTTTCCAAATTTGATGATAGATAGTAATATACACACCTTAGAAGTTAAAAGACCCAAAGAGAATGAATTCAAAGGGATATGTACCTAAATGCCTCATAGTCAAACTGTCAAAAGCTGAAGACAAACAGACGGTTCGGAATACAGCACACGAAAGAGTGATTTATTATGTACCATGGATTACCAATAGAATTAAACATGATTTCCAATCAGAAATCATGAAGCTAAAGGCTGATGACCATGGTTAAGTTACTGTGCCTCGATTTGTTCCTCTAGAAGTGGGGACAATAACAGCTATTACCTTATTGGGTTGTCAAAAGGATTAAATGAGTTAATAGCGATACATGTCACCCACTTAGCTTAAGTCCTGGCACAAAGAAAGCGTTCCCTAAGCAGGAGCTATTTTGATTCTTGGAGGTGGCAGATAAGTTTCTCAATCCTTCCTTCAAGACTTTGGAGTGGATTCACAGCATATATTCTTAGGTCTCTAATGACAGCTCTCACGATCTAGCTCCAGGTAATTTTCCCAAAAATAATTTGGCTGACAAGAGTATGCTTAACTCGATAAGTTATTTGAAAATAAATGTCTTTGGTAGCTGTTCAAGTTTGGTAACTTGGATACATCACAAGATAATTTTGTGAACTCTAAGCATCGTAAACAGTTTGGCTTATATTCAGAATTTTTCTTCTGTTTTTCTTGGAATTCATTTTTGGATAATTCTTTTTGCGTATCATGATTAAAACTCAACTACAATATAACATGTGAAAGTCCAACTATTAGAACACACTGAGCTTCTAAAAACAACATGCAAAGTGGATCAGTCTGCAGAGATTTTCTTTTTCTTTTTTAAAAATTTGATTTTATTTTTTAGCCATGTAACATGTGGGATTTAGTTCCCCAAACAGGGGTCAAAACCAGACTTACTTACAGAAAGAGACTCACAGACTTAGACAGCAAATTTATGGTTGTCGGGGGAAGGATGGGGGAAAGAGATAGGGAGTCTGGGATGGACAGGTACATGCTGTATTTAGACTGGATAACCGACTGGAATTATACAGCAATAGGAACTGTGCTCAGTGTTATGTGGCAGCCTAGGTGGGCGGGAAGCTGGGGGGATGCATTTACATACACGGCTGGATTCCTTCACTGTGCACCTGAGGCTGTCTCAACCTTGTAAAGCTATACCTCAATGCAAAGTAAAAAGTATTTTTTTTAAAGTGTATCAGTCTGAACATCAAAAATGCACCTATGATGGGCACACCAGCATAAGCACAAGACCGCAATGAGACTAGGCTCTGTGGGGTGTGACATCCAGGGCTGGCTCCCCAGCATGCAAGCTGCTGAATTTCTGCTCTTAAACTTGCTTAGAAAGAGCTTTATTTATAGATTCGACACTATCCATTGCAGTAGAGGTGTTTTTTTTTTTTTTTTCTTTTTTGCATTTGAAGTGAAAAACAAACAATAACAACTGTGCTCTTTCCAAAAAGTACTGAGCGAAGTTAGGATTTTTTTATTTTTTAAGAAGCAGATGCATTGAGACCAGCCAAAGAATTACAGAAATTTTCTGTGGCATGCTTGATTTCTGTGTCTTTTTTTCCTGGGGAGCCAGTTTGCAGAGCAGCACCTGCACGTGGGTGAGTGGAGCCCAGCCTGGCCTGTGCAGATGAGCAGGGTTCCTGTGGCAGAAACCACTGACCGAGGGAAGAAAGGCCTGGCTAGAAGAACAGTGACGTTCATTTAAAAAGTATTCATTTTGGAGCTGGTGGCGGCGGAGGTTTAATTGCTAAGTCCCGTCTGAATCTTGTGACCCCATGGATGGTAGCCCACCAGGCTCTTCTGTCCATGGAATTTTCCAGGCTAGAATACTGGAGGTGACCCTATACCTTGTTAAATTCAAAGTCATATGAGAAAATTAAGGCCCAGAGAATTCAAGCAACTTGCCCAAAGTCACTCAGCTAATTGGTGGCAGAGCTAATCATATTGCCTTGAATCATGGAGAGAAAGAGAGGAAAGAAAATTATAAGAGAAGTTTGACTTGATCTGGTGTTTTTCCATGAGATCCTAAGGAAAAGCAAAATAAAACTATACTTTCTTTCCACGTGAGTCACTGACTAGTTCTTAGATTGTCCCAACTTTGAGCTGAAATTGATAAATACAAATTTGCTAACTCACAATTCTTTTAAAAAGTTAAATTGAGAAAGCCAGTTTCATCAAACCTGCTTAATTTCAAATGAAAAGGCAATAAAGGAAAGACTCTTGCTAATGTTTTAGCATTCATCATCTTTCCAGTCATCTTTAATATCATGAGATGCTTAACCTCTGAGCTATGCCATTTTCTACATCTGACAGCTGGTCCATCAGCTGGCCTCTGGGAAGCAGATGGGTGGGCTCATGGGCCTAGGTGAGCACACAGGTACACAGACCCTTCTCTTCGCATCCCGAGGGCATGAATAGCTCGTGCTTTAACCAACCCCACCTGGAACTCACTGTTTAGAGATGAAGACCTTCCCCCAGGAATGTGAGTAGAATGGAAGGGGACGCCTGAGGCAGAGGCTCAGATGGGCTGGAAGGAGTCCCAGGGTCTAGAAAGCTGTTGTCTCCAAGAGGGCCTCTGGACACCGGTGACTGTTGGGATCTCTGCAACTCCGAGTGAGGGGTGAGCTAGTCTTAAAGGAGCTAGCACCTGGGGTTAGACAGTGCCTGGCAGGTGGAGAAGTGGGAGAGGTGCTGATGGTAAAGGCAACCCACCCCCGTCCCCAGAGAGTAGTGAGTCCATCAGTCTCTCATGAATGTGCAGCCTTGGGGGCATTCGCCCCTTCGGGGGCAAATGGGTCAGAGGTTCTTGAGATTGTCCATGAAAGAGTGGTGAGGGGCTGGACATATGGAGAGTGAGTTTCAATTTTCAACAACCATAGTCATAATATATGTGTGCATACGTGTTCAGTTGCTTCAGTCGTGTCTGACTTTTTACAACCCTATGGACAGCAACCCGCCAGGCTCCTCTGTCCACGGGATTCTCCAGGCAAGAATACTGGAGTGGGTTGCCATTCCCTCCTCAAGGGGCTCTTCCTGACCCAGGGATCAAACCTGTCTCTTGTGGCCCCTGCACTGCAGGCGATGTCTTTACCTACTGAGCCACCTTCTACTCCTTCCCACTTGACCCTGAAGCAAATTGATCTCCGGTTGTCTCACATTAGCCCCTGAGACTTTTACCTTGAGTTTCAACTGTGGGTCAAGGGCATTTCCTGGGCATTTCATCTTTGAAGAGCACGACCGGAAGACTGCAAGGGGACAACAGCTTTGTCCACTGACCATGTGAACACCTTCTCCTCCACCCCTGGGTTTAGGATGGAAGCCCCTTCCCTCCGTCTCCAGGACTCCTGGCTCACGCTGCCACCCACCTCACATTTCTAGTGTGTACTGTGTGTGGTTGTCTTGCTGGTGAACACCTGACGGAGCGCCTTGAGGGCAGCGACCTGATTAACTCCCCCTGAATCCTTAGCATCTGACATTTGGTCGTATTCGTGTATAATAACATTTGTGGAATGGATTCAATGAGATTAATCAGCTAAATGAGTACTTAAAATGTTTTCCAACCAGTTCCATGCCCTGCACTGTGTTGGCAAAGCAAAAGTAAAATATCCCAGACATGGTTCCCCTGCTGAGGGCTACATTCTGATGGAGACAAGTCTAGAGGTGGGCAAAGACCCTTTACCCAGAATCATCCTGTCTGACCACTTCCTCTCCAGCAGTGGGACACTGGATCACACTTCCATTTGGAAGGAGAGGAGCCTCCTACTGAAATGCCTTTCATGACCCTAATCAGCACCACCATCCCTTTCTTTTAAAATTGTTTCATTTTGATGTTTGGCAAAACTAATACAATTATGTAAAGTTTAAAAATAAAATAAAATTAAAAAAAAAAAAGAAAAGGAAAAAATAAATAAATAAATAAAATTGTTTCCATTTCCGATACATGTATATGTATGGCCGAGTCCCTTTGCTGTTCCCCTGAAACTGCCACAACATTGTTTGTTAATCAACTATACCTCAAAAGAAAATAAAAAGTTTTTTTTACAAAAGTGGCATCATGTAATTACCTCAAATCCATGAGAACTGATTGGAAGCCAAACTATTATACATTCACCCTTTACTATGTTGGAGCCCTAATTCCCGTAAAAAAATTGTTTCCATTTATACTGTGACTGCGGTATGATGAGGTGAGCAAGCTGAGCTCGTTCAGGATGTGGACAAATGGTCACTTTACTCCTGCCCAGCGTGAGCCCCTCGTCCCTGCTCACTGCCTGGATTGCAGCCGGATGTGGCACCAGCATCTTCATTAAGCTGTCCTCGGTGATACATGGATGCCTTCCCCCAGAGCTTAGGCATAATTCCGACCCATCTACACACTGGGGGCAGGGGGCTTAAACCGCTTCTTCCAGGATATGTTACCTTGCCTTGGCCCTCCCGGAATTTCATTTGTGAGCCAAGGTCCAATTACTCCGCCCAGCTGTGCCCTTGTAAGGGCCCCTCCCTCTCCTGAATCCCCAAGAAGCCCACTCTTCCCTCCGGGGCATCAAGAGGAAGTCCACTCAGTGCCAAACTGCTGCCCCTGGCGAGCTGAGGCTCTCTGGGAGGGGGATCCCCACGCAGGGACCTAGGCTGGCAGAGCAGGAAGCCGGCAGGTGAGCGGTCAGCGCTGGGTGGTCTGCGGGGGTAAACGAGCCCAGGGAAAGCCCGACTGCAGCCCTCTTGGCTCTGAACCGCACAACACGCCTTCACACCGGTCTTCCACTCTCCCTCTGACCCCCCATCTGGGCGTATTTCTACTTCGGGCATGTGGGACTCGACAGCCACGGAGAAGAGTCAGCTGGACCAGCTGGACCAGCTGGACCCTGATTCGCCACCATCAGCACCTCGGTGGTGGAGAGATGGTGGAGGCGCTGAGAAAACCAGGCAGTCATTCTCGTGGTCGCCGTTAGAAAGAGGGCGCGGGGCAACGGACAAACCTGCAGCCTGTCTGAGAGGAGCCGGAGGAGGGAAGCGAGGCTGGCGGCTCGGGGTGGCCGACGGCTGCGAGACCCCCACTCGGAAGTCCATCGGGCCGCATGCGGCGCGCCCTGCAGCCCTGGCCTCTCGGGGTCGGCGGGCCGCGGGCTCCTCCCTGCCTGGGCTCTGCCTCTGTCAGCCTCCTGCCCCCACCCTTCCCCGGCTTGCCGACCCTGCAGGTGGGCCCTGCTTCTCACCAGCGGGCCATCGCCAGTCCCATCGGCAGGCGCCCGCCGAGCCCTGTGGGGAGCACTTTACTTGCCTCGCTACATTGTCGTTTAATCGGTAACTACTAAGTTAGGCTCAGTCTACGGATGAGGAAGCTCAGCGAGGTGAAGCTGTCTTCTCAAGGTCCCGTGGCTGGTGACTGCCCATGTCAGAGCTTGACTCAGGGGTGACCATGGTGACCCCGTGCTGGTGGACGTGTCCAGGGACCGTCTCCACCAGCCTCCTCGACCAAAGAGGGTCTCAGAAATACTTCTGGCTTTCCAGAACGTTTATCACTTCTAGGGTTCACTGGTGTTTGTACTGAGGAGGCAGTTTCTGGCTTTCATTTAAAAAAAAAAAAAAAAAACACAAAAAACCTAGAGTGACAGAAATAGCAAGTCATCATAGAACACTGGGCACCCCGTCTTCCTGGCTACTTCAGTGTGCCCAGGTCAATGGCAACATATTGCCTCCACGAAATTCCAGCTGTGCGACTAGTAATGAACGCAGTCACAGCAGCTAACTCTCATTAAGCACCTGTTATGCTTGGAAATGTTGTCAGCGCCACCCTAGGGGGCAAGAGAGACACAGAGAGGGTGTGCGGTGCCCAAGGTCACACAGCCTGACCCAGGGCTGACTGGACCCCTTTAATCCCTGCACTCCACAATCTGGCATGTTCCGAGCTGGGTGAGCAGCAGCCGTTCAGTTAGTCAGACTGTGAGCCAAGCAGAGGGGAGACGGGGAGACTGGGGTGGTGGTCTGCTCGTGGAGGAGGCGGGAGGGTCCCAGACCAGAGAACATGGTCCCATGGTAGTGGCATCTTCGGGGACGACAATGAAGGAGCGAAAAGCCCAGGAACACCCGGGCTTCCCAGGAGGAGCTAGTGGTAAAGAATCCGCCTGCCTGAGCAGAAGACGCAAGAGGTGCGGGTTCGACCCCTGGGTCGGGAACATCCCCTGGAGTAGGAAATGGTAACCCACTCCAGTATTCTCGTCTGGGAAATCCCACGGATACAGAGTCTCTGAAGAGTCTGACACAGCTGAGCACAGTGAAGGAACAAGAGTGGGAGAAACTGGGAAAGGAATTCGGATCAGAGAGCTGAAAGAGGAAAGGGCTACCAAGGAAAGGTCTGTCAGCTTCATGCTTTTGTATCAGTTGAACAAGGGGTGTCGTGAGGTTATTTGTTAGGTGCCTGTGGGGATTTATGGTGGGGAGGCATTTGGGTTAAAGAATTGGAAGGAATAATTCTAAGCTGCAGTTGGCTACAAGGGCATTGAGTGGTGTGTGTGTGTGTGTGTAGAGAGAGAGTAAGGAAGAGATAAGCAGTGCAGAATGCCAAATAATCGGCGTATAATTGCTTTACAAGGTTTTGTTAGTTTGTGCTCTCCAGGAAGTGGATCAGCACTCTGTGTGCCTACTTCCCCTCCCTCGGGGGCCTCCCGCCCCCTAGGTCATCACGGAGCCCAGAGCTGAGGCCCCTGCGTTGTACAGCAGCTCCCCACCAGCCACCTGCGTTCCACGTGGTCGCGTATACTTGCCAGCGCCCCTCTCCCAGCTCGGCCCTCACCCGTGTCCATGGTCTTTTCTCCAGCACTGTCCCTATGCTTGCTCTGCGAGTAGGTTCATCTCGACCATTTTTCTGCCATGTTCAAATGCCACAGCAGCTTTGGGGGTGGCTATTTGGGTCTGGTTTTTTTTTTGTTTTTTGTTTTTGTCATTCCGTATACACGCAGGGCTGCTCTACTGGGATTCCAAGGGCTTAAATGGTGCTTTCAATTGCCGTTCAGTTTACAGAGGAGAGCTTTTGTCTTGACTATAGTCTCCAGCTTGTCATTGCTCAGCTCGCTCCCTTCAAGTGAACTGCAGTGTTTTTTTAATTCATACGAGCATTTTGCCACTAGTTCAGCAATTTTGCTTCTTTTCTCATTCTCAAATGAGCGTCTGCTGGGACTGCTGAGTGAATTCTGCCCTGCATCTGCGCTCCATTCCTGTGACATGGGGGAGTTAAGACACTTCTAACTTTTAATTTCTTCTAAAATGAGCTTCCAACTTCCTCCCATGCCCACTCGGATGTTTTCACTGCTGACAGTGTTTTAGCTTTATTACTTATAAAGAACAGCTCTAGGAGACATCTTTTTGGCTTGGAAATTCCACTGAGTTCATGCCTGGCAGTTTCCCTCCATACAGACCTTTGTGAATACCCTTTACATCTGGATTCTTGGGATTCCCCCCCCCCATCTTTTTAGAATACTGTTTTGGAGTGAGTGGGTCCCCGTGGATAAAGGAAATTTCTTTGGAATCCTAAACTCCTTGCAGCCAGCTTATGATACAGCTCTTCAGGGCAGTGAAAACACCATAGGGCTGGTACTTGGTAATAATTCTGACTTTATTTCCACTTCTATCTCTGAATAAAAGATGAGGTCACAGATCAGGAGAACCATATCTTTACATGCAAAGGGCAATCCTATTTATATTGCAAAGGCCAAAAACAAAAAGGTTGTGGTTAAGGGTCAGATCAGAGAAGGCAATGGCACCCCACTCCAGTACTCTTGCCTGGAAAATCCCATGGTTGGAGGAGCCTGGTAGGCTGCAGTCCATGGGGTCGCAAAGAGTCGGACATTGCTGAGCGACTTCATTTTCACTTTTCACTTTCATGCATTGGAGAAGGAAATGGCAACCCACTCCAGTGTTCTTGCCTGGAGAATCTCAGGGATGGGGGAGTCTGGTGGGCTGCCGTCTATGGGGTTGCACAGAGTCGGACACGACTGAAGCGACTCAGCAGCAGAAGGGTCAGATGCTCTTGGTTTTATTCTTAGCTTACCAGATGTGTGACCTTGAGAAAAGTATTTTAAGCTCTCTGTGCCTCAGTTTGCTCAGCTGTAAATGGAATGGTAATAAACTCCTGTCTGATTAAACCTAAAAGGATTAGATAAGCTTATGTACACACAGAGACTGGTACACAGTAAGTGCTTAATAAACGTTGGCTGTGTTACTCTTACCGTAGAGAACACAGGGCTTCTGTGTCTCTGCCGTTCACCATAATAGTCATGCGCTAAGCTAGAACTGTTGGAGGAGGAAATGGCAACCCACTCCATTGTTCTTGCCTGGAGAATCCCATGGACAGAGGAGCCTGGTGGGCTGCAGTCCATGGGGTCGCACAGAGTCGGACATGACTGAAGCGACTTAGCAGCAGTAGCAGCAAGCTAGAACTGTGGGGCTGCAGAAGACTCTTGAGAGCCCCTTGGACTGCAAGGAGATCCAACCAGTCCATCCTAAAGAAGATCAACCCTGAATGTTCATGGGTTGATGCTGATGCTGAAGCTGAAGCTCCAATATTTTGGCCACCTGATAAGAAGAACTGACTCCTTGGAAAAGACCCTGATGCTGGGAAAGATCGAAGGCAACAGGAGAAGGGGGTAACAGAGGATGAGAGGGTTAGGTAGCATCACTGACTTGATGGACACGAGTTTGGGCAAACTCCGGGAAGTAGTGATGGACAGAGCAGCCTGGTGTGCTGGGGTTGCAAAGAGTTGGACACGACTCAGTGGCTGAACAGCAACAACAACAAAAGCTAGAGAAGAACTGGTATAGGCTCTGGCCACTAAAGCTGTGGCCTCTTCCAGGAGTTGCTGCTGTAATGGGGTGATCGATCTTTATTACTAGAAGCCCAAACTGCTGTTCAGTAACATTTCTCATTCATTAGCTAAAAACAGTCTCTGACAATCAGACATTTGTGCCTATGGTATTGAATAGTCCTTAAAATAGAACAGAAAGAAACATCAGACTGACTCTGTCTGGTGGTAAATGTGTTATGCACTTCAATTTGATATCAGCCTGTGCCCTTGCAAATCAAACTCACCACACGGAATCCTTGGTGAGTTTGGAGTTCACGTTCCCGTCTTCTTCCAAGAATATGTCCAGTTGCAAGTTGGCATCATTGTCATGGGCTGAGAAATAGTTGGTGACGACTCGCGCTGGTATCCCCAGGCATCGCAAAACTGCAGGAAAGAAGGATGGGCCACAATTAAACAGATTGCCAAGATCTATAAACATAGAGTGAGCAATCCCTTCTCAGAAGGGACTTTCTTCTTGACCAACATGGACACGTTGTTCTCAGGTGTCCAAAGCCAAAAGGGGCCTGTCGTCAAGGATCAGAGAAGCAGACAGAAGCCTTTCTGGGGACTGGTGGGCGCCAAATGATACCAGTGGGAATGGAATCCCAGTAACAGGGTTCCAGTTGTTTAGTTGCTAATCACATGATCATCAAAGTAGGATTATTTTAATTTAGCTAATGGCCTGTGTTTCTGAAAATAAAAATTTAAAAACCCCAGCTAATAGGAAATCAGGAATTTACCAAGCAGACCCTCAGTGTGGTTTGTTTTCCTGGGTGGAACTTGCTCTTGTGGCACTTGGTGGAGGTGACACCACAGATTCCTTTTAATTGCTAGATAATAAATTACCTGGAGGCATCTCTTGCCATATGTACCTATTGATCAAACTTAATCCAATGCCCTTCCTGGCTCCCAGGACGCCAGACATCAGTGCTCATTGAAAATAATTCAGCTGACAATTTTAAGATTAATGACTTGCCTTTTTTTTTCCCCCTCTCAGAATTGTTTAGCATTTTTAACCAAAGACTATCCACCCCCTTCAATAGAACAAGCTTGGAAGTCCAAACACGAGTCTGGTAGACTCAAGGGTCCTCATTAAATGACTTCATCTTCACACCCCAAATCACACTGATGGCAACCGCCACCTGCCTCCCACTCCCATCTTCCTCTCTTGATTTACAACCCTGACACACACTGCAGTTTCACCAACAAAACGATTGGCACTCTAGCTCTATTCCTACCTTAGCACCAATTCATGTGATCACAGAGTGAGATTTGTCCCAGAGTCTGCTGAACTCATAATTTTAAGCCAGATGCAGCTTGATACGGGGCACCAGGACCTCCTCCCCTCCAAATTCCCTTTTCATGTTTATCCTCATGGTGGCATCCCTACACTGGGCCTCTGCCTTATCACCAGAGTCGGTTTTCAGGAATAGATCTGATGATCCTTTTATACAGAAGGCATACTTGGGTGGAGGGCTTCCCAGGTGGCTCAGTGGTAAAGAGTCTGCCTGCAAAGCAGGAGGCTCACGTTTGATCCCTGAGTCAGGAAGATCCCATGGAATGGCTGCCCTCTCCAGTATTCTTCCCTGGAGAATCCCATGAACAGAGGAGCCTAGCGGGTTACAGTCCATGGGGTCGCAAAAGAGTCAAACATGACTTAGCAACTAAACAACAGCAACAATACGTGGATGGAAGTTGTTGACTATTTTATCTGTTTCTGAACCTAAAGAATCACACTGGGATAGTGAAACTGCAGGCATCAAGGGGACGTGGGAAGTGCTTTGTGTTTTCCTGGGAACATTTCATCAGAGAGGCTGTCTCCGCCAAGCCCCTGGCACACAATCTTGGCTTGGGAGCCATGGAAGAGGGGGCCTTCCTCCCAACTGTCAGCTTTCCTAAAGTTCAGGCTTCCATGGGGAACTCCACAGACCAGGCTTCCTAGGACACTGATACCTTGGCTCCACTGCCCTTCATTGCTCCCAGGAAATACATGTTCCTGTAGCTCTTAAGTATATGGGAATGGCTAAGAAAATAATCCTACTCAGTTTGATGCCATAGAGAAAACAACATGCAACACAACACTTATGATTTCTTCCCATGTGGACCTCTGACTGACTCTCAGATGGTCACAACTTTGAGCTGAAACTGACAGTCTTCCTGATCATTTATAAAAAATTATTTCATCCTGGCTTCCAGCCTTCAGACTCTCCTTGATTTTTCTGATTAAAAAACATGCTAACTGGATAAAGCAGTCTTTATTAGTGAGTAAGCAGACAGGACACTTTGACTTGAGTTTCATGTCTTTCTTGTAGGGTCTGGCAATGGCATGAGAATGATTATCATTACCAATGATGAAGACATACTGAAATAAACGTATTTTTTAAAAACTATTCACTGAATTAACAATAACATTGTCTGGGCCGGGACAGGCAAATGCCATATTGGAAAATAATGCATGAGGTGGAAGAGAATGGTTCTGTTCCCATGTGTTTTCCTCTACGGTTTGGATGTTGGGTAGATTAAAGGCAAGAGGGGATGCCAGGGAGTAAAGATCGTTCATTAAGTTCTGGTGTCTAATTGCTCAGGGGCATTGAGACTCATATATAAGAATTGAGATAAGCCCGCCCACCACCCACCCTCCACAGCTAGGGTAAAACCTAAGTGGGCATGTTTACAAAATTCTCAGGGATACACAGTAAGCAAATAAGCGTATTTATAAACCTTCTGAATAACAAATAAGTCTACATCTTATTATTTACTATTTTAAATTTTGCTAATTTAACTTTTTAAAATGTGGAGGTTACTAATAAAAATTGTATATCCTTCTCCCACACCCTTTCCTGGCCCCAAGACTCTCCATTTTGCTGAGGGTTGAATGAAGGATTATGTAGGAAATTGTCTCTCATTCTTTCTATAAAGGTTCTGCAGTCAAAGAGAAATTATGAGCCTACTGGCCCCGTACGATTTAACTATGCATTGACTACATCCCAGAGTAGCCATCCACAGATTCTATAGATCCAACAGAGATCGCTAGGTCCCTTCACCAGGTGATAGACTAAATGTCTTGAGGTGACATTTCCTTTACATTAAAAAAATGTTTACTCAACTGGATACTTACATGTATTAAAGACACCAGCAAAAACCCAGCACTGACCATAGCGGACTGGTTTCTGAGAACTCTTGTATTCTAGGAGGATGTCAACACTTCCGGTCCAAGCTGATGGGGGAACACCATAAGCGTAGACATTGTCCCAGGAGCCAGCAATGACGCCTTCGTCGTCCTTGGCATTGATCTAAAGGAGATCATGACAGGTGAGAAGGAGCCCAAGTCCTTCAGAAGAGTCCTCTCCAGACTCTGACTCTGGGCAACCTAAGGCTTCCAGTGCCTTCTGTGTTCCTGCACGATGAAGAGTTCTACTTCTGTTCAGTTCACTGCTACTTATCGGGAAAGTGGTGTGATGACTAAGTGTGTGAGGGTGAACCAGATGGCCAAGGCCGCCTCTTAAACAGTGTATGATTCTGGTGAGGTGGTGCTGAGTAGCAGGCAGGAAGAGTTATCATGGCTTCTCAAGCACTTGGGTCCTTGGTCTGGGTGGAACTGTGCTGGAGAATGTGTGAGGAAAAGAGGAAGAAGACTTACAAAAGAAGATGGCTCAAGGAGGGATCTTGTCTTGATAGAAGGAAAGCTAAAAATTGACAAATGATGTTAGATGTTAGCATGGGGGCCCAAAGTCTGATGGTCTAATGAGGTTCGACTTTGATGATGAGTAGCTGACTCTAATAAACTGAAAAAATATGTAGATGCTGTCATAGGAACCATTAAGAGTTAACAAGAAATTAGATTCCCATGGGTACCTTGCAGAGCTTGTTTTTTAAAAAAATTGCATGAACAGAAGTATTTTCTTTATAATTGTTTAAGGTGATTATAAAATTTTGTTAACATATATTTCCAGTTACATTAAGGACCTGGGGTATTATAGTTTAAATATAAGGGAGATGTAAGCAAAGAATGGCAATCTTGAATATTTGGGAAAAACTTGCTACACACTCAGACGACAGTCATTTGGTAGCTGCTGCTGCTCCTGCTGCTAAGTCGCTTCAGTCATGTCCGAGTGAGACCCCATGGGATTCTCCAGGCAAGAACACTGGAGTGGGTTGCCATTTCTTTCTCCAATGCATGAAAGTGAAAAGTGAAAGTGAAGTCGCTCAGTCGTGTCCGACCCTCAGCGACCCCATGGACTGCAGCCTTCCAGGCTCCTCCGTCCATGGGATTTTCCAGGCAAGAGTACTGGAGTGGGGTGCCATTGCCTTCTCCACATTTGGTAGCAGGAGACCTCAAGTGCAGGGAAAAAAATGTTTTATGTTTAGATGATAAAACTGGGGCCAGGAATGAACAGTTTCAAGGCATCCTGTCAGTTTCTTGGGGGTCACTGCTGAGTGTTAACGTCTCTTGCTGTAACTTGCATCATGTTTAATTACAGTCAGAGAATGTCTAGGTGGGGAGCACTAAGAGTTTTTCCAGAAACTGATGCCCCTTTAACAATGCTTGTATGTTGACATGACATACACACTCATTGAGGAGCCTTGCTCCTCAATGTGTGGTCGATGGACCAGCAGCAATGGTGTGCCCGGAGTTTATTGGAAATGCAGACTCTCAGGCCCCTCCCTAGGCCTGTTGAATCAGAAACTGCAGTTTAACAAAATCCCCAGGTGATCTGTGTGCACATGAGTTTGAGAAGCATAGGTTCAGATTATACTGATGAGACTTTAGTAAACAAAGTGGAACATATGATTAAAGCAGGTGCATTCAGATTATGAAAATCATAGAAGAGATACTAAAATATGATGAGTTTTTATGTGTTCCTGGCCTTGCCAATTACCAGCTCAGCCTCAGCACTTCCCCAGACCGCTTTTTTAGGCTTACTGAGTTTAGATTTATAAGCGTTTATTCCCCAGTGGGTCGTGAGCATATTGAGAACACAGATAAAAATCGATGCCTTTCTGACTTCTAACAAGTATTGGCAACGAGCAGGTGTTCAATAGTTGTGGAATAATCCGTTGTATATCCAACAAGCATGTAGGCATTGTGCATCTGAATAAGACTAAGATCTTCTCTGTGGAAGGAGATGGAAGAGGAACCCATCAAGCAGAAGGAAAGGTTCCTAATGCAGAAAGACGTCCAGGGAGAGTGGACTCCCAACAGAGGGAGTCATCAGCTTTCTTAGATTGGAGGGTGGTGGTGGCTGCGGTGAGCCGGGGAGAGAGCATGACATGAAAGCCAGGTCTTGAGAGGCTGAGGTTCAGCAAAGGTTATCTACATGGAAGAAAGAGTTTGGATAATTGCTTGGTACCATGAAGAACTATGACAAGTTCAGGGACCTGCAACAAGAATTATGTAAGCAGGCAATATTGGAGGAAGTAGAAAGCACTAGAAGAAAACGCTTAAGAAGTGCAAGCACACGCAACTTCTACTGTTTTTCCCTTTTGATTCTGTACAGTTGGGTTAACGTGAAGGGAAATACCCAGCCACCAGACTCCTCGGTGGCTCAGTCAGTAAAGAATCTGCCTTCAATGGAGGAGACCAGGGTTTGATCCCTGGGTCAGGAAGATCCCCTGGAGAAAGAAATAGCAATCCACTGCAGTATTCCTGCCTGGGAAATCCCATAGACATCATATTTTAGAGGAGCCTGGTGGGCTACAGTCCATGGGGCCACAAAAAGTTGGACACGACTAAGAGTCTAAACCATCACAAATACCCAGTTAATTTGTTTAATATACAAAAAAATTTAGTCTTTAGACCCAACTAATTGCAAACTCATGCCTTTGACATTAACTTTGACTTTATCCTGTAAGTCCATGAAATGACTGGCATGCAGCAGCGTTTAGCTGACAATTTTGGTTCTATTCATGATCAATAACTCTCCTTGCAGTTGAATTGATTATCTAAATCTGCATCTATTATAGTGAAGCCTGAAGAGTGCTGTGATGTAGCTTGATATTTGTAAGTGGATCCAGCTTTAACTCACATTACCAGTTATTTATCCTTATCATTAATAAATAGAATAGGGCAATGAATCTCAGAGGTAAAAGTTCCTAAACTAAGGTTCTGATGACTGACTTTCAAATAGCCATTAATTCAAAGTATTATTTATAGCCTATAGCTGAGACCAGTCAGCCAAAAGGAAGAGAAAGAAAAGGAGCTCTCTCCTCTACAGTCCTTTTAATTGTTGATGCTGAGCTGTTCCCCCATTCTAGACAAATCACACTTCTCATTTATTAGCATTTGGCCAGATTAGCTACTGTTTTCTAATTAGGAAATTGATTTCTAGGGAGCCCAGATACTGAAAGAGATAAGTCTTAAGTGACGTGTAAAGGGGTAAAGTCATGTTCTCCTCCTGAGACAACAAGATTGGCTTGGGGGGCAGGTCAAGGGCATGTTGGTCCCTTTTCCTGCCACAGCTGACTGTTGACACCCTACCACGAGCTCAGAGTCGGACGAACGGCAGAATGAAATGTCTTGGTCCTGCATCACTGGTGGTCAAGGAGACAAGATGAGCCCAGAACTTTGGACATTATTCAGCCTCAGCAAGGGTTTACTAAATTGTCCTCTCATAATACCTACGATGTCGGAAAAAATTTAAAGACCAGACCCTTCGAAAGTCACTATCAGCAGCCTCAGTGGCAGGACATAATTCAGGGACATTTCAAAAGCTGGTCCAAGAAAAGACGAAGGTTTAGAGGTGGACAGAGGGGCAGCATGGCTCAGCTTCAGCACCAGGACTTCAGAAGCCTAACTGTCAAGTCAACAAAATCCTGAAACTATACATTTGCATTTCAAAATCTGGAAAGAAGCAAGCTGAATTAGAATGCAGATTTTTTTTTTTCCTTGTTCTGGTGGGATTCATGGAAATAACAGCTGTGTAGAAAGGGGTGGAAAAGGGTCTACAGCCCTAAAAAGGTAAGAGTCTGGGACTACAGTGGGGAAATAATGGAAATCCGGAGTCATCCCCTCTTGGGAACGAGATCTGCCTCCAGGTAGGTGGAGTGGATTCTGGAATGAGACATTTAACAGGATCCTCAAAGAAAGAGCAGAGACCAATAATGCCCTTTTCTGTTCCAATCTGTCTCAGGGTACAAAAGGGTAGAATGAAATACACTGGCCTCAAACAGTCATTCAGAGGTGAATCAAACTAGTCTTGGACTGGAGAGTCAAGATTTTATCTACAGTTATTAATTACAGCAAATAGAACACTTGGAGAAGAGTTTTGCAAGTATGATTTTTTTTTTAATTTTTATCTTTAAATTTTTCTTGATTGTTTGAATTCTTTTTTAGAGAGCATTATTATCTTTTTAACCAAAAATTATAATAGATTTTTCATTAAAAAAAAAAAACTGGAAGCAGATATGCCAATATGCTGTGCTCAATTCTTGCAATAAGAATACACATAATTGCTATTTTCTTCTTTAAACATGTTTAGAATTTTCTCAAATATTTACCTGAGAGGAGAGAATAGTTAAAATTCCTTTTGTGCCCAGCAGGGTGGGCTGCCTCTCTGAATTCAGGCTTAGGTCCATTGCATTTTGCATAATTACTATTTTTTCTGCTTCTTTTTAAATATGTAAAGGTATTTTCTTGTCCTGTGAGCACATTTTATATGGCTTTGATAAGGTGACTTTTCTCTGTTATAAACCTATTATATTCTGTTAAATTTCACTGTTGAAGTTATGTTCTCATAAAGGGTAAGATTTCTGTAATTCTTGCAGAATGTAATTTTATACCTGATTTTGCCTGTAATCGTTTTTCGAAGACCATTGGATATAAATTTTGGACAACTTGAGCTAGTTTCAAAGGCAGAGAGTTAAATTTGGGAGGGAGAAGAGCTCTTCCTTGAAGAAGAACCCATGCAGCCTTTGTGAACAGCGCCCACGTACAGCCTGGTGAAGGTCAGTCTTAATTGTGGGCGGAGGTTGTACAGTGTGTGTCTAACTGCGTCCGTGACGCTCCAGGGTTCCAGTCACTTTGGAAAATGGACAGATTCTTATAAAGCGAAACATATACATGCCCTATGATTTAGACATGCCTGCTTTAACCGCTTATCTCAGAAATACAAAAATATACGTACACAAAGGGACTTGTTCAAGAGTCTTCTTAATAGCTTAATTCACAACAGTCCCAAATTGGAAGCATCCCAAGTGTCCATCCACAGGTGAATGGATGACAGATTGGGATATCGAGCTTGGTGAAACACTGCTCAGCAATACCAAGGAACAAGCTGAGGCATGTGTAAGAACAGACTGAGGAAAGAACACCAGCCCCAAATAGTGCCTGGGGTATAAACCCGTTATGTGAAGTTTAAGAACAGGCAAATCTAATCTATTCTAAGAAATCAGGATCGTAGTTGTTTCTGGGGATGTGGGTTGACTACAAGAGAGCACAAGGGAAATTTCTGGGCTGTTGGTAATGTCTAAATTTGGGTTGGGGTGGTGATTATCCAAATCAAAGCTCATTGAATTTTACATTTAATATCCATATGTTTCATTGCATGTAAGTTTTAATTCAACAACAACGACATCAACAAACCACAGGAACTAACCCTAACCTCTGCCGTGAAGCACACAACCACGATTCAAATGTGCTTTCCTTTGTATATTTGACACAAGCTCTGACAAGAGCAGGGCTTCCCAGGTGGCTCAGTGGGTAAAGAACCCACCTGCAATGCAGGAGATGTGGGTTCGATCCCTGGCTTGGAAGATCCCCTGGAGGAGGAGATGGCAACCCACTCCAGCATTCTTGCCTGGAGAACCCCATGGACAGAGGAGCCTGGTGGGCTACAGCCCATGGGGTCCCAAAGAGTCAGACACGACTAAAGTGAGCGAGCACGCATGCACCCACTGACAGGAGTGGGTAATGAGACTCATTTTTCATGAAAGTCATTACAACTAGAGATTATTAATCTTGTCTTCCTTAGTAACTAAGGATCCTTATTTGGTCCAAACGTATTTTACTAATTGACAATCATGAAAGAATAACAAAAGGTGGACCGAGAGAGACAGAGATACTGAGATTTTAAGCTGTCCAAGCATTGCTTCTTTTTCATTGCTTGTCCACTGCTGCGTGGTGCAGGGCTGGTATGCAGAACAGGCCTCCCAAAGTGTCTGAACAAAAGCGTGGATGGGTGAATGAATGGGTGCATGGATGGATGAGTGGGAAAGGGAAAGAGTAGAGCAGGAAGCAGATGGGAAAGGATGTCAAGAGACAGGAGAGGGGAAGGAGGGAGGGCAGGAAGGGATGCAGAGTGTGTGCCCTGAGAGGGCCTCTCCAAAGGGGGATGCTGGCTTTGCCACACTTCTGTTCGCCCCTCCAGGGGGTGTCTGTCCCAAGAGACCAGAGCAGCCCCCACTGCAGAGCTCGGAAGGGCCGCTGAAAAGCGTCCCCGTGTTTCAGAAACAGCCGATGTGATTACAAAATAGATGCAGCGTTGAGACCTCATTCCAGGAAGCAATTCAGGGAAAGCAGACATTTAGATTGACTGTGATCATCACATTCGAGAGATGGCTTATAATAAATGTCTGTTTTTCTCCCCAAATATGGGGAGCCCGAGCATAAGAAATGCAACCTTAATAACGGAGAGACCAAGCTGTTTGCGGACAAATGGAAACTTCATTACATTGCTGGCTTTTATCATAGGAGGGAAAAAAAATGATGTCTGAACAGTTCATTGTCTCATCAACCTCCTCCACCCCAGGCTGAGAGCGAAGGACTGAAAAAGACAGGACTTGTAAAAGGATGGCATCTGTATCCAAGGAGCTCACGTGACGCAGGCAGAGGACAGGCAGAGGACAGACACAGGGGCGTGCAGCGGCATCTGTGGAGGGGTGGGGTCCGGGACCCTGAGATCCTTTCGTTTGACCAGCGACCTTGGACAAGTCATTTGACGTCCCGCTACTCCTGCTCTTCGTCTGCACATCAGTTACTTACAAAATGGATACAATTTCTCAAAACTGGCTATGAAAACAATTTCTGTTAGGTAAATTCAAATTTTCTACTGGCTTCCAGTATATTTGTCAATTGTTTCAAGTTCTTCAATAAACAGAAACGTAAATCCCTGGTGAATGCGTGCATGCTCAGTTGTGTCCCACTCTTTCGACTCCACGGACTGTAGCCCGCCAGGCTCCTCTGTCCATGGGATTTCCCAGACAAGACTACTGAAGTCGGTAGCCATGCCCTCCTCCAGAGGATCTTCCCCACCCAGGACCGAACCTTTGTTTCCTACATGACAGACACATGTTTTTACCCACTGAGCCACCCGGGAAGCCCCTGAATGATGTGGCATTATCCTTAGTTTGAAATGTACTGGACATGGTCTTGACTCTGTACTCCCCCGTTCATCACTGGATTCCCTTGGCTATTCCTGAACCACAGGCAGGCCTCCTGCGCTTGTGGGTACCTTGAATCCAACTTTAAGAGTTAAATAAACTCTGACTAGAGTTAGAATTTCACCCTGTTGGACTACAATCAGGTTTTTCATGACTCCAAGCTGGTAGATTCTCCAAAGCTGCCACCTCGGGAGCTCCTGGCTGAGCTGCGTCGCCTTTGGAAAGGTCGTCGAGTGCACCCGAGGCCTCTAGCTCTTCCTGCTCTCCCTGAGTGAGGGATGCCATTCTTGGCATCCCTGGGCACAAATTGCAGAGAGAGAAAACAACACTTTAAGAAAACAGGGTCAGAGCTCCAGAAACTCTGGATCGGAGCAGAAATCCATTGAGAATCCTACATCTGGCAGTGGTCACCAGCCTGGAAATTTTAACTTAGGCATCTGGAAGACTCTGCGGGTGTGTGAGACACTGCCATTCTTCTCAGCACCAAAGGGAGCTGTATCCTGACCTTCACAAAGGTGCTACTGAGTCTAATGGGAATGGTACCACTCCCATTAGAAGTTTTGATTGGCAGTTAGATAAATCTCTGACACAAGAATGGGGAAACAAGGTATTTTTAATAATCCTGGTGGGGTTTTTTTTTTTGATAGATGAAATTTTTCCAAATATAAGATTCATATGGGGAAATGTGAAGAAGCTCCTCAAGGGGAAATGGCTGAGGATAAGGACCCTGGAGCACCCATGTCCTCATATTTCTCCAGGACAGTTCACCCCAGGAAAAGGATTTTAGCTGCTTATAAACCAAAGGAGCAGTTATATAGTGCTTTAACATTTTAATTTTTTTAAATAAAACTTTTAGAAAGCTGCATTGTGGCTGGTCCATATATATATGACCAGGGACTAGACTTCATGTATTTACTTGTGATTCGAAAGTTCATTTGAGGTAGCTGCATGGAATTCCCAATCCAAGTGAATTTGTAAATGTAGTCTGAATACTTGAAATAGTTTGCTGCATGAAAAGGTTTGCTGAATGTGAAGCTTTCCATGAGATGGCCGTGCAAACAACTGGGGAAGAATTAAGCAGGGTTTTGCAGTAGCTTTTTGTGGAGCTGCTGAGCAAAATATCAAAGTAGTAATGTTGTGACTGTCTTTTTCATGCTTGGAAGGGGAAAAAAAGAAAAAAACTGTCGAAGTACTGGGACAAGATGAAGAGGAAGAAAGATGGACAGAGTGAAAAGTAGCTTTATTTACAGTTTATCTGTGAGACCACGTAAGCTTGGGGATCAGAAGCCCTGAAGTCCATTTCGTCTCCAAGGTCTACGGTCATTTATCTTGTGTTGGGCTCTGGGAAACTCCAGGACCTGCTCCACTTGTGGGCAGTTTGATTTAGTAGCTGGGGTTCAAGTATTTTTTTTTATAACACTAAAGAGTATACTGAACATCGATTGGCTAAAAAAAAAAAAAAGTCCAATCTTGAGTTAGTTCCCAAAAGGCACAGCTAGAATAAGGTATTAATGGGGATTAATGATGGCATTGTGGTTCGATATTAGCAAAAGTCCAGGGTCAAAAATAAATGTGTACACCTCAAGGGAAGCAGGCAAGTCCAGGCTGGCAACAGTACAAAGACTGGAATTTAAAAATACCTAACTAGTATATTGATACTTTTTCTTCTCTCTCCTTCCAGATTTTCCTCTTAATGTCACCTTAAAAAAAAAATTGCAGTTGAATCAAGTAAGTCCCCAGAGAAGAAAGTTTCCTTCTGACTACGTTTTCCTGCAGTGCTTTTGGTGATGGCTATTTGGGTATAATTCCCACCATGAAAAAAGGGTTTTTATGAATAATCCTTTGGCTTATCATTGCTATGGGTCTTGGTTAATCATTCTGCCTTTTCACTCTATGTCCCAACACTTGTCAGGATACTGCTTTGTCCTGGGAAAACTGTGAGCAAAGCTTCAGGGGTTTGCTTTCTCCTACAACCCTATGCTTATTTCATCAGAGACTTTGGTATACTCTGTTGACAAGTTCTACTTACAAGTCTGTCTTTTCTATTGGACTGTTAGCTCTGTGGAGGCAGAAACTATTTTGCTTACAATTGTAATTAGACTTAAGGTGATGCTAGTGGTACAGAACCCGCCTGCTAATGCAGGAGATGACGTAAGAGACACTGATTTGATCCTTGGGTTTGGGAAGATCCCCTGGAGGAGGAAATGACAACTCACTCCAGTGTTCTTGCCTGGAGAATCCCATGGACAGGGGCGCCTGGTGGGCTACAGTCCATAGAGTCACAAAGAGTTGGATATGACGAAACAACTTAGCATGCATGGAATCTGAATGCATGGAATCTGGGTGCAGGTCAAGAAGCAACAGTTAGAACTGGACATGGAACAACAGACTGGTTCCAGGTCCGGAAAGGAGTATGTCAAGGCTATATATTGTCATGCTGCTTATTTAACTTATATGCAGGGTACATCATGAGAAATGCTGGGCTGGAAGAAGCACAAGCTGGAATCAAGATTGCCAGGAGAAATACCATAACCTCAGATATGCACATGACACAACCCTTATGGCAGACAGCAGAGAAGAAAAGAGCCTCTTGATGAAAGTCAAAGAGCAAAGTGAAAAAGTTGGCTTAAAACTCAACATTCAGAAAACGAAGATCATGGCATCTGGTCCCATCACTTCATGGCAAATAGATGGGGAAACAATGGAAAAAGTGACAGACTTTATTTTCTTGGGCTCCAAAATCACTGCAGATGGCGACTGCAGCCATGAAATTAAAAGACACTTGCTCGTTGGAAGAAAAGCTATGACCAACCTAGACAGCATATTAAAAAGCAGAGACATTACTTTGCCAACAAAGGTTCATCTAGTCAAGGCTATGGTTTTTCCAGTGGTCATGTATGGATGTGAGAGTTGGACTATAAAGAAAGCTGAGCACCGAAGAATTGATGCTTTTGAACTGTGGTGTTGGAGAAGACTCTTGAGAGTCCTTTGGACAACAAGGAGATCCAATCAGTCCATCCTAAAGGAAATCAGTCCTGAGTATTCATTGGAAGGACTGATGCTAAAACTGAAACTCCAATACTTTGGCCACCTGACACAAAGAACCAACTCATTTGAAAAGACCATGATGCTGGGAAAGATTGAAGGCAGGAGGAGAAGGGGACAATGGAGGATGAGATGCTTGGATGGCATCACCGACTCAATGGACATGAGTTTAAACTCTGGGAGTTGGTGATGGACAGGGAAGCCTGGCGTGCTGTAGTCCATGGGGTCACAAAGAGTTGGACAAGACTGAGTGACTGAACTGAACCGAAATGAACCTAGACTGGAGATTCTCAATAAATAATTGTTGAATGAATGAGTTCATATTGAGTGCTTTCCCACCATCAACGTCTTTACAGCAATTACTCCTCCCATCACCAAGCCACAGCACCACCATCATCCCTATTATCAGCATCACCTCCGTCATGGCATCACAACCACCTGTGCCACCATCAAACCGCGTTTGGTACCTAGTCTTCTTCAGGAACTCTTTCCCAGGGGCTCAATGCCTCTGGCTATTTGGGATTCTCTGATTTATGCCTATCTTCGCTTATCCCTTACTTCAAACTTCACCTCTTCCAGAACCCATTCCCTTGGGCCCTTCTTTTCTAGGAGATAGCTACATAACTTGATGTAGGAATTGTGTGATCGGTGTGAGTGTGTTGGTGCTCGCCCCCTAAGGTCTAATATGACTTGAGAGCAAGGACAATATCTAACTCCATTTCAGCCACTTACTGGCCATGTGACCTTGAATGACATCATTTCCAAGGGCCTTCACTCCTTTACCTACAAGACCCCCGGAGAGTCCTCCAGATCTCATGTACTGGTTCTATGTGCATTTTGACACAGATCTCCTGTTAATAAGTCTCAGCTCAAAGGAGCAAACCTGCGAGGACTTCCACAGGGAATGTGAGCAGTGTCTGCCGGCATGGTGGCTACGGCTGGGGCAGCGCGCCTCCCTGGAGAGCTCTGCCCATAGCTGCTATCAGATCCAGTTACTCATGGGGCAGAAACAGGCAGGCCCAGGGCCCACCCAGCAGTTAAGGAGCAGGCTATTTTCCTTTCCCCCAGGACCCTGCAGTTCTTGTCACGAGGCGCAGCATACCTGTTTTGATAATCTGACCCGGGCTCAGATTCCATCTCAGGCCATGTGTGGGTGCTAAGTTGCTTCAATCATTTCCAACTCTTTGCAAAGTTATGGAGTGTATCCTGCCAGGCTCCTCTGTCCATGGGATTCTCTAGGCAAGGGTACTGGAGTGGGTTGCCATTTCCTTCTCCAGGGTCTTCTTCCTGACCCAGTGATTGAACCCAGGTCTCCTGCATTGCAGGCAGACTCTTTGCCATTTGAGCTGTCTTTAGGTTGGCCATGGCAGGTTACTTCTCAGTAATTCAGGGCCAAGGATGGAATAATTTATTAGTGGGTGTGAGCAAAATAAGTTTTCAGATGGCACAAAACATTCTTCTAAAATTTTGCTGGCACATTTCCTGGCTATTGTCTTGGTGGGGACGGTCACATCAGATACGAGGTGGAAAGCAAACAGCCATCAAACAAGGTAATTTAAAGGAGGAAGTGTAATTTGGGGCAAGTTTCTTCTGTTTTCCCCTAATCTCTTAAAAACAATTTCCTCCCTTGAATCAATCTGCAGTGTAGCTTTGGTAAAATGCCCCACTCAGTAGTTAGAAAAGCCTAAATAAAAGTTCACTTATGTAAGGTTACAGATCTCAGGACCAATCCCCAGACAATGAGATCACAGGAGTTTTAAACTTTCTTTCTCCTGGGTAAACCCAGTAGCCCAAGGCTGTCCAGATTGTCATAAACTTTTCCGATTTTCACATCAAAGTGGAGTAACAGCAACTCAAAATAAGAACCAAATAAGATACGGAATGTATAAAGGAGAAAAAATAGAAGAAAAAGGAACACTGTTTTGAAGAAGAGAAGGACGTTCTTGCTGCCACCGGGAATAACAAATGTGATCTGAGGACAGAGACAGAATTCCATTTTAAAGATGAGGTGAGGCCTGCAGAGGTTGAGGACTGGGCCCCGGGTCACACAGGAAGTGGGAGGAAGGGTCAGAACCGAGAGGCCTGATGTGACCTGGGCCAGGCCCCCCCGGGGATGCTGTCTCCCCCTTCTCTTCAGCAGAGAAAGGAAACGCACAGGTTTTGAACAAGGTCGGAAGGTAGATCATCCACGCAGGCCAGAAGAAAGGGCCGTAACCATTGCACAGGCAGGGAGACTGAGCCTCGGAGGGGCTTGGGGCCGTGACTTAGACCTCAGAGGCCATTTGGAAATATCAAAAGACCTTCTTGGTTGTCACAACTTGTGAGGGAGGTGCTCCTGACATCTCTGGGGTAGAAGCCAGGGATGCTCCTAAACGTCCTCTGGTGTGTAGGGCAGCCCCCACCACAAGGAACCACCAAGGGGGACTTCCTTGGTGGTCCAGTGGCTAAGACTCCCAGCTCCCAATGCAGGGGGCCTGGGTTCAATCCCTGGTCAGGGAACTAGATCCTATATGTCATAGCTAAAAGACCCAAAGTGCCACGACAAAGGTCCAAGATCCTGCATGCCTCAGCTAAGACTTGGCACAGACAAATAAATATTTTTAAAAAGAACCATGCAAGGTAATAAATACCAGGCGATAAAGATTTTTATCTGGGCGCTGTACAGCCAGACTGACACTGTCATTACCATCGTCATCATTAGAAAGACCCAAGTTATTTATAATCTGTGCTTAGATCGCACTGAGCACCCATCTCCTTTCCGCAGATTCCTGGCTCGTCTTCAGTGCCAGCCTTGGCCGTGACCACAGGGAGCAAATCTGTCTCTGGGGCCCCCGTCATCTGTTCTTGCCTCTACCCTCCTCAGGGGCCCAGCCAGCACCGGGCCGCTCATCCACTCCGTCCTGGCAATAGCTGATCCCAGGAAATTTCTGCCTGCCATCACTTTCATCTTGGCATGAACTGTGGCCAGTGTGTTATCCCTCCCAGAGAGTTTGCATATCATGATGCATCTGGTTCCAAAATGTGTTTCCTATAAAAAGAATTTCCTGCCTCTGACCAAGCTGGGGAGAGGGTTGAGAAGTTTGAAATTGACCACACACAGCTCCCTCTGTTCTTCCGGTGGACGGGACCAACTCCCTAGAAAACATCTGCTCAAAAACGGGCCCATCTGCTCGGACCCAGGGTTCTGGCTAAACTCAAGCAACTTCACAACACTTTCTTTCTGGGCTCCCTAAATACGTCTTCTCATATTTTAAGGCAAATCTTTACTGAGAAATTTGAGGGGGTTTTGTTTTATTTATTTATTTTTCTTTCAGTCTTTGCCTAACTTCCCTCAGCAATTTCATGATAGATTTCCAGGACCTGTGAACAGGAGACAAGCTCCCAGAGTGACCAGAAAACAATTGATTTCTTGGGAAAGTTTCATGGTTTTTGTTGATTTTTAGAGGCTCAATGCTTTAATTTCTAAAATCACTATAACTGAATGGATTTTGGAGCTCTTCTAAGGATTAAAGGAGATCAGATCAGATCAGATCAGTCGCTCAGTCGTGTCCGACTCTTTGCTACCCCATGAATCGCAGCACGCCAGGCCTCCCTGTCCATCACCAACTCCCAGAGTTCACTGAGACTCACATGCATCGAGTCAGTGATGCCATCCAGCCATCTCATCCTCTGTCATCCCCTTCTCCTCTTGCCCCCAATCCCTCCCAGCATCAGAGTCTTTTCCAATGAGTCAACTCTTCGCATGAGGTGGCCAAAGGACTGGAGTTTCAGCTTTAGCATCAATCCTTCCAAAGAAATCTCAGGGCTGATCTCCTTCAGAATGGACTGGTTGGATCTCCTTGCAGTCCAAGGGACTCTCAAGAGTCTTCTCCAACACCACAGTTCAAAAGCATCAATTCTTCGGCGCTCAGCCTTCTTCACAGTCCTACTCTCACATCCATACATGACCACAGGAAAAACCATAGCCTTGACTAGACGAACCTTTGTTGGCAAAGTAATGTCTCTGCTTTTGAATATGCTATCTAGGTTGGTCATAACTTTCCTTCCAATGAGTAACTGTCTTTTAATTTCATGGCTGCAGTCACCATCTGTAGTGATTTTGGAGCCCAGAAAAATAAAGTCTGCCACTGTTTCCACTGTTTCCCCATCTATTTCCCATGAAGTGATGGGACCGGATGCCATGATCTTGGTTTTCTGAATGTTGAGCTTTAAGCCAACTTTTTCACTCTCCGCTTTCACTTTCATCAAGAGGCTTTTTAGTTGTAAAACGATTTTGAAAACTATCAAACATCCATTTTGTGAATGTAAACAATGGTGGTGGTGAAGAAAAAGATACTGCCTAGAGTGGGGGTGGGGGGCGGTGTTCTCCCCTAACACCCAAGGCCTCCGCCTCCAGAAGGAAAACCAAACCAAACCCTCAAATAGATCCTGCCTAGTTCTCTACCTTGTAAGTGGGTTATAGATCTTCAAAGTCAGAACTTCATCGGCCTTTTATGATTAGTAACATTGCACGGCAGTTTGCATTAGGATGGAGGTGCTTCGTTCAAGACTCAGCTTTCACTTGCCCAGGTGCCACCATAGGAAGTACCGGGTTCGTTGCTTCCTGTTCACCTCCCGCTCGCTTTGCTTGTGTTAGGCAGTGATCTCTACACTCGTAAAAATACACATGATGTGTGAAGCTCGGGCTGGTGAGCATCATTTCAGAGTGCTTAAGGAATTCATTTATATCCAACCACTGCCAGTAACTGCTTCCTTTCTCACTGCAAAACTGTCAGGGTAACTTCAAAGAAGAAAAAGGGGCTCTTATCTGTGAATCAGGAAAAACAGTGACCGAAGGTCTCATGTATGTTGTTATAAATAGTTATTAAAAAGAAATTCCTGAATTCTTTAGAATTCATTGTCTTTCCACTTGTATATTTTATGTCACAGACATAAACTAACAACAAAAAAAAACTGCCTTTAGATGTTCGTTTTTACCTTTCTTTCCTCTTTAAGTTCCACTTTTCTTAAATTTACACATAGCCTAGTTGTTAATTTAACAATCTTTGTTCTTGAGTGCTAACCAGAAATTGCATTTCCTATTATTTTCAATCTAATATTTTTATAAAATTGATATTTGATTTTATTTCACTCAAATCAGACTCAAAGATAGCAGTCTTTCAGAGAGATATTTTAAAAAATAAAACTTGAGGAAATTGGGGGCCTGCCCTGGTGGTTCAGTGGTTAAGATTTTGCCTTCCAGGGCAGGGGGTGTGGGTTTAGTCCTCGGTCGCGGAACTGAGATCTCATGGCCACAAAACGAAAACATAAACCAGAAGCAATATACTAACAAATTCAATGAAGACTTTAAAAATGGTCCACATAAAAAAAGTCTTTAAAGAAGAACTTAAGAAAATTGGTAGCAAAAGGAGTATTTTTTGCTTAGTCTTTGATTGAATGAAGTAGCAACAGCACCTAGCTTGGTGTTTTTTTCAGGAATGTTCTGCTTATATTTGGGCTTCCCAGGTAGTTCAGTGGGTGCAGGAAACACAGGAGATGCAAGTTCGATCCTGGGTCGGGAAGATCCCCTGGAGGAGGGCATGGCAACCCACTCCAGTATTCCTGCCTGGAGAATCCCATGGACAGAGGAGCCTGACGGGCTATAGTCCGTAGTGTCGCAAACAGTGGGACAGGACTGAAGCGACTGAGCGCACGTGCACACGCTGCTTGTGTCTGACACACGTGACTCGCTTTCATGCACCATGGGCGGGATATGTGTGTCCCACACGTCAGTACAGTCCAGGGCTGCCCAGGACCTAGACAACACATTCAATCCGCCGCCCACCCCGGACTCCCAGCCTCCTGGCCCATGAGAGTAGTGTCTCCTCCCTCAGGAAGCGGTTCCAGTGCAGGGTCTGTGTGTTCTCAAAGATGCTTCAGGATCTCCTGCCGAGACCAGCAAGGAAGGTGGAAAATGCCAAGGTCTGGAGTCAGCCAACCTGGGATCCAGCTGAGGACTGAGGCTTCGTCACTGCCAAACTGTCAGCACACCGCTTTCTAACTTGCAAAATGGCATGAGGAACGCCAGCCCTTCCCCCCTATCTCATGCGTTTACTCTGAAGAATCAACACCCATTTCATAAACTGTCAATGCACAGCCCTATGGTGGGGTATCGTTGGAATAGAATTAGCGTTAGTCATTTATTTCTTCACTCTTACTGTGGGTGTGAATGGAGATAAATTAGGCTTTACAGTGTGTGTGTGTGTGTGTGTGTGTGTGTTTTGCTGTTTCTTGGTGTTTGACCAATCGATTGATTGATCAATTGATTACAGTTACTGACATTTCGTCATGGTCCCTCTCACTCCCCAGGCCAAGATGCTTAAGAATAAGTGGGCTGTACTATCATGTCACCTATTAGCATTTGTCTGAAGCCAAAACCACATACAGTACTGAGACAAGAATTTAGTTTCATGGCATATGACAAGCTCGGGGAATTACAGACTCTTCCAAGGAAAACTTTATTGAGTGTAAGTCACCATTTCAACAGCTCTTACTGAACTGACACCCACATGGAGGCAAATGACATATCTAGTCGATTTTAGTCATCAGTAGTTGTTCTTACCATGGCAGACCCAACACGGCTGACTTTGATGGGATTCCCTCTGCCGGTAAGGTCCATATTCGCTTTGTCCATCACAAACAGGCAAGCGTCAAGGATGCTATCCTCAAACTATTTGGGGGAAAAAAAATGAGAAACTACTTAATGTCCAATCTGCAAATAAGACATTCATTCTCTGCCAAAAAATAAAATGAGACCACAGCCTAATGTTTAGAAATGTGTATTTCCTGTATGGAAATCACTCATGATCTTTAGCGTGAAATATTTAAGGTGGAAGGAAAGAGACAGCTTCTTTTATCTTTCAGTAAAATGGATAAGAACTTAAAAGCTAGCTAGAACTATAAATAGAACTACTCTCGAGCTGCTGTGCTCAAGGATCATGAACTGGGACTTCCCTGGCAATCCAGTGAGTAAAACTCCATGCTTCCAGTGTAAAGGGTGCAAGTTCAACCCCTGTGAGGAACTAATATCTCACATGCCAGGCTGTGGGGCCAAAAAAAAGGGGAATAGAATCAAGAACTGGCTTGATGTTCTTTAGAAAATTGTAGGGTTCATTGTAGGGTTAATTCAGAGGATCTCTCCTATATCTTGATTCTTGGGATATTAGGCAGTGGGATGAACCATTCACTGGGATGAACCATAGTCAGGCCAGAGTCTCAAGACCTCAAAAGTAATATGAGTGCTTGTGCGTCTCAGAAATAAATGGCTCTCAGGTCCAGCACTTAAGTCTGCAGCGCGTGCACCAGGAAAAGCTGGAGACCTCACGCAGCGAGCCTCTGCCTACGGTTCCCTCTCTCCTGAGACGAGGGGGACTCCAGGGTCAGAGAGGTCAGGAAGGTTTAGAGAAAGATTATACTATCAAGTCTGGTAGTCAGTTCAATTTCTTAGAAAGAACTAACTACACAGAACACCAGAATTTTCCAAAAAAGGAGCAAAGGCAAAAATAGTTTTTTAAAATGGTAAAATTGGAAGATGATACCCATACTGCACCTCACTGTACAGGAAATTTCCCTGAATACAGAAACCTTGTATGTTATCCACCCAAGTGGTCAGGACAGACACCACTGTCTTCATGGCTGATTACCATGTAATTCTCGATTAAAATCCAATTAGAATAACCAACTCGGTGTATCCTAAACTGACGTGACGGCTGCAGGAACGGGTAATCGCACTAGCTCTCCAGTACGTAAAGAACTCGTTACTCTGGTTCGTGTGAGGCAGCGTCTTTCAGCTGTGTCTGTGGGGCATGACAGCGGTCAACAGGAATGGTAAAGACATCGTCAGAGAGCTAGTTACACTGCCTCATTGCAAACTGCTGGCCTGGCTGGTTGACTGGGCTGAAATACCCAAATTAATGGACTCTGAATGAGAGCAGAGATAAGCGGCAAGTGTGCTCCGGGGCGTCTATCTGTGCTGGCAAAGGGCCCCCATCATGCTTGGCACCCTTTCCCAGGCCTCCTTGCTACCCAACTGTATGAGTTTTTGTTCCTTGTTAGTTCTGTCTCTCTGTTGTCACACTGGGGGTGTAAATAGAATCACATCTAAAGGTTAGGAATTATTAGGGACCTAAGGCAAAGACATCAGACAATAAGCGATGGTCACAGGTTGTATGTCACTCAGGAAGTGGAGGGCTTGGAACTGGGGAGCCAGGCAAGGATCCCAAAACAGGGGAAGGACATTGATCCTTATCCTGGTGGGACGTCAGAAATGCAGGTGGGCAAAGCTGAATAGTGGGTGTGTGATTCTCAAGAGTTCGTTAGAACCAACCAGGATGGAGAGCCTGCTCAGGTGGCATTAGTGGTATAGAACCAGTCTGCCTAAGCAGGAGACATAGGAGACACAGGTTTGATCCCTGGATCAGGAGAACCCCCTGGAGTAGCAAATGGCAGCTCAGTATTCTTGCCTGGAGGAGCCTGGTGGGCTACAGTCCATGGGGTCACGAAGAGAAGGACGTGATTGAGCACAGCACAACAACAGCAGGAAAGCAGGTTGGATACCAGAATCTGAGCTCATGGAATTTCACTGTTCTGGAGTGCCAAAGCATTTCTCACTGGAATGCCATGCCAACCACACAGGCTCCGATCTCTGTAACATTGTAATAACCGGAAATACGTGATTTCAGCTGATAAATTATGTAGGTGACCTTCTAAGTCTGCACCCAGGCTGTCTTAGAGCCTCAGATCCTGAAAAGCAGGAAACTGTGCTTGTCCAGTATTGACACACACCACCCTGCAGTGATACACAGAACTGAAAACATGAGTGAAGATGCCCTTGACAATGACAAATGTTAAGTGGCTCACCTGACCATAGCTCCAGCTTCTGCTCTTGATGTCATTGAAGTCTCCATAAAAAATAACCCCGATGTCATTCAGGACGTACTCTTCTCTTTCTTTTTCATTATCCAGGTACACAGCATCCTCTGCATTGGAATTTAAACATAATGACTATTAACCAAACCAGAAAGTTTCTATACACTTGAAAGTTTATTCTGATCATAAATTGCAATTACTCAACCAAATGGGAAAAAGGCTTTTGTTTCACTAAAGGTAGCTCATTTCACAATATGTAATTTTAACAATGGTGAACAGAAGTGGCCAAGATCAGTCTGTAAACAATGACATTTGTCATAAAATGCTGACAAGTGTTGGCTCTCTAAGTTCCAAGTAGCACAATTAAATTGATAAGTCTCATGAAACATTTTAGGATTCTGGTGCATCAGTGGTTTCAGAATCAGAATTCTATAATGCAGATAAAAATCTGTAACACGGATCAAAAAACTAATTTCCAAAGTATTAACGTTAAAAGAATTAGAGATGATTTTATAACAAGTCTGGACATATTAGCAGGCTGGAGCATCGTGGGTCATGCCTGGTTTGTGGCCCATTGGGGAGAAGAGGGAGGCTGGGCATTGTCTCCTTTCAAGGAACAATCTTGGTGCACATGTTGGTAAGAGTGTGTCCAATTGGCCTCTCTGATCATCTTCCTCCATTGCAAGGACTTTTCTTATCTTTTTTTAAAACAATTAGTTTGTTGATTTTTGGCTGTGCTGGGTCTCCATTGCTGTGTGGGCTTCTCTCTAGTTGTAGAGAGCGGGTGCCTCTCTCTAGATGTGATCAGAGGGCTTCTCAGTGCGGTGGCTTCTCTTGTGGTGCCTCCTGGGCTCTAGGGCACAGGCTCAATAGGTGTGGCTCCTGGCCTTAGCTGCTCAGCAGCAAGTGGATTCCTTCTGGATCAAGGATCGAACCCATGTCTCCTGCATTAGCAGGTGGATTCTTTACCACTGAGCCACCAGGACGCCCACAAGGACTCTTCTTGCCTGAGGCTCTAATCTCAGGAAAACCTTGCTCCCCATCTGCCTACTGAGGCATCAGTCTGGTACTTATTCCCAGGCCAGGCATGAAAGCAGCAAAAGCATCTTTAACACACAGGGGACCACACAGGTCTAAGTTCCACTCAGGTCAGTATGCAGCCTTGGCAATGGTCAGTTTCAGTTCTGAGCGGGGACGTGGCTCATCACATTTCTCTGGCCCAGGTCGTCCTTGCCATTCTGCTACTTTATCAGGGATCTTTCCTTCCCATTTCCTGGTAAGGCTTTTAACCATCCCTCTGGAGTTGTTGTTGCTCAGTTGCTCAGTCGTGTCTGACTCTCTCTGACCCCATGGACCACAGCACGCCAGGCTTCCCTGTTTTCACTATCTCCAGGAGTTTGCTCAAACTCATGCCCATTGAGATGGTGATGCCATCCAATCACCTCATCCTCTGTTGACCCCTTCACCTCCTGCCTTCAAACTTTCCCAGCATCAGGGTCTTTTCCAATGAGTCAGCTCTTTGCACCGATGGCCAAAGTATTGGAGCTTCAGTTTCAGTGTTAGTCCTTCCAATGAATATTCAAGGTTGCACATTAGAATCATTGGGGTAGATTTAAAAACTGTAGATTCCTGAGTTGAACTCTAGATCAATCGGATCAGAATCTCTGGGAGCGGGAGTGAGATTGAGGCATCAGGGTTTTAAAAAGTGAATTAATTAACTAATGAGTTAATTTTAAGCTCTCCAGTGAGTCTGATATGCAGCCACAGTTGAGAACAAATGTCCCAGTCCCTGATGTTCACAGAATGGTGGAAAGACCAGCAGCGTCAGCACCACCTGGAACCTTGTGAGGAATGCAGTTTCAGGCCCCAGCTCAGACCCAGTCAGAATCTGCATATTAACGAGGTCCCCAGGGACCTGTGTATATATTAAACTTTGCCCCGTGCTGCTCCATCCGACCAGCTTGGACCCCATTCTGGGCCGTATTATAACTTTGATCAAATCTTCTGGAGATTTCATGGTCTGGTTTGTACTCCAGCACTTTCTTGTAACTTCCTTTCTGTTCTTTGCCTCTTGGATACCTTTGCCTGGTCTCATGAACTGTTAATACACGCATGCACTGACACACACATACACACATTTACATATTTACGACTGTCCAACAAACTGCACACATTTGAAGTATATGACTTCACAACCGAAATAATAAACATATGCACACGTGTGTGCTAAGTTGCTTCAGTTGTGTCTTACTCTTTGTGATCCAATGGACTGTAGCTGTCCAGGCTCCTCTGTCCAAGGGATTTTCCAGGCAAGAATACTGGAGTGGGTTGCCAGGCCCTTCTCCAGGGGATCCTCCCAATCTGGGGATTGAACCACTGTCTCTTATGTCTCCTGCATCGACAGGTGGGTTCCTTACCACTAGCAGCACCTGGGAAGCCCAACAAACATATATGTCACCCCAGAAGTTTCCTTGTTCCTCTCTGTAATTCTTCCCTCCCAATCCTGTCTCAGACCTCCCACCCCTCCCAGGGAACCGTAACTCTGCTTTTTGTTATCAGTGTGCTTACTTCTTCTATTGATCTATTAAATGGTAGATCTTTCCTTTTTCTCTTTGGGACTCAAGAGAAAGAAGAACTTATTGAATAAGTAAATTTAATAAGGCCATTCCTGGTGGTTCAGTGGTAAAGAATCCACCTGCCAATGCAGAAGACTTGGTTTCAATCCCTGAGTTGGGAAGATCCCCTGGAGGAGGAAATAGCAACCCTCTCTAGTATTCTTGCCTGGAAAATCCCATGGACAGTGGAGCCTGGAGGGCTATAGTTCATGGGGTTGCAAAGAGATACGACTTTGTGACTAGATGGCAGCAGCAAATTTAATTAAAAAAAAAGCATATTAAAAAAGTCTTTAAACAGCGTAATTTATTCATTTATAGCTTGCCAGGATAAATGAAAAGAACTTTCATCTTAAAATGCTATGGGGAACCTATTATGTCAATGTAGATATTTTGTAAAATAACCTTTAAACTGTAAATTGACACGTGTTTGGTCAGGTTGTGTCAAGTTTAATTTGATTTTTTTCTCCTTTTTCATCTGAAAACTACTTTAGCAATAATTAATTCCATGATTACCACATTCTGCCATTAAAGGATGTTTGTTAGTACCCTAACACTGCAAAAGTCTTGATGAGTATGAACTCATTCTATCCATCCTTGTCAATTAAGCTATTTCTTTCTTGACAAATAAACCCTTTGAAACTTTCAGCCAGAAATAAGTCTCAGAACTATTTATGAGTAGAGTTTGTATGAAATAGAAGATGTTTAGATTTGGTAATGGCTTTCCCAAGCTGACCTCTCTCGAGCAAGATGCCTTTTCAGTGCGTTTCTTTTGTTAGACGAAACTTCTCCTGAGATAGTTTTGTAACACACATTTTTTTTGTATTTTTGTCATTTGAAAAAGTTGTAGTGCAGCTGGTCTGCAATTAAGTCACAAATTTAAAGCTATTGCTGCCTTTGTAAGTCAAAATATAGGTGATTTTGTCCTGGTATATTGTCATTCCATCTGCTACTGGACCTAGAATCCCGTGGATCTTCCAGCTACCATTCATTTCTTCACAGTCCACAAATGAAGAATAGGAACTTCAGTGAATGCATCTATTAATCTTGTAGCGGGGTGAAACTCATTCCACCAGAATTATTTTCTAATTTTTCACTAAAATGATTGATACAGATTGAGGACATATCACTCTGAAATTGGAAGACATTCCCACTTAAGGCTCCAAAGTGCCTTACTCAGCTGAGTTTCAGGTTACTACTCATAATTTTATTCACTCATTGGAGAATTTGATTCATTTAAATGTTGGAGATGGCCATTTTAAACTACTGTTGAATATCTCTGTTTTGGGAAGTTACAGAAAGAAAATAAGAAAGAATATATATGAAGGGAGAGGCTGATTATTTTTCCCATACAGTTGTGCTTTTGATAAATTAATTTTTGCATTCACTGCTTCCCCGGTGGCTCAGACTGTAAAGAATCTGCCTGCTATGCAAGAGACCTGGGTTCAATTCCTGAGTTGGGAAGATCCCCTGGAGAAGGGAATGGCTCCCCACTCCAGTATACTTGCCTGGAGAATCCCATAGACAGAGGAGCCTGGCAGGCTACAAAGAGTCAGCCATGACTGAGCAACTAACACTATGATTTTTCACCAGCAAACATTATTATTAACAGATTTTCCTATTTCCATCAAAAACTTAAATCCATTGTAAGAAAATATAAAATAAAAGGATTTTAGCAAAAAAAAAAAAAAGAGAGAGAGTATAAAAACTCATGATGCATTTTCTCTTTAAAGAATCACAATTTTTTAGTTCTGTCCACTGAAAAGAACTGGAAAAAACAGCCAATGTAATAGCAGCAAGTGCCCTTGAGCCTGATTATGATCTCTGAGTACCATTCTCCTCCTCTCCCCTCCCCATTAAAAGGTATCTGGGCTCCCTAAGAAAAATGATCGGAGGTCTGGGTCAGGAAATGTACAAGGCTAGCCTGAAATGCTTCTTCCTGCCAGAAAACAAGAAGGCTGTTAAAGATTCTAGGCCTCATGACCAAAAAATCAGAAATCAACTTAAAGAAACTCCCACTGGACAAGAATGGGACAATTAAAATACCAAAAATAGTAGTCACTGCAAAAGATTAGGATACATGAATATTTTAATATTTATAGTTTCAAGGTGATTTTAAAAATGTATTGGTCACCGTTGTAGGGTGCTACAAATCAACCCATTATTCTTAGAACTTAGAAATAAGGAAAGAGCCGCATATCTAGACTTGCTTATATGAATACTACCTCAAGGCACCGAAATCATTGATGCTAATAAATGCAAAAGTGAGTGTGAGATGAGACTATCGCCGTCTTGCAATCCCTAATGAACTGATGGATCCAGGCTAAAACCATTTTTAAAAGGCTAATGGGGAACTCCATACTGGATGGATGAGAGCGATAACTCTGATGCCACTGGTAAATCTGAACATCACAAAAAAAATCAACAAGCAGACACTGAGTTTCCTGATAGGATGAATGCACCAGGAAACACACAGCATCTGACTTAAGAAGTAGATGCTTCTTCAGTGCTCTCTCCACACCTGCTCCAAAGAAAAAGGAAATGATTCACTTATAGATGAATCTGAATGAGTCTCCTGTCATGTCTGACTCTTTGCAACCCCATGGCCAGAATACTGGAGTGGGTTGCCTTTTCCTTCTCCAGGGGATCCTCCCAACCCAGGGATCGAACCCAGGTCTCCCACATTGCAGGCAGATTCTTTACTGTTTGAGCCACCAGGGAAGCCTCTAAGTAGAACTAACAGCTTAATAGAAAATATAGGGGTTAGAGAAACATGATACCCATGCAAATATTTGCTATCTTTTGTCTTTTTGGTGATGGCCATTCTAACAGCTGTGAGACAATATGTCATTATGGTTTTAATTTGCATTTCTGTAACGACTGTGGTGATGCTGGTTTAGCTGCTCAGTCGCGTCCTCCTCTTTTGCGACCCCGTGGACTGCAGCCCCCCAGGCTCCTCTGTCCATGGGATTTCCCAGCAAGAAAATTGGAGTTGGTGGCCATCTGCTCCTCCAGGGGATCTTCCCCACCCAGGGGTTGAACTGGTGTCTCCTGCGCTGGCAGGCGAATTCTTTACCACTGAGCCACCAGGGAAGCCCCCTTTATATATATACATATGTGTATATTTTCAAGAATAGTGTATTCAATTAACGGTCAATTAAATATAAAACTTGGCTTCCCTGGTGGCTCAGATGGTAAAGAGTCTGCCTGCATTGCAGGAGACCTGAGTTCGATCCCTGGGTTGGGAAGATCCCCTGGAGAAAGAAATAGCAACCCACTCCAGTATTCTTGCCTGCAAAAATCCCATGGATGGAGGAGCCTGGCAGGCTACAGTCCATGGGGTTGAAAAGAGTCAGACACGACTGAGTGACTTCACTCACTCTCACAAAAATAAAACTATACAAAAATACATTAAATGGATGGAAGGGCACCAAAATGGTAACAGTGACTTGTAAATCTCTGAGTTCTTTTTATGCTTTCATTATTTTTTGTGCCTGTAATAAGACTTTCATCATGAGGGAAAAAAAAAGTTATTTTTAAAAATACGGTTGCATTTACATGAAACTACCTGTTTAAGAAGAGCTTAACAAGTTCAGGGTTTTTTTGCATTACTTTTTCTTCAAGAACAATATGGTGTGCTCTTTTTATTATCAATGTCCTTATCATCAGTAGATGTCTTTATACAATTATAACTCTTCCCCCTTCTTTAAGTCTCCTACTCGGTCCTTCCAGCACGGGCGGGATGCAGCCTCGTTCTGTAGTGTCCTATGGATGCTGCAGTGACATGCCCCACTCCACTGACTCTGTTGTGTGATTTCATTATTTCTGGAACAAGTATGTGGACCGTGTTTACTCCATGCCAGGAACTTTCTAATGTGGTGCAAAAACAGACTTATTAAAACTCATAGTAAGGACTTTCCTGGTTGCTCAGTGGTAAAGAATCCACCTGCCAATGCAGGAGACGTGAGTTCAGTCCCTGATCCAGGAAGATCCCATGGGCCTCAGGCCTCGGAGTGGCTAAGACTGTGCACCCCAACGACGGGGCCTGTGCTTCAGAGCCCAGGAGCTGAAACGAGAGAAGCCGCTCCCCGAGAAGCCCACATACCTCCAGGAGGAGTGAGCCCCGCTCTCCACAGCTAGGGAAAAGCCTGAGCAGCAGCAAAGACCCAGCAGGGCCAAATAAATAAATACGTAAAATTGTTTCTTTAAAAACACCTCATATTATCTCCCAGAGGAAGGCACTGTATTTTCCCCACATTACAGATGAGGAAACTGAGGAAGAGAGAAGAAAAGTATCTTTCCCAAGGTCATTGTGCAGCTGAGAGGTGAAGCCAGGGTTTGAATACCAAGCTGCCCCCCAAATAGACTATGACACTGAGTCCAAGGGATCCAGTCACTGTCTACACAGCGCCCGGCGCACTGCGCCTGAGAACACGGCAAAATAAATGCCAACCTCTAGAATGAGAGACGGGGATGGATGTCCAGGGCTCGGAGAGTGAAAGAGAAGTCCAAGAAAATGAAGGATTTACTTTTGGGCTCTGGCTTATTGTTGATGAGAAGTCATAAATTTAGGTGGCAAGTCATAAATAGGAAGGAGTTCTGTAGCTTGAGTGTAGCCCACCCATTTCCTTCCAGCCGCTGAATTAAAACTCACCTCAAAACAGGCAGTCATACTCATGACTCCACAACAAGGAAGGGGGATCAAATGCGGAGCCTCGATTTTCATTTTAAATTTATTTATGATTTTAAAGGAAGATTGAATGTGGAAAGCAGAGCTTTCTTCCCTCTCTTTTTATTCAGATCTGTCACTTTAAAATATAGTTGTCCAAAGCTAGGATTAAAAAAAAAATCTCATCACCATGGAAACTCCGGAAAACTCTCTGTGTTTGATAGGCTGACAAAAACAGGAAAACTCAATCATTTGCCTCTTGAGATGTTGTTGGTTTCGGGGGGTGTTGTTTTTGTTTGTTTAAAAAAATTTTTTTTATTAGTTTGAAAGGCGTAGTGAGGTTTTCTAGATCCGATGATGGAGGTGGGAAGAGATTGGTTCTGCACTTTAGTAAAATGAAGGATACTATTATTTTATTAAAAGAAAAAACAAGCTGACAAGCAATTCTCTGTTCTAGTCAACCAACAATCTGAACTGTGAGAAAGTAGAGTGTGTGTGTGTGTGTGTGTGTGTGTGCGCACAAGCGTGGGGACTACACTTCTCAACTGTGTGAGAGCTGATAGAAGAAACCAGGTCCAGAGGGCTGCAGAGTTGGGATGGCGGCACCACGGACCTGCTGACAACCTCCTGATCCTAAGCGACCTCTGGCCAACAACCAGCAACCAACAGTGAAACCCAAGGGAAAGACGGCGCCGCTGCTGAGTGTGTAACGCCTCCATGCACTTTACCCAGAGCAGACCTTCAGCGTGCCTTGTGAACCACCTCTCCTCCTGGGTGACACCGGGAGGCAAGGGGTGAAGAAGAACGGCCTCCTTGATTTTATAATTCCTCCAGTGGGAGGAGTAGGGAAGCTAAGAAAAGCAAATTGTGAGCTGAGAACTGCTAGGACTCACTTCTAGGGCTGATTTCTGGCCCCTGTGGAAATTACCACTGGCCTCCCCACCCAGAGAAAGTAAGAATGTATAACAAACTTGTAAAAATGAATGCTAAGCCTATTGATTTTAGTATCTGTTTAACCTCAGAAGGCGAAGGAGGGCTATTCATCACCACCTGGGCTGAAAATTTCCTTTTGGTTATTTTCATGCGATTTTAAAGTTAAAGCAAGCCCCATTTCTAAGGTCGTTAAAGTCAAGCCTGGCAAAGGAATCAGAGAAAACTGTGGAGCTAGAATGCTCTCCCATATTTTATCTCCAAAGAGACTCTTGAACAGCTTAAGTCACAGTCTGGTTCTGTTTGAGATCCTTTAGAAGCAATGGTGATTTGACCTCATCAAAAAGGCGAAATGTCTCACCTTTTTGGTAAAAGGAGAGATTTTGAGTAAAGAATTAGAAACAACTTTTGGGGTTTTCCCGGTGGTTCAGATGGTAAAGAATCTGCCTTCAATGCGGGAGACCCAGGTTCAATCCCTGGGTTGGAATGATCTCCTGGAGAAGGGAATGGCAATTCCCTTCCAGTATTCTTGCCTGGGAAATCCCTTGGACAGAGGAGCCTGGCGGGCTGTAGTCCACAGGGTCGAAAACGATTGGACACAACTGAGTGACTGACACTTTTTACTCCCCTCCCCTTTATACAAAAGCTGAGTGCCACTAAATAAAGAGGTAAGACCTTCCGGTGGGTGTCATCAGCGCTCCGGGGAGTGACCCTCTCTGTGGAGCACTTGTGACTCCAGATTGGTGTCATCATGATATGTTTTTCCATCTCAAGTACATCATATGGGGTGGTGACCCCTGAGGCTGTGCTCTAGGCAGATGATTCCCACCTATGGGATCTGGGAAACACTGGCGTATATTTACTGCTCAGATTGCTCAGTCATGTCCGACTTGGCGACCCCATGGACTATAGCCTGCCAAGCTCCTCTGTCCATGGCATTCTCTAGGCAAGAATACTAGAGTGGGTTGCCATTTCCTACTCCAGGGGATCTTCCTGACCCAGGGATTGAACTCAAATCTTTTGGGTCTCCTGCACCGGCAGGATTCTTTACCACTGTCCCACCTGGGCTCAATCACTAAGTTGTGTCTGACTCTTTGCGACCCCATGGACAATAGCCCACCAGGCTCCTCTGTCCATGGGATTCTAGAGGCAAGAATACTGGAGTGGGTTGCCATCAAACTCACATCTCTTATGTCTCCTGCATTGGCAGGTGGGTTCTTTACCACTGAGCCACCAGGAAAGCCCCTGGAGTATAGTCAGGACTGGCATTTCCAGCATCTGCGCTTTATTTCTGGAAGGGTCCAGAGCCACCGTCTTCCTAAAACGGTTCAATTCAACCTCCCTAGGGGCATGCCTTTGTGCCTGTGAACTCTGGAATGAAACCAGCCCAGGAGACACTGGCAAGCGATTTCTCAACTGTTGGGTCTATTCCCTGCAAAGACACTGCATCATATCACAGCTCAGGCCAGCTTGGGAAGTTTAGTTGATTTGTGCTATATTTCCAGTTTTGCTGGTTAAGGACTTTTTAGTGTAAAGTATCTTTAGAAGACAGACTATTATTCATGAAGCAATTCTACAAAGAATAATGTCAGATATTCTTTACTTAGCACATATTCTCAAAAGGAGCCTGTGCCCTTGTTGGGATGTTTAAATTTTTTCTTTTTTTGCAAATAAAACTTGTTTGATCTTTTAGCTATCAACCTGGTTTTGTTTTTATTTATTTATTTTTAACAGTAGGCTTTTCCAGTGTTGATTAGAACATCATAGATGTTTCCCAGCTGGCATCTACTTCCTGTTTCTCTTATTCCACAATACCGGGTACCAGTGGTTCTGGTTCTGAAAATAAAAGAGCCTGTTGTTGTTCAGTTGCTCAGTTGTGTCTGACTCTTTGAGACCCCATGGACCACAGCACACCAGGCTCTCCTGTCCTTCACTATCTCCCAGAGTTTGTTCAGACTCATGTCCGCTGAGTCAGCTGATGCCACCCAACCATCTCATCCTCTGTCTCCCCCTTCTTCTCCTGCCCTCAATCTTTCCCTGCATCAGGGTATCCATGTTTTAGCCCCAGCTTGTTTCCTGATTTTCTGGATGACCTTGAAAATTTTATGTAATACCACAGAGTCTGATTTTTCTTTTGAAATATGAAGCTGATAATCCCCTCCCTGGCTCTTGGAGTGGCAGTTATCAATTCAGTTCAGCAAACACTCACAAGCCTTACCGCTGTGCCATGTTAGACTGAAAGAGAGAAGGGTCCTGCTTTCTGAAACACAGAATGCAGGAAGACACCAGCTTTGAGCATCCTTTGAAGGTATGTAGGAGGAAGGGTGAAGACGGAGGGGACGTATGTATACTTATGGCTGATCCACTTTGTTGTACGACAGAAACCAACACAGCATTGTAAAGCAATTGTACTCCAATGATAAAAAAAAAAAAATGACCCACCCAGCTAAGGAATTATAAATGCTCCCTCCAGAAAGAGCTTCAGACCTTGAATCTGGGGTCATCTATGTGCCACTGAAAATAAAGTCTATTGTGAGCTCCCTGGGTTCCCTTCTGATTGATGCCACACCGAATAACACTCACCTGCTGTAAGGATGAATGGGGCTCTACTGATTCAGACACTTGCGAGAGAGATATGCTATTTCATTAAATACAAGGTCTGATTGCATAAGGGCTTCAAATTGTCACATAAGCTCTATTAACACTTCCTTGAAATTCAGTTAGCCAAGTATCTGACTGCTATTGTGCACACGCACTGTTCTAGGGGCTGCACGGGGTGCAAAGGTAACCCGCTAACGCATTCCCCCCACTCCCCAGCGAGGCCGGTGCCCCTACTGCATGTTCTTGTTCTGCCACGACTCCTTTCCGTGCTTTTCAGCGTTGAAATTCATGGTTATTAGCAGCTCATTTGTGAAACCGTCGCCAGATGCTCTTTGAGGACGAAGATTGTCTTTTTCACGAACATATTCCCAGTGCCTACTTCAGCCTTGATCCTTAATATGTGTGAATGAATAAATAACAGTGCTGGAGTACCCATGGGTAATTATGCTGTCATGAGCATTGTGGGAGATATACTATTACTATTTGTGGATTGATGAATGAAGGGCTCTAGCCTGAGGGTGTAAATTCTGGTCTGGGCTCAACGGTCTCCAAGAGGAAGGGGTGTTGGTCATGGTTACCCTGGGAATACCAGGCCTGGTACATCACTCCATTCTGTACTGAAGGGTCTAAAAGACCATGTATAATTATGAAACAAATAAGAATGAATGTCAAAATACTATACAATTTGTTCATATTAATTACTTCCTATTAAAAGCATCCAGATAGTAGAAATTGATTTCTTTACACTAAATTTAATTGATTTCTCTGTTTAAAGGAAAATGCCAAAGTCAGAGTGAATAAAAAGTTAGAGGGACTTCTTTGGTGGTTCAGTGGTTGGGATTCCAAGCTGCCAAAGCAGGGAGCACAGCTTCAATCCCTGGTCAGGAAAGTAAGGTTCCACATGCTGTGCAGTGTGGCCAAAGGTAAAAAATAAATAAAGAAACAAGGAAAGAAATCAATCACTTGGGGGAAACGTTAGAAATACCAGATGCTAGTTCAGCATCAGATGCTAAAAGAGAGAGACGTCTACACACACACACCACGACCCATGTCCCCCATGTACTGTATATGACTTTGACTTCCTTCAAATGGTGAGTATGGGGTGACACAGCTTATCTGTGGTGATAGGTGCGGTGAACCTAGAACGCGTTTACTTGGAATGATTAAATCAATGCAGCAAACATTTATTAAACATTAAGTATCTACCAGACCACGGAGCCACCTGACAATGCAGGAGACACAAGAGATGCAGGCTTGATCCCTGGATCGGCAAGATCCCCTGGAGAAGGAAATGGCAACCCACTCCAGTATTCTTGCCTGGACAATCCCAGGGACGGAGGAGGCTGGTGGGCTACAGTCCATGGGGTCACAAAGAGTTGGCATGACTAAGTGACTGAGCAAGCGTGTGTGTACCAGATACTGTGCTAGGATGAAGTCTGGATGAATTAAGGTGTCATCAGTGATGGGGAATGAGGTGGGAAATGTGGTTAAGACAAGACGAGCCCCATGAAAATGACTGATGCCCTATCAAAGAGAGCTGTCAAATGTTGCCCCGAGGACTAAGCATAAGCTGGGACGTTGACATCTTTCAGGGTACACGATCTGGCATGAATTCTAGATGACCAATCTGGAAAGGTTTGAACTGAAACAGGAAAATGCGTTCAACAGTTCAGAGTTCCTGAGCAGTCAGACAGGTGAGAGGACTTCACACTGAGTGCCCCACTCACTCTTGCTGCCTCTGTGGGTTCGGTTGTCTCTCCAGCACCCAGAGAAGGGCTCCTTTCTGGGATGGATCTGAAGCCTGGTTAGCACAATCAAATTAAAAAGCTAACCAATAATTCTCCCTCCACCCACCCCTGGCCTCAGTAACGTGGTATGACTATTGATCTCCACTAATGATTTAGTGATTAAGGAGGATAAATTGCCTATGAATGCAAAGCAAGCTAAAGGCCCCCAGCCACACAGCAGAACCTTCTTTATCAATCAGTGCTGTACTTGCCTGCGTAATTTTCAGCCCAGTGTCCTGAGTCACCTTGGACTTCACTTCCATGGCTCGTGTGTGGTATTTGCAGCATCTTGCCCACCTGGCTTTATTTGGACAATTTCTGACTTCCTCTTGTATAATCTTTTCCAGTTGGGCAGTGGTCTCTTTCTGAATCTCCTCTATAGTTGCCAGACCATATCTCCGTGAGCCCCGTGTTATCACGTGTGTTATGTTCTGTGTTAGTGCACACGCAAGCAGAACACTGGGGACTGTGAAGCTACAGCGTATCTGGTTGTGTGTGGGGTTCATTATACAGCACCCATGTTGGACTGTGCTTTGGGTTCTAGGCTGGGGAAACCACAGGCTGTTACCATCAACCTTGAACCTTGTCTCATAGATAAGGATTAGTGGGTATAGGAGGACGGAGGTGGCAGGTGGGGAGCGTAGGATTAGCTCGAATACTGGAATAGGTCCTTCAAATAAAGGGTCAGGAGGATCCAGGTTTATGTTAACCCGAGCAGAAAACCTTGTTCACTGATTACCTGTGTGTAAGTTCATATCCACCCCGAATCAAGTCAACTCCCACGTTCAAAACCAGCGCTAATATAGACTCATCTTGGAACATATTGGAGAGCGATGTATATGGGACAGGACGGTGTGCGAAATCTTTGGTCTTCTGTCAGCTTTTATATGTTCCGTTACTTTACTCCCTAAGATCTAAAAGTGGGCTCTCCCCCGAGGGTGACTGCAATGTTTGTATCTGCCTCTGAAACTTCAGACCAGCCTCACACCAAGTGTGGAGGCAGAAACACGGAAGGGCAGAGATGGGGACAGGGAAAAGTACTGTGTGTGATGGAGTTCTTAAATTGGATTGGTAGAGAAATTCTTGGACTTGACTAAGTTTATTTGAATATAACTAGATTAAGCTTCTGCAGCAGCCAGAAGGAAAGACTCAAAATAGCAGTAGAGATTAAGCTGAATTATATTAAAGTTACATGTTTGCATATCCAGCGCTATGATTTATAAAGTTTGCACCCACTGTGCATTTAAACAAATTTACAGAATTCATTAGACTTATGCTTTCTGTACTTGAATTAAGGAGATAAAAGTTAGTTTCACTACAGACAAGGTCAACTTTATTTTATTTTTCTGAAGCCAGATTATGAATCTTAATAGTTTTTTAATTTAATTATATTCGCTGTACAATATTATATAAATTAGAAGTGTACATATATGATATAATAATTCATGATTTTTAAAGATTATACTCCATTTATGCTGCTACTGCTGCTGCTGCTAAGTCGCGTCAGTCGTGTCCGACTCTGTGCGACCCCGTAGACGGCAGCCCACCAGGCTCCCCCGTCCCTGGGATTCTCCAGGCAAGAACACTGGAGTGGGTTGCCATTTCCTTCTCCAGTGCATGAAAGTGAGAAGTGAAAGTGAAGTCGCTCAGTCATGTCTGACTCTTAGCGACCCCATGGACTGTGGCCCACCAGGGTCCTCGGTCCATGGGATTTTCCAGGCAAGAGTACTGGAGTGGGGTGCCACTGCCTTCTCTGACTCCATTTATAGTTATTATAAAGTATTGGCTATGTTTCTTGTGCTGTACAATACATCCTTGTAGCTTATTATACCTAATTGTTTGTACCTCTTAATTCCCTACCCCTATTTTGCCCTCCCTTATTCCCTTTCCCCACTAGTAATCATTAGTTTGTTCTCTGAGAGCCTGCTTGTTTTTTATATATTCACTAGTTTGTTATATTTTTTAGATTCCACATATAAGTGATATACAGTATTTGGCTTTTTCTTTTCGACTTCTTTCATTTGGCATAATGCCTTCCAAGTCCATCCATGTTTCTGCAAGTGGTAAAATCATGTTTTTTTGTGGCTGCATAGTATTCCATCATATCCACCTGGAGAAGGGAATGGATACCCACTCCAGTATTCTTGCTAGAGAATTTCATGGACAGAGGAGTATGGTGGGCTACAATCCACAGAGTCACAAAGAATCGAACACAATTGAGTGACTGACACCTAGTATATTTATATGTCTTATCTTCTGGATCCTATCAATTTTGAAAGTCAAGGCAAAGAAGCCCATTTTGTTAATAGAGCAATAACATACACAGAGGTAACACCATCAGCATATTAACTTCACAATTAACTAATTGTGCAATTTTATGCAATCTTCAATTATTTCTTGAAGTAAATTTATAGCAGCATTAACTTCAAGTTATAGCCTCATACACTGAAAGCAAATTTTGCATCATCTTCTGTCCTTAAAACATGGAAAGTGGGTGTAGGAAGGAACATGTCTTCTAGCATAATTTTGCTATTGACCCAAAAAGAGATGCATTAGAAATATATGAACTATTTTTGTAGTGAGATAATAAATACCAGGCCCTTACCTTCGCACCAAGGGTTGAAGAGAATGTATGTGTCCGTTTCCGGGTTTCGGCTGGTGCGGATGACCCCATAGGGGGTCCAGACAGCCACGTACATGCGGAACTTCCCCACAATGCAGTCTGCAGAAGACTGGACAGACAGCCGGACAGACCTGTCCTCTCTCATGACCACCTTCGCCCCCCACTTGCCACTCTGCAGCTCAGGGACCAAAGGGACTGGAATGTAGGTTCCCTTATTCTCCTGGGGGTAGCGACCTACGGGAAGAAAGAAGAAACACAGCCTTGAGATTTCACAAGCTACCTTTGTTCTCTGTTACCTTAATAGCTGAAGGTGGAAATAATTCATTAGACTTGAAATAGTAAAACTTGGGTTTGAATTTCACTTTTGCTGCCAACTTGCTGTCTGATGGCAGTTAGTTTTCAGAACCTTTTGAAGGTCATATTCGTCTGGTCATTCTTTTTTAAAAAAGAATGACAGTATTTACAAAGATTTTTGTTGGTTGGTCAATGCACTCAAATAAGGTGTAGAAATACTAATCTTGGATGCAAAAACAAAACAGAGCTTACAGGGTGATGTGAAGTCATCAGTACCAGAAATTCTGCTCTCTGAAGACTTAGAATGGCTTTTTTAGGGACATAAGGGCTCCCCAGGTGGGTCTAGTGGTAAAGAACCTGCCTGCCAGAGCAGGAGACATAAGAGACCCAGGTTCAGTCCCGGGGTTGGGAAGATCCCCTGCAGGAGGGCACGGCAGCCCACGCCAGTGTTCTTGCCTGGAGAGTCCCGTGGACAGAGGAGCCTGGCGGGCTGCAGTCCATGGGGCTGGACACAGCCAGACATGACTGAAGTGAATTAACATGCATAAGGGGTACAAGGCAAGTGTTTTTGTGTATTTTGAATGCAATTTCATTATTTGTCATACTACCTAATACAGCTCCATTTATAAGTTGTCCATATGTAATTAATTTTCCATTTAACTGAAACACGTTTACTGCCAATGTCGTATTTAGTAAATTTAGGCTTATGTCTTGGGCAAGAATTCAGGCTCCAGAAGCAAATTGTCTAGGTTTGAATCTTGGCTATGCTACTTATTACCCTTGCAATCTCTGGCAAATTAAAAGAAGGTGTGATGGCATGGGTTGGGAGGGAGGCTTAAGAGGAAGGGGAGATATATGTGTGTGTGTGTATATACATATACATATATATATATAGTACTCCTAGCGCAAAGTTACCTGTTATTCCAGGTATCTCTTGACTTCCTACTTTGCATTCCAGTCATGTCCAACTGTTTGCAACCCCATGAACTGTAGCCCACCAGACTCCTCTGTCCATGGGAACTAACACCAAAAAAAAAAAAAAAAAAGATATCCTTTTCATCATAGGGGATTGGAATGCAAAAGTAGGAAGTCAAGCAAGAGATACCTGGAGTAACAGGCAAGTTTGGCCTTGGAGTACAAAATGAAGCAGGGCATAGGCTAATAGAGTTTTGCAAAGAGAATGTACTGGTCATAGCAAACACCCTCTTCCAACAACAGAAGAGATGATTCTACGCACGGACATCACCAGACGGTCAATACAGAAATCAGATCGATTATGTTCTTTTCAGCTGCAGATGGAGAACTCTATTCAGTCAGCAAAAACAAGACTGGGAGTTGACTGTGGCTCAGATTATGAACTCCTTATTGCAAAATTCAGACTTAAATCTAAAAAAGTAGGGAAACTACTAGACCATTCAGGTATGACCTAAATCCCTTACGGTTATACAGTGGAAGTGACAAGTAGATTCAAGGGATTAGATCTGATAGAGTGCCTGAAGAACTATGGTTGGATTCTTGTCATTGTACAGGAGGCAGTGATCAAAACTATCCCCCAAAACAAAGAAATTCAAAAAGGCAAAATGGTTGTCTGAGGAGGCCTTATAAATAGCTGAGAAAAGAAGAGAAGTAAAAGGCAAAGGATAAAAGGAAATACATATCCATTTGAATGCAGAGCTCCAAAGAATAGCAAGGAGAGATAAGAAAGCCTTCCTCAGTGATCGATGCAGAGAAACAGAAGAAAACAATAGAATGGGAAAGACTAGAGATCTCTTCAAGAAAATTAGAGATACCAAGAGAATATTTCATGCAAAAATGGGCACAATAAAGGACAGAAATCGTATGGACCTAACAGAAGCAGAAGATATTAAGAAGAGGTGGCAAGAATACACAGAAGAACTATACAAAAAAGATCTTCATGACCCAGATAACCATGATGGTGTGATCACTCATCTAGAGCCAAACATCCTGAAATGCAATGTCTAGTGGGCCTTGCTGCTGCTGCTGCTAAGTCTCTTCAGTCGTGTCCGACTCTGTACGACCCCATAGACGGCAGCCCACCAGGCTCCCCTGTCCCCGGGATTCTCCAGGCAAGAACACTGGAGTGGGTTGCCATTTCCTTCTCCAATGCATGAAAGTGAAAAGTGAAAGTGAAGTCGCTCAGTCGTGTCCCACTCTTAGCGACCCCATGGACTGCAGCCTACCAGGCTCCTCCATCCATAGGATTTTCCAGGCAAGAGTACTGGACTGGGGTGCCATTGCCTTCTCCAGTGGGCCTTAGGAAGCATCACTATGGACAAAGCTAGAGAAGGTGATGGAAGTCCAGTTGAGCTATTTCAAATCCTGAAAGATGATGCTGTGAAAGTGCTGCACTCAATATGTCAGCAAATTTGAAAAACTCAGCAGTGGCCACAGGACTGGAAAAGATCAGTTTTCATTCCAATCCCAAAGAAAGGCAATGCCGAAGAATGTTTAAATGACCACACAATTGCACTCATCTCGGGACAGGGGAGCCTGGTGAACTGCCGTCTGTCTATAGGGTCACACAGAGTCGGACACCACTGAAGTGACTTAGCAGCAGCAGCAGCATGCTAGCAAAGTAATGCTCAAAATTCTCCAAGCTTGGCTTCAACAGTACGTGAATCAAGAACTTCCAGATGTTCAAGCAGGATTTAGAAAAGGCAGAGGAACCAGAGATCAAATTGCCAACATCTGCTGGATTGTAGAAAAAGCAAGAGAGTTCCAGAAAGACATCTACTTCTGCTTTATTGATTATGCCAAAGCCTTTGACTGTGAGGATCACAACAAACTGTGGAAAATTCTTAAAGTGATGGGATAACCAGACCACCTTACCTGCCTCCTGAGAAATCTGTATGCAGGTCAAGAAGCAACAGTTAGAACTAGATATGGAACAACAGACTGGTTCCAAATTGGGAAAGGGGTATGACAAGGCTGTATATTGTCACCCTGCTTATTTAACTTATATGCAGAGTAGGTCATGTGAAATGCCAGGCTGGATGAAGCACAAGCTGGAATCAAGACTGTCAGGAGAAATATCAATAACCTTATATATGCAGATGATATCACCCTTACGGCAGAAAGCAAAGAAGAACTAAAGAGCCTCTTGATGAAAGTGAAAGAGGAGAGTGAAAAAGCTGGCTTAAAATGCAACATTCAGAAAACTAAGATTATGGCATCCAGTCCCATCACTTCATGGCCAATAGATGGGGAAACAGTGGCTGACTTTATTTTCTTGGGCTCCAAAATCACTGCAGATGGTGATTGCAGCCATGAAAATTAAAAGACGCTTGCTCCTTGAAAGAAAAGCTATGACCAACCTAGACCTCATATTAAAAAGCAGAGACATAACTTTGCCAACCAAGGTCCATCTAGTCGAGGCTATGGTTTTTCCAGTAGTCATGTATGGATGTGAGAGTTGGACTGTAAAGAAAGCTGAGCGCTAAAGAATTGATGCTTTTGAACTGTGATGCTGGAGAAGACTCTTGAGAGTCCCTTGGACTGCAAGGAGATCAAACCAGTCAATCCTAAAGGAAATCAGTCCTGAATATTCATTGGAAGGATTGATGCTGAAGCTGAAGCTGCAATACTTTAGCCACCTGATGCAAAGAACTGACTTGTTGGAAAAGACCCTGATGCTTGGAAAGATTGAAGACAGGAAGAGAAGGGATCAACAAAGGATGAGATGGTTGGATGACATCACTGACTGGATGGACATGAGTTTGAGCAATCTCTGGCAGTTGGTGATGGACAGGGAAGCCTGGCATGCTGCAGTCCATGGAGTTGCAAAGGGTCAGACAGGACTGTACACCGAACTGAACTGATATATATATACTTATGGCTGATTTGTGTTGTATGGCAGAAACTAACACCGCCCTTTAAAGCAATTATCCTCTAATTAAAAAGTAAAATAATCACAATAAATTACATGACCTTTACAAATCTCTATTTTCCTCTTTTTCTCTGTCATTAAATGAGAATACTACTACTCCTCAATGGTGAAATAAAATAAAATATTACATGTAAGATACTTTGTACATAATTTCTCATATATAACAAATTTTTAGCAATTATTTCAATAGAAAATTAAACATCAGAGCATTTTACCACATGTCCAGGCTTATCAAACTTTATGTATAAGCTATCTCAGAGCAAAGCTTTTTTCTCTTTATTGTTGCCATTTTGGACCAAATGCCTACTTCATGATCAACATCAAAACTAAATTTTACCGATGGGTTCTTGGAAAAACAGTCTTTGCCGTGTATTCAACCTCACAGCATTCTTTAACTCTTTAGCTTCCAGTTCAATGTATAGTCTGGTTTACCAAATAGTCAAATACCTAGGTATTTTAAACTGGAGCAAATGTTTAATTTACAAAATGTTTCATTTACCAAAATGCATCGGACATTCAATTCTAGATGTGGAGAAAATTACAAATCAGGCTAACATGTCTGAAAATTATTTTGATTGTAAGCAGAAGAAACTTACTGAAAACTTCAATTGTTTTACATAAACCAGGTAGAGAATTCTACATTAAAACAAATAAAAACAATGCTTCTTTTTGGCTTCTCCAATTACTGGGATCTTTAAAGGATTCTTTGGTAGATACATTGCTGCAGACAGCATCCTAAGGAGGTAGCTGCATAAGTCGCCACTGTGTAATTCAGTGAGATGCTTAATCTTAATGTAAATAAATGCATACAGCACAAGCCAGGGAGAAGAGTAGAACCTTGGTGCTTTGCTGTTGTAGGAGTATCTATTTATCAACACCCTGAATAAATATCATCACAAATCCAATAAAGCTTTGAAAATGGTTTTCTGCCAAGGTATGACAGTTGTCTAGGTGGTATTCTTGGGAATACACGGGGCTCAGCTTCTGGGAAGCTTGGACATGACCCACCTGTCAAAGCTGATTGTCCCAGAGGTCCCCATACTTCCTGTATATGCTCCTTTCTATACAAGCTCAGCCCCGGGGAATAGGCTGCCCTTTCTCTGTTGCTCTTGGAGACCCCATTGGTGCTGGAGTGTGGAAATCGAATGCAATCTTGCCAGCTAAACAGGGCCATAATTCATTTATTCCAGTGACTCCTGGCAGCTGTTGCCACTAAATACTGACTTGGATTTAGAATACCAGTATTAAATATGACACAAGTTTGGTAAAAATAAACTTTCGGAGAGAAAATCTATGTCATAATGAGAGACTTAGATTTTTTTTTAAAAGATGAAAGGCATTTTCAAATGAATTATATAAGCAGCCTCCTTTAAGAACAGCAAAAAGAAACTATGAGAGTGTACCTAAAGCTATGGGCTTCCCAGGTGGCTCAGTGGTAAAGAATCTGCCTGTCAAGGCAGGAGAAGATTCCCTGGAGAAGGAATGGCAACCCACTCCAGTATTATTGCCTGGAAAACCCCATGAATAGAGGAGCCTGGTGGGCTACAGTCCATGGAGTCACAAAAGAGTCAGACATGACTTAGCGACCCAAGAATAACAACAATGTAAAGCTATGTGCTGTGAGCTTCAGCTGCATCTTTGTACTAACATCCACTATTGTTTAGGAGTATTGAAATACCAATGATCACTCATTTCCATTATTATACTTCAAGCTATAATTGCAAAGACTCCTGTTAAATTTTACCTAGCAAATTCAAGTTATTAAAAAAAATGTGAAGGAAAAGGAGAGCCATGTTTGTTCACGCTGGCCTTGAACCCAGTCATGATTTAATCTAAAGCCTAGTTTGTTTGAAGCTCTCTTCTTCCTGCAACAGTACTGCCTACTCTGTGCTAAGCACGAACAGCATCATTAAACAAAGCAGATTCCTGTCCTCGCTGAGCTTACAGTCTACGGACGAGCCATGGATGCGCTGCCTAGGATCCTCCTCTTGCTGCTTCCTCCCCAGAGCGGCAGCGAGGGGAGTCATTGCCATCGTCCTCATCTGACAAATCAGGAAACGAACGCACAATGAGATGAAGCCACTTGACCAGGGCGATGCAATGAGACCTGGGGTTGAGATTTGAACCCAGTTTGGCTTGAGTCCTTACAGTAAAAATTTCTCAATCTCTGCCTTAGAGAATTTTGTATTCTATTGAATGTGGGTCAGTGGCAAAGCATCTGCCTGCTGATGCAAGGGACACAGCTTTGATGCCGGGTCTGGACGAATCCCCTGGAGAAGGAAATGCAGCTCACTCCAGTATTCTTGCCTGGGAAATCCCATGGACAGAGGAGCCTAGCAGGCTACGGTCCAGGAGGTCCTAAGAGTCAGACACGACCTAGCAACTAAAGCACCACCTGTGTCTAAGACTTGGGGCTAAGAAGAAAATACGATCACCTCAGTTTTCCTTCAAAGAGAAATATGTTATCAAACCAGGAACAAACATCTACACTGCGATTGGGTCAGCATTTCATTTCGTTAAAACCGTCTAGTTAAATGTCTCAGTCTCAGAGTGCTGAAGACACAGGAAGGTGGTTATAACTTTTTATTGGTTTCACTGGACTCAGCTAAAATGTTCAATTTCAGTTTTGTAAAAGGTGTTTCGTGGTGCCAAGGCACTTCACACAGAGATGGAAATAGTGTGATAGAAATGAAGCTTTATTTCCTGGGGTCCCTGTGAGGAAATTTTTACAGAGGGGCAACTGAGGTCCCGTGAGGTTATCACGCCCGAGACCTCTGTATCACCAGGCGATGGACACGGGGCACGGGCTGAGATCTTTGGGCTGGAAGTCCGTTCTCTTTTCGCTGCAGGTCTCTGCTTCTGTGGAGGTGGTGGGGAGGGTGCTGGAGGGATTAAGATGAAGGAAGCCAAGAGAAGAGTAAAACTGGAAGATTTGAAGGGACTGGAGGCGGAAGGACAGCTGACGGTGTGCATGGTGGACTGCAGAGATGTGAGGCGGAAGTGTGAATCCAAGGGCTTAGTAACTGGTGGCGAGAAAGAAGACCTGGTAGATGGGGGCTTCCGGAAAGGGTCTCTGGGCTGCAGCGGACGTGGGTTTAGAAGGTTTTAAGGGGACGTCAGTGGCAGAAGGAAGAAAGGAGACGTGTGAGGAGCTCTGCAACTTGGGTCAAGCCGGGTGGCATCAGACCAGCACGTGGAGACAAATGGGGAACAGAGAGCAATTCCATTCATTCCAATGGGAGAGGAAAGAACCCTGATTTACAGGCCTTTTCACATGCGCTGCATGCAAAAGCTGATTATTCATGTAAGACCTGGCTTGTCGATAGTACCGCAGGGTCTTCTCGGCTGCTCCCTTATACCATGTTTAATTCTGAGTGTAATGATTTCAATGACAGCGCTGGGGAAGAATTTTCCATGATTGAACCGCGAGCGAGGAAGTTGTGACAGAGTAGTATTTCATTTCGCTAAATAGCCCTCTCACCTCCAGGAGGTAGCACGTTTAAGAGACCACAATCAGCCTACGCTCCTGAACACCCATCCGTCAACACCCCTGACTGCCCGCCAGCCTCCCTCGGCCAAATCTGGGTGCGAAATTCGGCCCTCCAAAGGTGACCACCATGCACACGTTTGCTAAAAGTGAATAATGCCTGGATAGATGTTTTGTTTTTACAAAGCTGTGTAACTTTCATGTTAAAAAAGAATCTAGGCAAGAAAAATAGAAGCAGGAAATATAATACCCCAGAAAGGATTCTCATTTTGTTTTTAATAACACAGTTTTGCAATTGAACCACTTACTAACCATGAAAAAAATATAATTACCAATTGCATTCCTTCACACTTAACTAAAATTGGTGTCAAATTCTCAAGTGATCTAGAAATTAACATATGGTCTTAGTTTAAACGTTTATTTACACCTGTAAATCATTTTTGAGGCCACACGAGTACTACTTGCAAGGCAAAATTGGCCAGAACTATATGCCTGTACTCACATATAACCTGACTCTCTCTTTATGTGTAGCATATACGTGTGAATACAGAGAAACACACCTGCCTTAACACCGCACTGCTTGGAACCAGGAGAAAGAGGATGAAAATATTTCATTCCTTTATGATTTTATTCTTTACCAACTTTGGCTCAAAGGGCCTGAGCTTGTTGCATGGCCTCTTTCTTTTCATCCACATGGTGGGCGAGAGAAATCCACCCCCAGCTCAAAGTCAGCCCTCTTTGACTTTGGGGGAGATTTTGTCTCAATCATTCATTTTCTAGATCTGGGAACACACATGCAAAGCCCTGCATAGGTAGAACCCCACAGAGCAATGTGCTGCACTAAAAAATTAATGTTTTGGAAAGTGGATGGCTTGGAATATATTTACATTTAAATAAAACATCCTATGTGGTGATGAGTCCCAGGTAGTTGAGGAAGCCCACTCATTCACCTGCAGCACGGTTGGTGTGGTTGAATGAGGTTGCTAATATAATTATTCTGACTTCGCCTCACTCTGACCTAGAGCCTGGGAGGACACAGCAGGGAGAAAGAGGCGGTACCGGTAATTGAAGTAGGTACACGTCAGTCACTTTCCCTGGTGCTCTGAAATGAAGACCCATGAGCCTCAGGGCACCCCTGTTTCTCATCTCTTGGGCACATCATCTATAAGTCAAGTGGCCACAGCTGACGGTTCTTCCTGTGCTGTATTTAATAATAATACTTCTGATCATGAGAGTTTTAATTTATCACCAGGAAATCCCAAATAAAACTTTTCCTCCTTATGAACTTAAATACCTCTTTTTCTTATTAAACTGAGCTGAAGGTGTTATTTTATTGTCTTTTTAACTCCTTAGAATATCCCTGTGCCTTGTACTGAGTAGGTGCCCAGTAAATGTCACTGGAGAGAACTGAGTACTTTGCAGATACCAGGTCCCATTAAGAGCATCACACAGGCCTTAGAAGCCCTGGAACAAGACGCCTGTGGCCACCAGTTGTCAATTCCATGCGCCCCTCACAAGAAACAAACGTTCATGGTTCTAAACTTTTTCCTTCGAGGGATGTTTTCCGTTCATGTATAAATACACTGCAGGCTGAGCTCTGACTCCACACCACCACAGACTTTTTTAACAGTGAATTCTTATAAGAGGATTGTCCCTAATATCTCCAGCTGAGAAGGTAAATTTCATGATGTTAATTCATTTTTCCATTTGATTCATTTGTTTTTCCCAGGAAACACCTTTCGTGTTCAAAATCATCCATCTCTTTCCAAAGGGGCCCTGGAAGTATTACCATGACAGCATGATCCATGTGGCAAGGCTGGAGCAGTGAGCGCGGCAGCCTGGGGAAGGGAAGCAAGCCTCGTGTTAACAGTCTTAGAATGGAACGAGAATGCATGGGGCAAGGCCGAATATGTCCCTGAATAACTTTTAGAAACACCAGTTACTAACTACAAAGACAAAGCAACAGCACCAGAAAAGAAACATCAAAAATGGCAAAAAAAAAAAAAAATAATAATAATAATAATCTTGGATGATGACAATTAAGACGAGAGAAACACAAACGTTCAACAGAGAATCATTCATTAAGGACCTTGGAACCTATGCTTTCTATTTAATACCTTGCCAGTGGGGTGTGTGTCTGTGTGTGTGTGTGTGTGTGTATACACATATATATGTTGTTATTTAGTTGCTTAGTTGCGCCTGGCTCTTTGTGACCCCATGGACTGCAGCACACTAGGCCTCCCTGTCCATCACCAGCTCCCAGAGTTTGCTCAAACTCATGTTCATTGCCAGTGATGCTATCCAACCATCTCTGTCACCCCTTTCTGCTCCTGCCTTCAATCTTTCCCAGCATCAGGGTCTTTCCCAATGAGTCAGCTCTTCGCATCAGGTGACCAAAGTATTGGAGTTTCAGCTTCAGCATCAGTCCTTTTAATGAATATTCAGGAATGATTTTTTTAGGATTGACTGGTTTGATTTCCTTGCTGTCCAAGAGACTCTCCACAGTTGGAAAGCATCAATTCTTCAGCACTCAGCCTTCTTTATGGTCCAATTCTCACATGTATATTATTTCCTATCTGTATTTATTTATTTGGATGTTTCCTAAAGGAAGAAAACTTCCTGGAGGTGCTAATTCTGTGGCTCTCAGTTCAGTTCAGTCACTCAGTCCTCTCTGACTCTTTGCAACCCCATGGACTGTAGCATGCCACGCTTCCCTGTCCAGCAAACCAGAGAAGCAAGGGGAATCTTCTTGAGGACAGGAACTGACTTTTGTTCTAACTTTGCACATCCAGTGCCTTGTATCATCTTGGAACATAGCAAGCTTAATAAGTCTGGTAATTTCTTGATAGTTATATTCTTTAAGGTGTCTTATCTACCTCATTCCACTTTCAGTCTTTACTAAGACTCTTAAACTATTTTTGGAGTAAGGTGTAATTCTGTGAAATATACGTGAAACCAGCACTGGGCAAGGCTCTTGGAGTGATTCAGAAAAATAACAAGGCCACGCCCAATGAGGACCAGCATTACGAAGTACACACCATAGATGACCCACCAAGGTCATGATCTGGACATAAGAAGGCAGAGGCCGGCCCAGGGTGTTGCCAACAGCACAGAGAGGAAGAAAGGACATGGGGCAAAATTCAAAGGGCACATGGACAACATGGAGAGAGGATCATCTCTTTGTTGGTGAAACAAGACTGACTCCTTCAACAAAATTGCTTACATTTTAAGTGCGCCCCCAGCATGCTAAGCTGTAGTTAGGATCACCCACCACAAGGAAGCGGGTGTGGCGAGGACTTCTATAAAACAGATCTTCACAGATGCCGGCTGTGACAGAGACCCAGAAGTGGTGGTGGTGGGTTATTCCTTAAGTCGTGTCTGACGTTTGTGACCCCATGGACTGTAGCCCACCAGGCTCCTCTGTTCATGGGATTTCCCAGGCAAGAATACTAGAGCGGGTTGGCATTTCCTTCTCCAGGAGATCTTCCCAACCCAGGGACTGAACCTGGGTCTCCTGTATTGCAGGCAGTCTCCTGCACTGCAGGCAGGTTCTTTACCAACTGGGCCCCCTGGGAAGCCCTGAACCCTAAGAAGGAAGCAGCTAAAGGTGCTACAGAGTCGCCCCTCACTCCAACTGTTATGGAACAATTTCAGCTCATCTCCCTGGTTCTGCCATCCTCAAGCTGGGCTCCAGAAGCCCAAGGAAGGTTTGGAGGTGGGTTGTGGTGGGAAGCACACTTTGGAGTGACAGTAAGAATCACTGACCAGATGCCTGGCCAGGCATAAGCTCAGGTTCTTATCGTTTCTCAGCCAGCTTCAGGAAGCAAGCCATGAGGAAGTCTCTCTGATAGGACCCGAATCTCCTCAGCAAATCCCAGTTCTGTGAAGCTAAAGTTCTGTTTGTTTGCACTATATCCATCACGCAGGCAGCCTGAGGCTTAAGGGTCTTAGCAGATTTAAGAAGCAATGTCATTAGCCAACAAAGACAAGATCAAAAGTTTAGCTGAAAAGCCAAACAGAACTCTGATAAAATTTTCACTAAAACAGTTGGTTCTTGTTAATAATTTAATGGCAACAATAATAGGAATAAGAGCAAATCATTGGTAATTCTAAACAAAATACGTGCCTGTCTTTGGAATGCAAATATGCATGTGACACATAACAAGAAGTGTTAAATGATGTCCCATCTCCAGAGAGTAAACCAATTGTTGGTAGAGCGAAAATCAACACGGAAAGCTTCTAAGAAATAAGAGGCAGTCTTATTATTGGTATTAGTCTGCAGGAGGATATCAGCAATACGTGCTCAATAAACACTTATTTAAAGACGTATTTACTAATTCTTAGTATAAGCAACAGAGAAGGCGATGGCACCCCACTCCAGTACCCTTGCCTGGAAAATCCCATGGGTGGAGGAGTCTGGTGGGCTGCAGTCCATGGGGTCGCTAAGAGTCAGAGACGACTGAGCGACGTCACTTTCACTTTTCACTGTCATGCATTGGAGAAGGAAATGGCAACCCACTCCAGTGTTCTTGCCTGGAGAATCCCAGGGACAGGGGAGCCTGGTGGGCTGCCGTCTATTGGTTGCACAGAGTCGGACACGACTGAAGCAACTTAGCAGCAGCAGCAGCAGCAGTATAAGCAAAGTCATGTCACTTAACTTGATGGTGATAAGGGTGAGTATATAAGATGTATATGATATACTCTGTCCTCAGTGAGTTCGTAACCAAATATCCAAGTTGAGACTGTAATTCAAGTCAGAAGACTAATGCGAGACTAATAAACCAGAGCAGTGGATTGCTACTGGAGCCAAGGATGATTTTATTAAAGACATAACAACAAAGAAAGGGCCAAAAGGATGAAAGAGTGCCATGCATGTGGTATTTTATTAGTTCATGCCTGTATTTATGTGTGGATGCTCATTTGCTTACAATAGATGTTTGTAGTTGCTTTATGAACTGATCACTGATTACATGGAAAGGCATCCTGAAATGTCCTATACTCAAGCCAAGTTTCCACAATGCTTGCTTGTGTGTGTCCACGCTCAGTCACTCAGTCGTGTCTGACTCCTTGTGACCACATAGACTGCAGTCCACCAGGCACCTCTGTCCCTGGGATTTTCCAGGCAAGAATACTGGAGTGGGTTGCCATTTTCTCCCCAAGGGATCTTCCCAACCCAGGGATCTAACCTGAGTCTCCTGCGTTTCCTGCTTTGGCAGGAAGATTCTTTACCACTGAGCTACCGAGGAAATCCCAGTGGATATACATCAACTACCTGAGTGACCATGTAGAAGGCCTTGTTTCAACACACAGACATAAAGGAATCACACCCACTTGCCCCAGCCAGGGACTCCTTGTGGGCAAAGGAGATTGTTCTTGATATTTCCCCAAGGCTTTAAGGAGTATTTCAAGTTTCCTTGATTTTCTCCAGTAAACTTTTTAAATCAGTAAAACTCCACCGATTTGCCTAACATCTTTTTAAATAGAGATAATTGTAGAGTACCTCTTTATTTGTGGACTGAAGTTGTACGATTTGGTCTTCATGAATGACACCAAGCCCAGTCCTTTGGAAAATGGCACAGTGAGGGAATTTCATCTTAAACACCTCTCACCGCTCTAAGACTCCAAATTCAGAGCATGTACTCTGCAGTTTGACACTGTTTGCTGTGTGACCGAAGGATCCTCACTTTGGTGCCTCCTCTGGGCGTCCCTTCCCCGGCTGCACATCAGCCATGTGGCACCCTCTAAAAAAGCCATTTGTCTGCTTATTCTAAGGGAACTGATATCAGCTAACAATTAATAGCAAGAGTCTAATAAATCATTCTTCTTAAAATTTTAATATCTGATAAGACATTGTACTTCCTCTCATGTCCATACTTACTCTTTATAGGAAATAATTCCCTAGCATCTTACATGAATAAGTAGTCATAGATGAATTCCATTCGTTGCATCAGTTTGGAGAGGGGATGGATTCCTTTCTTCACTTCTCATTCAGTGGGGTCAGCTGAGGCCTTTGCTGGTACTACTTGAAGCTCAGCTTCTTTCTCTGCCTAATTCTGCTCCCTTCACAAAAGTTAATCCCAAGATTACTCTCTAGTCAACTTATTGTCTGCTAATTTCAAAATCTCCTGTCTGGGGGAACCCAGCTACTATAGACAGAATATTTGTATTCAGACACGACTGAGCGACTTCACTTTCACACTTTCCACAAAATTTATATGTTGTAGACACAAACACTTCACTTATACACACTGCTAGAATATTGTGCTAAATACAGCTTCATGGTAGCTTATAGAAACTCAATACTAGTATTATAGCACTTTAAACAGCCCGCTACAAGTCCCACATATTTGGAGGTGGGGCCTTTGAGGGGTGACTAGGTTATGAGGGTGGAGTTCTCATGAGTGGGACTGGTGTGCCTATAAAGGAGACCCTAGAGAGACCCCCCAAACCTTTCTCATGTCAGTACACAGTGAGAAGACAGCTGGCTGTGAACCCGTAAGCAGGTCCTCAGCCGCATACTAAATCTGTCAGTGCCTTGATTTTGACTTCCCAGACTCCAGAACCGTGAGAGGTTTGTTTATAAGGACCTAGTCTGTGGTATTTTGCTCCAGCAGCCAGAACAGACCAGGACACTGACCTAGAACTCTGCCATAAACAAGTAATCAACATTCATGCCACCAGTAAGGAGATCTACAAAACATTACGTGCAACTGGGTAGGATTCACCAAGAAGATCACGGCACGACTTCTGTGACATTGCTGTCCAAGGCACATAACCTGACTGCAATCACAGGGAAGCATCAGGCAAAGAGACCCAAACTGGGAGTAGCTGTAAGAAATCAATGCATTACGGTCTTCAAAGGTATCAAGGAACTGGAGTCAAAGAAAGACTATAGACGTGTTCCAAATTGAAGAAAACTAGAGACAAGCCATGACAACAAAATGCAGCATACGGTTTTGGACTGGATCCTCCTGCTATAAAGGATGTTATTAGGACAACTGGTGACACCCAGATGGGGTCTGAAGACTAGATGATCCTAACACATCAATTACAATGTCTTGATTTTGGTGGTTATACAGGAGAATGTCTTTGTCCATAAGAAATACACATTGAAGTATTCAAAGAATTCAATGATGATGGAACATTGGGTTGAAAACTCTGAAGTGGCTCTGGAAGAAAAACAGAAATTCTCTGTATCACTTTTGTAAATTTTCTGTAAAATGGAGTTTCTTTCAAAATTAAAAAAAAAAAGTTTTAAACAGCAAACAACAGGGCAACATGGGTGGCCATCATTTGTACAATTATCTTGTATATATACATTCTCCTTTTAAACTTTTAAATTTTATATTAGAGCTTAGTATCCCCTTTAAAAAAAAAAAAAAAGAAAACGTCACTGATGTAGGTCTTTAAGTTTCTTAAGATGAGCAGTGCTTTTTGAGCTTTCTGTCTTTGGACACCAGTGTTAACTCTTCAAAAGTCTATACTAAGGGGAGGCCTTCTCGGTGCCTCACACTAGGCAACCTCCCGTCTCTCCAAGGGCAGGATATGACTTGACCTTTCAAGAAGCAACGGGTGCAAGAGGATATAGGACCGATATGGGGCAAAATGTCGAGGAATTCAACTCCTTGCGTAGTAACGCAAACGGAACCCACGTTTGAAGAAATCGATATGGCGGTGACTACCCAGTAAATCCTTGAAGCAGGGATGACTGCGCTCCCCCAAGGCCAGGTTCCCCGAGCCGTAAAAGCCTAGGGACATGAGGCAGAGCAGAAAGAGACTTCCTTCTAACCTCCGAAGATGACTACTTTATGTTGTGCCCTAAATTATCAGGACTGTGATTTCTTTCTTGAAATTTTACCATGATGGTTATAAACACAAATGCTGTCTTTGTGAATCATCTTTATTTTTAAAATTTGGCTAACACTCCACTCAAGTGTCTTTGACATGTTTAAAGCAATTTGTTTCACAAATATGAAAGTTAGAAAAGATTGAGATGATGGAAAGGAAGTAATGGAGACTGTGTCATTTTCTATCACTTGGAAATATGCTGCACAAATAAAAAAAAAAAAAGCTGCCTGATGGAAAATGCCAGCCTAGCTGTCTCTCCCCTGCTCCACTGCCATCATTTTAGTCAGAGAAGGGCTGTTTTTGTCTTGTTAATTGCTTCAGAATATCAGGGGCTCTTGTCTACTCTGTGCACCAATTTTTCCAGTGAACTTACAGTGTATACAGCAACCTAACTTTGAGATGTTGGACTTCAAATGCAGCTTGTCCCTTTGGGAGCAGGTTATGGGGCTGAGAGGGAAAGCTAGTTTGTCTCCATACTTTTCCGGTCAAGGAAATATCACAGTAGTTCTTGCCAGTCCCGATGGAAGCATGGCACCTTCACTGGAAGAGCTGAGAGCATTGAGCTGACGGCTGCTTTCCCAAAGAATCCTGCACACGTGTTTCTCCCCAGGTCAAACCATAGCATGAAGTGCCGCACACACTCCCTTTAGCTGTTTGTCTGCAAGAAGCGTCAGGCCCCAAAGATCCTCCTTCTCTGAGGTCTTAGTCTGTGGGGGATGCTGTAACAAAATGCCACTGGCTGGGTGGCTTAAGTAACAGACATTTGTCTCTCACAGCTCGGAGGCTGGGAAGTACAAGATGAGGGTGTGGGCAGGCTGGGCTCCTGGTGAGAGCTCTCTTTCCGGCTGGCCTCCTACTTGCTGGTCCCCACGTGGTGGGCAGAGCAAGCGCCGCTCTCTCTCCCTCCTCTTAGTGTGTTAGTGTGTGCGTGCGTGTGTGTGTCAGTTCTGTCTGACTCTTTGCAACCCCATAGACTGCAGCCCGCCAGGCTCCTCTGCACGTGGGATCTCTCAGGCACAAATACTGGAGTGGGCTTCCATTTCCTCCTCTAGGGGATATTCGCAACCCAGGGATTGAACCTGCGTCTCCTGCATTGGCAGGTGGGTTCTTTACCACTGAGCCACCTGGGAAGCCTCCTTCCTCCTCTTAAAAGCATACAAATCCCATCATGGAGCCATATTCTTATGACCTCATCTAAACCCAATTATTCTCCAAAGGTGCCACCTCCAAATACCAACACATGTGAATTTGGTGGAGGGCAGGGAAGACAAAAACATTCAATGCATATCAGTGTCTCCCCCTTCTCCATCCCCTCTCCCTTACTAAAGGCCTTTCAGCTGTCCTGCCAGGGTCATACCTTAACCCAGCCCCTCCTACCGAGTCTGTTTCCCCAGGGAGGAACCAGTGGAATTCAGATCCTGATTACTGGCTGGTCCTAGTATCCCCAACTGGATGCTGGACCTAAGCTCTTAAAAGGTCTCAGAAGCATACAGGGCCCACTGAATGGGAAGCCAACCCATCCCCTCTCCAAACTGTAGGTAATGAATGGAATTTAACTATGGCAATTTATTCATTTGAGGTGTTAGGGAATTATTTCCATAAGGAGTAATTGTGGAGGTGAAAGCAAATGCAATTAGTCATATCAGATATTAAAATTTAAGCAAGAATGAATTAATTAGAATCTTGTCATTAGCTGTTAGCCCTGGAGAAGGGAATGGCAACCCTCTTCAGCATTCCTGCCTGGAGAATACTTGGAGGAGCCTGGTGGGCAACAGTCCATGGGGTCGAGAGGAGTCGGACACAATCGAAGTGACAATACGCACGCATTAGCTGTTAGCTAAGACCAGTCCCCGAATAAGCTGTCAAAGGTTTTTTAAGGGGTGCAGGGTGGAGATGCTCAGTGTCACCAGGGAAGGTAGGTCCGGAGGATGTCCCAGCATCAGTGTGTCTGAGCCACTCAGTGGGCAACGCAAAATTCTTGATACATTTGAAGACCACTGTGTCAGTTTCCTCATCTGATGACGTCAGTTATGACTGTAACTATTACCTACGTCTGAGAATGACCTCGGACCTGGTTTCCAGGCTGGTTCAGCCACTCCAATTGGACTCTGGCTCATTTATCCCCCTATTTGCTCCAAGTTTCTTTTAGTGCCCACCCTGTCGCCCAGGGCATCTGATTGAACACTCAGCTAATTCTACCCATCTTATTAACAGTCTACACATTACTTCCCCGAACTGTGAAGCTGGTTTCACAGTTCAAAGTGTGAGAGTCTCTAGATTAGCAGGAAAGCAGAGTAATACATCTCTTCTCTCCCCTCTCCCCACAGGCGTTTTTGGTGAATAGATAAAGGGGGTGGGTATCATTTCTTGATCTCCCGAGTGCCGAGACCTGTACCATTTGTCGAGCCCCCTTTAAACTGTTCTCGAAAATGAATGGTGACTTAATTGCATTTGATCATGTTAATGAGATTCTGATCTTTGACAAAAGCTAGGTTTTCAGGGCTCGTGACATGATGAAATGGGCTGTTGAGGAAGGAGGGTGACTCTGCTGTGGAGAGATGCAGAGGCCGCCTCCACAGCCGCAGAGGACCTGAGGGCTGAATCCCAGCCAGCGAAGACTGGTTCCATAAGGCAGGCGCATCCCTCGCAGTCCTGCCAGCATGGGTCTCCCATACCGCTGCTGTCTCCATATCACTTCAGTAACCTCAAGAGTGAGCAGGGCTCAAACCCCAACATAACGGGGAGGTCTGACTCAGTTAAGGATTCCTTTTCATTAGAAACATGTGGGGACTTCCCCAGCAATGCAGTGGTTAAGACTCCCCCTTCCAGGGCAAGGGGTGCAGGTTCTATCCCAGTCAGGGAGCTAAGATCTGACATGCCTCGTGGCCAAAAATCCAATACATAAAATAAAAGCAAAATTGTAACAAATTCCATAAAGACTTTAAAAAATAGTCCACATGAAATTTTTTTTAAATAAAAAAAGAATATGTGTACATCAGCAGAACAATAAGCTCTATGCACACTTCCAGTCCCTCTTGTGAAACTGCCAATGCCTCAGGACCCCCTCCTTAGGGACTCTTGCCTGGTCCTGAGACCTTACTTTTCAACTCCATCCTGGGTCCCTCCTGACTGTCCAGCCGACCAGCATCTATGACATACTTCTGGTAGATAAAGGTACAGCCCAGCTCTAGAACACGTACTGTACAGTTATATTCACTAACTCTTTGTAGAATTCTCATCCCAGCTCTAGCCAGCTCTTTACAGATGGGAATAGCATCTTAAATCCTGCTTCGCATGGTGCCAGATACAGCAGAGGTTTCTGCATCAGAAACTCACTGGACCAGACATGAGATGAGGCCTTAAAAAAGGCACTTTAACAGACTTGGAAAGGAGGTCGACACAAAACTGAAGAAGCTCCCACAGGACAGCAAAGACCCAGGGCTACGGCAAGCTTCAGCCCGAGACAGGACCGTGTGTGTAGAGCATCCAGCCCGGCTCCCTGAAGCGTGAAGAAACACCTCCAGACAGACAGAGATTGCTGCTCCCACCTCCTGAGGGCAATAGCTCCCGTTACTCTCCTAACTAAAGGAGAAATACCAAAATGTTCACCCCCAGGACACTGTACACACGTACAGAGAGACAGCAAGAGCAAGAGAGAAAAGGAAATGGAAGTGAGAGAAATGATAAGAAAGGGTAGAAAAGATCAGAGAGGCTGAGACGATGAGAAGAAAGCTTTTCTTATCTAAAGAATAACGAACAGAGGTGTAGCTATTTATGGGTTGTCTTACGGTCCCCTGATACCCATTTGGCTCTGGCTGCTGTTAAGCAGGACTTCATAAAGGTTATACTTCCTTACGGGCTGCTGTGAAGACTGAGCTTTCCCATGCAGACTGGGCTTCCCTGGGGGCTCAGATGGTAAAGACTCTGCCTGCATGCAAGTGACTCAGGCTTGATCCTTGGGTTGGAAAAATCCCCTGGAGAAGGAAATGGCAACCCACTCCAGTATTCTTGCCTGGAGAATTCCCTGGACAGAGGATTCTGGCGGGCTCCAGTCCATGGAGGTACAAAAAATCAGACACAACTGAGCAACTAACACTTTCACTTTTCCTATAGCTGCAATATTCAAAATAAGGCTGATAACTGGGTCATCTTATTAGCAACCGACTATCACTAAGGAGCTCCAAGAGCTTTCCAGTTATTCCCTCATTAGCTCTTACAACACGCTCAAGGAGAACAAGAGGGTGTGGATTATGAATAATTAGTCCACTTTCATCCTTTCTTTAGTGGGTTTTAATTTCAGTTGGTTGCTCTCTCTTTTCACAGACTGGAGACTGAAGAGCAAGGTATGGCAGTGGGCACATTCGTTTTTGTTACATTTTTTTCATGCACTTTTGTCAGCCCTAACTTCACAAACTACAAGAGTTTCTTAGGATTTCTGTGGAAAACCAGGGAGGCTCATGCTGTTCAATCCCTGAGTTCAGATCACCCATGCTGGAAGAGGACAGTTTCAATGATGTGGGTGCTAATTAGCCAAGGCTGTGAATTCTCATAAGTGAGAGAGGTTAATGTTAAGACACAACAGAGAGGAATAGAGAGAGAAACAGAGGAGCAAAGGGGAAGACAAAGTAGAGGAATGAAAAGGAGACAGGGAAAGGAGGGAGGGAGGGAGTCAGGCGTCTGTGAGGTTTCTCATCTCAGCATCCGTGGTCCTTTGTATGTGTGCCCCTGAGTACCCTGGATGCCATGAGACGCACAGACAGTGCTGGTTCCCTCCAGACACGAAGGTTTGCTGAGAATCTCAAGCTCTGTAGGATGGGACTGGGTCACAACGCAGGGGGCTCCCTGTAGGTCTCTGACACCAGAATGCAGATGGCAATCCATCCTACTTTGAGACTAAACAGCCTCTGTCACTTCAGCTAGAACTGCGGGCAAACGATTCTGGGTGGAACTTGGTCTATAAACCAGGGTTCCCGTTTGACTAATTAAGCAGTCAGCACGGATGCTGCAGACACTGGAGAGTTTCGTTTAGAGGTTCAGGGACTGTTCCCTTTCCTTTGCTATCAGGAGAGAGAGGACAGAGCCCAGTGGCCTCCTCTCGGCCTTTCTGACAGCCTTTCCCGTTTTGTTGCAGCGTTTCATCGGAGAACCAAGCCCAAGGCGGCTGGTTCTGGCTAAGGTCACAAAGGGCTCACCGTAAAGCGGAGAGGTGGGAGCCTTCTCTTCCATTGTCCTCCCTTCAGACCCCAAATCGGGTGGGGCATCACAGAGGGCATATTTAGAGTTAAAACAGAGAAGTGGATCTCACAGAAAACGGCTAAAAGAGTCAGGCCAGTCTGACGTCTCAGCAAACGTCTCCACTTATAGGTGGACAGTCAAGGAGATGAGAGCAAAATAAATGGATTAATCCACCAAACAGCAGAACTAGGAGTGATTTCACCCCTTTCTTGCAAGCTTGGCGCAGAGTGTCTGTCCTCTTTTAGAGGGCCAAGGTGGACCACCCACCGGGCCAAGGTTCTCATGGTCTTGCGGGGAGGGGGCGCAGGGGGCCTCCCCACCACTGTGCTGCCCCACACGAACCCTTCACTCCCTGTGAACTCCGGTGTCCAGATGTCCAGCAAGGTTTGCTCCTATCCACCCTGCTTCTCAGTTGTGCTGTGAGAATGAAAATGCTCTTTCATGGACATTATCTCCTGCAATCCATGAGGAACTGTCTCAAGTATTATAATCCCTGTTTGCCTTGAGGAAATGGCCACCCAGGGGGTCGAGTGAGACCATCAGGGCTCCACGTGGCGTAACGGGGATTCTGACTCCAAAGCTCTCCCTGTCCTCTGGGCTACTTCCCAGCCCTTTTATCAAAGGAGCTGTCACCCCCGAAATGACTCTGAAGGGCCAGGCTCTGCTTCCTCTGACCAAAGGGCATCACTTGACTGTCGTAGCTGTTTTTAAGTCGCTCAGTCGTGGCCCACTCTGTGACCCCACGGACTAGCCCGCCAGGCTCCTCTGTCCATGGAATTTTCCAGGCAAGAATCCTGAAGTAGGCTGCCATTTCTTTCTTGAGGAGATCTTCCCAACCCAGGGATCAAACCCTCATCTCCTGCCTTGGCAAGGGGATTCTTGACCGCTGAGCCACCCAGACTTTACTATTCAAGACTTGACTATGCAAAGAAAAAAAAACCAATTTACTATAGGAAAAGTCATTGGTGCATCACACATTCACCTTGGCATCTGTTAGTAAGATTGTCCCCTTGAGTCTCTTACTTATGTCCCTGACAATGACCTCACATCTCCAATTTATCTTCCCTACTCTGCCACAGTAATCTAGAAATTAGAAACTTAGATTTTTTAATACTTGGCTTAATACTCTTCCATAGAGATTTATCTGGGTCTACAAGGTTGTCAATATACTTCCAAGGCTTTTTTCTACACTGACCTTTCCCATTCCACTGGGTCAGCCTCTATTTATCCTTTGATTGTTGATGTTCAGTCACTGAGTCGTGTCTGACTCTTTGTGACCCCATGGACTGTAGCACACCAAGCTTCCCTGTCCTTTGCTATCTCCCAGAGTTTGCTCAAACGCATGTCCATTGAGTCGGTGATGCCATCCAACCATCTCATCCTCTGTTGTCCCTTTCTCCTCCTGCCTTCAATCTTTCCCAGCATCACGGTCTTTTCCAGTGAGTCAGCTCTTCATGTCAGGTGGCCAAAGTTTTGGAGTTTCCGCTTCAGCATCAGTCCTTCCATGAATATTCAGGGTTGATTTCCTTTAAGATTGACTGGTTGGATCTCCTTGCAGTCCAAAGAACTCTCAAGGGTCCTCTCTAACACCACAGTTCAAAAGCATCAATTGTTCAGTGCTCAGCCTTCTCTATGGTCCAATTCTCATATCCATATATGACTACTAGAAAAACCATAGCATTGACAATACAAATCTTTGTCAGCAATGTGATGTCTCTGTTTTAATACACTGTCTGGGTTTGTCATAGCTGTTCTTTCAACGAGTAAGCATCTTTTAATTTTGTTTCATTTCCTTTGATATCCAGCTCAAATAGCACTTTCAGGGCATCTCCTCCAACTAGCCACACAATCTCTGTCTCCCAAGGTGCTTTCCAGGCATCTTGCCCAAGAGGCTGGCATTGAACCCCACCTCTAGTGTTCATGCTGTCCTCTCCAGACTCTTCAAGGGCAAAGTATAAACATGTCTTACTACTCTAATCCCAGTATAATGCTTTGCACATGCAAGGTTATCAATAAGGGTTCAATAAACACATTCAAAAGGAAAGCAAATTGGCTTCATGATAAAAGAAGCCAAAATAAAGCGTGGAAAGTAAATATATAAATATGAAAAAGGAAAGTAATCATTTTTGAAAAGTTACTGAATATTAATGCCAAATTGACAGAGTTATTTTAATGTTGGCACAAAATCTAAAGTGTCGAAAAGAAAAAGAAATAGATATTCTGCTAAGTTGCCAGAGCACACTGACTACAAACCCATCTAACCATCTTCCTCAGTATTCTACAGAATAAAGGTTATTTTCACCGTAGTTCAGCATTTCCTGGAGTTCTGCATTTTACTAAAGGGTATTATAAAAATAAAAATATGATGGAGTAGTGTTTGGAGCCAAACAATGTTGGGAAAGTTAAGCTAAAGAAGATGCTTGCTTTCTTTGACTATGTGTCTCCTCAGAGCCTGTGATACACTGATGTGTGTTGGAGTTCTCCAAGAAGAGCCATGAGATACAGTGTGACCCAAATGCATTTGACCACAGAACCTTTTTTTTTTTTCTTTTTCAAAGAACATCTCACACGACAGGTATTCATACAGAGCACACTCTGGGAAATAGTGTCCTAGATTCTCAGCCGCCGTTATTAGTCACTTCACAGAGGTGCTTGAGAAAGAACATGCTGACCATCCACGCAGTAACACGCGGCAGCAAACATCTGAAATGACATCCCATATCAGTGTTGCCTTAAAATGATGGAACAGGTAACCCATTCTCATCAAAATGCCTCATAAAATATTGGGAAGAGCATAGGCTAGGGAACTTTTCTCCACATCTTACCAGCTATGTGATTTGGGGCAAAACATTTCTCAGCAGAGAAACTGAGTATGTCCAGCCCCACCAAAGCTGGTGATATCTCCTAAACTGTCTGAACCCCAAGTCCATGGGGACATGTAGTCTTAAAGGACTTGGGTGATGCCCTCTGATATGAGAAATGGTCCTTTGCCTCCCTAAGTTCGTGCAGCACCTGCTCACCTCCTAGGTCTTTGAGAAAGATGAGATCATCAGGCATGATAATCAGCTTTCTGTCTCTCTACCAAATATAGTAACAGCCACCCCCAATCTCTTTTCCAACATCCTCAGAAGATAAGGAATTCTTCTGCCAATCAGCCCTTCAACCAAGCCACTTCAAGATGTTTCTACTTTTTCCAGCATTCTCCAGAATCTTTAGGACTCTTTCTCTACTGGTTCTGTCTCTTCTGCCTATATGCAAGTTCAAGTACCTTCAATCCTAAAACAGACACCCAAGACAAAATACCCCACCTCTTACCCACAGTCTTCTCTAGATATTATCTAAATTATCTTCTTCTCTTCCAAAAACATCAAACAATTTCCTCTTTAAGCACCCGATTTTTTTTTTTTTCAGGTTTAGTGATACAGCACTTCCTTGGTGTCCCTTCAACCTATCTAATCACATGGTCTCTGTCTCCTCCAGGGGTGCCAGCTCCTGGACTGACTCCTTAAAAATTATTTTACCCCAGAATTTGAGCCTCTGTCCATTTCTCCCTTGATTTACTTTTTCTAAATGATCTATGTATGAATGATATCCACATTTCCATATATCAACCCAAACTTTTCCCCTAAGCTTCCGGTTCATATATGGGATCATCCATTGGACATATTTTACCTGGAAGTCCCTTTAGTATTACTACTTCACACTCAGCAGGAACAAACAGAATCTCACTTACACGTCTACTGTTTCGGTGGCACAGGTCCTGTGCATTGTGATTAGGGGAGAATGCCTGGGTTCGCATTACAGCCCCAGCACTTTGCAGGTGTGACGCTGAATAAGTCCCTTAATCTCTGAGAAGACAGAGATGAGCACCATCCGGGGCAGCACCCTTGCCCAGGACCTGAGCCTGTAAGCGAGTTGTCAGTGGGAGTCACTAGCATCAGTATTATTTCCCACTCAGGTTTTCTCTCCTGAATTTCCTCCATCTCTTATCTCATTTGGGCTTCCCAAGTGGCAGTAATGGTAAAGAGCCTGCCTGCCAGTGCAGGAAATATAAGAGGCTTTGGTCCATAGGATCATAAACAGTCAGACACAACTGAAGCGACTTGGCATGCAAGCACTTATCTCTCTCCTTCGGGGATGCCAGCACCTGTCATCAGCAGCATGCAGGCCAGCAACCCAGGAGCCGTATCTGACTACCTCCCTCTCACTCCACCCAGACTACCAATCACAAGCCAGTAGGTTTCTGTCCCCGACACATCTCCCAAGTCCCACCTTCCTCTCCGACTCTTCAACCAGTGCCCGAATTCAGGCTCTCGCCCTCTCTCCTTTGAGCACCTCCTCTCCAGTCTCAAATCCCCTAAGAGTCCTTCAAGTCACTCCCATCCTGAATACACATCAGTCTGACACTCTTGATGACTTAAGATAAAACTCACAGGTTTCCCGGGTGGCTCAGTGGTAAAGAATCTGCCTGCCAAGCAGGAGACACAGGTTCAGTTCCCAGGTTGGGAATATCCCCTGGAGAAGGAAATGGCAACCCACTCCAGTATTCTTGCCTGGAAAATCCCACGGACAGAGGAGCCTGGTGGGCTACAGTCCATGGGGTTGCAAAGAAGTGGATATGACTGAGCACACACACACTCAAGATGAGGGACTTTCCTGGTGGTCCAGTGGCTAAGACTCTGTGCTCCCAATGCAGGGGGACCAGGTTTAGCCCCTGGCCACGGACAGAGGAGCCTGGAGGGCTACAGTCCATAGGGTCACAAAGAGTTGGACATGCTGAAATGACTGAGCATGCACACACAGGGAACTAGATCCCATCTGCACTCAAATAAATAAACAAATATATGTTTTTTTTAATAAAAAAAGAAATAGATGAAATAGAAATATTGAAGTGTAGAGATTATTTCAGTGTTTTAATGGGACTAATAACAGAATATGTGCAGTGCCTAGGGTCCCATTCTTGCTCGGGCACGTGATGACCATGACCATGAATGACCTCCGTCATTGTCCTCAGGAAAGGCTGCACTTTTAGACTCTTGGGCTGAAGGGACTTCCAGCAAACACCCCTGGGCATCTACAGCAGCCAAGCTTAGTTGTCTCTGAGACTAGTTTCACAGCTCTTCTTACAGGGAAGGGTAGAACATGAGCCATAAAAAGCTTGCTGGGGCTCCGGGGGAAACTGCTGTTCTGATAAGATGAATAGGCTTTTTGGACACCATCCTTCCCCTCTTCTTTCTGCAGGGCCCAGAAATATGAAGCCTGGAGCTGTGAGAGCTGTGGAGGGGCTAAAAAGGTCAAGAGAGCGTCCAAGGTGCTGGCCTCAATGCCCCTGTGTGCCTGTGACTGGACTCCAGGGAGAAAGAAATGTGCCCGAGAACCTCACAGTCAATCTGGAGGGCTCACTGGGAAGGGTAAACTTTTTGTTTTGAGGAGGGAGAGCTGGAGAGGAAGAGAGCTGCAAATTCTCTCCTCAAAAAACACCGATACAGTATACTAACACATATATATGGAATTTAGAAAGATGGTAACGATGACCCTATATGCGAGACAGCAAAAGAGAAACAGATGTATAGAATAGTCTCTTGGACTCCGTGGGAGAAGGCAAGGGCGGGATGATTTGAGAGAATAGCATTGAAACATGTATATTATCATATGTGAAACAGATCGCCAGTCCAGGTTCGATGCATGAGACAGGGTGCTCAGGGCTGGTGCATTGGGATGACCCTGAGGGATGGGATGGGGAGGGAGGTGGGAGGGGGTTCAGGATGGAGAACACATGTACACCCATGGCTGATTCATGTCAATGTATGGCAAAAAACACCACAATATTGTAAAGTAATTAGCCTCCAATTAAAATATATAAGTTTAAAAAAATTCTCTCCTCGGAATGACTCTGTCTCAAAGAAGTCTCAAAAAATTAGGGACCCCGAGCTGAAGTCACAGCATATTAACACCACACGCTCTTCCCAGGTTTTCACAGCTCCAGCTCCAGACTAACAAAGCCTATAATTAGTGCTCTGCCCCATCAGTCCTGGGTGTTCATTGGAAGGACTGATGCTGAGGTTGAAACTCCAATACTTTGGCCACCTGATGCAAAGAGCTGACTCATTGGAAAAGACCCTGATGTTGGGAAAGAGTGAGGGCAGGAGGAGAAGGGGACAACAGAGGATGAGATGGTTGGATGACATCACCGACTCAATGGACATGGGTTTGGGTGAACTCTAGGAGTTGGTGATGGACAAGGAGGCCTGGCGTGCTGTGGTTCATGGGGTCGCAAAGAGTCGGACACAACTGAGCGACTGAACTGAACTGAACTGAACCCCTGCCTTCCATGATGTCTGGTGGCTGCAGGCTCAGAGGTGGAGAGAGGGAAAAGGCCCCATAGATGACCGGGCACATGTTCCACACATACCCGCCTCCTCCAGGTCACTAACACCTCCCATGTGACTCAGAGATGGTGTGCACCACCAGCCTCTAATGAACGAGCTATCAAGCTCTGAGCACAAGCGAGGGAAGCGCTGGCCCAGGAAAAGCAGCAGCTCCATGCTCACCTCCTTTCTCTGCTTGGGGAAGCCAGCATGCAATGGGTTAAATCTGGGACCATCCGAGAGGCTATTTAATTAAATATTTTAAAAAAAGAAACTCAATTTGAAGGCAGAATCACTTATAAATAAATCCCATGACCCTAGGTTCTTAGGACAGCCACAGAAGAAATCTCCAGGGTATTAAGGCAACCCAGCTCAGCTTATATAAAGTCACAGGGAAAGAAAAAGCAGCAATAACAAAGAAGTGCAAACTGGAAGCACATATGTGTGGTTATTTTCTCTGTATTTTTAATAAGACAATAGGTCTGTCTATGCAATAGTTACACTCTTTGAAATAGTATATAAATTGATCTTTGTTGATAAATCTGTTTTGAACACTCTAAGATAAATATTTGAAGACTCTTATGAGTCCCATATTTTTTATGAAGTATTCTCTTTTCTGTTTTTTAAATCACTTTGTCACATTCTAGGTTTCTTGAAATTGAAGTACACTTGCATATACAAACCTGTGCACTGAATTGCATTTCTGATTCATATTCAATACTTGTGTCTTCTTATTATAGCAATTATTTTTTTTAATTGAAGTAGAGTTGATTTGCAATACTGTGGGAGTTACAGGTATACTGTGAGTGACTCACTGTCTTTGCAGAAGATACTCTATCAAATATTATTACAAGAGCGCGGGTATAATCCCCTCTGCTAGACCTCGCTGCTTGCCTAGTTTATACGTAGCAGTTTGTTAATCCCATGCCCTTTGTTTGTCTCTCTTCCCTCTTCTCTCTCCTCTTTGGTAACCACAAGGTTTTCTTTTTTTCCATGACTCTGTTTTGCATATACATTCATCTTATTTTCTAGATTCTATATATAAGTAATATTATACAGTATTTGTCTTTGTCTGACATTTAACTAAGCATAATATTCTCTAGGTCCATCTATGTTGCTTCAAATGGTAGTATTTCATTCTTTTTATGGCTGAGTAATATTCCACCATCATACACACACACACACACACAATCATGTTAATTCTCTCATTTGTTGATGGGCACTGGGGTTGCTTCCACATCTTGCCTATTGTATACAAATAGTGCTGCTGTGAGCCCTGGTGAGTGTGTATCTTTTTAAGTTAGTGTTTTCAAGCGGTTGAGGGTTATATATTCAGGAGTTGAACTGCTGGATCACTTGGTAGTATTCGTTTCAAAAATCTTTTTAAGGAAGCTCCATACTGTTTTCCACAGTGGGTGCACCAACATACGTTCTCACCAACAGTGTCAGAGGGCACCCTTTTCTCTACATCCTCTTCAACACTTATTTGCAGATTTTTGATGATGGCCATCGTGATAGATACAGGACAATACTTCACGGTGGTTCTGATTTGCATTTCTCTAATAAGCAGGGCTGCTGAGCTTCTTTTCATGTGCCTATTGACCATCTCTATGTTTTCTTTGGAAAATGTCTGTTCAAGTCTTTTTACCCATTTTTGATTGAAGTCAATGCTTTTTCTTGACATTGACTTATGTGAGATGTACTGTTTTTTAAAACGCGCAGATTTTCATCTCAAAGGTAAATGTGCTATGCTTCCTCCCCCTCACCTTTCTGCTGAAGGAACAAATGTAGCACTGTGTCTTTTTTTTTGTAAAAAGACAAGACTGAGTGCTTACTGCAGTGGATGCTGTGGTCTGCTGCCCAGACTGTCTGCGCTTAGGACGGAGTCATCCTTGTCCCCGATGCTGGGGGCGCTGGCGGCTCATGACCCTCAGGGGTTTACCCTCAGCCATAGAGACTCGGCTAACCAAGCACCCCTCCCTGGGGGTAGCTTATGGTCAATGACAGTCCATGCTAGAATATAAAGGGCCTATGCCCTTGCCTCAAGACTGGCCAACCCTGAAGGCACAGTCCGGCTCCAGCGGGCACAGTGGGACCCCCTGACGCCTTTGCTCAGCGGAGCTCAGCTCCTCTCTCTGTCTGACACTGACCCCTGCACCCCTGCTCAGATGGTGACCCTGAGACCGTGCCCCAGAAATCTCGTTTCACACAGCTCTCCTTCTCAGAGTCTGTGTCCTAGAAACCTGATCTAAGACAGTCATCTTATTCTTCCTGAGACCTTCATTATTATAATTCTTTTATGAGTGATGTGGGAGAAGATCTGAGACCTCAGACATGTCCAGTTTAGGGACCAAGCTTCCCTATCATCCCCTCACTGCCCGAAATATTTGGCTGTAAAGATGAAGGCAAAAAAATCCCCATTAAGTTGAAACAAAACTGGATATTTATTGACATGTGTGGAGTGATCCTTTTATTATAAATGTGTCAAGGAGGTTTTAATCATATCTAGTCCACACAAGCATGCACAGTTCAGTTCAGTTCAGTCGCTCAGTCGTGTCCAACTCTTTGCGACCCCGTGAATCGCAGCACGCCAGGCCTCCCTGTCCATCACCAACTCCCGGAGTTCACCCAGACTCACGTCCATCGAGTCGGTGATGCCATCCAGCCAAGCATGCACACATACACACAAAAGAAACTGAATGAACTTAAGGAAAGAAACAAAAGTAAATTTTATCCATATTTCAAAACATTGTTTAAAAATTAGCTGTGGATTCTTCTCTCACCTGAAGTACTCGTTATTAAAAAATATTAACAATAAAAGTCTACTCCCTAAATGTAATTAAACTGTGTTATTTCACTTTGCCTAACACACGAGAATGGTTAAATTAGTTTTCCCTTTTCTCATTGCACAATTGGGATAACAAACAATTCTGTGTAGAACTCAATCGCCACACTGATATTTTTTATTCTGATTCAGGGATCTCTTTTCTTCTCTCCCCCTTCTTTTCTCTCTTTAAACAATTTCCCCACATTTATGTGCGAATTCATGTTGTAAGCTCAAGTAAGCACAAACCATATTCCTCAAGTGATCAGCAGTCTTAGATTTTTTTCCCTAGGGCAGTATGCATTTTTAGTTGTGATTTTAATACTTTTAATTATATTTATTCCTACAGATCAGTGATTTTACATCAATGACTCCATATTGTGCTCACTTTCCCCCCTCCTTTTCCTACTTGGCTCCCTTTCCTTTTGCTTCTCTTGCCTTTATTTTGGCCATATTTCCACCATGGACCCCACATCAACACCAATGTGTGTGCTTCATAATTTTTTTCTGAGCTCACAGTACTTTACTGATCTGCACGCATGCACATTTGCACACACATATGTAGACTTTGCGTACACACGTCCATATTTTGTTTTCTCACCACCTCTCTTGAAGTCATCTGGTTTAGGTCGAATTCACAATCCGTTATGTGACTATGTCACGGTATTTCCAGCCCTTCCACTACTGAAAGTTGCTTACTCTTAGGATGTTTTTATCACCATACACAATGCTGCAGTAAATAATGCCCACTTTTTAAAAGTGGATTTTAAGATTTTAAATATCACTGGTATAGATTTCTAAGGGTGAAATTGCAGGGTCAAAGGACATATGTCTTTTTAATATGAACAGATATGCCAAATTGTTTTCAGGTTATTAAGTTGCATATATATCAGCAATGTGTGTTTTTCTCTACATCCATTAACATTTTATGCCAACTGGGCTCACTTTTATTATACCAGATCTTTGCCTGACTAGGCAAATGATATATTGATGTTTGGCATTGTATCAGACCCGCCTTAGCGTGTAGAGTGGTACAGGGACTGTATGTGATTAATCCCAGTTCTAGCCAACTGTTAAAGTATGATTCCAGGAAATACACCTGTACCACTTTGCAATTATAAGCCATGGTATCATGACTGTCATGAGCAGAGCTTGCACATGGCACTCACCAATGACATACTCCACCCTGAAGAGATCCCTGCTGGGGTCGTAGGGACGATTGAAGTCGATCTGAATGTAGAAAGACTGTCCTCTACGAACAATCAGCTTGTTGTTGCTGTATTTGTCGGTGCGGTGATCCACTTTGTTGCTATCCCACCTCTCCTTGAACAGGTGAACATTCGTAACATTAAGGTAGTCTGTACACAAAGAAAACAATCAAGGAAAACATTGAGTAATTTTGGTTTAAACACACACTCAGACAAACAAGATTATTTTTCCCAAAGATGCGAGGTAATAGGTTTATTAGATAAAACTCTATACAGGGGGCTGGTAGATCTCAGAATCGGTCTCTTGTGACATCCTTGCATTCAAAGAAGATTTTTAAAAAGCCTTTTCCCCTTCTGACCGCACTTCAGATCCCACTTCAGGTGTAAGAGGGCAGTGACGGTGATGCCTGGCATACAGGTCTAGATACAGAGAAACCAGGACTCAAGCCAAAGCTTCACGTCCAAGTCTCACATTGGTGTTCATCCAGTCAGCTGCTTCCCACAATGACTACAGCGTCTCTACGGTGGAAAAAGCAGGGAATAGCAGGTTTCCATTTTTTATCTTTAAAAGGGGAGGGATCAAATCTGACAAAGCTTCCAAGGGATGTTCTAAGGACAGATCAGATCAGTCTCTCAGTCGTGTCCGACTCTTTGCGACCCCATGAATCGCAGCATGCCAGGCCTCCCTGTCCATCACCAACTCCCGGAGTTCACTCAGACTCATGTCCATCGAGTCAGTGATGCCATCCAGCCATCTTATCCTCTGTCGTCCCCTTCTCCTCCTGCCCCCAATCCCTCCCAGCATCAGAGTCTTTTCCAATGAGTCAACTCTTTGTATGAGGTGGCCAAAGTACTGGAGTTTCAGCTTTAGCATCATTCCTTCCAAAGAAATCCCAGGGCTGATCTCCTTCAGAATGGACTGGTTGGATCTCCTTGCAGTCCAAGTAGACCATTAATCCAAAATTCTCCTCTTATTCAGGAAGGGTAAACCTCCTTTTCCATAATTCTAAAAGGAGATCTTGTCCTTCAAAAGCAGGAAACAGAGGGAACAGGTGTAGGGGAAGCATGTTAGTGTTTCTGTGAGGGAGGTAGGATTGTTTCCACATTGAACAGGCAGAAACAAGCTTCGCATTTGCCTGGCTACCAACCGACCAATCTGGAAGAAACCCTGGTGTGATGCCAAAATCTTCAGGTTTTTCCTCTGATGTGTGGAATCGGGAGTGTAAATGTCAGTTATATATTTATCTGAGACATGATAACACTGGATGAAAGTTAGATCTCCTTTAGGTTTTTTTCCCCCATTTTGTCTGCAACGATTATTGATGTGATGGTAACTCCAGTTACCCAACTACAGTGCAGTTTAGAAGATCTAGTCTAAATATGGGCTTCCCTTGTGGCTCAGTGGTAAAGAATCTGCCTGCACAGCAGAAGACCTGGGTCCAATCCCTGGGTTGGGAAGATCCCCCTAGAGAAGGGAATGGATACCCACTCCAGTGTTCTTGCCTGGAGAATTCCATGGACAGAGAAGCCTGGCAGGCTATAGCCCACGGGATCTAAAAATAGAGTTCTGTGTATGCATTTGGGGTTCTAAAGGGCCACAGGGGAGAGAAAATTGGGTGAGGGGTAGGAGAAGGTGTCCTGCCATCTTGACTTGCCTCTCTTTTCCTGACCATGGGAGGAGGGAGTCCTGCCATCTTGACTTCTCTCTCTTTTCCTGACCATGCCAGCTGCATGGTTTGTGCTCACTCAGTGTAGACAGAGTGCTGGGGCTTCAACCCTGTAAGACTCAGTGGCTTCCTTTGCTTTTACACAGGAGTCTTGAGCAGGATGTCTGGTCCCCTCTGAGCTCATTTTGTCTCATAGGCAAAACAGAGAAATTGGGTTCATTAAGATACTCTATAGTTCTGAAGTCTAGGAGTCCCCGAAACACCTGGGATTAATTCAAAGTCCAGGTAATCCTGAGTTTGATCTCAGCTCTCATCATTACTTAGGTCAGGGAGGTTACCTCTCAGAAGCTGAGTTTTCTCACCTTTAAAACAAAGACACTAATTTCTTGAGAATGTCTACGAAGATTCATCGTCCTCACAGGAGAATGACGTTATGCCTGGGACCAGAGGCTTCTTTGTGGCTCACCAACTATGAACTGTGATGGAGTTATTTTGTATTTCGCGTGGTGTGGTCCTCAGCGAGCTATTCTGTGACACTAAGGCACAGGGAAAGCCCAAGCTGCAGTTCTGCGTTTGCAGCATCTCAGAACCCTGCTCTAGGGCATGGGCCCCGGAAGTGCGGTTTCGTTCCTTTAGGAGGCTGTGGGCTGAAGACGTCTATTTCTACACCTCTCTCTTCCAAGCTGCCTTCCCCCTAAGTTCTCTGGTCTTATTATGGCCACAATCCCCAGTGTAAAACTAGCTTCAGAAAGAGCTGAAGAATCATGAATGTCCCACTTGAGAAGGACCTCGGGAACCAACTCATTTGGCCCTCTTTCTTAGCATCTTGACTTTTAATAATGGTTTTTTTTTTTTTTATGTCTAAAAATCTAATTCCTCAGAGAAGAGTTTAACCTCTCTCCATTCATCAGCACCAGTGGAAGGAATATACTGATGTTGCAGCATCAGACTCTCAGAGGGCAGAGGTATTGCTAGGCCATCTGGTAGCCCTGCTGTATGAAACACCTCCATGAAAACCCTCATACTTAGGCTTTTAGTCTCCATCTGAACAGGGAACCCACTATCATATAAAGCAAACAGTTTATTTTTATATAATCCAGTTATTTGAAAAATCCTTATAAAATGAACTGACATCTGCTTCCTTATAATTTTTGTAACCATAGATTCTGGCTCTAACTTCTGCATAAATATAGAATATGTTCTATTCGTTTCATCTGGCACTCTTTCTGTATATAAAGACTACTGTGAGTGTTCCTCTGAGTAAAGCATTCTCTAAGCCTTCAGTGTTCTTTAAGAAATTATTTCTAGACCTTTTACCTGCTCTGACATATATATGCCCCATTTTATGAAATTCTCTCTTGTAGTGTTTTTGCTAGAATTAACTACATCTTTGGTTAGGGTTTTTCCAGTGAAAACCAATGAGGCCACTGCATCTTCCAAAATAAATTTCTGTGATTTCAGTCCAAAATACCATTAGTGTTTTGGATACTCTTATTGTTGATTTACATTAAGCATGTGGTGAAGCAAAACTTTAAAAATACATTCTGATGTCACTTCCGTCAGTAGTCGATTAAAACTCAGATTCCTATAAGTCACTTACTTGTGTTGTTATTTAACCATTTCTATCAATGCAATTTTTTTTTCTTTTTAGCCTAATTTTAGGGCCTTACTTGTTTCACATTAAATTTTTTCTTATTGTATTAGGTTAATTGTTCCAAATTCTTAAGCTAATTTTAGACCCTAAGTGTATATTTAATTCTTTACCATCTTAGCCACCCAGAAGGCGGCCACTGTAGGAGACATAAGAGATGCAGGTTCTTCCCTGGGCCGGAAGATCCCCTGGAGGAGGGGATGCAACCCACTCCAGTACTCTTGCCTGGAGAGTCCCATGGACAGAGCAGAGGAGCCTGGCAGTCCGTGGGTAGCAAAGAGTCAGGCACAACTGAAGTTACTTAGCATGCAGGCATATATATTCAATACATTTAATGTCCTTCCTAACTTCTTGTCCTCCAGGAGTTTAACAGAATGCAATTTTACGCTGTCAGTCAAGACATGGATATAGATACATTAGGTCACTGCTAAACAAATACAAATGCACAGTGGTAGATACGGGACAGTGAACAGGTAATTATGATCTGTGTCATGAAAAAGCAAAACGCTCTGATAAATGAAAGGAATGGTGAGTGGGGGAGGGTTTCTGGCCAGGAGCCCCTAACACAGACTGTGGGGGACTCAGGAAGCTTTCTGGAGGAACTGAGGTATAAGTAGGGGTCAGAAAGTCGAGGGAGTTTTCCAGATAGAAAGAGAGGTGGGAGAGAAAGGAGGATGAGAGGAGACTGAGGGGAGAGAGTGTGTGGTTTACTTTGAAAGTGGAAAGGTGGAGACGTCCCAGATGGTCTAGCAGCTAAGACTCCACGCTCCCAATGCAGGGCCCCAGGTGAAATCCCTGGGGGAACTAGATCCTGCATGCGGCAACGGAGATCTTGCATGGTCAAAATCAATGTCTTTTTGAAACCAAGCTGGAAAGTGATTGGTTGACTGGAGGGTTGCAATGCGACCACTGTGGACGAGAAGGCAGCAAGCCTTGAAGTCCCTGTCAAGGAGTTTGGACTCTTAACTGCACTGGGAATCCAGTGAAGAACCTGAGCTAGCAAATGAATATGGTTAGATGGATGCAGAGACAAACGGAAACCACCTCCTTTGGTGACAGAGAAGAAAACAGATTGGAGGGGGGCGGTGCTGGAGGCAGAAAGGTCGGCTGGCAGGCTGTCGGGGCGGCCTTCCAGGTGAGGTGGGGAGAGTCCAGTCTACCTGTAGAGTGACACCTGATCCCAGAGCACCGCCAGGATCTGCTCAGCGCTTGCCACCCCTCCCTGCATGATGACCTGCCCCTAAAAATGAGTGGTTTCCCGAGCAGCTCTGCCTGTGTGGAAAAACAAAGCCAGAGAGAGATGCAAGTCCTTCTTTGCTATCAGGCTCTGGGTGGCTCTCGTTCTCATTGCAAATGAAAACCCTGGCTTTCCAGTTCCGCACCCCAGTCTGGAGAACCTGGTTAGTGTCTAGTGAGTCTGACTGAAGTCAGTTCATCCTTGTATAGCATCATGAAGTTCTAGTTCTATTGGATGTACATGGGGGATTGAAGGAATAGCCAGGGTTAAATCCGTTTGGGAAGTGCTGATTTAACCAGAGTTAATCAGGATTCTTGAGCTTCCCTGGTGGCTCAGTGGCAAACAATTCACCTGCCAATGCAGAAGACATGTGTTCAATCCTTTGGTCGGGAAGATCACCTGGAGGAGGACATGGGAACCCACTCCAGTATTCTTGCCTGGAGAATCCCAGGGACAGAGGAGCCTGGTGGGCTACAGTCCATAGGGTCGTAAAGACTCAGACAAGACCGAAACGACTTAGCACGCACACACACAATCAGGGTTCTTGCAATATCTGTGAGGGACTGTTGCAGGCTGCTGCGCACTGCGAATCTCCTGCAGATAGACTCTTTCCGAAGTTGAATGGCCATGGGAAGTGTTTTTGTGTGAGTGGAGGATTTTTCAGAATATGTTTTGGGAGATACATCACTAGTTGTGCAACTCTGAGAAGTTATTTAATCTGAGTCCAGTTTTCTCATTTTTAGAAAGGCAATGAAATGCCTCATAGTGTTGGTGTGAGCACTAAATGAAAAAGAAAAAGCACATATAAAACACTTTAGCACAGTATCTGGCACATAATAAAATCTTGAAATTATTATTATATTGTTATTAGTATACTCGGAGAAGCAGAATAGCACAGTGGATAAGAGCATGGATTCTGGACCCAGACTGCCTGGACCCAGGTCTCAGTTCTGACACAGACTATCTCTGTGACTTTGGACAAGTTACATAGACCTGTGCCTCCGTTTTCTCATCTGCAGAATGATGGCGGTGAGGAGATTCAATAAGACGATGCTCCTCAGCAGACAGGCCTGCCTTTCTTATCTTGAATTTCTATATGTGGAGGGAGTCATTTTCTCTTCCAGATTTTCAGAATATGTTTTTCTTCTTAAAAATGTCTATTATCATCAGCCACTTAGTATCACCGTAATATAGGTGATTTTATCTAGGGGTCTGTAAGCCCTTTAAGGACCGGACTATGTCTTAATCATCTTGTTACTGAGCCTGAAAACCTGAAGTCACTCAGTCCTGTCCGACTCTTTGAAACCCCATGGACTACAGAGTCCACGGAATTCTCCAGGCCAGGATACTGGAGTGGGTAGCCTTTCGCTTCTCCAGGGGATCTTCCCAACCCAGGGATAGAACCCAGGTCTCCCGCATTGCAGGCAGATTCTTTACCAGTTGAGCCACAGGGGAAGCCCTACTGAACCTGGGGTAATATTTTAAAATTTCATAGCAAATATTCCACTTTTCACTTTAAACCAATGTAATAATACCTAAAAATCTGAAACCAGGAGCTGGCTACTCATTTTAAAATAGATCATTCCATTTATCATAGTATTAACCATATGAGTGTTTTAAATGTCATTTATCAGACAGTTTCATTCTCACAATATTCAGGATGATATATAAATACTGCTAAAGATAATGCAGGGGTTTTGAAACAGGAAGCCTCCAGACCAGCAGTCTTGTTTCAGATTGGAATAAAAATGCCCTGTCTTCACAGCTCACTTAGACCACTCGTTACAAAGGGTAAAAACAAGTGCGAATGAACTCCTTTGCGTCTGCAAAACTTCAGCTCCCAACCCCACCATCGTAGTTTTATACCTTTTTCACGGTGAAAACAAGTATATACACTAAATGTATGCTAAGAGATACATGAAGAGTTTGTTTTAAAGTAATGTAGCCTACATTGTTGTGTACTTGACAATGTTGAATTCAAAACATGTCGTTTTTAAAAAATATTGTCCTTTCTAAACGATCTTTATCTTTTCTATTACAATATCACTCTAAGTCAATGCCTTCAGAAAGAAAGAAAAAAAATTATAGGGAATCACAGTGGTACCCTACATGGGAAAAAATGAAGTCAATGGTAAGTAAAATTTTCCTATACAATCTCTTAAAAGTTCATGCTAAAATCATTGAAACTAAGAGAAACCTTCCATTTAAAAAATAAAACGACTAAGCTGCTGCTGCTGCTGCTAAGTCGCTTCAGTCGTGTCCAACTCTGTGTGACCCCATGGACGGCAGCCCACCAGGCTCTCCTGTCCCTGGGATTCTCCAGGCAAGAACACTGGAGTGGGTTGCCATTTCCTTCTCCAATGCATGAAAGTGAAAAGGGAAAGTGAAGTCGCTCAGTCGTGTCCGACTCTTAGTGACCCCATGGACTGCAGCCCACCAGGCTCCTCCATCCATGGGATTTTCCAGGCAAGAGTACTGGAGTGGGGTGCCATTACTAAGCTATGGAAGATTAAATGCTCCACTGAAAAGTTGAGAGTTTAAAGAAATAATTTTCTAGACTGTAGTCAGATGTGTATGACGTGCAGAAGGGCAATGAGCAGGAGAATTTTGTTTAGAAGAAGAAGTGGTAGACATGTTGCTCTCTCTCCAGTGTAATCTCCTAATCGGTGGCAGATTTTAGTTTCTTGGACTCAAATATCACCGTGGATGGTGAAATTAAAAGCTGCTTGCTCCTTGGAAGAAAAGCTTTGACCAACCAACACAGCATATTAAAAGACAGAGACATCACTTTGCCAACATAGGTCCATATAGTCAAAGCTATGGTTTTTCCAGTAGTCATGTATGGATGTGAGAGCTGGACCATAAAGAAGGCTGAGCACGAAAGAATTGATGCTTTTAAACTGGGGTGCTGGAGAAAACTCATGAGAGTCCCTCAGACAGCAAGGAGATCCAACCAGTCAATCCTAAAGGAAATCAGTCCTGAATATTCATTGGAAGGACTGATTCTGAAGCTCCAATACTTTGGCCACCTGATGCGAAGAGCCAACTCATTGGAAAAGATCCTGATGCTGGGAAACATTGAGGGCAGGAGGAGAAGGAGATGATAGAGAATAAGATGGTTGGATGGCATCACCAACTCAAAGGACATGAGTTTGAACCAACTCCAGGAGATAGTGAAGGACAGGGAAGCCTGGCGTGCTGCAGTCCATGGGTTGCAGAGAGTCAAACATGACTTAGCAACTGAACATCAGCAATCTATAGATTTACTAAGGGTTACCCCAAGTCTTGGAGAAGGAGATGAGGCCCCCAGCACCAGTGAATGAACCCCTTTTCTTTTACTGCTCACAGCTGGTCACCCACAGACCAATCAAGTATTTTTTTCTTTTAATACCTCATAATTGCAAGGACTCTGCAGATGGTTGTCTGCAGATATGAACACAGGTTGTCATAAGATATCAAGAAAGTGGTATATTTTTCTTGAACCTTTTTCTTGGTATTGCTCCTTCGCATGTAGCAGGGCCTCCGTAAACATTTATTAAGCTGGCATATTGATTCTTGCTTTGCTTACTGGCTTAACAAGACACAGTTTAGATTGAAGGAAACTTCTCGTCACCTAGGCTCCATTCACCACAAACAGGAAATGAATTTGCTTCTCCCTCGCCCACTTACTGGCAGAATGGAGCAACTCATTGCTAAGCCACGTGTTTTTTTTGTCTTTTAGAGAGATATTGTAGCTGGAAACTTGGCAGCTTTCTCTTTCAAAGTGACAGCTTTCAAAAAGTCTACCTAACACAATTTAGCCTAATTCCCAAACATCAGAAAATGGACTGCTAAAAAAAAAAATCTCTCCTCATGAGCCAGCTGCCTCCCTGTCCTCCTACCCTTCTCCTAATAAGAAAAAATTGGATTAAAAGTAGATTATTTTCTCCTTAGTTTGTAAAAATATTCTTCAGAGAATGATTATACCTGTCACAGATGGAACCCTTAAATAAGTTAAGTGTTTAGGTTCATATTCTAGGAATTCCCTAGCGAACTGAGTTCTCCATGCAATCTCTGATAATATTATTACCAAACGATAGGTATAAATACTGTCTATGAGGAGGTAGGTCTCTTTATTGTTAAAACAGCAGGATAAAGTTTCCTTTCTCATATTCCTTTTGAATACCCAGAATTTTAAACCATCATTCATTAGAATCATTAAAAACATTTTCTTAAACAGCTTGTTTTTTAACTGTGGCTATTAATATTAAAATGTCCTGTACTCTGAGGGACTTCCCCAGTGGTTAAGACTGCATGCTTCCAATGTAGGGGACATGGGTTCAATCCCTGGTTGGGGAACTAAGATCTCACATGCCGTGTGGCATGGCCAAAAAAAAGAAAAGAAAAGAAAGATGCCCTGTATCCTGAATGTGTAAGACACGCTCAGCAGAAGCTAGAATGAGAAAACTGAGTCTAATGCTCTCTCCAGGGACTAAACCCCTCTGGTCTGTTTCTCCTCTGGCCTGAAGTATCTCAATAGTCCCCAAATGTGCCTCCTTCTCCCCATTTTCTCAACATTAGCATTTTTTTAATAAACATAATTCTGATCGTGTCACTTGCTAATTAGAATCCTTGGCAAGTGTCCTGTGTCTGGAGGAGGAAAGGTAAGGTCTTCAAAGCCTGTTAGAATGTGATTCTGGCTTATTTTTCCCAGGTGCCTCTCCCCTCTATTGTCCTCACTACTTAACATACACTGTTCCCTCTGCTATAAATGCCCTTCCACGCACTCGTCTGCCCGGAACGCTCTTACTCATCTTCTAAGCCCTAACGCAGGTGTCCATCGCTCATGAAGCGCTCCTCAACCTCTTCCCCAGTCCACTGACACCACTGGCCACTCCTCTCACCTGTTTGTTTCAACCACTAGGTGGACAGTTGCTTGAGGCCAGGGGTTGACTTGTTCATTTTTGTGTCCCCAGAGAGATCTTGGCATAGTTCCTGACACAATCATTGAACATTTTCCCACAAATCAAGAGGAGAAGTGTGAACTGGTTCTACACAGCATCATCTCTTAATCGTACACTGAAGGTCTTTTTTATTCTTTCAGTAATCTTGAACCCAGAGAGGTTTCCTCTGCACGAAGGAGAGATGACCTACTAGTCAATTAGTTAATTTAGTTCTGACGTGGAGGGAGGGGCAGGGAGGGGGGAGATGATCAGAAAGGCACAGACCCCATTAGCCTGAAAATACCAGATCCTGCCTGCATTTGATTTTCTTTTTTTTATAGATTGAGCTTGCTTTCCAGTTTGAATTCAAATTGCATTAGACCTGTCAAATGAGAAGTATAATTACTGCTGCAAATGATCCCTATTGCTGCCAACAGAGAGTTGAACCAGAACAAGAATACAAGCTTATCTTCCAGAACATTAGATCTCTTGCTGAAATAACCTTTGAGACCGGGAAAGCTGTGGAGCGATTTTCAAAAACACCAAATGAGCACGCAGCACAGCCTATTAGAAATAGATGCAAATCCAAACAAGCTGAGGGGATTTTCAGATATTTCTCTCAGCTGCAATTGAGTTCAAAGGGGAGCCATAAAGGATCCCTAAAAACACCAGAGAACATCAAACACCACCACGGCCTGGGCTCCACTGTCAGCTCAAATATCTCAGTGTTTCTTACAGCGCATGCTGCCATATGGGAGGAACCTTATGTTTGTTTTGAAATACAGGCAAAAATCATTCTTAACCAAATATGCACTGAAGCCCTGCATTAAAAGTGTTGTTGTTTAGTCGCTTGGTCGTACCTGACTGTTTTTGCAGCCCCATGGACTGTAGCCCACCAGGCTCCTCTTTTCAGGGGATTTCCCAGGCAAGAATACTGGAGTGGGTTGTCATTTCCTTCTCCAGGGGATCTTCCAGACCCAAAGACTGAACTCACATCTTCCGCATTGGTAGATGGATTCTTTACTGCTGAGCTACCTGGGAATCCCTATTAAAGGTATTACATACACTTAGTATATATTGTCTACATCTGCTGCCACAAGACTATGCAAAGGGAAAAATCTGGCATTTCTCCCCTTTTCCTCCTCTTGCCTCTCCGCCCTTCTCAGTCCATCTCACAAGAGCAGTTTGCTAAAGGGACAGTTTGGAAAACTTCATGAAGCCAATGAAGAGAGTGAGGCTTAGGACTTTGTTATCCTAGAGGCGCAGACCCTGATGCTGGGAAAGATTGAGGGCAGGAGGAGAAGGGGTCAGCAGAGGATGAGACGGTTGGATGGCATCACTGATTCAATGGACATGAGTTTGAGCAAACTCCGGGAGATAGCGAAGGACAGAGAAGCCGGGCATGCTGCAGTCCATGGGGTCACAAAGAGTCGGACACGACTGAGCGCCTAAACAACAACAGTCCTGGAAGCAGTCATTCTCAGATGGGATCGAGAAGACACAAGTCCTCCACCGGTGGCCGAGAAACCTACAAGAAGCTGGCACTTAAACCCACGTGACCAGGTCTTAGCAGGGACTCAGGGGAAAGTAGACATATTTAGTCCCAGAAAACCCACTTTTAGTACAATTAAACAGACTTTTGAAATATGAAGGATATTGGGAACTGGCCCTCCTTGATCAGACGAGATATATATATATATATGTATGTGTGTGTATATATATATATATATATTCTTTTTTTTTTTTCTGTTCGACTCATCTGGGACTTACTTCTATGTCTCCTGGGCCCACAGGTCCCTCCTCAGTGCATGCAGCACTTAGCTCATCTGTAGTGCTACTAAATGGATACATGTTTATGAAATCAGAAACCTGTTATTAATAAGAAGGTTACAATGACTCTGGGACTGGTGAGTCATTCAGTTCTCAAGGGACTGACTGTTCACTGGACACACCCCCCCATACCAGGGCCTGTCATAAGTATCCCAGAATGTCACCCGGGCTGTGGACACATCTGACTGCCAAGCAAATAATGACTGATCTTTCCAAATAAGTCAGTTCAAAACAACTCCCCACCCCTGCCTCCAAAAATAAGCAACCAAAAAATTACTATTTCTAGATTTTTAAAAAATTGAACTACCCACTCAACTTCTCTGGCAATTTTCTTATTGGCAACATTTTGTTGCATTTTTGATATCTGAGGGTTGCAGGCTACACACATTACCCTTAGATCAAGGTTCCCATGTGTGGGTCCCAGACTTTGCAGAGGTGTGATAATCTACATCTTCTGAATCAGTGAGCACGAATTAATCAAGACTCGCACAGCCACTGGTCATTGAGCCTCATGACAACTGTGAAGTGGATACTCCTCCATTCTGCTGATGGGAAAACTGAGGTTCTGGTCGTTTTCATGACATGTCCCATGGCCCAAAAGTGAGCAAGTGGAAGATGTTGGACAGGACCCTGGGTCTTCTGAGTCCTGGACCAGGGGACACTTTGTGACACCTCACTGTCTCCGTGGCATCTCGCACTTCTTCTGTACCCCTTTCACTTTCTGCTCCCCCAGCCCACTTCTTCCAGCACCTTGCCCCCTCTCCTGAGTTCCAGAGTCTTCTCTGCAGGAGGGGAATTTTGCTAGAAAACGGAAACAAGATAACTTCTTTGGTTACACCAAGATAACTTGGTTGGTAATTCAACATCTGCACGCTTTCCAATTTTATCTGCATTTAAAAAGAAGAAAGAAGGAAGGAAAGAGAAAGGAAGGAAAGAAGGAAGGAAGGCTCCTAGACTCAGCAGTGAGGATGTGACAAGTGCTTGCTTTGGTCTCAGTCTCCCAACCTATAACACTGCGATTTAGATGAGCTGATTAGCAAGTCCTTTTAAATTCAGTTCTGTGGCTCTAACGGTGGCATTTTGGAGTGTGCAGCACCTGGAAGGGAGACAGGGCTCAGAACTCCAGGTTAACACCCTGTCTCGGCCCCTGGACTCAGCTGAAGATGCCCTTCAGTTCTGTGAACCCAAGCTCCCAGTCTGGATGGAGCCCCACGGGTAGTCCTGGGGTTTCTCTCCATCTTCACAATTAGATATCACATCATCTGGACGTGATACTAACACAATCAAACCTGCCATCATGCCCAGCTATTCTCCAACTTGCTGGGTTTGTTCATAACCAGCATTGTCCTTGCCCTTCTCTTTCAACCTCTGGTCTCTTTTGGGCCGAGCAGGTTAACCACACCCCACAGGGTGATTGTGGACACCTCCTCTAGAAGGGGGTGTTCACTCCCCGGGGAAACCAAGAGCCCCTTCAGGAGCAAAAGGGGGTTTGGGTCCCTGCATGTTCCCTGCGGGTTTCTGCTCAGGGACGTGAGTCTGAGCGTCCCTGCTGTTCCCGAGGGAACGGTGTCTGTGTCACCAAGCCACCACTGGCACCCGGGCCCCGTGACAGCGGCCAGGGCTGGGAGGGGGTCAGAGCGGCTGCTGCTCCCAGAGCAGGTCCCTCCGGACGGGCAGAGGTGAGAGTAAGGGGTGCAGTCGCCTGCACCAGGGGCCCCCGTCCCTGTTACGGCAGACCCCAGCCTCTCTCTCCAGTGAGACGCACAGCGGTGGACACGCGGCCCAGGGTAGGAAGGAGGCGGGAACCAGACAATCGAAATGGCCATGGGGTTTTGGAAGTGGAAACTTCCAGCAAGAGAACATTCTTGGAAACAGACCAGTAGGGCAGCAAGAGGCCTCACCAATGGCCTGCTTCGCAGAGCTGGCCTCCTTGGCATTGCTGCTCTGGTGGTCTAGTCACTCCGTCGTGTCTGACTCTTTTGTGACCCCATGGACTGTAGCCCACCAGGCTCCTCTGTCCATGGGATTCTCCAGGCAAGAATACTGGAGTGGGTTGCCATTTCCTTCCCCAGGGGATCTTCCCGACCCAGGGATCAAACCCTCCTCCCTTGCATTGGCAGGGTGATTCATTACCACTGAGCCACCAGGGAAGCTCTTGACATTACAAAGCGATGAAGTAGCAGAACTGGGATACAAATCCTGATCTTTGGTGCTTTTACCACTCAAGAGAGGGTTTTGGAGGCTCTTCCTTAAACCAGAGTCTGGCAGGGGGCCGGCCACTTTGGTGGGAGCTCGGTGGAGACAGAGGGGGCTGACCCAGCACCCTGGGGGCCAAGGGAGGTGCCCATACCTTGTGGGTTGAAGCCCCGGGGCACCAGGCCCTGCAGCTCCACAGTGGGGGGATCGTTCTCTGCTGCATTGGAGGTGTTGGGGGGGATGGCTCTCCTGCCTCCGAAAGCGGTCCCTGAGGACTCCGACATTCTCAGCCTCACAGGTTCCTTGAGGAGAGAAAAGGAGACACAGACAGGAACGTGAAGCCAGTTACTTTCGCGACAAGGATTCAGAAGTGGAGAAACAGATGTATCTGTCCGTGACGGCTCTTGAGCAACTCATTTTGAGTTTTGCATAAATAAACCCTGAGATGTGGCAGGAAGGATAGGTCTAATGACAGAGAACAGCTCCCCAGGGATCTCGGGGGGGATTTCATGTTTGTGAAAACACAGGGAAAGCAGAAGAAAGAGGGCTTATTTGGAGAAATGAAAGCTGTAAAAGATTTTGGAGAGCACGATCTTTTACTCATTCCCCCAAAGGGTATCTCTTGGAAGAAACGTTTATGCAGGTATCTCTGCCCATTTTCTATAGACTGGTGAGGTGTCCTCACTGGAAGAATAAACTCATACACTCACGTCCAAATAAGTGGCATTCTTTCAAACATTCATGCCTGCAAGTTAATGCAGCCAGTGTTTATCGAGAGTCCCCTCTGTGCCAGGCTGTGGTTTGGCCAGTTGGGATGCGCAGAGAACCATACAGAAAGATGCTTGCCCTCAAAGTTGGAGCCTAGGGATGGTTACATTCGAGACCGACATGGTACAGCAGTGAAGCCGGGAGGGTGTGAGAACGTGGTGGCCACTGCTTTGGAGCCGGGACCCCAGGGAGCAGGACGAGGGAGAGGAGAGTTTGGGAAGGTAAAGGGGAGGCGCCTGCGATATTAGAGAGCACTATAAATAGCCGGTTCGCTAAAAGGACTCCCTCCACGGGGCTAACACTGCCCTTGCCCCAAGCCTGCTTCCCCTTCCTTCCGAATCTGTGCGGACAAACGCCCAGTTTAAACACCACACCTCCCCATCGGGGTCCAGTCGGCACTTGTTGACCAAGGGGCCAAATGAAGGGAGACCTTGTCTCCAGCTTTTGGGTTACCCAGTCAGGACTCTGGGTTCTCTGGCTGTTTCCAAAAGCCAGGCACACCCTCTGAAGATGAAGAGCAGCCTTATGGAGGCTCCAGGGAAGGGTGTGAGAAGGTGGGAGGGGAGGGGAGGACCGGGGTCGGGGATAAGCTGTCCAGGGGCTGGCTGAGCAAAGACTGCGCGCTGGAGGCCCCAGCCCCTTCCCGGGGCGTTGGAGTTTGGAAGGAGACAGCAGTGTTTGGAAGTGCCAAGTCTGAGCTGGGGCCCGTAAATACCTGCAGTCCTATTTACAGTGTCTTGTGGGTTACCCGGTGGGGGAGAGGAGAGAGAAGAATTAACAGACGCAGGCAGGACAGAGGCATCCTCTGGTGGGGAGCAGCCGAGGGGGCTGCAAGGTGGCTGAGGGCCGGTGAGGGCGGGGGTGGGGTGCTGAGCAGTAGCTCCTGGGGAGAGACGACCAGAGGCTGGGGACCCCCAAGTGGCTGCCAGGTGAGAGAGGCCGGTGCAGGCCGGGCTGGGTGGGTGCAGGTGGGCACAGGCCCCGCCTCCTTGCCAGGTCCGGGGGGCGGGGGAGGTGCTCAAGTTCGGCTCTGCCTGCCTCTGGGGAGACCTGAGGAGAGCTAAGCCTTGGACCCAAGTTGCAGCAGGATGCTGTTCTTACCTGGCCCTCCTCCACCCTCCCCGACCCCTCCGCCTCCCCGCCATTTGCATCCCCTTTCCTTAGTCTGCTCCCCTGTCTGTTGAGGGGGAGACCCCAGAGGCCGTTTTCAGCCAGCAGCGCCTTTAGGAAAGCTTCCCAGGACGGCTACCTGAGAGAGGCCCTAGTTTAGAAGCCGGCGGGGCTGAGTGGATGCAGAGTTAGGGGCGAAGAACCAAGTGGAGCAGCCGGGCTGCCTCCGTCCCGGCCCCCTGCTCTCTGAGCACCACCCGAGCATAGTCCGGGAGACCCAGGGGCGGGGGCGGACCGAGGAGGCGGCGGCCCGGGACCCCCGCGTGCAGGGCTGCGGGATGCCGGCAGGAGGGGCGGCGGGCGGCTTACCTGCGCTCCCTCCCGAGGTGCCCCAGCGCGGGCCGGCTCTGGGCGTCTCTGGGGTACTTCCTCAAAAGGACATAGGACCGACAAGAAAGTTGGTTCTTAAATAACTTCCTAAGAGCGCGCCCCCCTCCCGTCCCACAGCGATTTCTCCTCCCACTGCCTGACAGCTGGAGCCAGCGGGCTCTCTGAGACTCTCTTGACCCCGCCGTCCTGCCGTCACTCCGGCATTGCCTCCCTGCGCCCCTTCTCCCCGGTCCTGCTTCTCACCTCCCCCACCTACAATCTGCCGCCCCCTCCCCGGCCACTGGGAGCGGAGGGCCCTCAGGGCTGGGCAGACCGCACCCCGGCCCTTAGGTCAGAGGGTTGGGGGGAAGGGTCTCCCCACTCAAGGGGACAGTTTTGCCCTCCAGAATTCCAAGCTTGGCTGGCCAGGACAGCAGTGACGACGCAGCATGTGTAAAACTGAAGGAGCAAACATTGGCGCCCCCGGCCCACCACCCACCCACCACCCACCACCCACCACCCAACATCAAGCTTTCCTGTGGTGGCAGAGGGTGGGGGCTGCCAGCCAGAAGGAAGATGAGAACACCCTGAAGAGTGCCACAAAGATGAGAAAATAACACTTGTTGGTTTGTTTCGTGTTTTCTTTTTTTTTTTTTTTTCCTGAAAACTATTTTGGTTTCTTTTGAAATGATGGGGAAAAAAAGAAAAGAAACATTTCCCTCTAAAAGTTTCCATGTATTTCCCTCCAAGTCTTCATGTCTTGCTGCTGCTGCTGCAAAGTCGCTTCAGTCGTGTCCGACTCTGTGCAACACCATAGACGGCAGCCCACCAGGCTCCCCCGTCCCTGGGATTCTCCAGGCAAGAACACTGGAGTGGGTTGCCATTTTCTTCTCCAATGCATGAAAGTGAAAAGTGAAAGTGAAGTGGCTCAGTTAAGTGTCCGACTCTTTGTGATCCCATGGACTACAGCCTACCAGGCTCCTCCGTCCATGGGAATTTCCAGGCAAGAGTACTGGAGTGTGCTAACTATTGCCAATAATGGCAGGTGTGAACTGAACAACTTCCACTCATGAGTATTTTAGCTTTTCCTAAAAATTAATGTCATCTTTACCTCATTAGCAGGGAGGTGAATATTTAACTTGCCAATAATTAAGATATCAGTCCTGAATATTCATTGGAAGGACTGATGTTGAAGCTGAAACTCCAATACTTTGGCCACCTGATGAGAAGAACTGATTCATTGGAAAAGACCCTGATACTGGGAAAGATTGAAGGTGGGAGGAGAAGGGGACGACAGAGGATGAGATGGTTGGATGGCATCATCGACTCAATGGACATGAGTTTGAGTAAACTCCGGGAGTTGGTGATGGATAGGGAAGCCTGGCGCGCTGCAGTCCATAGGGTCTCAAAGAGTTGGACACAACTGAGCGACTGAACTGAACTGAAGATATTTTGGGGTGTGTGTGTGTGTGTGTGTGTGTGTGTGTGTGTAGGTGAGGAGGTCATCAGCTGCACTTGTAGTTTTCAGTCCAATCGGTCTTTAGGAGTTATATTTGCAGTCTACTCTAGTCAATGGGAGATTCGATTTGTGATTGACTGGTTGCAAGACTCTTGAGAGTCCCTTGGACTGCAAGGAGATCCACCCAGTCCATCCTAAAGGAAATCAGTTTAGTCCTGAATATTCATTGGAAGGACTGATGTTAAAGCTGAAACTCCAATACTTTGGCCACCTGATTCAAAGAACTGACTCATTGGAAAAGACCTTGATGCTGGGAAAGATTGAAGGCTGGAGGAGAAGGGGACGACAGAGAATGAGATGGTTGGATGGCATCATCGACTCAATGGACATGAGTTTGAGTAAACTCGGGGAGTTGGTGATGGACAGGGAGGCCTGGTGTGCTGTAGTCCATGGGGTCGCAAAGAGTTGGACACGACTGAGCGACTAAACTGAATTGTGTATGTGAATATATATATATATGGGTGTCTATTTTTTTTTAAAAAATTATTTTGTATTGGGGTATTTTATTGTTTTTTATTTTGTATTGGAGCTATTGTTATGTCTGATAAACAATGTTGGGATAGTTTCAGGTGGACAGCAAAGAGACTCAGCTATATATATATACATGTATTCTTTCTTCACCCCCCACCCCCAATCCAGGCTGCCACATGACACTGAGCAGAGTTCCCTATGCCGTTCATGAGGTTGCTTATCCATTTTAAATACAGCAGTGTGTACCTGTCCATCCCAAACTCCCCAACTATCATATGGGTATCTTTCTAAACGAAGCAAATGAAAACCCTGCCAACACAAGGAAGCTGTCAGGGGAGTGGGTCAGAGAAGGATCTGAGATGAAGTGAGACAATGAATGCACAGTGAATGCCCGCTCTCTTTGGAAGCCTGCATCCAGCAGGTAGGTCGAAGGGCCCACCTCCCTGGGCACCTCATTGGACTCCTCTGATGAGGCCTGAGGATGCCAGCCCGTGTGACTCGGTTCACGGCAGTCTCTTGAAGGGCCCCACAGCTTCCTGATGTGGATGTCGACGAGGGCACACGCCAACATCTGCTTGGGGATGAAGCGAAGCACCAGAACCAAGCCTGAGGGTGATTCTGAAGTGAGCAACGTAGAGACAAACTAACCGCGGAGACTGGAAGAAGAGCTTCCGACGAGGTCGGGCCGGAAGTGGAGACGGACGTGACGTCGTGCAGGTCCGCGCTGCAGCAGAGTTTCTGGACCAGCTCGATGAAGCTCTGAAGCGAGCCGGAGGCCAGCGCGCCACCGCACGTGTGGGCGCTAAGACGCCACCCGAGAATGGAGCGCGCTCTCCTTTCCTCGATGCTCACTCTGCGATTTCTGCAGTGAGGTTTGCAGGTAACTGCGCCAGAGTCCTCCCTGTGAACGCGAGTCTTCTCGGTGCGGCTTTCCTATCACGATGGCAGCTAGAAGTTGTGAAAGTAGCGTCTGAAACAGTAGCTGTACCATATGGACCCATATAATGATCCACCAGAAATAGTTCCCAAAACTCATTTTAACCTAAATAAAAGCACTTTATATGTATGTGTTTATATATATATATATATATATATATATATATACACACACACACACAAATATATATATATGATTCACTGTCAATAAATTCAAATATTGTGACTTACTTAGAACATTAGAGGTCTTGAGTGGTCCACCCTACCTCCTGTACTCTGTGTACAATGTTAGTAATAACCTAGAATCACTCTGAAAAGAAGACCTCTAACCGTTAGACTGTAACAGCCGTGATGTATTTTACAGTCCTGGAGTCGTGGCTCCCAGGCTCTAGAGCTCAGGCTCAGTAGTTGTGGGGCCTGGGCTTAGCTGCTCTGCAGTATGTGGGGTCTTCCTGGACCAGGGATCAAGCTTGCATCTCCTGCATTGGCAAGTGGATTCTTTACCCCTGAGCCAGCAGCGAAGCCCCAACCTCACCTGTTCTAAGTTCCCTCGAGCGTGGGTCCCATCCTGCTCCTGGAAGACACCGCCGCCCGAGTCCATGTCCTCTGAGTGGTGACAGTCGCCTGCCCAGGCTTCAGGGCAGCGAGTAAGGGACACGCAGTGAGCTGGCCAGCCCGCACCTGGGGGAGGCTGTCCCTGGGGTGGGGGGCCTCAACCCACCCTTGTCAGCCAATAAACTAGTTTTTATTGGGTGTCCGTATGGGCCAGGGGTTTGCTCAAAGCCACTGGGGATTCTGAGGGGAACCGGAGCGGGACTGTCATTTCCCTCAAGGGCTTCTGAAGTGAAAAAGGGAAAGCCACTCAGTCATGTCTGACTGTTTGTGACCCCGTGGACTATATAGTCCATGGAATTCTCCAGGCCAGAATACTGGAGTGGGTTGCCTTTCTCTTCTCCAGGGGATCTTCCCAACCCAGAGGACGAACCCCAGTCTCCTGCACTGCAGGCGGATTCTCTACTAGCTGAGCCACAAGGGAAGCCCAAGAATACTGGAGTGAGTAGCCAATTCCTTCTCCAGTGGATCTTCCTAACCCAGGAATCGAACCGGGGTCTCCTGCACTGCAGGCAGATTCTTTACCAACTGAGCTATGAGAGAAGTCAAGGCTCATGCTCAGCCCCTAAACTCACCAGTTTAAGAGCAGCATTTACCCTGAGTCCTGGACCCTTCAACCCGGATACTCCCTCCCCCGAGAGCTCTTTCCCATGGGTCAGCCTCATGGAATCTGGCTCATTTCTGCTCATCTTCTGGACCCTTAGGCACACAGAGTAGATTAGAACAGCCTGTTATGCTGAGCACCCTGGGCCAAGTACCACCTTGCCTCCAACCTCTCTTCCCATTTCTTCTTTTCTAACTGAAAAATGCCTTTCAGCACAGGCAAGAAGCATGACAGAAGAACGTTCCAGCCTAACAAATGCTAACGGAAAATGCTCTTCGCCCCTGGGTCTTGGCGATCAAAGTGCACGGCCCGTGTTGACTAGCTGCAGTTTAGCTGCTCTCTATTTTACCCTGCATTAAATTTTTATGAACCCTCTCTGGGGCCCAGGGGACCCATAATTGGCTTTTAGTTCTTTATTCTGCACTGTCCTGTCTAATTGCTGAGATGGTTTCTTGATAAGACTCACATTTTAAGGAGGTTCTGATGTATTTACTAGCCGTCTCATCTGAAGGCCGCCTCACATCTGTGTGCGGAATTTTAATGTTTTCCCTTTGGAGGGGAGAAGGAATTATTGGGCGATTAATATATTTTGCTTTATTAAAAAATCAGTTTTCCACACCAATATCATAACATAGAAAGTGCTGCCAATAACAGACCTCAGGCTCTAGTCTCTGATTTCAATGTGATTCTTAAGATGAGCAGGAAATCTGTGCAACAGAGGCCAGGCCTGTTTAAAATGCAGTTTGCTTGGGACTTCCCTGGTTAGCACTCTGGGCTCCCAATGCTGGGGGCGCAGGTGTAATCCCTGCTCCAGGGAACTAAGGCCCCCACAAGCTGAATGGCATGTGGCCGAAAACAAACAAACAAAGTAAATAATAAATAAACTGAGGCCTGGGAATGAAACGTGCATCTGTGGGTGGGTGACCTGAAGTCTGTTGACCTGACGGATGCCTTCAGCTCCCTCAGCGGCAGCTCTGGTTGTCTCTGCATCTTTTCAAGCAACCAGCCAGCAGCTCTCACAATCTGGCCCTGAATCCCTTCTGCTGTTCCCTGCCCCCATCTCGTGCCACCAAAGCTTCCCATGGGCAATTTAGAACACACCGTCATGAAAAAGGGGCTTCCTAGATGGCACCATGGTAGAGAATCTACCTGGCAGTGCGGGAGACTCAGGTTCAATTTCTGGGCTGGGAAGATCCCCTGGAGTAGGGAAAGGCAACCCCACTCCAGTATTCCTGCCTGGAAAATCCCATGGAGAGAGGAGCCTGGTGGGCTACAGTCCACGGGGTCCCCAAGAGTCGGACATGACTGAGCAACTGATCACTCGCATGCACGCACTTGATGTAAAAAGGAGAGGCTTTGAAGAGTCGCTGGTTGCCAAGGGTCTACACACTGGCTAGCGCTACCGTTTCTTTCTCTAATTTCAGACGTCCTTTTCTTACCCGCTTCATACGCTTTCTGAAAGGTAAGGCGGAAAAGCCCTGGTCATCTGGCCTGCCTTCCTTTCGGTGAAGCTCCAAGGCACACAGGGACCTGCCTCTGCAGCTGGTCCTCTCCTGATGGTGATTGTAGCTGCAGACTGTGCAGCCTGCAGGCAAGGTCCTCCTGAAAGAGAACTTCACATTCTTGACGTCTCCAGCGGGTTTCAACTGCGTACAGAGTCCAGATTTGGCAGAAGTGGGTATTTTGGGGAGAAAGACCTCATTTGGAGCAGTTTTGCCTTGCTGACACCACTCCCCCATTTCCTGACTGCTCCCTGGGGTGCGTGGACCTTAGGTGTCTGGAGATGCCCCCTTCTCAGGCAGTGACAGCTCGAAGGCACTGGGACTTCATCCCCTTGAGTCTTTTGATCCAGTCTCTGGTGAAGACAAGTCCTCTCCAAGGTCATTAGCCTGCTTTCTCTGCAAGCACCTCCCCTCCAGTGGGCAGCCTCAGCACCACTAAGTCTGAATTTGCTGGTATTTAACTCGTTTATCACAGATCATGAAAGCCTCTGCTGTGTGAAGACTCTCAAGTGTGTGAAGGTGGGATGCCTGTGGAGGGACTGCCCATGAAGGTGTGTTTTCAGGGCAAGGAGCTGTGGTTCAACTGCATTTGTTCCGTCCTTGAAGACAAAAGGCAGAGCTTCTATTTGAAGCTTTGGTTCATTCAGAAGGAAGCGGTCAATTTGGTTCTGCACATATTCACTGAACACTTCCTGTGACCTGTGAGCAGTGCCAGAAGCTGGAGAGCAGCACCTCCCCGACTGCCGTGTGCACGAGAGAGGCCCAGAGGGACTCAGAACGGACAGGTAGGGGCACGTCCCACCGGTTTGCATTTCTCCAAGCTGCCGGTGTGGTCTGCAGACCCTGTTAGACAGGCGCTGCTCTAAGAGACCATTCAATGAACGTGCAGGGTTCTGGGGGAAGACATTCAAACATGTTCAGATTAGAGAACATGAACAACCAATTATACAGACTTGGACAATCCAAGTCCCCAAAGGCACTCTAGAGACGGGACGCCAAGCACCTCCCGGAGGTAAGAGAATACGGTGGCCTAAAGGTGTCAGATGGAGACGGCGATGGCACCCCACTCCAGTACTCTTGTCTGGGAAATCCCATGGATGGAGAGGCCTGGTGGGCTGCGGTCCATGGAGTCGAACAGAGTCGGACACGACTGAGCGACTTCATTTTCACTTTCCTGCATTGGAGAAGGAAATAGCAACCCACTCCAGTGTTCTTGCCTGGAGAATCCAAGGGATGGGAGAGCCTGGTGGACTTCCGTCTATGGGGTCGCACAGAGTTGGACACAACTGAAGCAACTTAGCAGCAGCAGCAGCAAAGGTGTCAGACAAGGGGCCTCTAGTCTTAGAGGTGGCAGGGTTTTGAGAAAGGGCATAATATGGATGGATGGAGAAGAGAGGGAAAGGCTTTCCAGAAGAGGAGGATAAAGGTGATAATTAATGATAATAAAGGTGATGATTTAATGAGGAGCTTGCACAGAGAGCTGATGAGGTTAGTTTTGCAGGGTTCACAGTTTCTGCAGAAATAAATAAAGACCAACCAAATGAGAGCAGAGTGGGTCATTTGTTTTGAGCTTGCTATGGCAAGGGAGTCAGCCCCCATCACTTGGGCTTTTCCAGAGCCTCAGAGGCAGGCGGAGGAGTGAGACAGCTGTGGAGTGGAGGCTTCAGGTGAGCCCTGCTGGGGGGCTATGGGCATGAGGGAGCTGCAGATGGCCAGTTAGAAGCGTGGCATCCTAGGTGACTTGCTAGGGATGCATATCTATTTTTCTGTGTTTACTCCTAAGCTGGTGAGTGTTAGAGGGCGTTCAGTCATGTTTGGCTCTTCACAACCCCATGGACTGTAGCCCCTCAGTCTCCTCTGCCCATTGGATTTTTCAGGCAAGAATACTGGACTGGGTTGCCATTTCCTCCTCAAGAGGAATCTTCCCAACCCAGGAATCAAACCCAAGTCTCCTTCATTGGCAGGTGGATTCTTTACCACTGAGCCACCAGGGAAGCCCCCTAAGCTGGAAGTGGGGACAAAAATTAGTGATGCTAAGACTTCCCTGGTAGTCCAGTGGTTAAGAATCTGCCTTCTAATACAGGGGACGCACGTTCCCTGTATTAGAACTAAGGGAACTAAGATCCCACATGCTGCAGAGCAACAAAGCCCGAGTTCTAGACCCCACATACCACGACGAAAGAGTCCATGTGCCCAACTACTGAGGCCATGTGCCTACATGTGGCAGCTAAGACCCGATGCAGTCGAATAAAGTACTTGAGTATCTTTGACAAAGAAACATTATTAAAAATTAGAGAAGCTGCCTCTAATTAAGTCCTGACCGCTTGGGGCTGATAGTCACGGAAGCCCTTGTTTGACTTCCTGGATTGCTCCTCAAGATGGCCATCAGACTTCCTGCAGGTCTGACTCCCAGCCACTGCCTTCCTGGGCAGGTCCCTGCAGATAAGGGGCTGGTTTCCTGGGCAGGTTGCTGCTGGTCGTGGCTCAGAGCTCTATTTTTATGTGTGGTCTGGCCATTGCCTGTTCACATATTCAGTCTCTTGTTTCTGTTTTAGACTCTAGGGCTTTGTGGATGGTCCTGATGTCATCCACCCCTTCATTTTTTTCCCCCCTGTTCCTGTTTTATGAATATGGGCTTCTATCCTCAATCCACTTGGGTGGTGACTTTTGGGAGTCCCTTTCCTTTTGTTCTGAGCACTCAGGAGCCCTCTCTATGTTCTGTTCATGCTATAATCCCCAAGGCTGATTGCCCCCAAGTAAAGCCCAATTCTTGGGCTGCATTGCTGCTCATAGAGTGAAAGCTATGGGCTTCCCAGGTGATGCTAGTGGTAAAGAACCTGCCTGCTAATGCAGGAGCATAATAGGTGCGGGTTCGATTCCTGGGACGGGAAAATCCACTGGAGGAGGAAATGGCAAACCACTCCAGTATCCTTGCCTGGGAAATCCCATGGACAAGGGAGCCTGGCGGGCGACAGTCCATGGGGTTGCAACGAGAGTTGGACACGACTGTAGCGACTTAGCGCACGCACACATGAGGCTTGTCTCTGCAGAGATGACTGGGCTGCTGGGGTGGCATCAGGGACTAAAGGTCACGGTTCTCTCCTTGATCTCGTGGGAAAAGACATTCAGGTTCTCTTTGCAGAAGCTCCTGGGCCTCCAGACAGAGGGGAGTCCCACAGATTTCTGTAGGGTGGTTGTGGCCACAGGCCCATGCCTCTGCTCATAGGAGGAAATGACAGTCCCACAGGCAGGTCCTCTGCTGCCCAAGCCAACATCCTACAGTTCTGCAGGCCCCAGACAACCACGAGGTCACCTGCTTTCCCGGCAACCACGGCAGTGCCCCGCAGACACCACGCTGGGGCTTTTTGGGAGTTCCCTCTGCTCTCACCATCTGTGGGCAGATGCTTTGGCCTCAGAGTTAGGCTGTCACTTTATATCTTGCAGCAGAGACGCCCTTCCTTCAGGTTTCTTGACTAGCTCTTTGATGATGGTACACAGCATCTTAACTCTGGGAGATAATGGAGGACAGAGGAGCCTGGCAGGCTACAGTCGATAGGGTCTCAGAGTCAAACACAACTTAGGAACTCACCAGCAACAACAGCATAACACGTTAGCCACCAGCCTGCTTCTGCAGGCAGCTCCATCATTGTTCTTTATCCCATTGCCTTTTGCTCCCTGAAACCCCCGCTGTGGCTCTAGGCTTTCCAGTGGACTGTAACTCCTAATTAAATTATCTAAGTGAAAGTCAATTGTTGGTACATCCTTTCTTTTTTCTCTCTCAGTTGCTTATTTGCAGCACTTAGACTCAGTTTCATGGAAAAATTCAACAGGTAAATCCATCAGATATTAGATTAATCCAGTAAAGAAAAATGGCCCTAGGGACTCACCATAAAGTACTTTAGCATTTAGAAAATCCATAGCAAAGATTTATTCTTCACTATGAACATAGATATTTTCAAAATAAATAATACATCTGGAAACTAGGGCTTTTCAGCTTTGACTTCAGACGTGTTGAGTATGTTTGGACATAGGTTTTTTTTTTCAGGGGAAAACTATTTTTGCGTTTGTTCCATAAGAGATGAAAAGGTATGGTATAGAAGTAATGATTCTGTGATATATATTGAAATAGAGATTCCTAGCTATTCCTCAATACGCATTTTCCCTTTCTTCTGCAGTAATTAAATCTCCAACTTTTATCTAAAGCATCCTATTTCCCAACTTTTCTTGCAGCTGGTTATGTCCAGGTGACTGAACCCTGGCCCATGAGAAGTAAATGCAGATGTGTGTGAAGTACTTTTGTGTGAGTCCTTAAAGGTGCAATGTACCTTTTCTTGCTCTAGCTTCCTTTTTGCTGGATGGAACGTGAACGTGATGGCTGGAGCCAAAGCAGCCTCATGAATCACAAAGTGGAAGCCTTCAAGGTGGCGAATAAAGCTGCCAAATTAGAAACAGTCTGAGCTCCCGTGGCTCCTGCTCCAGCCCTGGAGCACCTACTCAGACACTTAAAGTGAGAGTAAAATGAACAAGTGTCCAGTTTAAAGTGCTGTTATTGTTATTTTTTTAATCACTTGCAGCCAAACCTAATCCTAGCTCATACATACACTGAAATAATAAAAAGCAAGAAACAAATCGGCATTTTCCTTAGAAGGATGGCAGGAGCATTAATGCTATCTATGTAAGACTGTTCTCGCCTTTGTCAGACTAAATCAACCCAGAAGCATATTCACTGGAGTTGCAGAGAGTAAGTCCTCATGCTGCTGCTGCTGCTGCGTCCAGTCGTGTCGGACTCTTTGGGACCCCATGGACTGTAGCCCAACAGGCTTCTCTGTCCATGGGATTTCCCAGGCAAGAATACTGCAGTGGGTTGCCATTTCCTTCTCCAGAGGAGGTCATCACACTCATAGGCTTTAGTGATAGACACCCACAGGACGATACAGGTATTTGCCAAGAATAAAGTCAAGTCATATTAAATATGTGACGCGGTCACAGCACCAAGAAAACCTCAGGTTAGAAATGATAGAAGGATGAGTTCTCTTTAAAACAAACAAACAACAGCAAAAACAGAACAGGGTTAACATAAAATACTTGGATGGTAAATGCCAGGCTTCACCATTTCAATCTCAGATACCTTCAGGGACAAGCAGGTAATATAAATGTGGTGTGATTTAAGACTGCTGGAGTGGAGGAATTCATACTCAAAGCGTGAGAATCCATGCTCTGCCTAAAGGCACTCAGGTTTCTCTAAAACATGTTTTTGTTTAGTTGCTAAGTGGAGTCTGAGTCTTTTGCGACCCCATGGACTGTGGCCCACCAGGCTCCTCTGCTCATAACATTTATCAGGCAAAAATATTGCACTGGGTTGCCATTATTCCTCCATGGGATCTTCCTGAGCCAGCAATAAAGCTCTCGTCTCCTGCATTGTAGGTGGATTCTTTACCACTGAGCCACCAGGGAGGCCCTCTCTAAAACATGCTCTGGTCAAATAACAGGTCTGTGGGTTGATCCTACAGCTGGGCCAACAGGTGTGTGCTTGTGTGCCAGGTCACTTCAGTCATGTCTGACTCTTCACGACCCTGCGAGCCGTAGCCCGCCAGCTTCCTCTGCCTGCGGGATCCTCCAGGCAAGAATACTGGAGTGAGTTGCCGTGCCCTCCTCCAGGGGATCTTCCTGGCCCAGGGATTGAGCCCATGTCTCTTCTGTCTCCTGCATTGGCAGGCGAGTTCTTTACCGCTAGTGCCACCAGGGAAGCCCCAGGTGTGTGCTGGTGAATTGCAATCATTATTTGCATCTGGTTATGATAGATTCTGGGCTTCCCTGGTGGCTCAGGTAGGATAGAATCTGCCTGCAATGAAGGAAACCCAGGTTCGATCCCTGGGTCTGGAAGATCCCTTGGAGAAGGGAATGGCAACCCCTTCCAGTATTCTTGCCTGAGAATTCCATGGACAGAGGGTCCATGGGGTTGCAAAGAGTCAGACGCTACTGAGTGGCTAACACGTTACTCTCATGGTAGATTTCATTCTTGGGGCAAGACACGATCTTAGGCTTCAAGGACTTTGTAGTTGAGGGGAAGAAAGCAAGATTTCCATCTGTATGATGATTCCACCTGAAATGTCTCCCTAGAATGAGGAGCTATCATTTGGGAAGGTTATCTTTGAGATTAACCTGAAATGTGGAGGCTGAAGGAGTGACCACATCAGAAGCCAAACCCCGAGTTCCAGACAAACAAAAGACAGGCACAGTCAGGGCTGGAACCAGGGATACCTAATTTCAAGAACTAAAGTTTCAAATCCAAACAGCAAGCCATCAGGTTTTCCCATCCTTTCCCAGCTTTTCTGAAATATAATTGATGTACAATATCATGTAAGTTTCTGGAGAAGGAAATGGCAACCCACTCCAGTATTCCTGCCTGGCGAATCGTAAGTTTAAAGTATACAAAGTGATAAGTCATCAGTCTTTGAAGCATAGGACAAGGAGTAACCTGAATAAGAAACAGAATTAATTTTTTTAAGTGAGGCGAAGTGAAATTAATGTCTGGTGTGTTATATACCAAAATCCGGAAGGATAATAGCTAGAAATGATATGCTGATTGTCATTCCTCCCATCCGTCTACTCAAAAATAGAAGGCTCAAAATAATGACATAAAATCAGAATTTACAACAAAGCCTCATGCTGATGATCTTCTTGGTTCAAGTCCCCTTTAATTTAAATCAGTGATGTGTGTGGGTTTGATCCCTTCGTCAGGGAGTTAAGATCCCACATGTCTCAAAGCCAAGAAACCAAAACTTAAAACAGAAGCAATATTGTAACAAATTCAATAAAGACTTTAAATACGATCCGCATCAAAAAATCTTTAAAAAAATAAAAATAAGTCAGTGATGTGATCTTGGAAATTATTAGCAATGCATCTGGTCCCTTCACTCTCTAACTACTGGCCAGTACACAGCATTATCGCACAGACTGTTGTTAAGACAGTCTAGATCCACTCCTCACACGAGAAAACAGACAACAGTTCAGAAAATTAAAATGCTTTTTCCTTTTTCCAGTCATAGTACTCAAATTAACATTACCTAGCTAGAAAAAAAATAGTTTAATTTACCATAGTTAAGAGCTAGAGTATAGGAAGATACTATAAGAGAGACCGTATACTAAAAAAGAGGAATGGGTCACACGTCTTAGGCTCCATCCTTACGGGCCCTCTTCACTATCGGTCCATCTTTGCTCAGGTGAAGGGAAAGAGCATGCATGAAAAATTGCCAAAGAAGCTCATACACAGGAGTCAGCATGCTGACACCTAAAAGGCGGAAACACGGCTCCATCGGTCTGATTTCCCACATCTGCATCGTGAGCCAGATGAAGGAACAAACTGACTTCTGAAAGGTCACTGATTTTGAAATTCCTAGGACAGAAATGCTTCCAACTGGGAGTAAATCCACCAGTCACTGATGTGTGGCAGGCTAATCCACTTTATGGCCTTCATCAAATATTTAGAGCTGGTACGGTACTCAGTGGAAAAACATAGAGGATAAGCAAGGAATATTTAGTGCCTAGGGTTTAAATATGCACAAGCTAGACACTTTATTAAAACATCAGAGCTATTTTTCTTTGAAAACAAGAACCGCTTAGTGGGATGTGAGAAACAGAATTCATGAAACTATATATCCATCCATCCTAAAGGAAGTCAGTTCCGAATATTCACTGGAGGGACTGATGCTGAAGCTGAAGCTCCAATACTTTGGGCACCTGATGCAAAGAACTGACTCAGAAAAGACCCTGATGCTGGGAAAGATTGAAGGCGGGAGGAGATGGGGACGACAGAGGATGAGATGGTTGGATGGCATCACCGACTCAATGGACATGAGTTTGAGCAAGCTCCGGGAGTTGATGATGGACAGGGAAGCCTGGCATGCTGCAGTCCATGGGGTTACAAAGAGTCAGACATGACTGAACGACTGAACAACAACTCTTTTTGAGATTCTTTTCCAATAAAGGTCATGACAGTGTATTGAGTAGAGGTCCTTGTGCTCTGCAGTCAGTTATCTATTTTATATATAGTAGTGTGGGGATAAATTGGGAGACTGATGTACACACACCTTCCTGATTCTTCAGGGTTTCTTACTCTGAGGTCACCTGCTATCTGGTGGATTCATAAATGGAATAAAACTGTTAAATATTTGTACAATTTTCTGGAGAGAGAGTCTGACTCTAAAGGGGCTCTTGACACCCCTCTGACCTGCTTGCCCGTGCAGAGAGAGCAATCCACTGTGCGGTTTGCATACTGAACCTCTTCCATGCATGGGTTTATGAAGGCATGTATATTTAATGACACTTTTATGAAAATAAGACAAATGAATAAACTGGGGTGGCATAACCACAAAATTCTGTGCCATGGCTTCAGAGTGTGCCCACGCCTTTTCCATTCACCTTGCTAGTACAGGGGGGACTGGGCACAAGATTTGGGAACTTTATAGCAAACCTTTCACCTTCATGGGAGAAAAAAGTAAACGTGTGTCTTACTTTACCTGGGTCAGTCAAGGAAGATGGCAGATTTGAATTTCACGTGGAGATGGCTAAGTGAAGAGGGTGTATGACTTAAAACAAAGCTTGGAAGATACAAAATGTCAACTGGGAATTTAGCTCCTTCTGTCATGAAACACATCAGGCTTCTGTGCAAGATACGTTTTTTATAAACTGAAAGCAAGCTCTCTTAATTTTTCAGTGATGATGGACACGATGCCATCTCTGTTCCTCCTTCAACCTTTGCTTTGCTTTTTCTTTAGAAACTAGGTCACTCGTAAAAATATAGTAGGATAGACCCGCATCTGTACTTTGCAAACAAATAAGGAAATTAGCTTGTTTTATATCAACTGTACTTTTCAAGACAGAAGGTGTACATTAAATAACAAATCTTAACTGAATTTTAAAAAATGTAATTTTTGTAGAGGTAAATTTAGATAATGATTAATTACAGATTTTAAAATTCATTTGGAAAGTCTTATATCTTGATAGAGACGTTTGCAAATATGCACAGTGGGTTAGCATCAATAAATTAAGCACTAAACAGTTAAAACCATCTTCCCTCTTCACTGTCAGTCATTAGCTACCAAAAGCTTTAGCAGGTCACTCTGAGTGCCTCTCCATGGTCACCCCTGACGTTTTCTGACTTGCTTCCCAGAACTCAGGACCAAGGAACATCTGGTGCCACATTTATGATTTATCATCACACAAACCAAAGACGATGAGAGTGCCCATGTGAAAGAAGTGCGTTGTGAACACGTTTAGTTCCAGTGATAATCAGTATTTGATCCCTGCTGTTAACCTTTCAAAGATTTTCCACCAGTGAATAATATGAAATCACACTTAAGTAGCACTTTTTCATCTACAGGCCCCTTTTCTTTTTAACTCTTTATTGTATATTGGAGAATAGCCAGTTAACAGTGTTGTGATGGTTTCAGGTGGACAGCAAGGGGCCTCAGCCATATATATCCATGTAGCCATTATCCCCTAAACTTCCCTCCCATCCAGGCTGCCCCATAACATTGATCAGCGTTCCCTGTGCTGTACGGTAGGTCCTGGTTGGTTCAGTTCGGTTCAGTTCAGTTCAGTCGCTCAGTCGTGTCCGACTCTTTGCGACCCCATGAATCACAGCACGCCAGGCCTCCCTGTCCATCACCATCTCCTGGAGTTCACTCAGACTCACATCCATCGAGTAGGTGATGCCATCCAACCATCTCATCCTCTGTCGTCCCCTTCTCCTCCTGCCCCCAATCCCTCCCAGCGTCAGACTCTTTTCCAATGAGTCAACACTTTGCATGAGGTGGCCAAAGTACTGGAGTTTCAGCTTTAGCATCATTCCTTCCAAAGAAATCCCAGGGCTGATCTCCTTCAGAATGGACTGGTTGGATCTCCTTGCAGTCCAAGGGACTCTCAAGAGTCTTCTCCAACACTGTTGGTTATATATATTTAAATACAGCAGTGTGTACGTGTCCATCCCTTACTCCCTACTATCCCTTCCCCTTATCCTTCCCCCTGGCAACCGTAAGTTTGTTCTCTAAGTCTGTGAGTACTAAACACCCTTTCCTGTGTATTATTTGTCATTGTAAAGAATTCTGTAAGATAGAAAGGACAAAGACTCACACCCATATTTTTTCAGATGAGAAAATCTAAGCTCAGAAAGTTAAAGGGATCTGACTAGGCAGCACAGCTAATAACGAGTAACACTAGAGGGTTTTCAGTTCTCTTTTCACCGTACCTCAATGTAACTTCTATTTAATGCCTGTTATTGATCTTACAACCATCTTTTCATGTAATTAGGTAAGATATTACAATGAATTTCATAATTAAACCAATTCTGTAATTAGAATGTAGTCTCTGGTTAGGTAGTAATTTCTTCAAGAAGCACTTCTGAATTCTAAAAATAATAGAAATGGTGTCTGATTTGAGTTCTCTGTAGATAGTATGTTTGCAGACTGCAAGGCCAAAGAAATAAAGAAAGCCAACAATGTAGGAGAGTATCCAGATAATCCTTAGGCTGCATTTTGTGCTCAGTAACTATAAGAAATTAAAATAAAATTTTAAATGGCCCTAATGACAAGACTCTAAAGAAATTAAGTATACACTGCTCCTTAGCACATATTTTCAAAGATTTTGATCAAGAGTCTATATTGATTAAAAAAAATTTTTTTTTATTATTTTTTTTTACTTTACAATATTGTATTGGCTTTGCCATACTTTGTTAGATTATTCCAGGGAAATACATTTTGGGTAGTGATAGGTAAACATGTTCTCAAAATGGCTCAGATTTTACCTCTTTGGTGGCTCAGTGGTAAAGAATCCACCTGCTGTGCAGGAGTTTGATCCCTGGGTCAGGATGATTCCTTGGAGAGGGAATGACGATTCACTCCAGTACTCTTGCTTGGGAAATCCCACAGGCAGAGGCGCCTCACAGGCTCCTGTCTACGGAGCCGTGAAAGACTGGATGCAGCTTAGCTCGTAAACAACACAACGAGCACCACAAAGTGTGTTCAAACAATCACTCTCTGGTCTGGTGATTGCGGTACCTGGAATACAGAACTCTCTGAGAATGTATTCTTTGCATTTGTATCCATTAAGTTTATGAAATTTGTGAATTTCATATTTGCTGAACTTTTAACTTCTCATCTTCAAACCACTGGCTTGGCTAAAAATTGCTGCAGATAATTAAGTGTCCTGTGCAGCGCAGTGCTGGAGGAGGTCTGCTAAACACGCGTGCCAGACGCATTTCGCCATTTCACCTCCTGCTCTACCACGGGGTTAGGGTTAGGGACAAATAATATTTCTCACTTGCTTCTGTCTCTACTCTGACTCAGATGAAGACTGTGAAAAAAAAAAAAAAACGCCTTCAGGGCACTGCTTTCCGTAGGGGCTCTGCCAATCTTAATCACAATTTTTAGCAATTTTTTAGAAATTGAGAGTCATATTGATACGGGTTCTTTCCCCCTCACAAGGTTTGTGTCTTAAAGGAATCAGAGATGACAGGGGCAGAATTTAAGAAGCAATAGTTTGCTACTGATTGTTGCTGTTTATTTGCCTAGTGGGGTTCAGTTCTTTGCAACCCCGTGGATGTAGCCCATCAGGCTCCTCTGTCCATAGGATTTCCCAAGCAAGAATACTGGAGTGGACTGCCATTCCCCTCTCCAGAAGATCTTCCTGACCCAAGGATCGAACCTGCATTTCCTTCTTGGCAGTTGAGTTCTTTACCCCTGAGCCCAGACAGTAAAGAATCTGCCTGCAGTGCAGGAGACCCAGGTTCTATCCCTAGTCCAGGAAGATCCTCTGTAGAAGGGAATGCCAGTCCATTCCAGTATTCTTGCCTGGAGAATACCATGGACAGAGAGGAACCTGGTGGGCTACATTCTGGGGGCCACAAAGAGCCAGACAAGACTGAGTGACTAATACTACACTACGCAAGGGAAGCCCTTTATTACTGAACATAGTAATAATCTTTAAGTGTCTGTACATCCACTTGTGGTCCAGACAAACTTCCATCTAGTATCTCCTTGATGGTTAAAGGACCCTGGAAGCTAAGCGCAGTCCTCATCAGCATTTCTGATCCTTTGAGTTACTGGAGAATCCTCTCCTCGTTGTTTCTCTTCTATTTCTGCATATGTATGTGATAACAAGCAGGACCCTATGGGGTGTCCTGGGAACAAAAGCCTTTGTGTGTACCCCATTTCTTGATTACAGCAAATGGGATTCACTCAGACTCCATTGACCTTCCTTGAGTCCAAGGAGCAAGTTCAAATGGATGCTAATTTGGGGAGGGAGAGGATGTGGAGACTAGGGGAGGGCAGTGAAAAGAAATACTAGTGCGGCTTTGGGAAGTGTCTCGTTCCCCTTCAAGGGATACATGTACCAATATCTTTGAGCTGTTTTCAGACACTGACCCCCCATCAGGTGGAAGAAGCTAGCTGTATGCTGTTCACAAGCCTGTAGACCCCGGACCAGTGGAACCAGAAGGCTGGGGATGCTGACTCCTATCTACCTCTCCACCAACCCATCAGAACAGTGTCCATGAGCTGATCACACCCTCTCTGAACTGTTCCTATGGAACTCCTCACTGCCTCCTGCGGGCTCGGACACACAGTTCTGACGGCATTACTTGCTGTGGCGTCCTTGGCCTTGCAAAGCAATAAAGCTACTCTTTTCTACTTCACCCCCAAACTCTGTTTCTGAGAATTCAGTGTTGAGGTACTAAGGCTGGATTTGGCTGCAAACGCTGCATTCACCAAATATGCAGTTGGCCCAGAGTAGTTTTTGTGAGAATAAAGGGTTGTTTAGTGAGGGTCTCTTGGCCTCTAGCTTACTTCATTGCTACCAGCACAGGACTAAAACAAACTGTTTAACAAAGCAGTCACGGACTTTAAGTGATTTAAGGATTTAAACGATTGCTCAACCAGCTCATCGAATGATCTAACAGAGCCTCACAGAGCAAACTACCCTTGCACAACCCTTTACTACTAGCTGGCCATTAAAAAAGGAACAGCCGCACAGACACGCCCCCAGTAGCATCAGCTCTCGAATGATGAAAGTGGAAAATCAGTAACTTTACAGTGAAGAAATCTGGTGGACACCCCCTTCATCAAGGGATCAAAGTAAAGTCCAGAAATAAATCAACACCATACACCTCCTAACATGATACTCTGAGAACACGTCAGCTTTGGGGGTATTGCTGCCAAAATAGACCTCCTTGTGAGGCAACTTGAAACAAGCTCAAACTGAAGGACACGGCCCGTCTTTCAGAACTGTCAAGGTCGTGTTTCCCGTACGTCCCGGCCCCACAGATGAGAGCGTTCCCGATTACCAAGCCTCTGTAGCAGAGCCTGCATGCCGTGGGCTCCTTCCATCCGCACTCACGTCTGACTGGTCCCACGCATGCTTTTGGGAAAGGACTTCAGTTGACTGCGGTATGTACAGAAGTGCTTGAGGACACTCGTCCACTCCTGGGCAAATCACATGTGGCCTAAGCGAGAAGAGGCAATCACCTGGTCTCTGGGCTCTTAAAAGGGAGTTGCAGTCTGAGATTTTCCTGGAATAATAAGTAGGCTGAGAAGTGACTGTGATTTCTAGTATAGTACTTCAGATAGGCTGAAAATGGGAAGATACTTCAGAATACGTTTCCCTTGAAAGAAAATCCCCAAATGGACATGAATTGGTCCATTCATTTCCAGAAGTAAAAAAAAGTGCTAAGATTCACCTTGGGAACAGCAAATCAAATAGAATGAAATGCCACAACGGCCCTTTTGCAAAGCCCTTTCCCCAAGAGCATTTGGATAGGAATGGGTGGGGCAACAGGCCGTTAGTCCAGGCATCTGCAATGAAATTAAAAGAGAACTGAAACCTGTGAGGTTTCCCCTCCCTAGTCAGCTTTCTGCCTTTCCTTGAATCTTTTTTCTAGACCCAGAAGGTCTTGTAAATCTGGCAGCTGTCACAAAATACCATCTGTCCTAAAAAAATGGTGCAGAGGTGGCTGTAACTCAGGGGATTTTTCCAAACGCTGTCAGCACGCATTTCCACTGGTACAGGAGCACGCTGATGTTGCTGACAGCAAAGCAAAGATCCTACTCAGTAAATCCCGAAGGTTGCACTTACAAGGGAACAGGTGCAGTTTCGTGTATGGCTGGGGTGATGGCTACTGGCCTGCGAGGAGGGGAGGGTCCACACAGTCCATCAGGCAGGAGAGAAGAGGAGCGAGATGCATGCGGGTTGCATAAGGTGGGCAAAGAGTTGGCCCTGTGAAAATCCATCTATGTCTGTTTTGTGTAAGGACTAGTCGTACTAGGCAACTGGTCTACCAGCTGAGTGCTGCTCCCGCCCCCAGCTGGGCTGACATTTAAATGCGAATTCAGTGGCAGATTCCAAACTGTCCTCATAAGCCCTCTTTAAAGTCAGCCAAGCATTAGAGGGAACCCTTTTAACCTCATTCTGCCATCATCCATCCATAAGAGGTTTTTTCCAAGTTGCAGGGGAAGCCATCTACCTATACTTAGGAAAAACCTCAAGGGGCTGATTCTTTCAGGTGGGTAGGCAGGACGTGGGTCTGCAGCCTGGATTTTGCAAGAGTCAGAGCTCCGTGATTGCTCATATTCTCCCTGCAGAGCTGTGTCTGCAAGGACTGTCTCTCTGAGATCAGCCCCAGTGCTTCTGTAACCAAGCCCCTGGACGCTGCTCAGAGCTGGTATCAGGACCACCGCAGACTTGCTGATGAATAATTCAAACCTGCTGCGCATGCAGTGGACGTGCCCCAAACAAGCAGCACGAGCCCCTGATTCCACCAGGTGTTTCAGAGAAGCTGGAGAGACGCCTCTGGAAGCTAAACCTCAGCTAGGCAAGGCCAGCTGCTCACAGATGAGAAAAGCACAGATATATGTGCCGAGGAGACACCCACACACCATACCTCCACCTCACACGCCACACACATCCTACACACACCCACACACACACACCCCCACCCCCACCTCACACACCTCACACACCCTACACACACCCACACACACACACCCACACACACACACACACACACCTCATACACCTCACACACCCTAAACACACCCACACACACACACACCATACCTCCACCACACACGCCACACATCCTACACACACACACACACACACCATACTTCCACCACACACGCCACACATCCTACACACACCCCCACACACACACACCATACCTCCACCACACACGCCACACATCCTACACACACCCACACACACACACACCATACCTCCACCACACACGCCACACATCCTACACACACACACACACACACCATACTTCCACCACACACGCCACACATCCTACACACACCCCCACACACACACACCATACCTCCACCACACACGCCACACATCCTACACACACCCACACACACACACACCATACCTCCACCACACACGCCACACATCCTACACACACCCACACACACACACACCCCCACCCCTCCACCTCACACACCTCACACACCCTACACACATCACACACACACATATCATATACATATGCACTCACACCACACACATCCCAGACCACATTCACACACATCCTACACACATTTCACACACACCCACACCATACCTCCACCACACACACCACATACGTCCCAGACCACATCCACACACTTCCTACACACACATCACATACACACACACACGCACAACATACATCTGCCTCACATACTATATACACCATACACACACATCACACACACACATACAACATACCTCCACCACACACACCACACACATCCTGCACACACATCACATACCTACACACACACCATACCTCCACCTCACACACACCATACCTCCACCTCACACACTGCACACATCCCAGACCACATCCACACACATTCTACACACACACCACATACACACACACACACAACATACATCTACCGCACATACTATATACACCATACACACACATCACACACACACACCTCCACACACCACACACATCCTACACACACACACGGACCCCCACACCTCCACCTCACACACCACACACACCCTTTTCAGTCCCACAGAGCGCCCCAGGCGGCAGCAGCGATGCTTGAGCCCTTCTCTCTCACACACGAGGCGGCTTGTATCGCACTTCTGGAAAGCTGTCTTAGCTGCGGCTGACGCCTGCAGGCGTCAGCGTCCCAGGGCCCTTCTGCACCGAAGGGGCCAGGTTACCTCTGGGTTGGGAGCAGAGCCGCCTGCAGAAGCTGCCTGCGAACACCGTCAGTCTGAGGCTCACTTCGCGCTGTGCGCTGAGCCCTTCCGGGTGTGAGCCCGACTGAAAGGAGGGCAGTGCCCTGCTTGTGGGAAAGGCATGTGGTCTGCAAGAGCTGGAGGCATTTAGGCCTTGTGTCTAGGCAAGTGCTTTGTCCCTTAGCTCTGGTTGTGTCCACCAAGTGGCTAGTGGTGCTCCTCCGTAAGATAGTAACCAGCCAAAGCGTCCTGTGCCGTGCCGTGCTAACTCACTTCAGCTGCGTCCAACTCTGTGCCACCCTGTGAAAGAGAGCCCGCCAGGCTCCTCTGTCCATGGGACTCTCCATGCAAGAACACTGGAGAGGGTTGCCATGTCGTTCTCCAGGGCATCTTCCCGACTCAGGAATCGAACCAGTGTCTTACGTGTAACCTGCATTGGCAGACGGGTTCCTTACCACTAGTGCCACCTGGGACGGGAATGCAGAGATCTCTGTTGTTACACTGGATCCTGCATTTCATGTAAAAATAAAGTTTATATATCTATGTATGGATATATGTATGAATATGTAAAGTTTATATATATATATATGAATAATCAGGGTTGATTTCCTTTAGGATTGACTGGTTTGATCTCCTTGAACTCCAAGGGACTCTCAAGAGTCTTCTCCAAGACTGAAGTTCAAAAGCATCAATTCTTCCGTGCTCAGCATTCTGTTAATTGTGATGCAATTTATATGAAAGTGTATGGAAAGTCATATGAAATCTACTTCCTCAAGATTTCGTTTCAGTTCAGTTCCATCACTCAGTCATGTCCGGCTCTTTGCAAGCCCATGGGCTGCAGCACACCAGGCTTCCCTGTCCATCATCAGCTCCCAGAGCTTGCTCAAATTTGTGTCCATTGAATCGGTGATATCATCCAACCATCTCATCTTCTGTTATCCCCTTTTTCTCCTGCCTTTAATCTTTTCCAGGATCAGGGTTTTTCCCAATGAGTCAGCTCTTCGCATCAGATGGCTAAAGTATTGGAGTTTCAGCTTCAGCATCAGTCCTTCCAATGAATATTCAGGACTGATTTCCTTTAGGACTGACTGGTTTGATCTCCCTGCAGTCCAAGGGACTCTCAAGAATCTTCTTCAACACCACAGTTCAAAAGCAAGTTCAAGTCTTTGGTGCTCAGCTTTCTTTATGGTCCAACTTTCACATCCATACATGACTACTGGAAAAACCATAGCTTTGACTATGCATACATTGTCAGCAAAGTAATGCCTCTGCTTGTTAATATGCTGTCTAGGTTTGTCATAGCTTTTCTTCCAAGGAGCAAGTGCCTTTTAATTTCATGGCTGCAGCACCATCTGCAATGATTTTGGAGCCTAAGAAAATAAAGTCTCTCATTGTTTCCCCATCTATTTATCATGAAGTGATGGGACTGGATGCCATGATCTTAGTTTTCTGAATATTGAGTTTTATGCCAGTTTTTTCACTCTCCTCTTACACTTTCATCAAGAGGTTCTTCAGTTCCTCTTTGCTTTCTGCCATAAGGGTGGTGTCATCTGCATATCTGAGGTTACTGATATTTCTCCCTGCAATCTTAATTCCACCTTGTGCTTCATCCAGCCTGGCATTTCGCATGATGAATACTGCATATGAATTAAATAAGCAGGGTGACAATATACAGCCTTATCATACTCCTTTCCCAATTTGGAACCAGTCTATTGTTCCTTGCCCAGTTCTAACTGCTGCTTCTTGACCTGCATACAGATTTCTCAGGAGGCGGGTCAGGTGAGGCATTCCCATCTCTTTAACAATTTTCCACAGTTTGTTGTGCTCCACACAGCCAAAGGCTTTAGTGTAGTTAATGAAGCAGAAGTAAATGTTTTTCTAGAATTCTCTTGCTTTTTGCTATGATCCAACGGATGTTGACAATTTGATTTCTGGTTCCTCTGCCTTTTCTGAATCCAGCTTGAACATCTGGATTTTCTCAGTCCATGTACTGTTGAAACTTAGCTTGGAGAATTTTGAGCATTATTTTGCTAGTGTGTGAGGTAAGTGCAATTTTGTGGCAGTTTGAACATTCTTTGGCATTGCCTTTCTTTGGGATTGGAATGAAAACTGACCTTTCCCAGTCTTGTGGCCACTGCTGAGTTTAGAAGATATTAAGAAGAGGTGGCAAGAATACACAGAAGAACTATACAAAAAAATTTCTTAATGACCCAGATAATCACAATGGTGTGATTACTCACCTAGAGTCAGACATTCTGGAGTGCAAAGTAAAGTGGGCCTTGGGAAGTATCACTATGAACAAAGCTAGCGGAGGTGATGGAATTCCAGCTGAGCTATTTCAAATCCTGAAAGATGATGCTGTTAAAGTGCCTCACTTGATGTGCAAGATTTCATTTAAGCTATACATTTATTTACCTCAGGTAAAAATAGAAATGGTCTAATTCAGTTTTAAAATGTTGCCAAATAGTGCAAAGACATCACTTTGCTGACTACGGTCCATGTAGTCAAAGCTATGGTTTTTCCAGTAGTCATGTACGGTTGTGAGAGTTGGACCATAAAGAAGGCTGAGCACCAAAGAATCGATCTTTTTATACTGTAATGCTAAGACGACTCTTGAGAGTCCCTTGGACTGCAAGGAGATGCAACCAGTCCATCCTAAAGAAATCCACACTGAATACCCGTTGGAAGGACTGATGCTGAAGCTGAAGCTCCAATACTTTGGCCACCTGTGTGAATAGCTGGCTCATAGGAAAAGGCCCTGATGCTGGGAAAGACTGAAGGCAGGAGGAGAAGAGGGTGACAGAGGATGAGATGGTTGGATAGCATCACGGACTCAATGGACATGAGCTTGAGCAAACTCCAGGAGAAGGTGAAGGACAGGGAAGCCTGGTGTGCTATAGTCCATGGGGTCTCCAAGAGTTGGACACAACTTAGTGACTGAAGAACAACAGCAGCAACAATAGCCCTTTGGGGATTGTGATATGCAATGTAAATAAAGTTGCATTTGTGATATCGTAACTGAAATAAAAATATCCAAAGTGTCAAAACCATGGCATTACTTTTGTCATCTAATTCCTACAGAGTGTTTTCTGACTGTATACCTCTCTGAAATAAAATTTCCCCTGCTTTCTTTCAACTAAAATTCAAGTGCTGGGGAATCCTATATGCAGTGTAGTTTAGCAGTTTGGAAAGACGTTGGATATTTAAAATGTGTCTTTTCTTCTGAAGCTGTGAGCGCCTCGAGATGACGTTGGTGTGTGCAGATCCACCCTCTGGTAACTCAGAGCCGGCTTTGCGAAGCTCTTCATCTTTCACGTGCAGAGCCGCTTGTTAACAGTGCCGACAAGTGACGATTACAGTGAATTCAGACCAAGAGGTGTCGCAAGTCAGAGGAAAAGTGCTTTGGCAAGAATCACTCAGTGGAAGCAATCAAGACGGCTCTCAGCTGCAAATGTCAGTCCCCACCTCGACTAGGTCTCCGCTGAGCAGGTAGGGGTCCTCCTTACCTTGAGCCTCTGAGCAACTGGAAGCCTGACTAATATTTATTATTCATGAGACGTGGAGTCAGTGCATCTCAGACATTTGCGAGCTTTGCGGTGGTTAATGAGGTGGGGGAAGTGATCTGTTCCCTGGTGCTCCCCCCCTCCCCCACGGTGTTTATTTGAATGCGTGATCATTAGACGACACCAGTCTCTCTGGCACTCGGTGCCCCCACAGTGCATTATACCCTGGAGAATGTGAAAACACTTTAATTAACAACAGGAGTGGGCAGGCCTGCTGGGCGCCTTCTGTTACCATCTTCAGGCCTGGAAAGTCAGCACTCAGTCGTCACCCCCACCATTGTTATTACCAATGTAAAAGAAAGCAGTAGGCAACAATTTCATTTAAAATTGATTTGGAGAGACCACTAAATATATTTCTCTTTATTGCTTCCTCTGGGAAGATTTATTAGTAATCAACATCACGTCAACGCATACGGATCCACTAGCACACTTAAAAACACACACACACATGTGCTTAAGACTTGATATTCTTCTGTATTCCACATCCTCTGCAAACAGCACAACACTCTGGGCTGTACAGATGGATAATAGGCAAACTGGCTTAGAATATGCATTCATTCGAAGGTGCCAATTTCTATCAGTCAATTAGATATATGATTTGATTCACTAATTTAAATAAAGTGCTGGCAAATTCCTAGCACACCATGTAGCTGAGAGAAGATAAACTTCTGCTGTTGACTTGCTGGTTTTTAAATGTTAGGTTTGTGACTTTTTCCTGAACTGGTCATGTTTAAGGTGGTGTCATACCCGACCAAGATTCCCTGCCACGTCCACTGTTCAAAGCCAAGCTTGTTGGATTGTTGAATCTTCCAGGACTGGTTGGCTGCCGTGTGTGGACGTGGATGTGAGCAGAGCTGGCTGTGGGCAGGTGTGCAGGCTGACCCTGGGTGTTGACCCCACGGCTCAGTCTCTAGGCTGGCTTCTTAGAAAATTGTTATTCTTCGGCAGGAGCTCTGGTTTGACCCGGATTCAGAATTCACTTAAAGAAGACTTAAGTATCGTATCACTCCATCAATTAAGTATTTATTGAGCATCCACTGATGTCCCTCATCCACACTGGTTCCCAAAACAGTGAGCAACCCAGACGGAGCAGAGAGCCTGAGACGCATTCAGAGAGGATCAAACACTCGTATGTGGGGTTGGGATGCTAACCTTCTCGAAAGCACACTGTTCTTGCAGGCATATTGGAGAAGTTTTATTTTTGCTTTTTAGGGTAGCTAGTAGGAGTGGATGGAGAAGGAAAAGGCAACCCACTCCAGTGTTATTGCCTGGAGAATCCCAGGGATGGGGGAGCCTGGTGGGCTGCCATCTATGGGGTCGCATAGAGTCAGACACGACTGAAGCGACTTAGCAGCAGCAGCAGCAGCAGTAGGAGTGGAATGGATGGCGATCTAAGAAGACTTTCTTATTAAAAAAAAAAAGAATAAACAATATTTTAGAACAGTTTTAGATTTATAGAAAAAGTGTGAAAGTACAGAGAATTCCCATATGCCTTGTATCTAGCTTCCTCTATTATTAACATCTTACATTGGAATAGTACATGTGTTACAATTGATGAATCAATCTTGATGCATCATTATTCATCAGAATCGATATTTTATTTGAATTTCCTTAGTTTTTGCCTCTGGTCCTTTTCCTGTGCCGGGATTCTATTCGAGATACCGCATTGCATTTAGCCCTCCCGTCTCCTTAGTCTCCTCTGGGCTGTAACAGTCTCTCAATCTGAGCAATACTGATCAGGTATCTGATAAATTAAATTGGGATTTGTCTGATGATTTTCTCATGATCAGACAGGGATTACGAGTTTTGAAGAGAAAGACCACAGAGGTCAAGTGTCATCTTCCCTATATATCAGCACAGCTTCTCATAGAGCCCATATGTTTTCCTCCACCAGTAGGCTATGACCTAAAAATACTTGAGGCCCTTCTGGCAAAAATAGTTCTGCAAGGGATCAGTCACTGCCACAAGCTCCCCAGTCCACTTCTTGGACTAAAGCTGGAGTCTTATTTCACTTCGTTTGTTTATGAATCCTAATATTTATCCTGCAGGCTGCTCTTTTCCTAGAAAACATCTTTCATTATAAACCTTAAATATTCAGGATGCACAGAGGTTGTTGACTCTCATACGAAGAATATAGTTTCAAACTCATTCTAGAAAATCAAGTACATCTTAGCCTACTTGTGTCAACTGAAAAAAGATGCACAGCATGAGTGTTGCGAGTTGTGCTACATTGGGGGCAAAATGAAGACTTCAGCCGGGAGACAGCACCGCAGATATTTCTGAGAAACTGCTCCAAAGAGGTACTGGGGGAAGGCCAACACATAGGTTTTGGTGAAGGGGGCATTCAGTGCAATCAAGCACTTGGTTTACAAGAGGTTTTCTGCTAGGCATGAGGAGATATCATGGTTGCTTTTCCAGATATGAGGAGATGCAAGAATTGGGATCATGAAGTCAGTTCCTGAAAACTTCTATCTAAAGACCTGTCCCACCAGTTTCCCTGGAGCGCAGGGTGCCTCACTCTCCACCCTGAACTGCCTTCAGCGCATGTCGAAGGTCAACAGCCTCAGCAGCACGGGATCCAGTCTCTGCAGAGGCAGAAGGCAGATGCCCTTCGCAAGTGCCTATTGGAGTTGACTCCTGATACCAAGCAGGACCCTGTGGGGTTCCTGGATACAAAAGCCGGTCTGCATCCCCCATTTCTTGTTTATAGGAAACAGCCTCCTTGACCTTCCCTGAGTTCCATCAGACAGGTTCAAACAGTTGCTAATTAGACAAGGAAGGTGGCACTAGACAAGGGAGGAAGAGTCAAGAGAAACAATAGTGAAACCCTGGGGTAGAGTCCTGGTTCCCGCCCCCCTCCCAAGGGACACACACAACAATCTCTTTGAGATGTTTTGCAGACTCTGACAGTCCCATCAGGTGGGAGAAGTTAGCTGTATGCTGCCCACGAGCCTGTAGACCCCAGACCAGTGGAACCAGAAGGGTGGTGATGCTGAATCCCACTTACGTCATCACCAACCAATCAGAAGAGTGTCCACGAGCTGATCACGCCCTCTTTGAACCATTCCTGTAGAACACCGCACTGCCTCCTCCAGGCTGGGATACACAGTTTTGAGGGCATTAGCTGCCGTGGCCCCCTTGGCCTTGCAAAGCAATAAAGCTGTTCTTCTCTACTTCACCCAAAACTGTGCCTTTGAGAATTAATTTGGTGTTGGGGTACAGAGGCCAGATTTGGCTTCATACTCATGTGTGAAGATTCTTGACATTTCAGTGTTTTAAGAAAAAGCTGCTGAACATTGACATTTGACTTGTTAGTGGTCTTGCATTTTCAGATGTCTCTGTCACAGCTGAGTAGTTATAGGTACAATTTTTCTTTAACAAAACTCCTGGGGCTGGGTGGGAGCACAGGTATTTAATGAGCATCTCCTCTGCATATTGTACCCAATTTAATAACCACAGTAGCCCCCACAAGTCAGGTATAATCATATGCATTTTACGCATGAGGAAGCATTCTGGGACACCAGGTCACAAGACTGATAAATGATGAGCCAGAAAGCTTGAATGGCCCATTATTTCTGTGATACGACCCACACCTGCTGGAGTTGAGAAGTCTATGTACTCAGGGAAGGTGTTCCCCTTAGAGGTGCAAGACTTCTGCCTTGGAGAATTTCCAGGCTTCAAGAATCTTCTAGAAAAATGTATGTTTTTTATTCTTTCTGGCCTTGTCATAGCCTTTGCACAAAAAAACCCTTACACTTCTTCACTTGATTTATGTTTATACAATCATTCTTGTTCCTTTTTTGATAATAATGTTAAAATAAATGTCTTTATTATATTTTCTCACAAAAATATACAGGACATTCCCAGAAAGCCAGGTGAGGGTGACTTTGATAATAAAGTGGACTAGAAAAATACTTCATTGTAATCAATAACTGATCAATATGAAAATAGTTACAACAGTGTGACAAAGCAGTTTCTTTCTATAATACGTAAGGAGCGCAAATGACTTTATGAGAAAAAGAGCAATCCAATGGAATCCTGAGCAAAGCTCATGAGTAGACAGTTTTCAAATGAAGCAAAAATGGCTAGTAAATATATGGAAAGACATTCAGCCTCTTTACTAATCAAATAAATGCAAATTTAAACAACAGTATGGTTTTGACATATCAAATTGGCAAAGATTTAATATGTTAATACCCAGAGTTGGCAAGAATGTGAAAAGGAACAACTTTTAGTGATACCTATTATAGCTTTAACGTATGTTTCCTTCAAGCCAAAAATTCCACTTACAGAAATTTTTCCTTTAGAAATATTTGTCTGAGTGTGCAAAGATATGTTTCCCAGGATGTTAAATGTCATTGTTTACAAATTACATAAAAGAGAAAGCAACTGAAATGTTAATTAATCGAGGTTTGTTGAAATAAATTACAGCACACACATACGGTGGAAAGCTATGCAATCATTAAAAAAGATAAAATGGGGTCCTGTACGTCCACATTAGATGGCTTTACTACGTATTTTCACGCCTCTTTTGCATGTAGCCATGGAGGAGCTTTGTAAGAAAGAGAATCCTAAACGCAGCATGCTGTCAACTGAGAAAAAAAAAAAGCACAACCTTAAAATTGAGAGTTGTGTTTTATCTGGCAGAAGTTTTTTCTGACTTCAAGCCCAGAGGCAGCATCTCAACTAACCCTCAGAAAACTGCTCCAGGGAGGTGAAGGGGGTGGGGCAAGACACAGAGGAGTTTTGTAAGAAAGGGTAGGTGATCTCACAGTCAAAGGTTATTGTTAATGAAAGAAAACTAGAAATCTCAAGTTAAAGAATTTAGCACTTTGCTATGTATCAGTTCAGTTCAGTTCAGTCACTCAGTCGTGTCCAACTTTTTGCGACCCCATGAATCACAGCACACCAGGCCTCCCTGTCCATCACCATCTCCCGGAGTTCACTCAGACTCACGTCCATTGAGTCAGTGATGCCATCCAGCCATCTCATCCTCTGTCGACCCCTTCTCCTCCTGCCCCCAATCCCTCCCAGCATCAGAGTCTTTTCCAATGAGTCAACTGTTCGCATGAGGTAGCCAAAGTACTGGAGTTTCAGCTTTAGCATCATTCCTTCCAAAGAACACCCAGGGCTGATCTCCTTCAGAATGGACTGGTTGGATCTCCTTGCAGTCTAAGGGACTCTCAAGAGTCGTCTCCAACACCACAGTTCAAAAGCATCAATTCTTTGGCGCTCAGCCCTCTTCACAGTCCAACTCTCACATCCATACATGACCATGGGAAAAAACCATAGCCTTGACTAGATGGACCTTTGTTGGAAAAGTAATGTCTCTGCTCTTCAATATGCTATCTAGGTTGGTCATAACTTTCTTTCCAAGGAGTAAGCATCTTTTAATTTCATGGCTGCAATCACCATCTGGAGTGATTTTGGAGCCCAGAAAAATAAAGTCTGACACTGTTTCCACTGTTTCCCCATCTATTTCCCATGAAGTGATGGGACCGAATGCCATGATCTTCGTTTTCTGAATGTTGAGCTTTAAGCCAACTTTTTCACTCTCCTCTTTCATCAAGAGGCTTTTTAGTTCCTCTTCACTTTCTGCCATAAGGGTGGTGTCATCTGCATATCTGAGGTTATTGATATTTCTCCTGGCAATCTTGATTCCAGCTTGTGCTTCTTCCAGCCCAGCGATTCTCATGATGTACTCTGCATAGATGCAAAAGTCTGGCTACTGACATCATTTCTTTGACATGCATTTCTGCTCTGGGGCCAGCAACCTGTGTTTTCACGTCCTGATCTCCCTCAGGACTCGCCGCTCATCTTTGGAGGCGGCTGCAGGCGCTGATGGCCCTGACGGCCTTTGTTCACCAATACGTGGGGAGTATTCCATTTCTCTACGCGCTTAGTTCTTTGCGTAAAGCTGTGAAGTCATCTGCGAGCAGATCAGAGATTTAAAAAAATATCTGGCAGTAGAGTGAGGGTGTTATGACCAGAAAGCTCAGAAATTCATTGAAAACACATTGGATTGAAGTCATTTGTATTTACCATCTGTGGTGACTCCAGGAAATATCAAAAGCAAAGAAGTTATATGAAATAGGTCTTTAAATATGGAGATTGCATTAATTGAATGGTTACTAAACTGATTTCTTTACCACATACTGAATACTATATAGTAAAAATATGCAAATATTATATAAAATGCTCCTGTATGATTCAACTTTAAATAATTGCTCTTCAGCTCTAACCTGTTTGAAAAAAAATGTTGGTCTGAAGTGTTTCCTGAGGCTATGTCCCTAGATAGTCAAAGCACTTCGTATAAGTTCCTGTGCCTGATACAGAGGGAGACTGGACATAATGAGAAGTCGGAGTTTGGAGCAGAGAAAGGGTTATTACTGGGCCATGGAAGTAGACAAGTGGCTCAGGCCCTAAAAAACCTCAAGCTCCCCAATGGGTTTTGGTAAAGCACCTTTAAAAGCCAGAGGAGGGAGGGCTGGTCGCAGGGTATGTGATCAGCTTGTGCACAATTCTCTGGTTGGCTGATGGTGAGGTAGTGGGTGGCGTCACAGGGCGAACTGTATCAGTCCTTAGGCTCCAGGAGACCTGGGGCTCTGTGCTCAGGGTCATCAAGTAGTTAACATCTTCTGTTTGGTGGGATGTTTTTTACGTCTGCAAAACAGCTCAAGAAATGTGCATCAAACATTATTATCTAGGTACTTCAGAGAGGAGCTAAAGCAGAGGATATGGAGGAAAGTCTGTCCCAGGAAAGCCCCTTAGGGTCCTGAAAGTGTTAGTCGCTCAGTCGTGTAAGACTGTTTGCAACCCATGGATGGTATCCCGCCAAGCTCCTCTGTCCATGGGATTCTTCAGGCAAGAATACTGGAGTGGGTTGCCATTTCCTTCTCCAGGGGATCTTCCCGATCCAGGGCTCAAACCTAGATCTCCTTCATTGCAGTCAGATTCTTTACCATCTGAGCCACCTGTTAGGTGACCACAGGGTCCTGCTGTGCTACGAATGCTTGTTTAAAGACAGGCTTATCACAGCTTCGCTCAAATAATTTGCTCCTCTAGAAATATTTTGGTCATGTCACACTGATGAAAGTAAAGATCTGAAAGCAATGACTCCAGTCAAAGACGGAAACATGTCGTCTGGAAAAGCCCTGGATGACAGAACATGAGAATTAAGGCATGTGGGCAGTGTGGAGCTGACCAAGACTTTCAGCAGAAAAAGAAACTTCTGGTGTCCAGAGTGGAGGTTGTCCTCTTGATGTCTATGACATTTCAACATCCTTGCTTTTGCCTCAAATCTTCTGAGATAAACTTATAGCAATAATACCCCTGGATTTTCTCACATAGGTCTAGGGCTTTGAGTATACCATGCATCTTACTGATGCTCAGCCTAATTTGCGACCAGAAGAGAGTGATTCCAGTCACTTCTAATGTAAAAGGCTAAGACCTCAGTTTAGTTCAGTCGCTCAGTCATGTCTGACTCTTTGCTATCCCATGACTGCAGCATGCCAGGCTTCCCTGTCACTCACCAACTCCTGGAGCTTACTCAAACTCATGTCCATCGTGTTGGTGATGCCGTCCAACCATCTCATCCTCTGTCATCCCATTCTCCTCCCACCTTCAAACTTTCCCAGCATCAGGGTCTTTTCCAGTGAGCTGGTTCTTGGCATCAGGTGGCCAAAGTATTGGAGCTTCAGTTTAGCATCAATCCTTCCAATGAATATTCAAGACTGATTTCCTTTAGGATGGACTAGTTGGATCTCCTTACAGTCCAAGGGACTCTCAAGAGTCTTCTCCAACATCACAGTTCAAAAGCATCAATTCTTTGGCACTCAGCTTTCTTTATGGTCCAACTCTCACATCCGTTAAGTGACTACCAGAAAAACCAAAGTTTTGACTAGATGGACCTTTGTTGACAAAGTAATGTCTCTGCTTTTTAATAAGCTGTATAGGTTGGTCAGAGCTTTTCTTCCAAGGAGCAAGCGTGTTTTAATTTCATGGCTGCAATCACCATCTGCAGTGATTTTGGAGCCCCCAAAAATAAAGTCTCTCATTGTTTCCATTGTTTCCCCATCTATTTGCCATGAAGTGATGGGACTGGATGCCATGATCTTAGTTTTGTGAATGTTGAGTTTTAAGCTAACTTTTTCACTCTCCTCTTTCATTTTCATCAAGAGGCTCTTTAGTTCTTCTTCACTTTCTGCCATAAGGGTGGAGCCATCTGCATATCTAAGGTTATTGATATTTCTCCCAGCAATCTTGATTGTAGTTTGTGCTTCATCCAGCCCAGCATCTTGCATGAAGCAATCTGCATATAAGTTAAATAAGCAGGGTTACAGTATACAGCCTTGACATGCTCCTTTCCTGATTTAGAACCAGTCTGTTGTTCCATGTCCAATTCTAACTGTTGCTTCCTGACCTGCATACATATTTCTCAGGAGGCAGATCAGGTGGTCTGGTATTCCCATCTCTTGAAGAATTTTCCACAGTTTATTGTGATCCACACAGTCAAAGACTTTGGCAAAGTCAATAAAGCAGAAGTAGATATTTTTCTAGAACTCTTGCTTTTTCAATGATCCAACGGATGTTGGTAATTTGATCTCTGGTTCCTCTGCCTTTTCTAAATCCAGCTTGAACATCTGAAATTTCATGGTTCACATACTGTTGAAGCCTGGCTTGGAGAATTTTGAGCATTACTTTACTAGCATGTGAGATGAGTGCAATTGTGCAGTAGTTTGAACATTCTTTGGCATTGCCTTTCTTTGGGATTGGAATGAAGACTGACATTTTCCAATCCTGTGGCCACTGCTGAGTTTTCCAGATTTGCTGGCATAGTGAGTGCAGCACTTTCACAGCATCATATTTTAGGATTTGAAATAGCTCAACTGGAATTCCATCACCTCAACTAGCTTTGTTTGAAGTGATGCTTCCTAAGGTCCACTTGACTTCTCATTCCAGGATGTCTGGCTCTAGGTGAGTGATCACACCATCATGATTATCTGGGTCGTGAAGATCTTTTTTGTACAGTTCTTCTGTGTATTCTTGCCACCTATTCTTAATATCTTCTGCTTCTGTTAGGTCCATACCATTTCTGTCCTTTATTGAGCCCATCTTTGCATGAAATATTTCCTTGGTATCCCTAATTTCCTTGAAGCTATCTCTAGTCTTTTTCAGTCTATTGTTTTCCTCTATTTCTTTGCATTGATCACAGAGGAAGGCTTTCTTATCTCTCCCTGCTATTTTTTGGAACTCTGCATTCAAATGGGTATATCTTTCCTTTTCTCCTTTGCCTTGAGCTTCTCTTCTTTTCTCAGATATTTGTAAGGCCTCCTCAGACAGCCATTTTGCCTTTTTGCATTTCTTTTTCTTGGGGCTAAGAACTGGGTCATAATTATACAGGTCTGGGAAGACATCAGTAGGATACCTGATCATTATCATAAGGATTGACATTGAGTAGAAAATGTGGGCACAGAAATACTTTAATGGGGGCACACAGAAATGCTACCTCAGACAGAAGTCAGTAAAGAGAAACGAACAAGGAATGGAGCAGCGGTAAGTAATAAATCAGGGAAATACGGCAGTCTGGTCGCACCCAGGGAGTGCTCTAACTAGCAGCCAACTCTGGGAATAGTGGCAGGATTTAGCCCCGTCACACACGCAGTCTGCCCTGTGGGCTGCTGTTTATTCACCCTGGTCTTTTGGGTAACCTCTACTCACAAAGGTGGAGCTCAGTGGGACAAGCCATTTTGAGTACATCTCTCAATCTGGTATTCATTTTCAAACTGTTGCATAATATTTACACGGAACAAGCCACACACGTTATAAATGGTAACAAGCAAACCCTCAAAGTCACCAAGACTTGGCTCGGCCTTCAGAAGTTCCCAGTTGAATGAATCACAGTCTCTTTGATCTAACATCTGGATGGCAATCTCGTTAAGGATCTTATCCCACGTACATTCATTTCTCTTTCTCACATCACAAGATCTAGCTTTTGACACACAGGCCAAATCCAGGGGAGAATTTCAGAGTCTAAACTGACAATTTGTGTTTTCTCTCCAAGCATCATTTGTGATTCAGCCTTTTGTTTTTACTCAGCAAAAGACAATTTGTTAACAAATCAGATATCTTTTATTACTGTAGCCCTAATGTATCATGTATTGCTTGGGACATGTTGACAATAAACAGTTAAGGAAGAAATAAGGGAAAGCGGGGAAGTTGTTTATTTGACAGATTTTGGACTTAGTTACCTATTCATATCTTTAATTCTCAGATTTCTGGCAGCATGAGTCAACTAGTTGCCTAGCAAACACCAAAAGTTTCACAGTATTTAAAGAAAGGAAATGGAGTAGTCTTATTTCAACTCGGTAAAATCAACAGGGTCAGACTTTATTTTTTTGAGCTCCAAAATCACTGCAGATGGTGACTGCAGCCATGAAATTAAAAGATGCTTACTCCTTGGAAGGAAAGTTATGACCAACCTAGATAGCATATTCAAAAGCAGAGACATTACTTTGCCAACAAAGGTCTGTATAGTCAAGGCTATGATTTTTCCTGTGGTCATGTATGGATGTGAGAGTTGGACTGTGAAGAAAGCTGAGTGCCCGAAGAATTGATGCTTTTGAACTGTGGTGTTGGAGAAGACTCTTGAGAGTCCCTTGGACTGCAAGGAGATCCAACCAGTCCATTCTGAAGGAGATCAGTCCTGGGTGTTCTTTGGAAGGAATGATGCTAAAGCTGAAACTCCAATACTTTGGCCACCTCATGCGAACAGTTGACTCATTGGAAAAGACTTCTGATGCTGGGAGGGATTGGGGGCAGGAGAAGAAGGGGACGACAGAGGACTAGATGGCTGGATGGCATCACTGACTCGATGGACATGAGTCTGAGTGAACTCCGGGAGATGGTGATGGACAGGGAGGCCTGGCGTGCTGTGATTCATGGGGTCACAAAGAGTTGGACACGACTGAGTGACTGAACTGAACTGAAAACCAAGGGATAGCCACAGTAGAAAGAGGAATAGAACACAACTTCAAGGCTAAGGGTAATGAACTACAACTCCTTGCTTATGAATCCACAAGGGGAGAGATTTAAAATAGAAAGGACTTTTTATAATTATCTTTCTAGCATACCTGTATGTTTCTGAGCAAATCTATCTGTGCATGAGAAGAGGATGTAAGCAACCATTTGTGATATTGTAAAGAATATTTCTGGGTCCCCACCCCTCCATTCTCTAGTGGACTTCTGGCTGCACTTAAGCTCTTCATGGAGAGCTATTGATCATTTTCAACAAGTATTTATTGAGACACCGTGTGGAGTCCTGCCCCAAGGCCACAGACAGAGTCCAGAACCAAGATCAGCTCAGAATTAAGCCCCTTTAGAGTCATTGCCCAAAATCCCCTGACCATCACCAGCCCACCTTCCTGATGCCAAATTAGGCAAAAATGCCCATCCCAGTAGTCACCCTACAGTGCCCTAACCAATCACCTGATGCCAACCTTCCAGCAGAAATTTTCTTTGTCTTGAAGCCATGAAAATTGGCTACTGAGCCATGAAAAGCATTGGCTCTCCCTTCTGTGTCAGGAGGTTTGCCCGCTGTTCTTGCAGTGCCCACGTTATCTCTGCTGTTTGTTCTTAATCAACTCACTCCCTTCTGGAATGCTCTGTGTGTGGAACCTCTTTTCCGACCTGTGCTTAGACTGTTGCCACAAGTAGTACGCGCCTATCATGGTGTGAACATTCAGTTCATGGTGTGAACTCACGGTGCGAGCAGCATCGTCAGCAGTCTTCCCCAAGGAGCTAACGCCCTAGTGCAGGGTTCCGGGTTCTCCTAGGGCTTGGCTTGGCTTGCCCACCTGAGGGCCGGTTCTGCGGGCTCCCAGGACAGCTACTGTTCCCCCCTTCCTGTCCGGTTTGCCTTGGAGATGAGGGCTACCAATGCCTACACATCCAGCCCTGCTGCCAGGGCCCGGAAGGCGCACTGCTGCTCTGAAGGCGCTGGGGGCACACCTGTCAAAGTGGCGAAGGGCCTTGCCTGGCTGCCGTCACCTGAGCACGCTGATGCTACTGCTGCTCATATGGCCCCTCCGCACTTCATTCTGTCTCAGGTCAAAGGTCGCCTTGTCATAGCAGCCCTTGCTGACAACCCTATTTAGAGGACTATTTCTACCACTACTCTCTGGCTGTTTACAGAAGGGGATGTTATTAATATTTATGCCCAGACAACTAATATAAACAAGGACCATCTCAGGCAAACAGAGACCTACGTTCATCCTCATCTGGTGGCTGAGTGGAACAGTTTCAAGAGAGTGGAGTGATAGCGATGAGAACTATACCAGTGAAATTCAATCCCAAAACTCTTGCTCAAATGCTGAATGAAAAATGACCTCTTTTCCCACCTCTTTCTGCTAGGCTTGTAGCTGCTAGAATTGTGAATATGACTGACAAATACTTTGCCATTAACTTGAGGTCAACCAATAAAGGCAACAGAGAACCCTCTATCAAGAGATGGAAATTCCTGATGGTAACATTGAGCACTTGGATCCAGATAAGCCTTAAGCTCATGTTAACTGGAACATCATGACATTTCCCCCCTACCCACTTTAAAAAACTTAAGTTAGATTTCTCAAATTTACAATCCCCAAAAAATCCAGATCAGTCTTTCCCTTATGTAAGTAGATCCTTGTGGACCACAATCCACCAGTCTCCTGGATACATCCAGACATGTCTGGGTGAGGGGTAACCTAGACAGCATATTAAAAAGCAGAGACATTACTTTGCCAACAAAGGTCCATCTATTCAAAGCTATGGTTTTTCCAGTAGTCATGTATGGATGTGAGAGTTGGACCATAAAGAAAACTGCACACTGAAGAATTGATGCTTTTGAACCGTGGTGTTGGAGAAGACTCTTGAGAGTCCCTTGGACTGCAAGGAGATCAAACCAGTCAGTCCTAAAGGAAGTCAGTCCTGAATACTCATTGGAAGGACTGATGCTGAAGCTGAAGCTCCAATACTTTGGCCACCTGATGTAAAAAACTGACTCATTATAAAAGACCCTGATGCTGGGAAAGACTGAAGGCAGGAGGAGAAGGGGACAACAGAGGATGAGATGGTTGGATGGCATCACTGACTCTATGGACATGGGTTTGAGCAAGCTCTGGGAGCTGGTGATGGACGGGAAAGCCTGGCATGCTGCAGTCCATGGGGTCACACGACTGAGCAACTGAACTGAACTGAGCTGAGCTGACCTGAAAGGTAGATTAAACTCAGTCTGCTCTCCCTGTCACACAGGAAGGCTGTTCAAGTCAATGCCTTGCAGAGCATTTACTTATACTAGCATATCAACTGGTGACTAGGATCATATGGTGGATTTCATGTGTTGACAATGAGTTGGTATCGATATTTGAGCAACCTATAAAAATCAATCTGCAAGAAAAGCAATGCCACAGCTACTTCTTTAGAAATTAGCTTTGCTTTTATGAAACACTGGGGGCTCTTCTTGAAATCAATCCAACAACAAAGCTTTGCCTGGGGACTTCCCTGGTGGTTCAGTGGTCCACTGGTTAAGAATTCGCCTGCCAATGTAGGGGACATGGGTTCGATCCCTGGTGTGGGGATGAAGAACCCGCAGGCTGCAGGGCAGCTGAGCGCGTGTGCTGTGACTGCTGACGCCTGTGCGCCTCGAGCCCGCAGCATGAGAGGACAGCACAGCAAGAGGCCTGTGCGCTGCACCTGGGGAGCAGCTCCCGCTCGCCAGGACCAGAGAAGGCCTGCACGCACAGTGAGGACCCAGGGCAGCCAGAAACAAACAAGTGCAAAACAAACCAAAACAAAATGAAAAGCAGAGGTCTTGCCTGTAAAAGTGCTGTCCGCAGAATGGCTGGGCCATCCATCCAGAACCAAACTGAGGTCCATCTCTGTAAAGGAAACGAAGATGTTTTCAAATTCTGTGCTAGTTGCTTTCTCTTCTCTCTTTTTATTTTTTTCTAACCTTCCTTCAAAATCCTGTTTCCTTCCATCAGCAGGCAAGAATAGAACTGGATTTTCACATGGCCTCTCAGGAGTTATCCTACTTAGAGTAAACTTATTTTAAATTTGGGGGGAAAAAAAACAACTCTGGAGCTAGAAGGATACAGAAGAGAGGCTAGAAATGAATAGGAAAAAAATGGCAAGGGCTGAAACCAGCCTGTGGGCTCTCTGTGGCAGAAGGAACATCCCACACAGGTGCCCTGACCCAGTGCCTCTTCAGAACGCACATCCAGACGCAGGACCAGGACTGAGCTGTGCACACAGGAGATTGAATGTGTCCATCCACCCAGCAAGTCTGGGTAAAGTCTCATTCTTGTCAGCAAAGCAATCAGTCCTCACGGTCACTGGAGCGTTGAAACAAGGCAGTTTGGGTGTCACTTGTCTTACTCCCCCATAGTAGCCAAACATGAACCCCTTCCCAACTGAGACAGAACAAACCTCCTTAACTTTCAGTGACCACCTGCTTACATTTTGGAGACAGGCTGAGGAGACAGAGCAATGTGGAGGTGGCATTTAATTTCAAGATCTCCCCACCACTGCCACTCAGCATCGGCAGGCTCCTTTCAAAGAGCACAAATGTTTCCTGAGCATCTACCAGCCACGAGGTGATTTCTGACATGTGACTTCATTGAAACCTCCCACATAGGATTTGCACCAGCCTATCTTGAGGAGGCACAGCTTATAAGGAACACGCGCATATGCTAGAAACGTTGGCGATGGGTAAGAGGTGCAAATGGGTCCACTTGGAGCCAAGAACCAACAGAGCCAATTCCCAATCCCAGGTCCACCACTGCCTTTGCAACGTGACCTCAGCAATACTGTCCTTCAGTTTCCCTTAAAATACGACGCGGAACACTAAGATGATCAGAGGAGTGGTGTTCCTGCCACAAAAGTAGCACTCTAATCTTCTTCATAGAAACGTGTTTCGAAAGACTCGGCCTGATAACTATAGAGGAGGCATTTCACACTCAGACTTACCCAGTGGGGGTGTGGAGGAGGATGTAAATTGATCCCACTGCTCTCGCCATGGAGTTCAATGTTTCCAGATGGTACATTCAATTAGAGTTCTTCTCAGCATCTTAAATGAAACCTATTGAGAAATGATAGTTCATTTTAATAGTGTACACTCTACACGGGGGGACAAGCATATCGACGTGCTATTCCTGACATGCTGGTACTCCTCCGTATATCATGGCATGGGACCAGCCATAACTTCCCCCAGTCAGACTTATACAAGGAAAAAGACAGTGTTATTCTCTGTGGAGTACTGGTTTCTCCCCCTTGAACAGGGTTTCTCTTTCTTGGCTGTACTCACACTTGGTGTTGGATAGTTCTTTATCGTGGGGGCTGTCTTGCTCACTGAAGGCTGTTTATTAGCATCCATGGCCTCTACCTGCTGGGTTCCGTGGCAACCCCTCCCCCAGGTTGAACAACCAAAACCATCTCCAGACATTGCCAGCTGTTTCCTGGGAGTAAAATCACCCCCCAGTTGAGAATCATTGCCTTAGCAGACGGATGTAAGTGGCCTACAGAATGTTTGATGTATAAGGTCTAGAGGGCTGAGTGATCATGTATGTAATCATCCATTTCACAGATGAAGAAATGCCAGAGAAACTGGGCGACTCGCTTCAGGTAACACAGGTAAGCTGCACAGCGAGCATTAGGAACCTGGTCTTATAACAACTCCCTGGTTACCTTATCTAGTCCTTGGGAGTGGTAAAAGAATTATATTCTCCTCTACTGGGTCATATTAAGAAATAGAACAATGGGGCTTCACTGGTGGCTCAGTCAGTAAAAAATCCACCTGCCAATGTTGGAGACAGAGATGTGGGTTTGATCCCTAGGTCGAGAAGATCCCTTGGAGAAGGAAATGGCAACCCAATCCAGTATTCTTGCCTGGAGAATCCCATGGACAGAGGAGCCTGGAGGGCTGTAGTCCATGGGGTTGCAAAGAATAGGACATGACTGAATGACTAAATAATAATAGTATTTTACCACAATTTAAAAGCAAAATAAAAGGAAACAAAAAAGCAGGCTCCTGTTCTCAGAAACTGACTTTATTGGCATATCTCCTATAGTCTCATCAGGAGACAGAATTTGACCCAGATGACTCCAACGAAGGAACTAAAATGAAGGACTGCATCTCTAGCTGTGGACAGGGCTGTTGAGGCATGCAGAGACCAGCGACAGCAGAGGGATGCGACTGCTCCAAGGGCTGGTGAGACAGAGGATGGAGATGGCGCTATCCAAGCTGGTGTGAGCTGGAGTCATGACGAAGCCCAGCTCAAGATGACCGATGTCCACACCTGCTACTGTGGGAATGCAGGACCGGATGGCTTCGGGGCAGTCGTAAACCTGAGATTACGGCTTTCCTCAAGGCAGAAGCAAAGTGAAAGGGAAAGTCCCTCAGTCGCGGCCGACTCTTTGTGACCCCGTGGACTATACAGTCCATGGAATTCTCCAGGCCAGAATACTGCAGTGGGCAGCCTTTCCCTTCTCCAGGGGATCTTCCCCAACCCAGAGATTGAACCCAGGTCTCCCACATTGCAGGCGGATTTTTTACTAGCTGAGCCACAAGGGAAGCCCAAGACTACTGGAGGGGGTAACCTATCCCTTCTCCAGCGGATCTATCCAACCCAGGAATTGAATTGGGGTGTCCTGCATTGCAGGCGATTCTTTACCAACTGAGCTCTCAGAGAAGCAAGGAGACATGTCTAAATGTTGTTGGCTTCAACTTCTCCCCTTGACAAATGTCCAAAAAGGGCCAAGTTAAATAGATAATGTCCCCTTCACATGAGCCGAAGGACCCAGAAAGTTCTCTCATGTTTCATCGCCAAAGGCAGCCACTTCTCATGACCTATGCTGAGAAAACCATCACAGGTGCCATGACACTCATGGTCTCAGGCGTTTCCCAGCCCGGCACATCGGGAGAGGGCTGGCTGCTACTTCGTCTCTCCCTCTCCAGAGCTTTATGAGCCATTATCCTTCGTGACTTCAAGGTGAGATCTCAGCATGCTGTAAAAACTGCTCATTTTCCACTGTTTCTCACATAACAGGCAAATTTATTTCCCTTATAAAACAGGAATTGCAGGTGTAAATGCCACCTACACAGCTATTTCACTGCAGGGGCCACCCCTTGAAAAAGGAGTATCTTATCTGTGGGACAAGTTTTCCGTGGTTTAAACCAAGTTCAAAGAGAAACAGCCACAAATTTAGTTTCCTCTTTCTTTCCTCATTCTTTTTTATTCCGTTTGTTAAATATGTTTTATATTTAAGTCAGCTGTTACTGAGCACATTATTTTTTTCAGCTTTATTGAGTTATAATGCACAAACAAAATTGTACATACCCTTAAATGTACAGTTTGATGATTTGCTATATGTATGCATTATGCAAGGATTCTCAACATTTCAACATGCCATTAACACATCCATCACCTCACATATTCAACTTTGTGTGTGTGTGAGGGAAGACACTCACACACTCTTTTAGCAAATTTTCATTTTACATTACAGTCTATAGTTAGAGTATCTGTGCTAATACTTTGGATTCTCAGAACTTACTTTTTTTTAGTTTGTGTTTTTTCATTTTTACGATGTGTTGGTTTTTGCCATACAGCAACGCAAATCAGCCTTAGTCATACATACATCCCCTGCCTCTAGAGCCGCCTTCCTCTCCCCCAATATGACTTAGCAACCCTGCTACCGGGCATGTGCCCCGAGAAAACCACAATCCTAAAAGACACATGTACCCGCATGTTCATTGCAGCGCTATTTACAATGGCCGGGACATGGAAGCAACCTAGATGTCCATCAACAGACGAGTGGATAGAGAACTTGCTGCCTTAAGGGAAAGTCTGTCCCCTTTTATCAACCTCCCTACTGCTCCCACTCCCAGCCCCGGCACCGCCATTCTATGCTTTGTTACTTTATATTAGACTTCATATTGGGTTCCACCTATAACAGTGTTTGTCTTTGTCTGGCTCATTTCACTTAGCATAATACTTTCCACGTTCACCCACCTTGCTGCCCAAAACAAAATCTACTGGCATATACACTACCTTGTATAAAATAGGTGACTAGCTGGAACCTGCTTGTGCAGCACAGGGAGCTCTGCTCGGCGATCTGCGATGACCTGGGGAGGTGGGATGGGGTGGGAGGGAGGCCCTCAAAGGAGGGGACACGTGTACACACGTGACTGATTCACGCTGTCATACAGCAGAAGCCAACATAGCATTGTAAAGCAATTATATTCCAGTTTAAAAAGCTGAATACTATTCCCTAGTGTACTCACACCACGTTTTATCCATTCATCTGTCAACACAGCCTTAGGTGGCTTCCAAACCTTTGTCAATAATGCTGTAATGAACGCAGGACTGCAGCTATCTCTTTGAAACAGTGACTTTTTTTCTCTCTGGATACACGCCAGGAATGGGATTGATAGATCATGTATTCGTTCTATTTTTAATTTATTGAGGGATTTCCATCCGGCTTTCCAAAATGGTTGTACCAGTTTACCTTCTTACTACCAGGGTACGAGGATTCCATCTTTCTTCACATCTTCCCCAGAATGTCTTATTGCCTGTCTTTTTGATGATCGCATTCTAGCGGGTGAAAAGTGACACCTCACCGTGGTTTTAATTTGCAGTTCTCTGATGATTAGTGATGTCTTGCACCTTTTCTTATACTTGTCCGTTGTCCGTATGACTTTTTTAGAAATATGTCCAGTCAGGTTCTTTGCCCATTTTTAAATTGGATTGTTGATATTTGTGGGTGTTGTGTTTTGAGGTTTTTTTTTCTTCTTTTGCGATTGAGTCCCTTCTGTATTTTGGGCACCGGCTTCTTATCAGATACGTGCTTTGCAAACAGTATGTTCCATTCTGTAGGTTGCCTTTTTATTTTGTGGATGGCTTTCTTCTCTGTGCAGAGCTTTTTAGTTTGAGGTAGTCCCACCTCTTAATTTTTGCTTTTGTTGCCTTTGCTTTTGGTGTCAATTCCAGAAAATCATTGAGGAAGCCCCGTGTGAGGACACAGCAAGAGGGAACCATTGGCAGGTTAAGGAGAGAGGCCTCGGGAGACCCCGACCCTGCCCACACCTTGATCTCAGGCTCGTGACCTCCAGAACCATATGCTCCATTTTTGCTGTTGTTGCTGTTACAGCCCATTTTAGGGCTTTCTTCTTGAATGCCACCCAACAACTTCCACTAGCATCTCACCAGCCAGTACCACATGACCGCCTGTTGAGAGAGGGGCTGAGAAATGAATATTTTACCGAGGTGCTGGGCTGCTCACCCCTCCAACAGAGTTGAGAAGGAGAGGTGGAAAGGAGACTGGATTTAGAGAAAGAGGATCAAATGCAAGGCAGAGAGAAAGCGTTCATCCAGGATGCATTATGAGATGGTTACAGGGGATGTGGGACACGAGCTGCATCCTGAGACAAGGGTGGAGGGAAGGAAAATTTATGTAGGGGGTCCTCAGAGCAAAGACAGAAAGTAGGAGACCATGACTCTTGCAGGAGCCAGCGAGGTCAGGGCTGAGGGTGTGAGGGTGGGTGAGGCGAGGTGCTAGAAGGTCAGCAGGAACACACAAGCTGGGGACGAGCTGGGAGGGTATTGGTTGGCTCAGGTGGTCATAATAAACACTGAGGGGCTTAAACAAGAGAAATGCATCTTTTCACAGTTCTGGACGCTAGGAGTTTGAGATCAAGCTGTCAGCAGGGGTGGTTTCTTCTGAGGCTTCTCTCCTGGCCTTATAGATGGTCTCTTCTCCCTGTCTTCTCACGTGATCTTTCCTCTGTGTGAGTCTGTGTCCTAATTATTGCTTCTTACAGGAGTGTGTGTGCTTAGTCGCTCAGTTGTGTCTGATCTTTGTGACCCCTGGACTGTAGCCTGCCCGGCTCCTCTGTCCATGGGATTTCTCAGTCTAGAATACTGGAATGGGTTGCCATTTCCTCCTCCAGGGGAACTTTCCAACCCAGCCATCAAATCCACATCTCTGATATCTCCTGCATTGGCAGGTAGAGTCTTAACCACTGCACCACCTGGGAAGCCCCCAGTGATACCAAATACCGGCTGAATTCAGGGTCGTGGTTCCCGCCTGGCTTCCAGGACTGTCTCCCTAGTAAGCCAATTCAGGGTCTTCATCCTGCCCTTTTCCGGATTTCAGATGATGTTTGAATGGCTTGCAATCGTTGCCTTCCCCCTTGGCACTCAGGTTTCAGCTGGGCATTTGTGTATAGGCTGCCCTACCTCTTTCAGTGGGAGTGAGAGCATTCTGGGGTTGTCAAGCTCAGATTTGGTGCTAAATTAATTCATCAAGTTTTTCGTCGTTGTTAAATGGACAACACGGCTCTACACAAGGATAATTGCATTCTCAATCTCTGCACAGCCTAGTATAATAGCAATTATCCTCGTGTGACAATTTAAATTTAAATTAATTAAAATTTGTAAAATTAAAATTCAGTTCCTCAGTCACAGTAGCCACGTGTCAGCCACACATGGTTATAGTTACCATGTTGAACAAGTAAACATAGAATATTTCCAGTTTTGTAAAAAATTCTACCAGATTAGTTCTTAAAGAATCACTGAGTCAGTTATTGCATTTCTGCCCTTTGATTGTAAAACATGTGTTTCCCCTGTGGTCCTCCCACCACACGCATGAAGTTGGTCTGATAATGAAAGATCACTGGTTACCAGGTTTGCTTCATTTCCATTAGTGTTTTGGATGCTCTTATCAAGTTGATTCACAAAATAATACACCTGCCGGGTTTTTGACTGGTGTCTTTATTATTTCACCAATATAATTTGCTTGTGTGGTTAATAGAACTTACGTCTAAGCTTTGTTCTATATCCAGCTGCTTGCCAGTTCTTGACATTCATCCATTTCAGTTCATTTCAGTCGCTCAGTCGTGTCCGACTCTTTGAGACCCCATGAACTGCAGCACGCCAGGCCTCCCTGTCCATCACCAACTCCCGGAGCTTGTTCAAGCTCATGTCCATCCAGTCGGTGATACCATCCAACCATCTTATCCTCTGTCGTCCCCTTCCCCTGCCTTCGATCTTTCCCAGCATCAGGGTCTTTTCAAATGAGTCAGTCCTTTGCATCTGGTGGCCAAAGTATTGGAGCTTCAATTTCAGCATCAGTCCTTACAATGAATATTCAGAACTGATTTCCTTTAGGATGGACTGGTTTGATCTCCCTGCAGTCCAAGGGGCTCTCAAGAGTCTTCTCCAACACCACAGTTCAAAAGCATCAATTATTCTGCCCTCAGCTTTCCTTATAGTCCAACTCTCACATCCATACACGACTACTGGAAAAACCATAGCCTTGACTAGATGGACCACTCTTCCTTTATTCAGCAGGCACTCGTGGAGGGTGTGCACCCCGTGCTTATGGAGTGTGATGTACAGACAACCTAAAGTGATGCTGAGGATCTGGACTCCAGTGTCCTCTGTCTGGTTCCATCGCTTTCTAGCTTGGTCTCTCATTTTCTCAGCTGTAGGTAAGAATAATAACATAGACCTCATGGGGTTGTGAAAATTAACTAAGCACCTGCTGTACAGCACAGGGAACTCTACTTAATACTGCATGGTGACCTACATGGGAAGGAAATCCAAAAAAGAGGGGCTACATGTATACTTAAAGCTGATTCACTTCCCTGTACAGCACAAACTAACACAACAATGTAAAGCAACTGTGCCCCAATAAAAAATAAAATAAAAAGATAGAAAGTTAAATGGGCTAACATGTGCAGTTAACGCAAAGGTTATCAGACACTAAACAGTCAGAAACGTTATTTTAATAGTCAGCCTATTTATGTTCATTATCATTACTAAGGGTGGTATTTAGGGTCCAAAAATATGAAAGAATTCCTTTCTGCCTTTATTCTCAGTGCTGTCTTGTCTTTTCTGGCCAATCATTCTACAAAGGAAGTGAAATGGCAGGACCAGGACTGTGGTTGTGTGAAGATGTAGCTTCTTGCTTGGATAACCAATTTGACAGTTTCTGCCACGTGGTGAAATTTCCTGTCCTTTCTTTCACTGCTTTTCCTCCATAGTTAAAGACTATGAGCAAGCTGAAGAGCAGCACACAAGCGAGTAAGAAATCAGATTCAGACAACACTTGCTCTTCTCTTATAAAAGAACAGAGCCTGTTTTAGGACACCAATCTGAGATAGAAGTAATTGAATTTATGTTGCTCCCTCTGTCTCACCCCTTTCTTTTTAAAATGGCTTTCCTTTAGCAAGAATCAAATTGGTGATGAAAAGTAACACCACCTTTATTATCTGGAAGCACTATGGATTTCATCCAGACTCTTTCAAGAATTCCAAGCACATGAAGGGCCAGCTTCTTTCTAAAGTCTATACTCATATGTGTCTGAAAATCAGAATTAATGGAGTGGGTTCACAATGAAGGAATTCCAGTGCACTCAGGGGCTTCCCAGGTGGCTCAGTGGGAAAGAATCTGCCTGCCAATGCAGGAGACCCAAGAGACTTGGGTTCCATCCCTGAGTCAGGAAGATCCCCTGGAGGAGGAAACAGCAACCCACTCTGGTATTCTTGCCTGGAAAATTCCATGGACAGAGGAGACTGGCAGGCGATAGTCCATGGAGTCATAAACAGTTGAACACGATGATTGTGCACACACATACACAGTGCGTTCAGGCGGCCGTCGCTCTCCACCTATTCTTGCCTTCAACCCCAGCAGTGTGGCTTCTGCTCCACCCATCCTGATGAAACTACTCTTTGGACCTTCCCAGGAATATTACAATTTGACTTCTCTTTTACGTTTGCCATTGCTAACCAACTTGAAAATTCGTCTTCTGTATTCACAGCTTTGTTTCTGCTCCTGGCCTTTAGAACTTTCTAGATTGGGTTACAAAGGGATGCTGTCCTGTTAAAATTTAATAGTATTTCAGATACAAGATGTTGATAGTAGGCTAGTCACGTTTTTGGTTGCTGTAAAGCTAAGGAGGTTCCCTAAAGCGATGGATTACACAATAACCACAATGAGAAGTCAGAAGATTGGAACAATAAGCCAATTGCAAAATCTTCATCTTCCCTGCCTCCAAAACAAGGTCCAAATTGAGGATGGGGAGAAAGGGAAGTAGGTAAAAGCAATGTACGATGGTGGGTGAGTTTAATGAGGAAAATTATGTGAGTGAAACTGGGGGTGAGAAGTTTGGGATATAGAACAAGGGAATCTAACTCTTCTCATCAGTTGAGATAATGATTGATCCAGTGGCTAGGAAGCAGCCAGTAAATCAGTGGAGTGCATGCCTGGCACATGCATCTGATGCCAGGCAGTTGTCTCTTTCCTCACTGGCCAGACCAGAGCCACAGCTCCATGGACCCTTCCTGGGCGAGCACTTTGAAATGGACAGTGGCGGAACTTCCCTCGCTGTCAGCGATCAAGACTGCCCCTTCCAATGCAGGGGTGCAGGTTCACTCCCTGGTTGGGGAGGTAAGATCCCACATACTTCATGGCCAAAAAACCAAAACATTAAAAAAAAAAAAAAACAGGAGCAATATTCAATAAAGACTTTAAGAATGGCCCACATTAAAAAAATTAAATTAAAAAAAACATGGATGGGCAAGAAGAGGTCTCAGAGGGAAGCAGCAGGATGGAGAGGATCAGGAAACCCGTGTCATGGAATGCGTGGGGCGTGCCGTCTGTCTGTCCTCACGCCTCCAAGGGCTGTCAGAGGGCCTGGTTTAGTGCCTCTCCAGAGTGGGAAGGCCTGCTGCCCACCTGGAGGGGTCAGGCTGGAATGGAGGTACCACTAAGCCGTCAGATGAAGGTTGAAATGAGTGGCCTGTGGACCAGCTTCCGCCTCTGGCGTGTCTGTATCTTTGATATTTTCAATGAGTTTAGACCGTAAGTTCCACGAGGACAGAGCCTGTAACTGTCTCTGAGCTGGCTGTGACTGTGCCCACTGGAGAAGGCAATGGCACCCCACTCCAGTACTCTTGCCTGGAAAATCCCATGGATGGAGGAGCCTAGTAGGCTGCAGTCCACGGAGTCGCTAAGAGTCAGACACGACTGAGCGACTTCACTTTCACTTTTCACTTTCAAGCATTGGAGAAGGAAATGGCAACCCACTCCAGTGTTCTTGCCTGGAGAATCCCAGGGACGGGGGAGCCTGGTGGGCTGCCATCTATGGGGTCACACAGAGTCGGACACGACTGAAGTGACTTAGCAGTAGCAGTGCCCGCATCTAATGTGGAGCCTGGCACATAGTAAGCACTCACATACAGGTGTGTTGAGTTGAACTGAAGGCTATTTCTCCCCATAAATATGTGTGTTTCTATGCTGAAGCCCTGGAGCCCCTGAGTTTCTCTCTGAGTGGTCCCTCCTTCCAATATTTTGTTCACTGACGATTTCAACCTTCGCTTCTGCACGGGGAAGCTGCCTCCAGGACCGACTCTTCCTGCCAGGCCCATATTTCCAGTTCCAGGCTGGAACTTCTAACTGGAAAGTTCAGTGTCTTCCAACTGCAAAATCGCTAAGCCCAAGCCCCCCGTCTTACCCTCCAGACCAGCCTTCCCTCCAATTTCTCTGTTTCAATAGTTTCACAACCACTTCTGCAGTCTCCTGGCTTCTCGATGATCACGCGTAAGCTGGCACTTGGAATTCTGAACGTGAGATGAACAGGATAGCTTGTGATCAGCCAACAAATAAAGCGTTAACCCAAGCTGGTCAGGGAGGCTTATAAAGACTGAATGTACAGCCTGGTGTATGTACCCAACAGGTGAGGGAGAAGTCAGTTTGGGTCAAATGCAAATTTCTATGTCCATTTAATGAATACATGCATGATTATCACCTTCTCCTCGTCAATAACAAAGAAATGAGATGAAGGCATGCTAGCTCGCTCCATCCAATGTGGGTTTTCACCCCGCTAGTCACCAAGACGTTCTTAAATCCCAGCTCAGTCACTGCTGTTGAAGTGACTAGTCCATCTGGGCACCTAAATGGACTAGATGGTTAATAACTACATGTTGCATAGGTGGAAGTAAATTTATTTTCAGGGAGAGTGAAGTGATGTTGCTGCTGCTGTTGTTGTTTAGCTGCTGAGTTGTGTCTGACTCTTCATGACCCATGAACTACAGCCCGCCAGGCTCTCTGTCCATGGGAATTTTCAGGCAAGAAGACTGGAGTGGGCTGTCATTTCCTTCTCCAGAGGATCTTCCTGACCTGGGGATTGAACCTGTGTCTCTTATGTCTCCTGCATTGGCAGGTGGGTTCTTTACCACTAGTGCCACCTGGGAAGCCCATTTAAAAGGATATTAAGCCTCAATTAGCTTATCTATCATTTTCAACCTACAGTGTCAGACAAGCCCTCCAGCCCAGTACCTGCATTGGTCCAGAGAGGCCATTGGATGAGGTGCTCCTGAGGTCCTCTCCCTACCTCTCCTATCTAACTATGTAGGAATCCTCAATTCCTGCCCTGCTCCTGCTTCTGCACAACAACCCTCCAAACCCCTGCAGGCAGCCCCTGAATCTCCCCTTAGCTTCTTTACCAGCTTTTTTCAGTTCCTTGGTGCCTCTGAGAGTTTCGCAAAGCATTCTCTTCACAGCATAGTCATAAAATATCTGGTCGGAATCAGTTTGAGGGGGAGGCGGCTCACGAGGCTCCAGGGGAAGCAGATGCTACCTCCCGCTTTGGGACACGTCCGTACCACCTCGTGCACAAGGGAGTCCCCAGGAGGAGCTCCAGGGAGCCTTAGCAGAGAGGATGCTCTGGCTCAAAGAAAGGAGGCGCACCCATGGCTTCAAAGAGGGGAAATGAGCATCTTGCTACAACATCCCTGGGAGCCTTACCTGAGCAGCCCCTTTGGCAGAATGGCTTCAGAGGGTGTTCCCCACCTAAAACGTCAAATGTTGCTTGAAGTTGCTGTTTAGTTGCTCAGTCATGTACCCCGCCAGGCTCCTCTGTCTACGGGATTCTCCAGGCAACAATACTGGAGTCGGTTGCCATTTCCTCCTCCAGGGGATCTTCCCGGCTCAGGGATCGAACATGCATCTCCTGTATTGGCAGGGGGATTCTTTACCACTGAGCCCTCAGAGAAGACCCCAGAATGTCAATTACACAGCCTATAATTATACGGCCATGGCTTCATTCCTTGGCTCCTGAGGACTTTTTTCTTCAATTTTTTGAGGGATCTTTAAAAATAAAAACATATCCCTTAAAGGGATCTGGCTGTAAGCCAGCATCAGTGAACTCCTTCATTACCAGGGTATCTCTCTTTTAGGAGTTAGCCAGTGCTCAGCTTGGCAGTACTGCATTTGTGTTCAGCTGTACATTGAGGACAGTTATCTACTGTAGATGTGTCCTGTTGCCATGAAAGATCACATTTCCTTATTTCCCAGTCACTTAAGGAAAAGGGCAACACCCAGCGGCCAGTGGTTTGTAAACCTGTTCAACCGGTGTAGACTCTCTAGTCCAGACGATCTAATCAGATGCTCTGTGCAGTCAGGGACCATGTGTCCACACTTCTGTGTTCTAAACACCACCAATCTGCCGATAACGTGTTTATTAAGTTAAGTAGAATCAATATCAGAGAAGGCAATGACACCCCACTCCAGTACTCTTGCCTGGAAAATCCCATGGACGGAGGAGCCTGGTGGGCTGCAGTCCATGGGGGTCGCTAAGAGTCAGACACGACTGAGGGACTTCACTTTCACTTTTCACTTTCATGCATTGGAGAAGGAAATGGCAACCCCACTCCAGTGTTCTTGCCTGGAGAATCCCAGGGACAGGGGAGCCTGGTGGGCTGCCGTCTATGGGGTCGCTCAGAGTCGGACACGACTGAAGTGACTTAGCAGAATCAATATACGAACCTGGACTCCACTGCTCCTATACCTTAGCCAGGGGTAAAATTCAGCATGATCTGTGTGCCTTTTAGTAATTAGCTTAATATTTGTTGTGTGCTCAGTCATGTACAACTGACCCTATGGACTGCAGCTCGCCAGGCTCTTCTGTCCATGGGGTTTTTCCAGCAAGAATACTGGAGTGGGTCACCATTTCCTCCTCCAGGGCATCTTCCCAATCCAGGGATTGAACATGAGTCTCCTGCAATGGCAGGCAGATTCTCTACCATTGAGCCACTTGGGAAGCCTAATTTAATATTCATTGGCCCACAACATGCCAACTGCTAGCACTGGAGAGCTCGAGCAGTGAAGACAAGTAGCAGGCAGTCACAGTTCACAGCCCTGCCTGGTGCCCGCTGCACTGGGACGGCACGTGCAGGGCACCAGTACCTCAGCACTATTACTGCCACTCTGATCCTTTATAGCTGAGGTTCATTCTGACTGACCTACCTGGTGGGCAGGGGGCAGCTGGCCTGTGAGCCAACAGGAGCAATGAACGCACACTTTGCACACTGGACTTAAAGCTACACACCAGGTTCAATCCCTGGGTTGGGAAGATCCCTTGGAGACATGAACAGCTACCCACTGAAATATTCTTCCCTGGAAAATCCCATGGACAGAGGAGCCTGATGGGCTACAGTCCACCGGGTGGCAAAGAATTGGACATGACTGAGCAACTTTCACTCACTCACTCAGTCCTGCCCTCCTGCCTTCTGAGTGACCCTCTGCCCTCTGAGTCGTGGGGTCCATCTCTGTCTTCTTTCCCCTGATACTGCTGGCCTCCTCACCAGGCCCTCCCAGCTTATCCTCCACCGTCATCCCATCTCCTCCTGCCCAGCAGCCATGAAGGCCCTGTTCAGCATCTCTTTTCCTCTGGGCATGTTTCAGGAACCCAGAGCTTCTTGGCAGGCTCATGCTCCAGTTGGAGGGAGACCACGTGGTTCAGAGAAGGAGCCCTGGCAGGGGAAGGTGAGATCTGAATCACAGCCCCACCTATCAGAACTGAGGGAACTAGGGCAATTCATTCATTGTCTTCAGCCAGAAAATGAGGATAATAGTGTCTGTCTCAAAAGGGACATGGAGAAGGCAATGGCACCCCACTCCAGTACTCTTGCCTGAAAAATCCCATGGGCGGAGGAGCCTGGTAGGCTGCAGTCCATGGGGGTCGCTAAGAGTCGGACACGACTGAGTGACTTCACTTTGACTTTTCACTTTCATGCATTAGAGAAGGAAATGGCAATCCGCTCCAGTGTTCTTGCCTGGAGAATCCCAGGAACTGGGGAGCCTGGTGGGCTGCCGTCTATGGGGTCGCTCAGAGTCGGACATGACTGAAGTGACTTAGCAGCAGCAGCAAAAGGGACAGAATGGGATGATGGTGCGAAAGCATCATGTAAATAGGAGAAATGCTACCCAGATATAAGGGCTCCCCTGTGGCTCTTGGGAGGACCTGAATGGACAGAAGCTCTGCACTGGTGCAGCGGTCCTATTTCAATTCTGCTCATCAAATGACTGAAAGATTTTGAAACTGGAAAACTCCCATCATCTATTAAACATCTCCAGGGGGATGTTCCACAGACACCCCTTGAATCATTCTAGCTCACTTCTGCTTGTTCCTCAAGACACAACCGAAAGCACTAGCCAACCTCTTGGAAGCATGTCCAATATTCCCCCTCCCTTCTCTGAGCTTCAAGATTGGATTCCTTGTTCCTCTTGGTGTGTTGATGGCACCAGAAAATAGCCCACATGTGAGGCTGACTTTTAGGTCTGTTCCCCTCTACAAACCCCTTGATGGTGGAGGCCACACCATTTATTTCTAGACCTCCAGTACACAGTAAGTGCTTGGTAAACATTTCTTGAACAAATGAATGAATGGAATTCTGGCCTCACCTCTAACATGAACATTTTCTGCTTTCTCTGAGTAGCCTGTCAACACAATAATAATAATTCCATTCCGCCATTGGGATTGTGTATTCTGTTGCTAGATGCTGACATGATGATGGTACAATACAATAAGATGCAGAGAAGGATCCCAGGCACCTGTGGTTTCCCTCACATACTCCTTTATTGCAATATTCATTAATTACACCCTTGGAGTCTGTGTTCAGAGATGCTCTCAAATGGACTGCATAAAAAAAACTCATAAATGAATAGGTGACATGATGCCTCAAAGAACCCATTTCAGGAACTTCCCTGGTGTTCCAGTGGTTAAGACTCCACGCTCCCAATATAGGGGGCCCTGGGTTCAATCCCTAGTCAGGGAACTATATCCCACATGCCACAGCTAAAGATCCCTAGTTTCATAACTAAGACCTGGAGCAGCTCAATAAATAAATAAATAAATATTAAAAAAATTTTTTGGAATGGCTGGAGGGTCATGACCTCACAGGATATAATATAATGTAATGATTAAATCCTTTGACTTCAAAGTTCAATACACCAGGGCTCAAATCTCTGTTCTGCTTCTCATTAACTCTGTGATACTGTTCATACTGTTCATGGGGTCCTCAGGGCAAGAATACTGAAGTGGATTGCCATTCTCTTCTCCAGTGGACCATGTTTTTGTCAGAATTCTCTGCCATGACCCATTTGTCTTGGGTGGCCCTACACAGCATGGCTCATAGTTTTGAGTTAGAGAAGGCATCGGCAGTTGCCAAATATGCTACTGGAGAAGAGTGGGGAAACAACTCCAGAAAAAATGAAGAGATGCAGCCAAAGCAAAACCAGCTGTGGATGTGACTGGTGATAGAAGCAAGGTCTGATGCTATAAAGAGCAATAGGAACCTGGAATGTCAGGTCCATGAATCAAGGCAAATTGGAAGTGGTCAAACAGGAGATGGCAAGAGTGAACATTGACATTTTAGGAATCACTGAACTAAAATGAACTGGAATGGGTGAATTTAATTCAGATGACCATTATATCTACTATTATGGGCAAGAATCCCTTAGAAGAAATGGAATAGCCATCATAGTCAAAAAAAAGAGTCCAAATTGCAGTACTTGGATGCAATCTCAAAAATGAAAGAATGATCTCTGTTCTTTCCAAGGCAAACCATTCAATATCACAGTAATCCAAGTCTATGCCCTGACCAGTAATGCTGAAGAAGTTGACGTTAAATGGTTCTATGAAGACCTACAAGACCTTCTAGAACTAACACCAAAAAAAGATGTTCTTTTCATTTATAGGGGACTGGAATGCAAAAGTAGGAAGTCAAGAAACACCTGGAGTAACAGATAAATTTGGCCTTGGAGTACAAGACAAAGAAGGTCAAAGGCTAATGGAGTTTTGCCAAGGGAATGCACTGGTCATAGCAAACAACCCCTTCCAACAATACAAGAGAAGACTCTATACATGGACATCACCAGATATGCAATGCCAAACTGAGATTGATTATATTCTTTGCAGCTAAAGGAGAAGCTCTATACAGTCAGCAAAAACAAGACCAGGAGCTGACTGTGGCTCAGATCATGAACTCCATATTGCCAAATTCATTCTTAAATTTAAGAAAGTAGGGAAAACCACTAGACCATTCAGGTATGTTCAGTTCAGTTCAGTTCAGTCACTCAGTTGTGTCCGACTCTTTGTGACCCCATAGACCACCACACACCAAACCTCCCTTTCCATCACCAACTCCCGGAGTTTACCCAAACTCATGTCCATTGAGTTGGTGATGCCATCCAACCATCTCATCCTCTGTCGTCCCCTTCTCCTCCTGCCTTCAATCTTTCCCAGCATCAGGATCTTTTTAAATGAGTCAGCTCTTCACATCAAGTGGCCAAAGTACTGGAGTTTCAGCTTCAACATCAGTCCAGACTTAAATCAAATTCGTTATGATTATACAGTGGAAGTGAGAAATAGATCCAAGGGATTAGATTTGATAGACAGAGTGATGGAAGATCTATGGACAGAGGTTAGTGACATTGTACAGGAGGCAGTGATCAAGACCATCCCCAAGAAAAAGAAATGCAAGAAGGCAAAATGGTTGTCTGAAGAGGACTTACAAATAGCTGAGAAAAGAAGAGAAACTCAACACAAAGGAGAAAAGGAAAGATATACCCATTTGACTGCAGAGTTCCAAAGAATAGCAAGGAGAGATAAGAAAGCCTTCCTCAGTGATGAATGCAAAGAAATAGAGGAAAACAATAGAATGGGAAAGACTAGAGATCTCTTCAAGAAAATTAGACATACCAAGGGAACATTTCATGCAAAGATGAGCACAATAAAGGACACAAATGGTATAGACATAACAGAAACAGAAGATATTAAGAATAAGTGGCAAGAAAACACAGAAGAACTATATAAAAAAGATCTTCACAACCCAGATAAACACAATGGTGTGATCACTCACTTAGAACCAGACATTCTGAAATGCAAAGTCAAGTGGGCCTTAGGAAGCATCACTACGAACAAAGCTAGTGGAGGTGATGGAATTCCAGTTGAATTATTTCAAATCCTAAAAGATGATGCAGTAAAAGTGCTGCACTCAATATGCCAGCAAATTTGGAAAACTCAGCAGTGGCCACAGGACTGGAAAAGATCAGTTTTCATTCCAATCCCAAAGAAAGGCAATGCCAAAGAATGCTCAAACTACTGCATAATTGCACTCATCTCACACGCTAGTAAAGTAATACTCAAAATTCTCCAAGCCAGGCTTCAGCAGTACATGAGCCGTGAACTTCCAGATGTTCAAGCTGGATTTAGAAAAGGTAGAGGAACCAGAGATCAAATTGATCATCTGCTGGATCATCAAAAAAGCAAGAGTTCCAGAAAAACATCCTCTTCTGCTTTATTGACTATGCCAAAGCTTTTGACTGTGTGGATCACAACAAACTGTGGAAAATTCTGAAAGAGATGAGAATACCAGACCACCTGACCCACCTCCTGAGAAATCTGTATGCAGGTCAGGAAGGAACAGTTAGAACTGGACATGGAACAACAGACTGGTTCCAAATAGGAAAAGGAGTACAGTCAAGGCTGTATATTGTCACCCTGCTTATTTTACTTATATGCAAAGTACATCTTGAGAAATGCTGGACTGGATGAAGCACACGCTGGAATCAAGAGTCCCAGGAGAAATATCAATAACAAATGATATTGATTTGTTATTCATTATAACAAATGATATAATGACAAATGACACCACACTTATGGCAGAAAGCAAAGAAGAACTAAAGAGCCTCTTCATGAAAGTGAAAGAGGAGAGTGAAAAAGTTGGCTTAAAGCTCAACATTCAGTAAACTAAGATCCTGGCATCTGGTCCCATCACTTCATGGCAAATAGATGGGGAAACAATGGAAACAGTGACAGACTTTACTTTCTTGGGCTCCAAAATTACTGCAGGTGATGACTGCAGCCATGAAATTAAAAGACGCTTACTTCTCAGAAGAAAAGCTATGACCAACCTAGACGACATATTAAAAAGCAGAGACATTACTTTGTCAACAAAGGTCTGTCTAGTCAAAGCTATGGTTTTTCCAGTAGTTATGTATGGATGTGAGAGTTGGAGAAAGCTAGGCACCGAAGAATTAACACTTTTGAACTGTGGTGTTGGAGGAGACTCTTGAGAGTCCCTTGGACTGCAAGGAGATCTAACCAGTCAATCCTAAAGGAAATCAGTCCTGAATATTCATTAGAAGGACTGATGCTGAAGCTGAAACTCTAATACTTTGGCTACCTGATGGGAAGAACTGACTCATTGGAAAAGACCCCGATGCTGGGAAAGATTTAAGGAGGAGAAGGGGACGACAGAGGATCAGATGGCATCACTGACTCAATGGACATGAGTTTCGGTGGGCTCTGGGAGTTGGTGATGGACAGGGAGGCCTGGTGTGCTGCAGTTCATGGAGTTGCAAAGAGTCGGACATGACTGAGCAACTGACTGAACTGAACTGAACTATGTGATATCAGGTGATTTTCTTAAATTTGCTGGGCTTTATTTTCCTCATCTTTGTAAGCCTCGTGCTCCTCACAAATTTGTTCTGAAGGTTAAAAGAGGCACATACAGCAGTTAGCAGAGTCCTGGGCAACTAGGAAATCCCAATCCCTACCAGTTCTGCTTTGTGGTTATCATAAAATGCATCACTGGGCTTCCCCGGTAGCTCAGCTGGTAAAGAATCTGCCTGCAATGCAGGACACCCCAGTTCAATTCCTGGGTAAGGAAGATCCCCTGGAAAAGGGATAGGGCACCCACTCCAGTATTCTTGGGCTTCCCTGGTGGCTCGGCTGGTAAAAAAATCAGCCTGCAATGCAAGAGACCTGGGTTCCATCCCTGGGTTCGGAAGATACCTTGGAAAAGGGAACCCACTCCAGTGTTCTGGCCTGGAGAGTTCCATGGTCTGTATAGTCCATGTGGTCAGAAAGAGTTGGACACGAATGAGTGACTTTGCTTATCACTTATCACACATTCATCACTAGGAGGTTGTCCTGTCCCCCTTTTCAGCATTTTTGTCAATCTCTCCCAGTTCTAAAGATCTTACAGGCAGTGCACTCTGCAAAGTATCCTTTAGTATCTCCTTTAGTACTCCTTTAGTATCTCCAATAATATTGTGGATTGTGTTAGTTTATGGATGGAGAGAGCTGCAAAAAATACCAAAATGCTTTACCCCTCATCAAACCAAGTGTTTCTTCAAGTATTCAATCACATCAGTGCCTTATGAACAAAATGATTTCAAACATTTGCTCTTATCCTCTGCTTGGTGTCCGGCCACCTGGCTGGTGCCCCCTGCCCTCCCTGCAGCGGAACCACATTCCACCTTCCAGGTCGTTGCTTTGCATATTTCTTGCCTTTCTGATCAGGTTTGTTTCCATGGAAACAGGAGAATTTGCTCCCTTCTCTCGACTTCCTCCCACTGCAGGATGTGTGGGTCAGCGGAAGGAATGCCTGTTTCACTTTGCCTTGATGAGATTAGGCAGCCGGACTGGGCTGCATTTCCAAAGCTAAGTCGTTCTCCTCTCAATGTCTCCAAAACAAGCCTATTTGTAGCTGAGGCCCCATTATGGTCTCGCGACACAGCCATAAAGCCACTCTATACCCTGGAGTGCTCAGAAATGTACGGTGAGTTAATGAATGAGCAGATGAATAAACAATTAAGAAAACCAACTGAGGGAACTGTATTAACCATGAGCTGCACTGACATTAGATATCAGGGAAGAAATTCCTCAGACTTTCCTGGGAAAGCCTTCTCTTATTCTCTCTATAAAAGATACAGGGATGTTCTTCATGCGGTAACGTGAAGATGAGGTGAAGGAAGAGGAGGAGGAGAAAGAAGGATTTAGACAATTACAGATTTTATACAATTCCCTTGTGTATATTGTTTCACAAATTGCCAGGTATCTTCTTGTTCATTTAATCCTCAGTATATTTTTATTAAACAACTACCTTATGTGGCTATATGTTGAATAGACACAGTTATTGCTCTTTCTTCATAATAATCCTGAGAAGTATAAAGGGCATAGAATTAAATTATGCCCACGTAATGATCAGCAAACTGAAACTTGCTCAGAATTGATCAGTGGGGGATTTGGGACTTCAATCCAAGGTGGTGCTCTCTGCCTGTACCAACCTATCTCCTTTACACTCTGATGAGATCAAGCATATCAACATCTCACAACATTCAAGCTACTTGTGAGCCATAATAAATGACCCCCTTCATAAAATATATATATACTGGGCAGAAAGACTTTATACATATTCAGGAACTCAAAGTATATGAACATTGCTTTCCTAATATAGTTTATGCCCAGAATCTGAGAAAGGAAGATTAGATGACATTCATAATCCACATCTAGACAGTCAAGAATTAACAGCACTAATCTCCAGGGTGTAGTAAATGCTATACCAAGCTCTTTGTAGCTATCACATAATTAAGAAAACTAATTTCAATGCTAATATTTGGATTTGAACTGTGAACCCTGATCAAATTAAAAAGCAATGCTTTGCTAAATCTTTAATGGCAAATACTGTTTGCTACACCAAAACCAGAAGCTAAATTCCAAGGAACCACAAGTGAACCATTTCAAATGTGGACTACACTGGAAAATATTGGACTTGAAAATCAAAGTAACGTCTAGAAGTAACTGTCAATCATTCCAACATTTTTTTCATTTTAGCCTCTGCAATTAATTGCCCAGGCATTCGACGGAAGGGGGAATGTCCTGCTCTCATGCTAATAAAGACTGGCCAACATGGCAGCCAAGTTCACTGAAGCCAGCACAATTGAGCTTGTCATTTGCAAACCAATAGTATGGATTGGGGGAAAAAACAGAAGTGTAGAAAGCACAAACTCCCTATTAAACTGGAGCCAGTTTGCAAGGGACAGCTGCAAAAGCAAACCTCACGTTTCTCTCTGTCGCAATCCCAAGGAACTGAGAGTGTGGCTCTTCCCCATTTATTTTTGTAACATCACACGCCCACAGAGTTCAGAGGCAAGCTAGCTGGGAGAAAGGCTGGTTCTCCCTGTTGTACCCTTGAGAGCCAGGCACTCAGAATGCTAAGGAAAGCTAATAAACATGGTAACCAGGAAAAAGAACCAGAGGCAATCAACGGATCGATGGGCCAGATTACTGAATTCATTTCCAATTATGTCAGAATGTGAACTGTTGGCTGAGGTCATGGTGGGGAGAGCAAGGAATTAGAACAAGAAACAGGTGGAATTAAAGACGGAAGGTAACACTGGATGGGGTTAATGGGATGACCTGCTGTAGTAGTTGGCAAAATCCCCATGGTCATTTCCTTTCTTCCATTTCACACAGGCGGCAGTCGCCACCACCCCACTGAAATTGCTTTTGCCAGGATACCAACTTGAAAAGGTAAATTTCCCACTTACCAGAAGTGGTTGACCCTATAGGGTACATATAAATTTGATTCCTCATCACTTAGGCATCCAGGGAGGCCCTCCTACCTTGAGCAGGTACCAAGGCTCACAGAATTGAACCTTGCCTATCACATGGAAAAAACACTCTAAAGTTCTTTTCATTCATTCACTCATTCAACAAATATTTATTTTCTCCTCTGTGTCTGACCTAGTTTTGAGCACTGGGAATATGGCTAAGCATTTGAATAGTAATAATACTTTATTGTTATTTCTTTCATCATAGTAGCACTTAAACTTTCTTTTAAAAGCAGACCCTAAGTTGAAAGCGCTATGAAGTCTCCAGCAAAAGCCACAAATAATATGCTCAAGCTCTCCTTTTCTGTTGACTTAAGGCTTTGCTCTGTTTCAGACTTCTCAAATCATGAAAAAAAAAATGTTTTCTTAACAAAATAACTCAATTTTAAAACCATAAATACATGAGCTACACAGAAAGAACCTCCAAGTGATAACTGAAAGGAGTTTTTCATTCTATTTATGAGGGTGACTCAGACTTCATTTAATTTTAATTTTACCTTTCTTAAAAATAAAAACAAGTCCAGCAGAATTCCAGAGTTGCAACAATATCTGACAATCTTGAAATTACTCCAAAAGCTAGTACACATGTGTTCAGCTGCTTCAGTCATGTCCAACTCTGTGTGACCCTATGGACAGTGGCCCATCAGGCTCCTCTGTCCATGGGATTCTCCAGGTAAGAATACTGGAGTGGGTTGGCCATGCCCTTCTCCAGGAGATCTTTCCAACCCAAGGATCAAACCTGTGTATCCTGCATTGCAGGAAGATTCTTTACCCACTAAAACACCTAGGAAACCCCACAAAAGCTAGTAAGTCCATGAAAATAAGCTCAGCCTGAAAACCCTGAAAATAGTTCTGCTTATTCCCAAAGTCTGTCTGCTGCTGCTGCTGCTGCTAAGTCGGTTCAGTCGTGTCTGACTCTGTGCGACCCCATAGACGGCAGCCCACCAGGCTCCCCGGTCCCTGGGATTCTCCAGCCAAGAACGCTAGAGTGGGTTGCCATTTCCTTCTCCAATGCATGAAAGTGAAGGCATTCAGCTGTGTCCAACTCTTTGCAACCCCATGGATTGCAGCCCACCAGGCTCCTCCACCCATGGGATTTTCCAGGCAAGAGTACTAGAGTGGGGTGCCATTGCCTTCTCCGAAAGTCTGTCTAGGAAGGATCTGTTTAATTTCAAGTTAAAAAATAACTGATTTTACTGAGTTTATTACAGTACCATGGCTACAGATCGAAGGGGCCAAAATAAACAAAATTATAAGCTGTGCCTTGTATGTCAGGGTGGATGCCTGCTCAGCCACTCAGTCGTGTCCGACTCTTCGTGACCCCATGGACTGTAGCCCTCCAGGCTCCTCTCCATGGGATTCTCCAGGCAAGAATACTGGAGTGGGGTACCATTCCCTTCTCCAGGGATTCTTCCCGACCCAGGGATCAAACCTGGATCTCCTGCATTGGCAGGTGGATTCCTTACCACTGGCTAAGCAGGGAAGCAAAAAGCAGTTTTACATTAGAGTTGAATCCCCAGCGCCCCCCCTGCCCTGCGTCTCCCTCCATCACTCCTGGTGCGCCAACCACAACCACAGTCTGCAGGTGTGTGTTTATCATCCCCATCATTCTGTGACTCTCACATCTCTCCTTTCACCTGCTCCGTGAACACCCCCAGGAACTTGGAACGCGCCGTTCCCTTTCACAGGCTCTCTCCTCTTCCTAGCCGCCCCGCCCCCAGTCACCCCCTGCCTCCTATCAGAGCAGAGCAACGTCATCACTTTCTCTAGGAAGCGCCCTTCGCCCCCTCTCACTTGGTCAGGTCCTGCGTTGCCAATTCTCAGAGCTCCTGACACATCTCTGGGCACCTCAGTGTTACATTTATTTGTGTGATTCTCCTATTAGCAGATGTCTCCACTGCCATCTGTTTCACTCAGCATCCCATCACTGGCAACGGGCTCAGTGCCTCGGGTGTAGAAGACCCTCGATCATGATTAAAAGAATGGGAACCAGGCTTTCCTGAATGTCAGGCACTTTGGAAATATCTTAGGAGTATCTAAAAGATCAGAGCCCTCCAGCCCAAATTGCAGAAGCAAAAATAAATGAATAAAGAAGAATCTCTGTAAAACCAACTACCAGCAATGACCGATGAAAAACATCCGCACATACCCTGGTGGCGACGGGATTTGTCTCACAGTGGTACACGCTGCTGTGTTTAAAATGCATGAGCAGCAAGGACCTGCTGTACAGCACAGGGAACTCTGCTCAAAGCCTGAATGGGAGCGGGGTTTGGAGGAGAATGGATACGTACATGTGCGCGGCTGAACCCCTTTGCTGTCCACCTGCGACTATCACTGCATTGTTAATCAGCAATACTCCAATATAAAATAAAAAGTTGAAGAAATAAAAGAAAACTGGGAAAGCTGAAGCAGCTTCTAAAACTAATGTTCTTGCTTCTGAGGCCAAATTTATGGATGGACAAATGTTTGTTTCTATAAAAATGGCACAGGCAGCCCGGCATGACCCAGGTGTGATGATGTTTTCAGCAGAACTTAAAAGACGTGGAGGAGGCACTCAGCAGAGAAGAGGAAAGTGCCCTTGTGGGCTCACAGAGGCCCTTTGGATTAGGAATGTTTAGGAGGGAGCACAGAATGAGGCCAGGGAACGGCTGTTTGCTGGAGAACATGCATTTTTAATGAGACAGCTTTATACTTCCTAGCCCTTCTCACCCGAGGACCTCATCTCCCAGCCCCTCACTTCCTCTCCCTGCTTTTTCCTGCTCCTGTCACTTCTACACGCAGCAGCTCATTAATCAGCAGTAACCCCTGTGCAAGAAGCAGCTCCAAAGTACTGCTCCCTCCATTCATGCGAATTATTCAGACCCTTCCGCAGAGTTCCCAGGGGCCAGAGTCCCCCGTGCATCCCAGTGACTGTGCAGAGACGAATGTTAAGATTTTTTTTTAGAAAGAAGAAACACTTTTTGAGATCTGATATGCTTGGTCTGATCAGATTTTTTTTTTAATTGGAGTATGATTACTTTAAAATGTATTGGTTTCTGCGGTACGATGAAGTGAATCAGCTACATGTACACATAAGTTCCCTCCTCTTGAGTCTCCCTCCCACTGTTCCCATCCCCCCCATCCCGCACCGCTAGGTCATCACAGAGCCCCACACTGAGCTTCCTCTGCTGTCCTGCAACCTTACTGCTATATGCTACACTATAACCATACTATACTACGTAGTATAGTATTCTATAACTATATGGGCTTCCCTTGTCAACATTCAGAAAACTAAGATCGTGGCATCCAGTCCCATCACTTCGTGGCAAATAGATGGGGAAACAGTGGAAACAGTGGCTGCTTTATTTTTCTGGGCTCCAAAATCACTGCAGATGATGATTGCAGCCATGAAATTAAAAGATGCTTGCTCCTTGGAAGAAAAGCTATGACCAACCTAGACAACATATTAAAAAGCAGAGACATTACTTTGCCAACAAAGGTCCGTCTAGTCAAGGCTATGGTTTTTCCAGTGGTCATGTATGGATGTGAGAGTTGGACTGTGAAGAAAGCTGAGCGCCAAAGAATTGATGCTTTTGAACTGTGGTGTTGGAGAAGACTCTTGAGAGTCCCTTGGACTGCAAGGAGATCCAACCAGCCCATCCTAAAGGAACTCAGTCCCGGGTGTTCATTGGGAAGACTGGTGTTGAAGCTGAAGCTCCAATACTTTGGCCACCTGATTCGAAGAACTAACTCATTTGAAAAGACCCTGATGCTGGGAAAGATTGAAGGCAGCAGGAGAAGGGGACGACAGAGGATGAGATGATTGGATGGCATCATCGACTGAATGGACATGAGTTTGGGTGGGCTCTGGGAGTTGGTGATGGACAGGGAGGCCTGGCGTGCTGTGGTTCATGCGGTTACCAAGAGTCGGACACGAGATCTCCTGGAGAAGGGAAAGGCTACCCACTCCAGTATTCTGGCCTGAAGAATTCCATGGACTGGATAGTCCACGGGGTCACAAAGAGTCGGACACGACTGAGGGCTTTCACCTTCACTGCACAGCGATGCTGCTAGACTGCGACTTCCCACCAGCCGTCTGTTTACACCTGGTCGTGCGTACCCGTCAGCCCGACTCTCCCAGGTCATCCCCCCTTCCCACCCCTGTGGCCACACGTCCGTTCTCTGCATCTGCGTCTCTACTCCTGCCCCGGAAATAGCTTCATCAGCACCATAGTCTGATTGAATCTTGTAAAGAACATTTCCAAGTACAGGATAACTGCATTTCCTATACAACCTTCTCTTGGGCTCTACTGCTTTAGTTTAGTGACCTTTTAGGTTAGAAAAAAGACTTACTATAGAGTCACTTTAAAGCAGGTGTTCTTAGGGTTTATGAACGAACTAGGATGGGAGAGGAGGAGATGCATGATCTCCAGGAAATGGTGGGCATCCTTGTAAGTGCTGGATTCTCACATTTTCTGTAGCAAGGATGACAGCATCTGTTAGATACTTAAAGCTTGTCATGGCTCTAAAAAAGACCTTACAACTGGGCTGATGACTTAACCACTGAACTGATCACTAGACTGGATTGGCAAAATGCTTTAGATACTGCTGAAAAGTGAAAGTGTTAGTCACTCAGTTGTCTCTGACTCTTTGCAACCCCGTGGACTACACCCCACCAGGCTGCTCTGTCCATGGGATTCTCCAGGCAAGAATGCTGGAGTGGGTAGTCATTCCCTTCTCCAGGATATCTTCTTGAGCCAGGGACTGAAGCCGGGTCTCCTGCATTGCAGGCGGACTCTTTACCTTCTGAGCCACCTGGGAAGGCCTTAGCCACTGGTACCCGCTGAGCCACCTGGGAAGGCCTTAGCCACTGGTACCCGCTGAGCCACCTGGGAAGGCTTTAGCCACTGGTGCCCGCCGACAGTGAGCTGACTTCCTCGTGGCAGAGGAGCAAGATGAGAATTCTGAGGATACCAGTGTTACTGCTGCCTCTCGAGTCCCTGTTGGTACTGTAAAACTTTATTGTGATGTCCCTAGCTGTTTTACACTAGGAAGCAGAATATATATATATATATATGTTTTTAATTATTTATTTGGTTGTGCCAAGCCTCAGATGTGGCACTCGGGATCTTCGATCTTCTTTGTGGCGTGCGAGATCTCTTTTTTTTCTTTTCAGCTATGGCATGTGAAGTCTTAGTTGCAGCATGTGGGATCCAGTTCCCTGAGCAAGGATCAAGTCCAGGCCCCCTGCCTTGGGAGTGTGGAGTCTTAGCCACGGAACCACCAGGGAAGCCCCAGGAAGTAGAATATATTATTTACAGAAATTCCAGAGAAACCTGGGCCTTACCCTCTTTCCCAGAGATCCAGTTATTCCACACTGACCAGCACAACCACTGCTGGGGACCCATTCATGAGAGTAGACGGGAACTGGCTGTCCGAGGGCCACGCCTGTGGACTAGATGGAGACCTTTAGGGGTGCTGCGTGTGCAAAATAGTATAAAGTTTCTTTTCATAAATAATTACAAAATTAAAATCATGCTAAATTATAAAACAAAAGTAAATACATATACACCAAATTCAAAGCCTTTTATTTTTTTAATCATTTTGAGTGTAAAATTCTGAGATTTATGGAAATAGAACTCTTCAGCAGTCATCTGCTGCCTGAGTGCACACACTCTCCGAAGCCCGTGCTTCGTCTGTACCCTAAGTGTCCAGAGCAGCTGCGGACACAGGTGGAATTTTATTTTGCTTTCTCAAACAAGCAGCATATTCTTTCCTGGGCCAATAGCCACATTTTAAGGTTTCCCAAACTAGGTGAGTTTTGTTGTTGCTATTGTTTGTTTGTTTGTTTTGCTACTGCCAGAAGCTCCTGACCACTTAGGTTAGCAAGCAGTAACCAAATGGCTTGGCTCCCGAAACCTGGACAGGCACCTTGGCTGAACTCTTAAAGCATCGGACTCCCAGTCTGGAACAGCTATGCGCTCATGTCTCCTTTTGTGGTTACAGCTGCCCTAGAAAATAGAAGGGGAAACCCAGTGAGAAGAAACAAGATTTCACTCAGTTCTGCTTCACTAGCTCACCCAGAGCTCCCAGCTTCCAGGGGAGCCCAGCGCCTAGCAGGTGTCTGGAGGAATGAAACACGCGAACCTCCAAACTAACACAGGTTCCATCAGCAAACACAGCTCAGATCTGAAACCAAACATCTCCTTGGTTACTGGCTGTGTCAGTGTGTGTCCACTGAGAAGCAAAGGCCAGGACAGGATGCCATGTCCCAGATGTTTATCGAGAGAGGCCTCCCCAGAAGTCAGGTGGCATCTTCAGACCACATGGCGGATCTGCAAATGTGGGAGGGATGAGGAGGGAGAAGACTTGGGCAGGCGGAATCCTGGAGGTGGCAGTGGTCCACGTCAGGGCCCGCCAGGCTGAGGGCGGGGCCTCTGGCCCACTCCTGCAGAGCAGGCTGTGTCTCACGGGAGCGGGCATGCACAGGACCCTCGGCCTGCTCAGAGCAGCCCGCACGCAGGGAGAGTGGTCCCCGGGGAACACGACGGGTCCAGAGGGCAGCGGCCGGGCTATGGGTCACTGAGGCCTCTGCAGCAGGTCTGAGCGGCCACCACACTGGTCACTGTCATCCTTGCATGGATGCATCAATCACTGAATTTGCCTGCTGTTTTCCGTAGAAAGGCTTATGAGGGAGGTACAGCAGCTCACACAGAAGTGTGAGGACTACATGATCATCAGTCATCGTGAATATCGTCAGGAACCTGCCAGTCACCTGGGGAAAGGCCCACATCTCCAACCAGAAACGAGAACCAGGAATGGGGTCGCCACAGGCTGTCTCTTTGTTGACCCTGGCTTGGACTCAGTACGTCCTAAATGTCTGAGACACGACCTACAGGCACAGGAAACCCAGAGAAAGTGAGGAGCTGGGAAGTCGGCCGGGAGCTTGAGCAAAGTGCTGACTCATGCTTGGGATACTATATTTCTCTCTGCTCACATCGGAGGAGTTGATGACGGCTTTGCCCATCACAAGCCTGAGCTCTGCATTTTACAGTTTCCTTGTCTAATCCATCCTTATTCTTTAGGGCATTAAGTAGAGTCCTTTAGGAGATTCTAGTCCTCAAAATGTACAAACTTAGAAGAATGATTTTGTTTACATTTGGGACAGAGTTTTAGAAACGAAGCCGATGCAGTGGTGGCCACAGTAATTAAAGACAGCAAACCCATGAGGTAGACAAAATTTAAGACCAATAGAGGTGGATGCACTTGGCCCAAATACCTTGTCTTACCTGGGCAGTGAGGACTAGAGCTTTGGAGAGTCTGCACTTTGTTTTAATAAGGGAGTTCAATTCCCTTAGATAGATTATGAAAACATGTGCATGTTAGTGAACCGAAGGCTTGTTATGCAACGCTTTCAACACAGCGCTCCGCAGCCGCTCTCATAGATGCAGGAGGTCGGCCAACCATTAACCTTTCCAAGCACTCTTATGAACACTATCTGTGACGCCTATGGGAGCCCAGCCCTGCAGTCCTCAGAGGCAGCAACGAGGGTCTGAGATCTGAGGTCTGGGGTCACTTTTGTGACCCAGACGTCTCCAGGGTATGTGCGCCACCCCACCTTGCTCTGCTCTAGGAGATGCTCTTGGTTTGAGACTCAGAAGACTCAGAAGGTCAGCAGAATCATCTCTCTCTCTTTCTCCCTCCCATCTCCACCCCTCTCATCTACCAAGAAATAAAATTTGAATGAATGAACAAGCAGAGGTGAGATTTAGACCAATCTCAACCTTACCTTCTAACATCCCATATACCCCATCAAACCAAGAACTAAAGGTTTGCCTCTGGCAGTGGACAGTCCAGCAGAGATGCTCAAAAGGCCTCTCCCAAGCCTCTTCCAGAGCACGTGATTCTCCCACTCATCGGGGACTGAACTCTCATTCCTCTAACAGCTGAATGAGACTTCCTTACGTTTGTTTAGGGTGTCAGAGCTTTCAAAGTGAGGCTACAAATATTTTCTTAGCTAAGACTCATAACCGACTTGTAAAGTAGGTGCTACACCTATTTATTATCTCCATTCTCCTAAAGAGGAAAGTGAATGGAGCACAAGGAAACCTATTAACTTGTTCAAAGTCAAACAGGCAGAGTGCCTTTGAGCTGGAATAATGACAATGCAACACAAAAGTAACCACCTGTGAAGTGTTTATTTTGTACTAAATTCTAAGCACTTTACATAGACTATTATTAATCTAATTATTCAAAGAATCCTGTCAGGAAGGTATTCATGAGTTCATTTTGTATCCTGCACAGGAAGTGGCGAGGTGCTTTTTGTATATAGACCATCAAAGAGCATTAGCAGACTGACTTTTTGGAAGAGATAATAGATAATCTGCTGGCTAAGTCCAAATCCATTAAACTTTAAGTAAGTGATTCAGAATTTTAAAGAACTGTATTTGAGTGGTAAACAAGAAATGGAGGGAATATTAACCTAATTCAGGAACATTCGTTTTCTAGTTTCCTGAGCTATTGCATTCAAGAATAAATATTTGCCTTAATTTTCACTTTTTTCATTTTTTATTAAATCCCTCTCTGTCAAGCTTGACCTAATCTTTAGGTAGAGTCGGGTATGCCATAGTTAGTATTCTGCAGGATCCGCAAAGGCTTAACAGTCCTTCCTAAACAATCATTCTATAACTGATACCCCACGATTTAGCACCATGTTTACAGTCCTGGAATGCGGGAGCCCTGGGTTTGATCCCTGGGTTGGGAAGATTCCCTAGAGAAGGAAAAGGCTACCCACTCCAGTATTCTGGCCTGGAGAGTTCCATGGGCTCTATAGTCCACGGGGTCGCAAAGAGTCAGCCACGACTCAGTGATTTCACTTTCACTTATAGTCTAAATATTGTCTAATTAAAAGAGGAAATAATTTAAAAATGATTCTCATTTGACAGGCTGTTTATTAGCCTAAAGAAAATCAACCCTGAATATTCATTGGAAGGACTGATGCTGAAGCTGAAGCTCCAATATTTTGGCCACGTGATGTGAAGAGCTGACTCACTGAAAAAAGACCCTGATGCTAGGAAAGACTGAGGGTGGGAGGAGAAGCGGGCAGCAGAGGATGGGATGATTGGATGGCGTCACTGACTCCATGGACATGAGTTTGAGCAAACTCCGGGAGACAGTGGAGGACAGAGAAGACTGGTGTGCTGCAGTTCATGGGGTCACAAGGAGTCGGACACGATTTAGCAACTGAACAACAATAACACCTCTTACTTGCACCTTAGTGTGAATAAATACTTTGAGCATAGGCTTTGACTGGGGAGGAAAGCAGAAAAATAATCTGAGATGGGACGAGAGAGAGGGGGAAACAGGCAGAAAGGAAGCAGGGCTCATAGCGAATTGAATCCACGCCTTTGACGGAGCCTGTCTTGTTCACCAGGAGCAAATCAACGCACAGTCACCCTTCCAGTCATTTCACCCATAATGCCTCAATTGCCTCCCGGTTTCTCGTCCTTCCACCAACATCCGCAGCCCCACAGACTCACACTTATGCACGCACGTAAAAAAACACTTGCTCAACTTATCCTCAGGATGTGACTCAGTCACTCAGGGAACTCTGTCTGTAGCATGATTCCTTCTACAATTTAATAAAAGGAAAAAAACTGCAGGCATGATGATAACGATGAAGCAAAACCCACTAATAATGCAGGGACACTAAAAGAAAAAATAAACTGAGTGAGTAGATGTTTTATCACTAAAACGGTTTACTGGAGTCCCTGCTGGTGTTGGGTACTTAAATGCTTTAGATGTATTTTACTGTAGAATAGTTGTAGACACTTCCTGCAGGGGGTTTGGAAGGATCCTGCGACATCAGTGTATGACCATGGGACACTTTCCGCAGACAATTTCACATCAGGAAATGGATGAGAAAGAAACGGGAAGTGAGCCAAGTCCGCAGATCAGAGGTACCTAAACACCCATCATTAGTGACTCAGTGCAGAACCATGTTCCCCACACCCCAGGCTGCTAACCGACACTGCCTCTGGCTTCAGCAGGGAAACGCCTACAGTGTGGGGCTCAGTAGTGTTTGGACGGTCCCTGCAACGGACTAAATGTGAGCCCCTCCAAAATTCAGGTGCTGAAATCCTAACTTCCAGAATGAGGGGGACCTTCAGGGACGGCTATGTCACAAGGGCGAGGGCCTCGCAAATGAGACCCTGGACAGCCTGTTCGCCACTTCTGCCACAACAGAGCAGGTCCTTTCCACCACCGCCCCCACCCTGCCCTGTACTCTGCCTGCCTTTTGTCTGTGGAAAACTTTAGCCAAAGAATAAGTTTAATCAGAGAAATGAAGACATGCAGAAACAAGGAAAATAGTCAAAGGACACTGAATAATAACAATGCAGTCGTTAAGCATCATCAAGAACATTTGGTTCCCTCTCAAGAGCTAGAGATAATATTCTGAGCCATATCCTGTGAAAGTGAGTGTCACTCATTCATATACAATTTTTTGCGACCCCTTGGACTGTACAGTCCATGGAATTCTCGAGGCCAGAATGCTGGTGTGGGTAGCCTTTTCCTTCTCCAGTGGTCTTCCCAACCCAGGGATCAAACCAGGTCTCCTGCTTTGCAGGCAGATTCTTTACCAGCTGAGCCACCAGGGAAGCCCAAGAATACCAGAGTGGATAGCCTATGCCTTCTCCAGTGGATCTTCCCAACCTAGGAATTGAACTGTGGTCTCCTGCCTTGCAGGTGGATTCTTTACCAACTGAGCTATCATATCCCATGAACTGTCTTATAAATCCCAAAAGCCACACCCGGCAGAGAAGTTAACATGATGACCAGACTATAACCATGATATAAGCTGTCACAGTTCTGAGAATTGTCCTCAAAGAAATGGAAACTAATCGACCCTAAAACTAAAAATTTACTGTGCCTAAAGCAATCAAGATGACGCAAGTCAGACCACTGATGGCCAGTGTAAAGATGACTCTCAGAGCCGAGTGTGCTGTTTCCGCATGTAGCCCCCTCCTCAACCTATGGAGCTCTCATCCCCTGCCTGTTCACGGAGGAGTTGACTTTGGAGAGATGTCTGCCCTCCCCCTCTCAGTTGCCGGCATCTGAAATAAAGCCCACTTTCCTTTCCGCCAACCTGGTCTGCTTATTGGCTTTGGGGCGGCGAGCGGTCAGACCCCACGCCTTTTGGTAACACTACCATGGGAGGACATGGGAGGAGACAGCCATTAGTGAGCCGAGGAGCAGACCATGAGGGCTCCTTGGTCTTGGACAAGCCTGCAGAACTCTGAGAAATAAGTGTCTGCTGTTTCTGAGCCACCTGGTCTAAGGCACTTTTGGTACAGCAGCCTGAACCAACTAAGACAGTCCCTGATGAGCATCTTTCACCCGGGAGACGCTGCTGGTCACATGACCGTACGCTGTAGCTGGACTTATAAGACTTTGTTTTAGGCCATAGGATCATCATTTCTGCCAGTGGGGACAGTGGAATATCCTAGGGAGAGATGTTCCAGGGCTTTATCCCCTTCCAAGTGCGACGACTTCAGTTGGCATCTAAAGGCCCCTGGGCGGTAAGCAGCCACACACACGCTTTTCACTCCCCAGATAGAAGCCCCAAAGGCCCCGGGCAACGAAATCACCTCTCGAAGTCTCCCAGGTCTAACATTAAGCAATTCATCAAAATGAAAATGAAAAAAAATCCTGGTCCCAAAGTAATCAGACTATAGATTTCTTACATTTCGGAGCCTTCCCGGAGGTGGGAGGGCCCAGACGTAACTTCCTTGCAGTGAGGGCTCACCTGTGCGTCTTGAAAGCCCCGAACTGATGGTGAGAGGCACAGTTCTAAAATCAGTTCTAAGTCTTCCCCACAGTGGGACTCTGGCCACTCACCGGGGTCAGGGCCCAACAGCCTCTGGATACAGGAGCCAACAGCACAAGGTCATTGTCAGCAGCTCGGTCTAGCGGATGGATCCTGCAAGCAATGTGCTTTCTGAAAATTCTGGACGTTCACACACATACTCCAAACACACATACTCTTTCTGGATTTTCACTGCAAGTCAGTGACATCTTCGATGGCACTGGGTAATTGGAAAACGGATTTAAATAGGTCTGGAAGTTTTCCAGCACCATAGAATTTGCAAACACCGTGCAGAGTCCATAAGCAAACAGAAGCCACAAAGAAACCCTCCCCTCTAGAACTGCTCGGGGATCCAACTGGAAGAGATTTTAGTTTGTTTTGAGGTAATGCCAGGAGGCCATGCAAATAAGGACAAGACAGAGAGGAGTAAGGTGGAAGGGAACGTCACTTTCTGGTAGAGAAGAAAGACGAGTGTGATCACCCATGTGTGATGGTGAGTGTGTGTGGCGTGCAGAGCCCTCCGGTGAGGCAGCTTAAAAGAAAAGCTCTAGAGACACGGGGTTGCATCCTGGTGCTGTTGGGCACCTCACCCCAGGAGCTCCGGACTCACCTTCAAAAACGTCTGCCTCCAAGGAAGCAGGACATCTGCTCTAAGTCATATCTGATAGTGTGTGTGTGCATGTGTGTGTGTACATGTGTGTGTGAGAGAGCTTGTGTGGGTCTTCCCAGGTGGCTCAGGGGTAAAGAATCTGCCAATGCAGGAGACACATGGGTTCGATCCCTGGGTTGGGAAGATCCCCTGGAGGAGGAAAAGGCAACCCACTCCAGTATTCTTGCCTGGAGAATCCCATGGATCAAGGAGCCTGGTGCATTACAGTCCACGGGGTTGCAAAGAGTCTAACACAACTGAGGCGACTTAGCACACACGCATGCACAAGCATGTGTGTGTTTGCGTGCAAGTGTGTACGCTGCACAGATTCTCATCTACTTTGTGAAGCAGGCAAATACCCCGACTTTAATTCAACTGCCCATTCTCCTGCATAGCAGGTGTTATCAGCACACACAGCCCTGCACACCTGTGCACACACGGGAGAGGCGTGTGCCTCCCTCTGGGGGTTTACATTCTTAAAAGTGGTGAGCAAAAGCAACCTTCCTTCTCAGTCCCTTTCTGCTTTTTTTTAGGTTTTTAAAAATCTTTTATATTGGATTAACAATGTTGTGTTAGTTTCGAGTGTACAGTAATGTGATTCAGTTACATATATACACGCATTATCATTTGTCAAATTCTTTTCACATTTAAATTATTACAGAATGTTGAGCAGAGTTTCCTGTACTATACAGTAAGTCCTTGTTGGTTATCTATTCCAAGTGTCATGGTGTGTCCATTTCACTCCCAAATTCCTAAACTGTCCCTTTCATCCACTACCTTCACTGCCTGGCCATGCCCCAGGAAACTCCCTGTCTGCCTCCACCCACCCAGGATGCTACAGCTCACTCAGAACTCTCTGTGAAGACTCTAGAGGGGTTTTTTAGATCGAGTATTTTATTTTAAAACAGTTTTAGATTTACAAAAAATTAAAAAGACAGTGTAGAGAATTCCCCTACCCATCAAGCACATATCCAGTCTTCCTCTGTTCGTGACATCTTCCATTAATATGATACAATTGTCAGAATTAACAAACCAGTGCAGATAGCTTCCTATGAACTGAACTCCACACTTTAGTGCGGTTCCTCCAGTTTTCACCTAATGTCCTATTTCTGGTCCAGGATCCCACCTAAGCTCTCATGTGACCTTCAGTTTTCATGTCTGTTTAGGCTTCTCTTGGCTGTGACTGTTTCTCTGATGCTCTATTTTTTTTTTTTTTTTATAACAGTGACAGTTTCGAGGAGCACTGGTCAGGTATTTTGCATCATGTCCCTTGACTGAGGCTCCTTGGATGTTCATCTCATGAATAGATGGGTTGCAGGTGGGGCAGGAGGACCGCAGAGGCCAAGCGCTTTGGCCATCACATCCTGTAAAGGGTTGTTGCTGCTGTTCAGTCTCTCAGTTGTGTCCTGCTCTTTGCGATCCTATGGACTATAGCCTTCTCGTCTCCTCTGTCCATGGGATTTTCCAGGTAATAAAACTGGAGTGGGTTCCCTTTTCCTTCTCCAGGGGAATCTTCCCTACCCAGGGATGGAACCTGCGTCTCCTGCATTGGCAGGTGGATTCTTTACCACTAAGCCACCTGGGAAACCCTTCCTACAAAGGGTACCCACTATCAACATAGCATCACCGTTAATGTCGATCCTGACCACCTGAATGAGGTTCTGTCCGTTGGGTTTCTCCATTGTAAAGTGACTCTGTTTCCCTGTCCACCCTGTGCTCTTTGGGAGGAAATTTCTATCTGCAGCCCACACTAGAAGAGTGGAGAGTTCTACTCCACTTCCCAGAGGACAGAGCATCTGCTCAAATTACTAGGAATTACTCTGTGTCAGAGATGGGTCTATTCTCCTCCATTTATTGATTTATTCAATCATTTATACCAGTAAGGACTTTACTGATATTTGTTATATTTGGGGTATTAAAGGCTAGAGAAAGAATGATTTGGGTTATTTTCTATATAAACAGAGAGTTGCAGCTTTGACTAGTACAGGGACCAGGAGGATATATAGTGCAAAAACCAATTACATTTCTCCCTACTAATGGCTGAGATAACAGCTGCCTATGATTTTTAAAGCCCAAAGACACGAGATCTGATCCAAACAGCTGGTGTAGTGTTCTGAAGTCATTTTGAGGGGTAAAATATATAAAGAGAATTCCAAATGTTAAAGGTTTCAAGCATGGAGAAACTAAAATTTCCCTTTAAGACCAAGAACAAATATGCATTTGCGATTGCCACCAGTATTTCAGTATAGTATTGGTTAATTTTATTGGGAAAGGAAAGGAAATGGCTTTAAAGGTTGTAAAGAAAAAGATTAAAAGTGCCTTTGTTTACAGATAATATTACCATCTATCTAGAAAGATAAATTGAATCAACAAACTTCTAATAGAAACAGATTAAAAGTAAAAAGAGAGTTCAGCAGTTATCTGGATAGAAGATCGATCTAGAAAAATCAATAGTATTTCTCCATTCTGGTAGAGATGGACTCAAAATAAAATTAAAAATGATATTTTTCAAAATAACAAATATTATAAAGGACCTACGAATTAACTAAATCAAGAATGCATGAGATTTCTACAGAGAAAAAATTAAAACTTTGATGAAGAACATAAAAAATTTATTTGAATAACTGAAGACATGCCATGCTATTAAATGAGCTGGCTTGATATAAAAGTATTGATTTTCCCTACATTGATCTAAAATTCAATAACATTCAATCAAAATAGTTGTCAGATATTTACAAGAAATTCATTATAAACTTATCTGGAATTTATAAAGCAGAACCAATGTGTATAAAGAGACAGATCCAGTTTACATAAAAAAAGAAGAGGGAGAACTTGGAGAACTTTCTGCATTCAAATTAAAACATACTGTTAGGTGCAGCTATAAGAAATTACCATTTTTGTAGGTCAAAATGATTAAATATTAGAAATTTTATATCATAGTATATAAAAATCATTATGATTAAAAAATACTGGGTCATTGTTGAACAAACAGATTAATAGAGCATTGAAATAGCATGGAGGGTCAGGAACAGACCTGTCTATATCCAGGAACAAAATATTTGATGAGGAGGACAACAAAGTTTGATGAAGAAAGGACAACTTGATTCAGCATAAGGTACATAAGGTCAGTTCAGTTCAGTCACTCAGTCGTGTCTGACTCTTTGCAACCCCATGACTTGCAGCATGCCAGGCCTCCCTGTCCATCACCAACTCCCGGAGTTCACTCAAACTCACGTCCATCGAGTCGGTGATGCCATCCAGCCATCTCATCCTCTGTCGTCCCCTTCTCCTCCTGCCCCCAATCCCTCACAGCATCAGAGTCTTTTCCAATGAGTCAACTCTTCGCATGAGGTAGCCAAAGTACTGGAGTGTCAGCTTTAGCATCATTCCTTCCAAAGAACATCCCAGGGCTGATCTCCTTCAGAATGGACTGGTTGGATCTCCTTGCAGTCTAAGGGACTCTCAAGAGTCGTCTCCAACACCACAGTTCAAAAGCATCAATTCTTTGGCGCTCAGCCTTCTTCACAGTCCAACTCTCACATCCATACATGACCACTGGAAAAACCATAGCCTTGACTAGATGGACCTTTGTTGGCAAAGTAATGTCTCTGCTTTTCAATATGCTATCTAGTTTGGTCATAACTTTCCTTCCAAGGAGTAAGCATCTTTTAACTTCATGGCTGCAGTCACCATCTGCAGTGATTTTGGAGCCCAGAAAAATAAAGTCTGACACTGTTTCCACTGTTTCCCCATCTATTTCCCATGAAGTGATGGGACCAGATGCCATGATCTTCGTTTTCTGAATGTTGAGCTTTAAGCCAACTTTTTCACTCTCCTCTTTCACCTTCATCAAGAGGCTTTTTAGTTCCTCTTCACTTTCTGCCATAAGGGTGGTGTCATCTGCATATCTGAGGTTATTGATATTTCTCCTGGCAATCTTGATTCCAGCTTGTGCTTCTTCCAGCCCAGCGTTTCTCATGATGTACTCTGCATAGAAGTTAAATAAGCAGGGTGGCAATATACAGCCTTGACGTACCCCTTTTCCTATTTGGAACCAGTCTGTTGTTCCATGTCCAGCACATAAGGTACATTCAACATAAGGTACAGAAAATTGTGTGAATAAAATACGTGGAAAAATTCACCTCATTACATGGAGAAAAAACAATCTCTTCCCAATAACACTATATAGCAAGGTAGATGAAAGCTTAAACAGGGAAGGTGAAACACTGAAGTTCATTGAGTAAAAGGTAGAAGAAATAGATTTGTGAACTAAGGCCAGGGAAGGACTAGTTTGAATAAAATAATGTATAGGTTTAAAAAAATTAGAGTATATCAAAATTAAGAGCTTCTGTCTGATGAACACACATTGGACAAATGAATAAATACATGATAGAGGCCAAGAACAAACAATGTCTTTCAAAAACACTGCCTAATTTCCAGAATATGAAAGGAAATCTGCCAGTCAAAAAAACAAACAAACCTCCCCAAAAAACCAACAAGAAAAGCTACACCAACAAAAAACTCAAAATGAGCAAAAGATATCAGCAAGGAAGTTTTAACACAGAAAGCTCAAAAAGTTAATAATCATAGGAAGAAATGCTCAAAATAATTTGAAGTTAGAAAAATACTAATTAAGTCAGGCATATAAGACTGCATAAAATAGGAAGTATATATAATGCTTTCTTTTTCTAATATTTTTGACCTTGTGGCATGTCGGATCCTAGTTCTCCAACCAGGGCTCAAACCTGTGCCCCTGTGTTGGAAGGTGAAGTCTTAGCCACTGGACTGCCAGGGAAGTCCTCACAATGCCAATTTTGATAAAAGATTTTTGAACTACAGAATCCTCATACATTGTTGGTAGGAATGTAATGTAAACCTGTGTAGCCATTCCAGAGAGCAATCTGGCTTTACTTAAGACTGCTTAGTCAAATAAAAAGTACACAAATTCTAATACATTGAGATGCAGCAATTCCATCCCTGGGTATATATGCCCAGACTGATTTTACACAGATTCACAAACGGACATGAGCAAATATGCTCCTATAGCTTTATTTAGACAGGGAGGTGCTGTCCACCCTGGGAGAGAATATAAAATAACATGTAGCATCATTAGTGGAATAGAATGTGGCAGCAGAAGAAACATGAAAGGCTCTGGAAAATATCAGACCTATTGCCATGGTTGCTATTTAATAAGCAAAACCTGAAAACATCAAGCATTAGTGAGGCCATGAAGAAACTGCAGTTTCCAGCAGCTGGCAGTAACGTAAAATGATACAGCGGCTCTGGGAAACAGGACGATGGTTACTCCAAAATTAAATCTAGAATTACCGTATGATCTGGGAACTCTACTTCTGGATACACATTCAAAAGAATTGAAAACGGAGACTTTAAACAGATGTTTATACACCCCTGTTTGCAGCAGCATGAATCACAATAGCCAAAAGCAACCAAAATGCCCATCAGTGGATAGATGGATGGATAAGCAATTTGTGGTACATTTGTTAAATGAAATATTATTCAGTCTTCAAAAAGAGGGAAATTCTGATGCATGGGTGTACCTGGAGGCTATTGTGCTAAGTGAAATGAGTCAGTCACAAAAGGATAAACAGTAGGTCCACTTAATGAAGAATTTAGAGTGGTCAGATTCACAGAGACAAATAGTTGGATGGCTGTCACCAGGGTCTGTGGGGAGGGTGGAAAGGGGAGTCTTTACTCGGTAGGTACAGAGTTTCAATATTTTGCAAGATGAACAGAATTCTGTGAGTGGATGGAGGTGATGTTAGTTGGATAGTGTGGATATACTTAACACCTTTGAACTATATGCTTACAAGTGGTTAAGATGGTAAATACTGTGCCATGTGTATTTCACTACAATTTTTAAAAAACGGTTGATGAAAAAGTAAGAAATGGAGATTTAGATAGATAACATTTACATGAATTTCACAATACATCCATACAGGGGACTTCATGCAAAATGTAGAGTAGGAAGATCTTGGAGTTGCTCCCTCCAACAAAGCAGCCATGAAACTGGTGAGACCATTTGGAGTCCACAGTTTGAGAACTCTGGAACCCAACTGGAGCCTGTAACCACGAGGGGCGCTCTGGACGAAGGCTGCTGTTCTTGGGTGAGGGAGTACCGTGCATGATCTAGCCACCAGTCCCCAGCTGTCAGCCCCACCAAGGCTGTGGGGCTAGTGCCTTGTGCTTGAGAAAGTCTTTGATATTAATATTATATATGTAATATTTGGGAATATATATAAATATCTCCAAGCAGAGAGCGCTTTCTTAAATTCCCCATTAAAAAATCATTCACTCCTTGTCAAGGGAGCTGAGAGCAGAGACGCTGGAACTGAGTATGTCAGGACCACTGCCAGCTGAAGATCACTCAGGAAGGAGAACAAATCTAGACAATGCTATGTCAGTGAAGGACTATGTTAATTTACTAAAGGGCTATTCAGCTACGCAAGCACACATTTCTGCAGAAAAGGTACACCACCCTCCACCACACCATGTCTCACTTTCAGGGGCTGGAGAAAGGAGGTGATGAGATAGTCAGTCCTCAAGTCACAAAGTGATGATGCGAGGGGAGGAGCCAAGTGCCCGCCGCAATTCACCCGGGAGCGGCCCACAGCCCCAGGTCTGGCCACGTGCATGCGTCTCACTGCTGCCTCCAGGTCTCTGAAGCTTCAGCGTTCACCCCTGCCCTCTCTTGGAGCACCCTGCCTCCTGGTACCATCCGCAGGAACACAATCTCAGTTCTTCCCTCTGCCAGGATGACTTGGCCCATCTGCAGCATATCGATTGAAACTCAAGTGGAAACTTTTGAGTCATTTTTTTTTTAAAGAAAGAAAAACATCAGACACAACTGAAAAAAACTCAGATGCTGTTCAGTTCTCTGGGTTTGTGCCACGCTGGAGGGAACAACGTGTAGATTCTTCTTCAAAAGCTGTCAGAATATTTGCCTTCAGTTTGCTCTGACTCAGCTCTCTGCAGGAAAGACATGTTGCTACAGCTGATTCATCAATAACCACCTCTGGTTCAAGAGCAGTCACAAGTCACCTTTGAGGCCACTTGACCCACTTCAAGAAGGGGGTGCTTGTGGTCAGAACGGAACACACTTAACTCCCAGAGTGAGTATACCTTGAACGGCCCAGAGCAGGACAGCTGGATTTATCTGCTTCACTCTTGGGTTCATCCCAAAGGCTTTGAACAGAAATAAGTGTTTTGCGGAAAAGACACTATTTAGAAAATGTCAAATCACCAAGTGTTTATATTATCATGATGAGTCAACAAAAGTTCTTTTAAAAAGAACGTCACCCACACCAGTCCCAAATATTTAGGGATTAAGAAGGCCATGCACATATCCAGAATTGTGTGTATTTCTAAAAACATCTGAGAGGACCCCAGTCTCTCATCCTAGGCTGAACTTCAGGTCCTGTACAAGAGTAAGTGAAGGTAAGACAGAGTTGTAAGCTACCCAAGCACTGAAAGCCTCCCCAACACACAGAGCGCTTAAGCAAAGGGTGGAAATATTACTGGCTGAAAGCACAGAAGGAAATCTCTGATCAATCATTAGCTGATTGCTAGGCAATGGTGTCTTCACAGTACAGGGAACACATACATTTCAGACTTAGTTAAGGAGTGTCGCTAAACGAACAGACAGCAGTAACAACGAAAGAGCAACAGTAACGAATTGGCACCCGTGATAACTCCGTGTCTGGAGATGAGGAGACTATCCTAGATTATCCGTGCATCCAGTGTAATCGCAAGGGTCCTCGCAAGACCTCGGCAGGATGGTCCGAGTCAAAGAAAGCCATGTGACAATGAAAGCCGAGAAAGGCAGAGGTCACAACAGGAGAGGACGAAAAGGAGACAGGATGATGAAAGAGAAGTGGGAGGGATGCCAGGGCTGGCAGGAGCCAGAGGATGCAGGTGACCTCTGGAAGCTGGAAAGGTCCCCCTGGAGTCTTCAGAGGGCTGACAGCCCTGCCAGCACCTTAGCTTTAGCCAGTGAAATGGATTTAGAATTAAGACTGCCAGAGATATAAGATAATAAATCCATGTTGTTTTAAGCCACTAAATATGTGGTAATTTGCTACAGCCTCTGCTACTGCTGCTGCTAAGTCGCTTCAGTCGTGTCCGACTCTGTGCGACCCCATGGACTGCAGCCCACCAGGCTCCCCCGTCCCTGGGATTCTCCAGGCAAGAACACTGGAATGGTATGCCATTTCCTCCTCCAAAGCATGAAAGTGAAAAGTGAAAGTGAAGTCGCTCAGTCGTGTCCGACTCTTAGCGACCCCATGGACCGCAGCCCACCAGGCTCCTCCATCCATGGGATTTTCCAGGCAAGAGTACTGGAGTGGGGTGCCACTGCCTTCTCCAGCTACAACCACTATGGGAAATTAATCCAATACACACGAGAAATAAAAACATATATCCACACAAGGACTGTATACAAATGTTCTTACAGCAACACTCAACAATAACCAAACCATGAAAACAAATGTCCATCAACTGATGAATGGATAAACAAAATGTGGTATTTCCAAATAATGGAATGTTATTTGCAATAAAATGCTGATACAAGCTACGATGTGAATAAACTTTGAAAACATGCTCAGCAGAAGAAGTCAGATAATTGCATGAAGTATACAGAACAAGCAAAGCTATAGCAGCTCAAGGAAATTACTAGGAGGATGGGGAAGTGACCATTAAACTGTTTGAGATTTCATTTGGGGATTAAACTGCTCTAAATTACTATGTGGTGATGGTCACACAACTCTGTATATGCTAAAATCCACTGAATTATATACTTTAAATGGAATGATTATATGTTGTGAGTTACATGTTAATAAAGGTGCTAATAATCTGAAACAAACTACAGATGCTCAGCTCACTCTGTTGTTGTGTTAGTAGCTCAGCCGTGTCTAACTTTTTATGACCCCAAGGGCTGTAGCCCACCAGGCTCCTCAGTCCATGGAATTCTCCAGGCAAGAATACTGAAGTGGGTAGCCATTCTCTTCTCCTGGGGACTCTTCCTAACCCAAGGATCAAACCCTTGTCTCCTGCACTGCAGGCAGATTCTTTACTGTCTGAGCCACTAGGGAAGCCCTCACTTCACTCTACTTAACAGCAAAGTATTTGAAACATACAGCAAGCAATAAGGTACTGGTTTTTATTTCTCATTTGAGTTTTTAGTTTTCTTCTAAGTATCAGCTAACTGACAGTGAATGCTAAGTGAATTTGTTTATTTCCTCAGTGAATGTCTACTCTATACCATACCCTGGTTGGGCTCTGAACCATAAGGACCAATGGAATAGACAAATGGTTTCACCGATTTTTAAAATTTTACTCGGGAACTTCCCTGGCAGTCCAGTGGTTAGGACTCCATGCGTCCACTGCAGGGGGCTTGGGTTTGATCCCTGGTCAGGGAGCTGTGATTCTGCATGCCACAGGGAGCAGCCAAATAAATGAATAAAATCCTGCTCATAGAAGGGTAACGGTTCTGCTTCCTTCCTCCCTGCCAGTCATGCATCTTAAATGTGTAAGTTTCATCACTACTATCATTCCTTGTGCAGTAAGGCAACTCTGTGCTGTTGACATAGGTTAGTTTACACTTGCTTACTTAACAGGCTTCCCAGGTGGCACTGGTGATAATGAAACCATCTGCCAATGCAGGAGACGTAAAACGATGCAGGTTCGATCCCTGGGTTGGGAAGATCCGCTGGAGGAGGGCATGGCAATCCACTCCAGCAGTCTTGCTTTGAGAATCCCTTGGACAGGGGAGCCTGGCGGGCTACGGCCCATAAGGTCGCAAAGAGTCAGAAATGACTGGAGTGCCTTAGCAAGCATGCTTACAAGATTGTTGTCCATCTCTAAATGGTGGATACGGATTAGGTTTAACCTGTTTTACACACGCACATGCCTCACTACTCATGCTGGAGTATTTGAAATTAATCAAATGCTTGATGCTTTTGAACTGTGGTGCTGGAGAAGACTCTTATGAGTCCCTTGGACAGCAAGGAGATCCAACCAGTCCATCCTAAAAGAAATCAGTCCTGGGTGTTCATTGGAAGGACTGATACTGAAGCTGAAACTCCAATACTTTGGCCACCTGATTCGAAGAACCGACTCATTTGAAAAGACCCTGATGCTGGGAGAGATTGAAGGTGGCAGAAGAAGGGGACAACAGAGGATGAGATGGTTGGATGGCATCACCAACTCAATGCACATGAGTTTGAGTAAACTCTGGGAGATGGTGATGGACAGGGAGGCCTGGCATGCTGCAGTCCATGGGGTCGCAAAGAGTCACACACGACTGAGTAACTGAACTGAACTGAACTGAAGTGCTTGCATAAAGAAATATATAGCTGAAGTAAGGCTATATATGGAATGTTTAAGGAGTTAAGACTAATTATTGCCTTGTTTCTTAGGTCAAAGAAGTTCTTTCCAAGAAAGCAGGCAGGAAAGTATTCCGGGAAAGCATCCAGATAAGAGGATGTTTGCTCACTGAAGGAAGAAGCCCAGTGTGGGTGGAGCTTTTGAGCAAAGAGACAACGGCAGGGCCAAAGCCTGTAGGACCTTAAAGACCATATTGGTGGAGACTGCTCATGTACCTCAAGATTTATTTTCAAAACCTTTATTGTGAGCACTCAGTTATTAATACCCACTTGTTACCTGTATGTTGTCCACATGGAGAAAAGGCTATACCCTACTTCTTTCACAGCTGTGTGGTTGTGTGATAAACGTGTAGATAACAAGATAAGCTGAATGGGCTCTTATGAGAGAGAGTGAATTTTTCAACATCACGGCCTCCTTCCACTTACACGGAAGGTAGATATGATGCCTGGAGGTTAGGTGGCCAGCTTGACCAGGAGTGAAAGCCATGTGCCTGAATAAGATAGAGGGGTGTCTTGGATGCCCTGTTATATATGAAGTCAACCCCGATCTACCTGCACTCATTTCTCTCACATGACAGACAAGACATTTCTATCCTGTTAACCCACTGTTGCTTGAGGTTTTCTGTCCTTCATGGTCAAATACAATCTGAATTAGTATATTGTTAAAGATGGCACAGTGGTAAAAAAAGAAAAATCCTCCTTCCAATGCAGGAGATGCGGGTTCAGTCCCTAGATCAGGAAGAACTGCTGGAGGAGGAAATGCCAACCCACTCCAGGATTCTTGCCTGGAAAATTCCATGGACACAGGAGCCTGGTGGGCTACACAGTCCATGGCATCACAACACGTCGAACACGACCAAGCGACTGAGCACACACACACACACAAAGATGAGTTAGTCTCTCCTACAAGCACTGGGAAGATCATAAAAGTTATGACATGATTACCTTTTGCTTTAAAATTTTGCTTTGGTTGTTGCATGGAAGATTTAAGTGGGAAATTTGGGGATGCAAGGAGACCAAGTGGGAAACCATTACAATAATTCATGTTAAAGATGTTGGTGGATTTAGGCTAAAACAGTGTCAGACAAAAAGAAAAATGAATTTGAGATATATTTAGTGTAGAGAATCAAGGGAGTTTGGTGGCTGATCCCTGTAGGGAGTGAAGGGAAGGGAGGTGTCAAGAATGACTCCAGTCTTTCTAAGCTGAGCAACGGGTGGGTTGAGGTGCTGTTTCCTGAAATGGGAAACGCTGGAGGAAGAATGCTCTTAAGGGAAAGATCAAGAGTTTAATTTGGGACTGAGAAAATCTGAAATGGCTGCAGCTATGACAAGTTTTCAACTGGAAATGAAGACATGGAGATCAGAAGAGAGGTTTAGACTGGATTCGCAAATTTTTGTTATGGTATGTGGGCGATAAAAATTTCAGTGGGGAGCCTTTGGGCTACTGCTTTTTTTCCCCCTAATTTAGAATTTTGCTTTGTTAACTGAAGATTACTATCAGTCGCTTAGTGGTTCACAAAATCAATTTATTCTTGACTTCATTGGCTTCATTTTAAAAATAAGATAGAATTTTTAAGTCGTGATGCACCATTGAGAGTTTAAATGTAATTCAAATAAAACTTGTGTTCCCACTTTTATGGATGTGCAAGTGGACACACACACATATACACATTTGTATACACACATAGAGTGGCACAGGTGGATGGATATGTATGTACATGAATAGATAAACACGCAGGCTTTGTGAGAAGACATTTTTTTCTGCTTTGGTTACTGCTGTACATCTGTTGCCTAGAATGGCATATGGCGGGCATTTGTAAGCATTAGCTGAATGAATAATATGTGGACATGTACGTAAGTGTGCGTTCACTGGGTTATGATGTAAATGTTATTTTTACTATATTTATCTTGACATAATTTCAGATTTAAAGAAAATTTGCAAGGGATCTTCCATGGAGGTCCAGTGGTTAAGAATCCACCTTGCAATGCTGGGAACACAGGTTCAATCCCTGCTACGTGAGGATCCCACATGCCATGGAGCAAATAAGCCAGCATGCCACAACCACGGAGCCTGTGAGTCACAATTAGGGCATCCAAGCGCTGCAAGGAAAGATCCCACGAGCCGCAACCAAGGCCCAGCGCAGCCAAATAAGCAAATGCTATAAAAATCTTCTCCCCAGATCTCCTTAGTTACCTCCCCAAAACACCTAACGTGTTATATAATGTGAGTGAGAGGTGTGTGAGTTGTGAACTGTTACCTGGCCATCTTCTTTGGACAGGCTCTCCCTTTCCATTCAAATCTCCCATCTCTGCCTCAAATAACATTTCCATCTCAATATTCAGGTAAAGACACAGGAAGTCGCCTTTAAGGAGCAGGGCTTAATTTTTCTTTTTGCTGTTAGATTTACTCACAAGCTTAATGGTTCCTGCCATAGTAATCATTTAATAAACATTACCCCCAGGGAGAAATGTAATTGTCCCATGCTCCAGTTTATAATCGCTGTCAGGAATGTTTCCTTTCATTAATTTATTACCAAAATAGGTAAATGTGAATATTTTTAAGGCTGACTTTCCTACGAGAAACTGTCAAGAACTAAGAGGTATTGAAAAGACACAATGAGAACAGCTTCCATAAAATCATGATTCTGCAAATGTTCTGCAATAAGGACGAGAAGGAAGCAGCTGACCACTGACTTGAGGGTCTCCAACATAATCGGACAGCCTACTTCACGTGTGTGTGTGTGTGTACACGAACATTAAGTCACTTCAGCTGCCTCTGTCTCTTTGCAACTCTATGAACTGTAGCCCACCAGGCTCCTCTGTCCATGGGATATCCAGGTAAAAATTCTGGAGTGTGTTGCCAGGCCCTCCTCCAGGGGTTCTTCCTGACACAGGGATTGAACCCACATCTCTTACATCTCCTGCATTGGCAGGTGGGTTCTTTACCACTAGCGCCACCTGGCAAGTCCCTCTTGTATGCAGCAATTTAAAATTTGCCAGTCCAGGTTCGATGCACGATACTGGATGCTTGGGGCTAGTGGACTGGGACGACCCAGAGGGATGGTATGGGGAGGGAGGAGGGAGGAGGGTTCAGGATGGGGAACACATGTATACCTGTGGTGGATTCATTTTGATATTTGGCAAAACTAATACAATTATGTAAAATTTAAAAATAAAATAAAATAAAAAAAAATAAAGTCATTGAGCAGAAAAAAAAATAAATAAAATCTCTCAAGTTTTCATCTGAAAGAGATTTCTCACATCACTATTATTTGCAATAAAATCTCTTGATCAAAGATATCAAAATTAATGTATTTTTATAGTATGACATAATATTTTTGCAATATATATAATTCCCTAATGGCAAAAAGTCATGCTAACTTACCCCCACCCCCCCAGCACCTATCTTTACATGACTGGGCATACAGTAGGGGCTCAACAAATATTCACTATAGGGTTTTTCAAAGAGGACTTTGCCACAGGCTCTGAGATTGGCCTCCTGGTGGGATCCATCAGAGAAACATTGGGATTTCTGCTGTGTCTGCTCCATGGGCCGGTCAGCAGAGAACTTTTCCAGCCTGGATTCACAGGGAGCAATCCTACTAAGGATAAGTAGTCATCACCACTTTCCATTTTTTGGCTTTGAAAGGGGGAGTTATTTCCTGTCCTCTCTCTATATAAATGGGAGAAGAAATGTGGAGACTCAGACACATTTTTTTTTCATAGTATTTGAGACAAGGGGGAAAAAAAAAAGCCTCCCCCTCAATTAGAGTCCTAAGAACTGATTCACTGAGTATGGTGAGCCTCAGTGACTTCATAGAGCAATTATAGGATCACCAGGAACCAGAAAATAGAGCCTTGACCGCCTCCCACAAAATTCCAATGACCCAGGTGGTATTTAGTACACTCCCGGGACTCCAGCCATAACACCCGTCCTGGGTGGGGTGACAAGCGTCTGTTAAAACCACAAGGCTGTGAGTGAAGCTGTCTGCCTTCTGCTCCAGTGACTCTCGACCCACCCGGTAATGATGGCCCGCCAGACGGGGGCTGAAGGGGCGCTGGTTGAGATGGAACCAACTCCCGAACACACGCAGCAACAACTCCCAGCTCTGGAGACAAACTCCCGACAGGCTTCCGGATGGAGCCTCAGACCACGACAGAGCCTGGAGCGGGGATGGGGGCCGTGAGAGCGGAGCCTCCAAGGACGGGGTTCATCTGTGTCAGGACAGATGCTCACGTGTTCCAGAAGAAGCCAGGTGCTTGGAGAGATGAGTGTGGGCAGGGGAGACTGCGTGAGCGGACTGTTCTCTTTAACTGCAAGCGTAGGAGCACATGGAGAGCAGATCCTCTGTACTGCTCAGTTGTCCCTGAGGGTCAAACAGAGACAGAGAGCTCCTCAGCGGTCTTTGGAATAATCTGGACCTTTAGGTGGGCTGCCCCGGTGCTTCAGCAGTAAAGAATCTGCCTGCAAGGCAGGAGACGCAGGAGACTCAGAAGACTCGGGTTTGATCTGTGGGTCAGGAAGATCCCCTGGAGGAGGACATGGCAACCCACTCCAGGATTCTTGCCTGGAGAATCCCACGGACAGAGGAGCCTGGCGGGCTACAGTCCATGGGGTCACACACAGTCGGACATGGTTTAGCAACTGAGCATGCACGCAGGCAGACTCTTCAGTATTGGGTGCTATCTTAGGTCAAGATCCCAGAGGCAGACCCCCCAGATAAAGTTTCAAAATGTTCATCAGGAAGTGTATTTAGGACACCTAGTAGAGACACAGAGCAGAGGAAAGGCGAGGAAGTCATCCCACAGACGGTGAATTTGGCTCATTTTTGCAGGGGGAGCTGTAGAGATCTCCAAGTTCAACCACATCTCCAAGTTCAGGGATGACAGAGCTGGAGTGCTGATGCAGCCGTACCCATCAGTCACCAGCAAGGCTGCCCTGGGGGCTGGGGCAGGGGGTGTAGGCTCCCAGGCTCGTCGCGCTCTCAGAGTGTGCAGAGGAAGCCAAGTCCAGGATCCTCACATCCACGCTGCATGTCAGAAGTGAAACCATACAGGGGCCACTGTGCGAGAAAATGGCAACAGAACCAAAGGGGTTTGCGTGGGGCAGCAGCAGCCTCAGCCGCAGAGGGGCCGTGCCCAGTGGCTGCTGGGGAAGGAGGTCTGACCTCTGTTCACAAAAGCAGAGGCTGCCTGTGCTCCTGTTTCTAACAAAGAGCCCCTGGGCTACTCATCAGAGTGGGTTTTGATGAAACTACCCCGCTCCTGCAGGCTCAGAGACATTTCCCCGCTCAGCCTTCCTCTCCTGTCCTGCCTCAGTATTATTTATTTACTTATTTTTTAAAAGCACTGATTTTTTAAAAAAGTTCATTAATTTATTATTTGGCTGTGTCTGGTCTTAGTTGCAGCATGCAGGACCCTCACTGCGTCATGCAGGATCTTGCACTGCAGTGCACACACTCCAGCTGTGGCCCCTGGGCTCTGTAGCTGTGGTGCGGGCTTAGTCACCCCCCGCCCGCCAGGCATCAAACCAGCATCCTTTTCTTTGCAAGGCGGATTCTCATCCCCTGGGTCCCCAGCGGAGCCCCTTCCTTGGCATTTTTTTCTATCCCTCCAACTCATGCTCGCTGTTACCAACCCCTGTCCTTCACTCTCTCCCCTCCTTCCTTCCCTTTCCATTTTTCTCCTCCCTCTCTTCTTCCCCTCCTGCTCTCTTAATTCCAACACCATTTTCTTGCCTCAGGCTGTTGATGAATCTCTGTAAAGACAATGGTTCAGAAACCAAAAACTAATTGACAGGCAAGAAAGGCCACCAAAATAAGTTTGGAAAGTTTCTTCAGCCGTTGGTATTCAGTTGCTAAGTCATGTCCAACTCTTTGCAACCCCATGGATTACAACATGCCAGGCTTCCCTGTCTTTCACTGTCTCCTTCCGCATCGTTCGTCTTGCTCAAATTCATGTCCATTGAATCGGTGATGCTATCTAACCATCCCATCCTCTACTACCCTCTTCTCCTTCTGCCTTCAATCTTTCCCAGCATCAGGGTTTTTTTTCCAATGAGTCTTTTTTTCACTATCTTTTTTCAGCCAAACCAAACTTATTCAAGGGGGACACATCCCTGGGTAACTGATAGAGTAATGTTTGATTCCAAAGTTTCAATTAAACTCTTTAAGGTTTAATAAGGTGGTTGTTTCACTATGGCTATAACATGCAATTTGAAAAACAAAAATGCTGGTTAAGTGCTTTGTGGTCTCCTTCTAGAGCTTTTTGTTTATTTAGCAGTGGCTTTCTTTTTCAGTTAGAGATACCACCACGTGAAAACATTTGACGAGCCTGTCTTCCTAGCCAAAGTAAAACCTGACCATGTCCAACATATTTGAATGGCTAATGGATTCTAGCTGACGATCAGAGATACTTTCTCCTATCTGTACTCACACGAACTTGAGAAGAGGTAGTCATAACTATTTCTTGTTCTCGTTGTCCCTCAGCAAAATCCTGTCCCTTAGCAAAAGCTACGTCTTCCGGAAGGACAGTGGCATGTACACACCCAATCAAGGGTACAATGCTTGTGGGAGACAAAATGTTTTGAGGTCCACTTCACCTACAGGCTTTGTGAGCTCTGTTCCCCAACACCTTTCTCTGTATTTTTCAGATGAATCCAAAAAGGCGGCCATCAGCTCTGACAATATATTTTGGTCAACCTACAATAATATTGCATCTCTCATCCATTAATAAATATAACATCACCTGTGAACTCGTCAAGTAAACCAGTCATCACGTAGTTCAGCCACCTCTGCAGGTGCTTCATGTACTAATAGGTACCTGGAGTCAGGAGAGACCAGAGAGTTCTGGGAAATTTGGCCCATTCAGCAGAACTCATCTCCTCCCCCATCCCCTCCCACACACACACTCTCAAAAAGATGATGTCCGAGGAACAGAAGTTTTCTTTGACTAATTCAAGTGCTGTGAATAATCTCGAAGTGCCAGAAGACACGCTGGGACTGTACAAGGAAGAGTGAGTTTCCTTTATCTTTGACTCCTCCTCTCATCAATCAGACAAGCAAGCTCCTTCAGACTGGAAGAAACCTCCCTGTGCGCCCAAGAGAGCTCTGGGTGATGCATATTCAACACACAGGTCAGCGGTGAAGAGCTGTAACTTCCGGGTACAGACACTCAAGCAACACCAGCATGGAGGGCCTGCCCCCGGGTCTCAGGGCTCATCCTCCCCACCTTCCAGCACCACCCTGCTGGTCCACAGCCTCCTTAGTGTTACGACTCTTTGCCCTCGCACCTTGGAGGGTAATAGACAGCATTCGATTGCGTTTGCCTCTATGGATCTGATTCATCCCCATTCATGCTCCCTCGTTTGGATTTATCTCAGGCTCGACTTTTATCTGTTCCTCATTCACTGCTGAGAACAGCGTGATTTTCCCGTTTTCTTGCTGGTCTGAGTGCCCCACCCCCAGCTCTATCAAGCATGGACCTCAGTGTGTCTTCTGAATAAGAAGATGGAACCATATTTCCTGCTTGCATCAGATTTTGCTTCCAGCACTTGTAACACAGGGCACCTGGGGCAGACCTGCCTCAGGTCTATGGCCCCACGTGACACAGCCCCCCCACCCCGGGGCTAGCTTGTGACATTTTGGCAAAATCACATCGCGCATGAGCTGCATCAGGACCAAGGCTACATCTAATGGACAGCTGCAGAGAAACACACGTGCATTTTTTCAGGGCCATGGGCTTCCCAGGTGGCATTAGTGGTAAGGAACCCACCTGCCAGTGCGGGAGACAAGAGAGATGCAGGTTCAATCCCTGGGTCTGGAAGATCCCTGGAGATGGGCATGGCAACCCACTCCAGTGTTCTTGCTTAGAGAATCCCATGGAGAGAGGAGCTGTTGGGCTACAGTCCATGGGGTCACAAAGAGTCAGACACGACAGAGTGCACACACACACACACACACCCACACACACAGTTAGATGCCCACTTTCCCTCTGCTCCTATAAAACAACAACAAAAAATGTACAAAGGCCAAATGAATACCACGATTGAAATAACGTGTTGCCTGGCTTTCGAAAACTGGGAACTCCTTCAAAATTAAAACTAAGAATGATTACCTAAGTCATGAAGCACAATAGTCTAAAAACCTTGGAGACCCAGAAAAACATGTTAGGATTCAATTCACAGTATGGGAATGAAACTCAAGAAGCCCGCTAATCCTGTCTGGACTCTACTCCAGAGGTGTTGTCTCATTTTAAAGACCATTCCCCTCACCGTCCCCAGCAGAAGGAATTTCCCAGTTCCTTACACAGTAGCTGCACAATTAACATTTGTACTAAACAACCTGTTATTGACATGCTAGACTGATTCTCATAGTCAATCTATTTTCCTCTGAGAACTAATCCTGTCATACTTAAGAAAAGTCACTTAGCAAGTTCTTCCATTAAATATAACCTTGAGATGTCCCTGGTGGTCCAGTGGTTAAGACTCTGGGCTCCCAATTCAGGGGACTTGGGTTCGATCCCTGGTTGGGGAACTAAGATCCGGCATGGCAGGATCACCCATCACTTTGCCAAATGGAGTGGCCAAAAAGAGAAAAGAGATTAAATAAGTAAACAAACAAATCTAACCTTAGTATCATGTGCTTCAGCTTCACTCTCCCTTCCTCTTATTTTCTCCAAAAATGGTGGGGCCCATTTAATCATGACTAATGCCATTTCTTATACCAGAAATCATAACCTTGGTCCCTCTTTAATCCTTTATTCTTTTAGTTTAGCAGCTCAGATCCTTGGCTCTTCCCTTACAAGCCTTGGTCTCAAACCTCATTCCCACCTCCACTTCCTGGGTTCTGCACAGTCGCTGTGATGCCCTTGTGCAATGACTAGAGGACAACAGAACATTCTGGAAAGTTCTGGCTTCTTTGGAAATAACGCGTCTCTCCTGGCTTGCTAAACTCTTCACTCCTATTCGTCCTTCCTCAGACACTCCCTGGTTTTTCTCAAAGTTGCACAACGTGGCTGATTCACACTCGGCTCAGTGTGCAAACACCACACAGCCTATGACATTTCCACTGGCTCCACATGAGAAATGTGAGCTTCTTGGCAAAACATGGATGGGCGAGGTTCTACTTCCAGTCTCTGCTGCCGAATGCCAACTGTCCTCCCATTCTCTTCTGAAAAGATTTGAGACTCATTCACAAATTCACAGCTCACTCTTGGAGAAAGTCTCATTTCAACAGGGTCCTAAGCTTTTGGCCAAATCCATGTGGCCCCTCCACAGAAGTGCTTCCTCCAAGGTCATGCCAACTTTGCCTTCACGTTATGCTACTTCCAACCACGCATTCACTCGGTTCCAGTCCCTTTACGTGAACTAGATCCAGGCCTCCCAGACTGCACTGGATCTTGCATGAGGCCACTGTGAGTGGCAACTTTCTCTCTGTTCTACATCCGATCTTCTCAGCTTTCCCGGTTTTAGGATTTCATATGCTGAGTGTGTGCTAAATCACTTCAGTCATATCTGACTTTGTGCAACCTTATGGACTGTACCCTGCCAGGCTCCTCTGTTCATGGGACTCTCCAAGAATACTGGAGTGGGTTGCCATGCTCTCCTCCGGGAGATCTTCTTGACCCAGGGATCGAACACACATCTCATGTCTCCTACAATGGCAGATGGGTTCTTGATCACTAGCACCACCCGAGAAGACCAAGGATTCCTTGGCCTTTCTAGTTTTCTTTGGGTCTTTCCAAAGACCCAAATTTAGAAACAGGTCTTTCTAAATCTCTCACTGCTAGGAGCATCATCTCTAACTTCATAGAAATCACAAAAGCCAAAACCTGGGAGTAACACAGGCCCCTTCCTGCACCCCCTTGGTTTCGTCCCCTCATCACCTCTTACTACCAGCCATGCCCTCCTCCTCTTCCCAGTCCCAGGAGGGCTCCAGCCTCCAGCACTCAGTACCCACACAGCAAGTTCTCAATAAATATTTGCTGAGTGACTCTCAGGGATGACAGTTGTATCAACTCACATCTCTCTCTGTAAGTAATTAAATCATCAAAAAATAAACTTGTGATGTGTAGTTGTTTTGTACCCCCTCTTGCATTCTCTCAAATCAACAGCTTTGGTGAAATCTTCTTTTATTGTATTGGATGCTTTCTAAGTAGTGGGTCTCATGAAGAAAAGCACAAGGCTTCATTAATCTTTACAACAAATAATGAATCGGGCAAATTTGAGTTTGGTGTGAGGATCACACAGACACCAAACGGAAGGCAAAAGCACAAAGAGAGAGCTCTGATCTTTCTGTCCATAATCCTAGTTTCATAAACTTTTTGTCTTTACCTTAAACAGCTCGTAGTCATGTCATTAAAGGCATTTGGCTTCACACACACTGCCTGCCCCAACCCCTGCCCCGGTCACAACCTCACACACGCGTGATGAAGGTGGCTGAACATGCTCAGGGGAAAGAAGACACTGTAGGTGAGTGGACAGCACCCCGGGTGTAAAACATGGCTGTCCCTGACGCTTCCAACCATCCCACATGCACACGTAACAAGCAGGACTCCAGGAGAAGGCGTCTGGGTGCTGGAGATTAAGGACTACCTGCTCCCGCCCCTGCCCAGGGCTCACTGGCTGCTACCATCACACCTTTGTCTTGGACACAGACAAGAGCGCAGCCCTAGTTGGGATGCAGACACTGACGGCCCCTTGCTGGCTCCACGGGATGTGCTGAAACCCTGACGGGCGTGATTTTGTTGCGGTAAACATCTGAATCATCTTGGCATTCAGGAAGCAATGACCCGAGCCGGCGGGTAACCAAGATGAAGACAAATGGCAATGAGGCTCCGGGAGAGCCCCAGGCTCACGGCCTCGGGCCTTCAAGACCCGTTGTCATCCCTTATCTGCCCACACTCAGGGGTGAGCACTCCGCCTCCCACTCCTGACTATTTGGTGATGCTGCACAAATTACTCAGTGCTCCCACATATATTTGTCGATAATCTTTATGGTAATATTGCAACTTGAATATGATTATTATTTTTTCCATTTTCTAGCTGAAGATAAGACTAAGATAGGGTAATGGATTGTCTAATATTACATGATAATAGTAAGAACGGTTACTATTCTATTGGCTACTTTTTATCTCATATTCATTTTCTTCTGGCCTGATAAACACCTGGCTAAGTAGGGTGGAGAAGATTGTTGAGAGTCCCCTGGACAGCAAGGAGATCCAACCATGACATGACTTAGTGACTGAACAAGTCGGCTACCTTGACATCATTTTATAGAGCAGGAAAGAGACACAAGGAGGTCAAGGTCAACTGACTGGTTCAAGGTCGAATAGCTAAGGCATGTCAGAGCCAGGATTTGTGCTCAGAGTCCGTGTTGGTTTGATTTTAGTTCACTTCCTCCAAGTTTATTTAACCTAATCTCCTTTGTAGCCTTTGGGAACCTGAGAATTTAGAGAAGGGTCTGTAGCCAGAGCTTTATTCTCCTGAACCCTACACAACCAGTCTGGCGCTGGCCTTGTCTGTGGTTGTCCATGGCATTAGGTAAGCTCTAATTTTCTGATGGCACTGTGACATACCAAAATATTCTCCATATGAAGAGTCTGGCATCATCAAAACGGCGCATTTGGACTTTTCAGCATCATGGTTCCAGCACGGAGAACAACTTTGTCTTGGGTGTTCCATTGAACTTATCTACATACTGCAGTCTGAAGGATTATTATCTCCATCCCACACCCAGAGGCACTTGTTTGGAAAATAAATATTCTTTGTCTTTCCCTAGAAGATTCTGATTCTTGGCTTATCAACAATTCAAAGCAACAATAAATTGTTGAGTATCTGCTGATTGTTAGGCATGGTGCTAAGTATTTTAATATTAATTTTATTACATTCTCTTAATAACCTGATAAGGTAGTGATTGTTTTTATTTCACGCATTAAGTGATCAATCTATTTGCAGGGCAGGAATAGAGACTCAGATATAGAGAGTAGACTTTGGACATAGAGAGGGAAGGAGAGGGTAGGATGGATTGAGAGAGCAGCATTCAAACACATACATTACCATGTGTAACATAGGTAAGTGGTGGGAAGTGTAACACAGGGAGCCAACCCGGTGCTCTGTGACAATCTAGAGGGGTGGGATAGGGTGGGGGTGGGGAAGGCTCAAGACGAAGGGGATATATGCATGCTCATGGTTGACTGATGCTCTTGTATAACAGAAGCCAATTCTAGTATTTTAAAGCAATTATTGTCCAAGTAAAATTTAACTTTAAAAAGGAAGCAAAAGAATTTGCCTGTTTTCATATAGCTATTAACAATAAGTAGCAATTTAAGATTCAAGCATGGATTTTCTGATTTTAAGCACATACACCTTTCCATTTTTACTCTGATAAGTCATGTAATGTAGCAATATGTACTGTTCAAGATTTTTAAAACTACCATAGTCTTCAATCCCAAATTCTACTTCCAATTATTCATCATAAAGGAATAATCAGAGATAATCTTAAATCTGTATGCCCAAGTTATACACAACAGAAGTATTTATAATTGCAAAAATGGAAAACAATGTGTCTAATAGCAAAAATATTTCAATATCTCCTTAATCAGCATTGTTTAATATTATGGAGTCATGTTTCTGAAGATATGACAAGGCATTTAATGACATGAGGAAATACCCAACTACAGCAGGCAGAAAAATACAGAACACAAAGCTCTATGTAGGCTTCTGTTATGAGGAAGCGAGATCTATGGATGCTCCCTTCCCCATAAACATCGATATCCAGCAAAACAGGTCTTTCATTGAAATATGAAATTTCATGGATGAAAAATCCATCCACTGGGTTCAGATGAGGCCAGATGTTGCTTGTCCAGTATCTCAAGCCTAGAAAGACAAGTTAATCCTTGAAGGAAACAACTCCGAACTTACATTAAATTCAGCTGCTTTGATTCTGTAAATCACAACAGTTAAAACCAAGGAGATCAGGAAAACCTTGGCCTGGCACCTGTGTCTCTGAAAAAGAAACAGCGAGCAGGCTGATGGATAAGACCTAAGCGTTGTCCAGCTGCAGAAAGCACAGCGTGCTGGGTGACTCCGAAGACCTACCTGTGATTTTTCTCAAAGATGCAACAAAAACTCTCTATTGATTTGGGGAGAAACTGTATATATGATCTTAGTTTTGTCCAAAATAAAACATTTATGCATCTACAGTGCATGCGTTCGTGCTCAGTTGCTTGCTTGTAGCCAGCTCTTTGGGACCCCATTGACTACAAGCCTCCAGGCTCCTCCTCCATGGGATTCTCCAGGCAAGAATACTGGAGTGGGTTTCCATTTCCTTCTCCAAGGGATCTCCCCCACCCAGGGATCGAACCCCAGTCTCCATCATTGGCAGGCAGATTCTTTACCACTGAGCCACCTGGGAAGCCCTGTAGACCTACACTGAAATACTGTGAATGAATAAAACGTGCTAACCTGGTATCTCTCTTTGTGAAAGAATTATGACTAATTGTTCTTAATTTTTTCTAATTTTTTCTACTTTTTCTAATTTCCATGGAAGATTTTCTAACGTTATTATAAAATAGAAACAGTAAATATACTATTTTAAAAGAAAACAACTCCTACTAGTATTTCAAACAAGCAGAGGTCAAGGTGCTTCGACTCCAAAAGGCTTCTGGGAACACCCTTCTCTTTGCTGCTCCCCTACTCGGGAGCAAGGGAGGTAGTGTTAGAATAAAGAGCTCGCTGTGTGACCTTGGAGAAGTCATATTCCCTCTCTGGGCCTCAGCAGGTTTTTCTGCAAAATTAACAGCTTAGATCAGTGAGCTCCATCCCAAGCCTGAGCCCAGAGCCTCCCTCAGTGGCCTCCAGCTAGAACTGTCTTTCAACATGAAATGAGATCCGGCCCTCCCCCATGACTGGAGAGGAAAATATTTATGAATTAGTCTGTAGTTTAGAAATGGATCCCTGTCTGGGAACACAGAACCATAAACCCCACTGGCAAATTAGAGTCCATTATCAGACGCTGTGGCAGCAGGCTCAGCCTAGTGGTAATTGCATCTGCAATAAGAAGGCGGTGAGGGCCACTTCAGGCCATTTGCTACATGAATCAATCATCGTTAAAATCTAGCAGCAGAGTAGATGTGGAAAGGAGGCCACGTTATCAATGGCCAATGAGAGCAAAAATCCATCAAGAGGCTCACAGGGCCGTGACACATGATATGGGGCTCGGGTCAGCTCACTGATGTCACATGTCACTCAGGAAGATCCAGTGAGACTGCCTGCAGTTCTGTTTTGGAGTCCCTAGTGGCCTTAAATAATGTCCATCCTGCTTGGCTACAGCGTGCCAATTTCATGTAAATACTGAGCCTCCTCCCTAGTACTTGATGAGGCATTTCAGGGTGCCCTGTGCCTTGGTGTCCTCCAACAAATTGTAGGTGCCTTAAATTAACATAAATTTATTCCTTAACAGTTCTAGAGGACAGATGTCTGAAAGCAAGGCATCGACAGGCCACATCCCCTCTGAAGTCTCTAGGAAAAATCCTTGCCTTTTTCTGCATCCATCACCCTAGGTGTCCCTGGCTGCTGGTGGTTGTTGCTCAGTCGCTAAGTTGTGTCTGACTCTTTTTCAGCTCCATGGACTGCAGCCCGCCAGGCTCCTGCATTGCAGAAGCCTGACCCCAGTCTCTGCCTCTGTCTCCATACAGCCTTATCCTCTGTGTCTCCTTTTTTACAACGATGCTTGTCTTTGGATTAGGGTCCACCTTAATCCAGGATGCCTGTATCCTAACTTGATTACACCTGCAAAGACTATTTCAGAAAGGTTATACGCTGAGGTTCCCGGTGGACACGAAGTTTTGGAATACACTATTAAACTCACGACTCTGAGACAAGCCAGTGTTTGGTCTTCATTTTGATCATCCTTCACCCGTCTAGCCTGTGACAGTAGAGAGGTTAACACCTAGAACTAAAGGAGCCCTTACTGTGTGCCAGAGGTACACCTCTCTATGTACATTAACTCATTTATTTATCACCGCGAGTAAGTACTCTTTTTATCTTCCTTCTCCAAATGTGGACTAAAGGAACAGAGAAGTTAAGTAACATGCCTAAGGTCACACAGGAAGAGGCAGGGTCAGCACCTGACCCAAGACAGCGTGGTTCTGAAGCCTGCGCTCTTAACCATGCACCTTGCTGCTCAAGAACCTACAGAATTCACAGAATTCTTTTGTGTACATACCCAGAAATAGGATTACTGGATCATACGGTAGGAAGATTTAAACCAAGAGGAGACAGAGTAAATAATGCTATATGTGTGTAAGGAAGTAATACATCTCCATTAAAATAATATTAAGAGTTAACAAGAGAAAATGCATATGCTGTGTTTTTTAAAAAATTTTTTCCCCATTTTCACAATTCCTTCTCTTCGTTTTTTATGGAAGTATATTTGACCCAAAATATTATATTAACTTCAGGCATACAACACAGTGATTTGATATATTTGTAGAATATACTCCATATGAAGTTGCTATGGAATAGATGTGCTCTACATTACGTTCTTGTAACTCACCTATTTTACAGCTATTAGTTGTACCTCTGTTAAGAGGATGACCCTTCACTTACTTTGTCCCTCCCTCTACATTTATGCTCTCTGAGAGCTGAAAGTTAGGATATAAAGCAGCTTAAATAACACGTTAGACTAGATTTGTAAACTACAGAAAAGAGAAAATTTTACATCAAAATTCACACAGCAGCTCTTTTAGAGGAACTGAGTGTTTTTGCTTTCTCTTTTTTCCTACCTTTTTGGATATTGCAACTTCTATAACAAGCATAAGTTACTTTTTAATTGGAATAAAGATAATATGAGCATCTATAATGCAGACTAGTATTAATAATAATGCAAGCAGTATTCTTATGGAAGGACTGATGGGAAAAGATAAAGATGTGTCGGGGCTCCCCAGGTGCCTCAGCGGTAAAGAACCTGCCTGCCAGTGCAGGAGACCCAGGTTCTGTCCCTGCATCAAAGAGATCCCCTGGAGGAGGAAATAGTAACCTGTTCTAGTGTTCTTGCCTGGAGAATCCCAAGGACAGAGGAGCCTGGTGGGCTACAATCCATGGGTCACAAAGAGTCAGCCACGACGGAGCGACTGAGCACACACACACACTATGAGCCTATCTATTACCACAGGTAAGACTGAGCTGAAAGATGACCAATGAAAATCAGTCCTGATCTTCATATCAAAGATACCCTAAGATCCAAAATAGAACACACGATGGATTTGCTTTGTATTTAATCTACTAAATTCAGGTCTGACTTTGGTACGCACTAGACAAGCATCTGCTAAATGAATGGACATCTGAGCTAAATAAACACAGGGCGTGAACACACGGGGAAGTCAGTATGCAGGGAAATCGAGTGAATGGTTTGAACAGAAAACGTCTTTCTCGGGAAATAGTTTGAAGCCCCTTCTCTGTTTCCTAGAAATCCCATAGGAACCTGGTGACTTAATATCATTGACTCCACTTTGCAAGGCTGTGGACTAGACTTTACCTTTAAGCTATAGATGATGGAATCTCAAACGAAAAACAAAAATCATTAGACTGAGGCTCCAACCAACAGAAATTAGATTGACCTAAATCGATGTCCAGAGAAATGGCTTTCCCTCTGGACAAATGCTGAAATAAGAACTTGTTGATTTAAAGGACAAACTGTCCTTCAGTTCAGAGAACTTGGAGAGTTTTCATCTAGAAGAAAAGCTTTACAAATTAAACCCCCTTTCTCCCCCTTCCTTAAACAGAAAGACTGTTTTGTGTTTATGACTACATAGCATCAGTGACCAGCCAGGATGGCTTTGTGGCTCTGAGTTAGCGTCACAGAGCTCAAAATTTGGGACCCACTGAGCTAGTCAGGTTACTTTGGCCATGGATACCTTGAAATTTATTACTGGATATAAAGTATACATTCCCAACTTTTGACTTTCAGGACTGGCTATTGAAAGGTGCCCATCCTTGTGAGTGAAGTAAAAGTCTCTCAGTCAGGTCCAACTTTGCTACTGTGTGGACTGTACAGTCCATGGGATTCTCCAGGCCAGAATACTGGAGTGGATAGCCATTCCCTTCTCCAAGGGATCTTCCCAACCCAGGAATCAAACCCAGGTCTCCCCCAGGTCTCCCACAGGCAGATTCTTTACCATCTGAACCACCAGGGAAACCCAAGAATACTGGAGTGGGTAGCCTATCCCTTCTCCAGGGGATCTTCCTGAGTACACCCCTTAGTCATATGATTATTCATTCTCTCAATGACCCAGAGAGGGCTTCCCAAGTGGTAGTAGTGGTAAGGAACCCACCTACCAACGCAGGAGACATATTAAGAGACATGGGTTCGATCCCTGGGTCAGGAAGATCCTCTGGAGGAGGGCATGACACCCCACTCCAGTATTCTTTCCTGGAGAATCCCCATGGACAAAGGAACCTGGCGGGCTACAGTCTAGAAGTGACTTAACACACGCACGTGCATGCATGCATACACACACATACACAATGACCCAGAGAACAGAGGCCTGCTTAGTCCCCACAGCAAGCACATGTGAAGATGCAACTCTGACTATGGCCTGATGGTGCCAAGTCTGATGGAGCAGACTGATCAGCCTCTAGGATCCCCAGCTATGCCTATTTCCCAAGTGGACCCTCAGATGATTCTGCTCAAGGTATTATATCAGTGTCCAGGGTAGCATGGAGCACAGACCTTGGCCAGCATTTATGAACAAACATCACAGGTGTCCCACTGCAGGGAAGCGTCTAATCCCATCAGGTGAAATCTTGATCAGAGCCAGGCTTCCCTGGCATAGACATCTGATATGCTTATATTTACTCATTCAACAAAATTTTGGCAGAAACTGTATGTACAAGGCACTGAGTCAGATGTTAAAGACATCAAGATCACGGTGCATAAAAAGAGGCAGAGATCTTTCTCAAGACTTTATCAAGTGTAGCAGAAAAGCTTTTGCATGTGTATAGTTGCTAAGCTGTGTCTGACTCTTTCCTACCCCATGGACTGCAGCACACCAGACCTCCCTGTCCCTCACTACCCTCACTATCTCCTGGAGTTTGCCCAGGTTCATTCATGTCCATTGAACATCTTAGCATCCGGTCCCATCGCTTCATGCAAATAGATGGGGAAACAATGGAAACAGTGACAGACTTTATGTTCTTGGGCTCCAAAATCACTGCAGATGGTGACTATAGCCATGAAATTAAAGATGCTTGCTCCTTGGAAGAAAAACTATCGCCAACCTAGACATCATATTAAAAAGCAGAGACATTGCTTTGCAGACAAAGGTCTGTCTAGTCAAAGCTATGGTTTATCCAGTAGTCATGTATGGATGTGAGAGTTGGACTACAAAGAAAACTGAGCACCAAAGACTTGATGCTTTTGAACTGTGGTGTTGGAGAAGACTCTTGAGAGTCCCTTGGACTGCAAGGAGATCCAGCCAGTCCATTCTAAAGGAGATCAGTCCTGAATATTCATTGGAAGGACTGATGCTGAAGCTGAAGTTCCAATACTTTGGCCACCTGATGGGAAGAACTGACTCACTGGGAAAGATCCTGATGCTGGGAAAGTTTGAAGGCAGGAGGAGAAGGGACGACAGAGGTTGAGGTGGTTGGATGGCATCACCAACTCAATGTGCCTGAGTTTGAGTAAGCTCAGGCAGTCAGTGATGGACAGGGAAGCCTGGCATGCTGCAGTCCTTGGGGTCACAAAGAGTCAGACAAGACTGAGCGTGTAATATATACATTTTAGAAAACTTAATGAATGCTTGCTTAGCTAAAAAGTTTATGGCATTTTGGTTCCACTTGTTTGACTAAATACAAATAGAATATTAGATTTCTAATTTATATTCACTCAAAACTTTGATATAGTTCCCTTTTTTCTGGCATCTAGTATTACTGCTAAAAGTAAAGAAAGCTTATCATTTTAGTGATTTTTTAAAAAATTGAATGGGGCTTGAAACTTCTAATCCAATTCTGAGAATATAAAGAAACAAAAAACAGGAGGCAGAGACATAAATTGACATTTACAATATGCATGTTCTGGATTTGGGGAGGTGCCTAACCCAGATCGGAGAGAGGCTGGATAAAAGTCTCAGAGGAGAAGACGGCTAACCTGTGCTCTGAAGCTCAGTGCTCTCCTGGAGGCGAGCTCCAGAGACAGAGGGAAGCTGCCAGGATGAGTACAGAGAAGAGACTGCACATCTTCCCAGCACCCCGCGTCTAGAACCATAAGACACGGGGGCTACAGGTAATAGAACTCGTGGTACAGAATCAGAGGATTGCTTTCATGTCCACTGGAAGGCAGTGAAAGTGAAAGCTGCTCAGTCATGTCCGACTCTTTGCGACCCCATGGACTATACAGTCCACGGAATTCTCCAGGCCAGAATACTGGAATGGGTAGCCTTTCCCTTTTCCAGGGGATCTTCCCAACCCGAGGATCAAACCCAGGTCTTCTGCATTGCAGGCAGATTCTTTACCAGCTGAGCCACCAGGGAAGCCCAAGAATACTGGAGTGGGTAGCCTATTCCTTCTCCAGTCGATCTTCCCGACCCAGGAATCAAACCAGGACCTGCTGCGTTGCAGGTGGATTCTTTACCACCTGAGCTATGAGAGAAGCCCTGCCATGCCCCTAGGCAGCATTGCAGGAACTGCAGCCCATTCCGGAGAAGGCAGTGGCACCCCACTCCAGTACTCTTGCCTGGAAAATCCCATGGACAGAGAAGCCTGGTAGACTGCAGTCCATGGGGTCGCGAAGAGTCAGACACAACTGAGCGGCTTCACTTTCACTTTTCACTTTCATGCATTGGAGAGGGAAATGGCAACCCACTCCAGTGTTCTTGCCTGGAGAATCCCAGGGACTGGGGAGCCTGGTGGGCTGCCGTCTATGGGGTCGCACAAAGTCGGACACGACTGAGGCGACTTAGCAGCTTAGCAGCAGCAGCAGCAGCAACCCATTCCTTGGGAAATAATGTAATAGAGGCTTGTAAGCTGGGAGGCCACGGTTCAGCCTGGCGACTTCAGGTACATGTTTTACCACTCATCCAGTTAGCAATGCCTCCAGTCCTATGCCCCAGTCTGCACTTTCCACTTACTGAATAAAAATAATGTCTATCCTTCACTGGCTTAAGAGGATTGTTTGGCTTGGCCGACTGCTTGGGTTTTGGATGGAGGAGAGAGGATCATCAGATTTTAGAACTTGCATCAGAGTGCATGTTCAAGTCTAAGAAAAGCCCTTCGCTTGTCTGGTTAAACAAGCTATGCCAGTTGCACATGTTATATAATCGCACTAAAACAGGCCAAAATTGGCTAGATGTTGGCATTCGTTGAAGAAAAAACTAAGCATTTTCACATTATAAAGGTGGGTAAAAGCAAAGATCTGCGTTGGGTTAGAGAGGTTCATAAATTGGGGATTCTAAGAGAAGTGGTGAAGAAATTAATTCTTCAAACTAATGTCTTCCAAACACACTCTCTTATAAAGCCAAGGGTTATGGCATATCTTGAAGGATTACAAAGAAAGTGCATTCTAGAAGGAAATATTCCATTGGGCATCAAGGGGGACCATCTGTTTTTGAAAATTGATAGGTTAATGACTTAGGTGTAAAAAGGGACCAGAGTCCTTTGTTCAGCCAGACAGAATCAAGAGGCTATCTTGACCTTTATTTCTTTTTTTATTTTTCTTTCCCTTCAAACTAGCCCAGCTATATCCCATAGTTAATCTTAGAGTCCACTCCAAATTCACAGACTAAGAACCCCAAATCCACAGACTCAGAACCCCAAATCAGACTGTACCTCCATCTGCTACTAGTTAAAATATTTTTCTTAACATTTTCTTTTTAAAAAGTGTTCTTGAACAATGATTCTCTTCCAGACATGATACTTAGAAAGCAGCATCTTTATGCCTTCAGTTCTGATGAAGCAGAAGCCCAAGGATTACGTTTCCCTTCAAAATAAAGAGGCAAAAATTAACTGGGAGAAAAAGAAGTCTGTGTTTTCTTAAACAGTACTCAAAATGCGACTCTAAGAATCCAACATGTCTGGGTTGTCTTGCCCCTCCCCAGCATGGATCTTGCAAAGAAGACAGATGGAAAAGTCTCCTGGGTTTCAGGGACATCCATTTTAAGGGGATTTTACAAAACCGTAAAGTCCAAATCTGCTGACACGCCAAGCGTCATCTCGGAAGGGAGATTCAGAGCCAACAGCGGCCCACGAAACAGCCCCTCTCTGTATTCCTGTCGTGTGGTTGGGATGTTTCCTAGGACCTGTTCGTGATGCTCAGCGTCAGTGATGAAGTATTCCGTGGGGGAATCCCAGCTTCACACAGTGGAAACAAAATAAAGGATTCTATCTTTAAAATGCTGGTTTCTGTGGGGTTTTTTTTTTAACATCAAAGGAAGAAAACATCAATTATCCAAGGAAATGAACTGGAAACTACAGCTTCACAGCTTCCAGGAGCCCAAGCTGTCCCCAAGAGACAAGTCCACTCTGTTTCTCTCCAGCAAAGTGACCGTCCTTCCGTTGCAGTCACAGCCGATACACCAGTTTCATTACCCAGAGAATGAGCAGAACCATGAGCCCCGACCACAGGGCCTTCCCAAGGCAGCCGGCCCCGGGGGCCCTGGGTGAGCTCTCCACGGGGACACTAGGAAATGAATCCTCCACACCAAACTGCTTCATCGCAGTCCCACTCCTACAAATGAGAAAGAAGAAAGTGGAAAGACCCGAGACCTATTTCCTCATGAGTGCGCTAAAGAAAGATATTCCACTAAAAAGGATATTTCTGGGCTCCCATTTACAGGTGACCCTCAGGGTGAGCAGCCAGGAAGAACTCCTTTGGGAATGCGGACACACAAGTGTCAGGAGCTGGTTTTGTTTGGTGGTTTTGTGCCCCATCTTTTCTGCCTGGGCTGAGTGTAACCTGCAGCTGCCTTGGTGATGGGCTAACACGTGAATCCAGGAAGCCCTCCGTCAGGACAACAGGGACAAGTAAAAGATGTTCAGAGGGACGTCATTTTAGGGACGTAGTCAAAGGCCTCCATATCCATCTTTCTGATCTAAAATATTTTCCTTAGAATGGCTCAGCATAGCGGACCAGTCTGGCTGTGGGAAACCTCTTTCTAGGTCAGTTGGCAGGGAAGACCCCAGGACCCCGAAGAATAAGGTGGGGCCTCTGATAGGGACCCTCCCCAAAGAGTGCTGGGCGCTGAACGTCTGATCACCCCCAGCTTTCTGGGGTCAGGAGAAGGGACTGTACCTTCCAAATTCAGGAAAGTGGAACAGAGTTGAGGATGGTCTGGGGGTGTCTCTATCACAAGGAGCAGCAGTGGTCGCCGCAGGACTGAAACACGGCAGGGGAGGGGCCCCTGTTCCTGGGCAGGTCTGACTGCGGACAGCTCAGCAGTGTTGACGAGAGGAGGGTTTGGGGCCACCTTTTTACTTTGTCATCTCAGCCTTCCGATAGTTCAGAGGAAACGGGAACTGAAACTGAAATACTCTCTGTTGTTCACCTTCATGGAAAGGAAGGGAGTTACCATTCCTTCCTTCCTCTTAAAACAACCTGAAACAGAGGAAAAAAGCAGCCCCTGGACCAGAGATGGGGCTTAAAAGGATTCAGTGAGGCTGAGACTGTGTGAGGAGAGGATTCAAACTGCTTTCGAATACATGCGACTCTGTTAAAGAACTTCATAAGACCTCACGATGGAAGAGTGAAAAGGCAGGCCCCAGGCCCGAAGTAGACGGGTGCAATAGATAAGCCCAATAAAAGTCTTGAAAACGAGAGTAAATCCCAAAACTCCTTCCAATCGGTAAGGAAAGATCATCAGGTTTTAAAAGATGAACATAAGACTTGAAGCTGCACTTTATAAGGTACCCACATGACCAGTAAGCATATGAAAAGTTATTCAGCATCACAACCTAGACAGCATATTAAAAAGCAGAGATATTACTTTGCCAACAAAGGTCCATCTAGTCAAGGCTATGGTTTTTCCAGTGGTCATGTATGGATGTGAGATTTGGACTATAGGGAAAGCTGAGCACCGAAGAATTGATGCTTTCAAAATGTGCTGTTGGAGAAGACTCCTGCGAGTCCCTTGGACTGCAAGGAGATCCAACCAGTCCATTCTAAAGGAGATCAGTCCTGGGTGTTCATTGGAAGGACTGATGCTGAAACTGAAGCCAATACTTTGGCCACATGATGCGAAGAATTGACTCATTGGAAAAGACCCTGATGCTGGGAAAGACTGAAGGCAGGAGGAGAAGGGGATGACAGAGGATGAGATGGCTGGATGGCATCACCGACTCAATGAACATGAGTTTGAGCAAGCTCTGGGAGTTGGTGATGGACAGGGAGGCCTGGCATGCTGCAGTCCATGGGGTTGCAAAGAGTCAGACATGACTGAGCGACTGAACTGAACTGAACTCTTGACAGAAATCCAAGTGAAACCATGACTGAGACATTATCAAATACTCCTTCACGCATGTGCACGCATGCACACACACACACAAACAAGTCTATGATAACAGTGTTAAATGGGCTGCAAACCACTGGAATCCAGTGTCACTGAGACTGTCCATCATGCATACTCTTCACCTCCAACCTTGTACTTGGGATGTGGAGGTGAAGCATGAAGACAAACCTGGACCATCTCCCCCTCTTCTCAGGTTTCCGCTGATGAGACCTGTGAATTCTCTCCCTTAAGGCGGCCAGTGCACACCAGAGCGTCTCAGGCCAAGGAGCACAGTGCGTGAGTGCTCAGTTGCTTCAGTCCTCTCTGACTCTTTGCGATCCCCAGACTGCAGCCCGCCAGGCTCCTCTGTCTATGGGATTTCCCCGTCAAGAATACTGGTGTGGGTTGCCATTTCCTTCTCCAGGGGATCTTCCCTACTCAGGGATCGAACCCATGTCTCCTATGTTTCCTGCAATGGCAGGTGGATTCTTTACCACTTAGCCACCTGGGAACCCATACTCAAGTATAAAGTTTCTTAGGCATGTAGATCCCTGGCCCTGGCCCCAAAGACTCTGGTTTATTCAGTGGGGAAGAAGCTCAGGTCTGTACTTTTACCAAGAACTCCAGGAAGTTCTGATGGCCCACACAGCAAAAAACACAAGCTTAGACACTGACACTCCTGGCCATGGACAGAACTCAATGCTAACTGGGTATTTCCAGGCAGGCTGACATGGCTTGCCTTCTCATTAAGGGGAGACACCAGTTTCAGATGGCACCCCCCAAAGTATGAGATCTCTGGTGAGTTCTTCAAGAGAGGACTATTCTGAAAACACCTGGATTAAGTGGTGTTTAATTCACTGGTGTTTAAATGGATCCCCTAGTATCTTTCTTTTTTTTGGCCTTGCCATGTGGCATGTGGGATCTTAGTTCCCTGACCAGGTTTGAACCTGTGCCCCTTGTAGAAGAAACTCAGTCTTAACTGCTGGACCACCAGGGAAGGTGGCTCAGACAGTAAAGAATCCGCCTTCAAGGCAGGAGACGTGGGTTTGACCTCTGGGTCAGGAAGATCCCCTGGAGAAGGAAATGGCAACCCACTCCAGTATTCTTACCAGGGAAATCCCATGAACAGAGGAGCCTGGTGGGCTACAGTCCACGGGGTCACAAAGAGTCAGACATGACTGAGTGACTAACACTTATACTTTAGGATCCATTAGATTCCACCTTTCTCTGGAAACCAAGAAGCATGTAGGATTCTTAATTCATCTGAGAAAACAGCCATTATGGCATAGACTTCACTTCTGAGGTCATGTGCTACTTACCACTGGGAAAATGAGGAAGCTCTGTGAAGTGCAGTGAGAGATTTTCTTTTCTTTTGTTTGTTTAAAGTTTTTGCTTTTTAAAAAATTATTTCTCATTGATGTATAATTGATTTACACGTTGTACTAATTTCTGCTGCACAGAAAAGTGACTCAGTTATTCATTGTTTTCATTACGGTTTATCTCAGGATATTGAATATGCAAGCTATTACATACAGAATGGATAAACAATAAGGCCCTACTGTATAGCACAGGGAACTAGATTCAATATCCTGAGAGATTTTCCTCTAAAGAAATGATATTCAGGGAAATGTTTGCCAGTTTCTCTCTAGATAGAGGTCTTAAGGCCATGACACAGACTGACAAGAGACTGGAAACTCCAAATGAAAACTGGCACCTTGCCCCCGATTTGCATCAGCAAGCTGAGAATGAGTCGTCAGACGCAGCTTTCTCCTGCGTTCAATTATTTTATCAGGTAAACGGTGTTCTCTGGGGAAAATAAAAACAAGGGACAGCCATCAGTTCACATGTTCAGTTTCTTTTAAACGTTGATACACACACATATATATAATAGGTATTTATATTTTAGGGACTTTCCAGGTGGCTCAGTGGTAAAGAATCCACCTGCCATTGCAGGAAACATAGGAGACACAGGTTCAATCCCTGAGTAGGGAAGATCCCCTGGAGAAGGAAATGGCAACCCACTCCAGTATTCTTGCCCGGAAGCCTCATGGACAGAGGAGCCTGGAGGGCTACAGTCCACGGGGTCGCAAAGAGTTGGGCACGACCGAGCACAGCACACGTTTATACACATACAGAGAGAGACACAAGAAACAGAGAGAGAGCCAGAGAGGCAGGGACAGAGAGGAGAAGCGCTGCCAAGTCCTGCCAGCAGTGGGCTATGTGTGTGCCACAAAGACGACTCCTGAAGGCACGGTTCAGACCAGGTGCTCCAGCAACATACAGGGGTTGCAGAGAAAACCAAGAAACCAAAGACAGATACATAAATACATACATAAATAACAAAGCCCTTGCAAACACCACGGATGTATGTCATGTCCAAGTACGAGGCCATCCAGGAAACTTTAGTTCAGCTCCTCCGACTGGAACGTAACAAATGGCTTTTTGTTTTGCTTTGTCATTTGTTTCTCCCTAATGCAGACAAGAAAAATATTCTTGAAAAGCAGCTATTAATGGATAGTGACAAGTGGTTTCCTGTGGTCTAAGAAAAAGCCATCAATTACTGCCTTTTACACTCTTAAATTCCAGAGGCAGAGGAAGTTCAATAACGCTGCATTGGCTTCATGGTTATTGACTGAAGAAAAGGAATCGTAAGATAAAACTTCTTTTTTTTTCCATTTTAAATGAAGTTATAAATAATTTTAAAACTTGAAGAGTACAAAATTTCAGGGAATCTCCAAGCTTCCACTTGGCTCCCTATTTTCCTCTGGACAAAAGGGAAGGACAGAAATGATAAAACGTGGACTTTTCCCAGGAGAAGGTCAGTAACCCAGCTCCTTGGAGACCCTTGCTTCCCTGGTGGTTCAGCTGGTAAAGAATCCACCTGCAATGCGGGAGACCTGGGTTCGATCCCTGAATTGGGAAGATCTGCTGGAGAAGGGAAAGGCTGCCCACTCCAGTATTCTGGCCTGGAGAATCCCATGGACTGTATACGCCCTGGGGTCACAAAGAGTCGGATAGGAGTGAGCAGCTTGTTTTAGTTTTCAGCATGGAGACCCTGGATCAGGCACTTGTGCTCCATACCCGACCCCCAGCTCCATTCCTGCTCTGGGGGCCTCCTGAAGATGCTTTCTGGGATCCAAACTCTAATTTCATGCAGACAGGGCAGAACCCAGGGGCTACAGTGAGCATCTTGGGGAGCAAGAGCTGGAATTTTAGAAAGTGACATTCAGAGACTGGCACTTAATTCTTCCCCTTCTTTCTTCCCATTACCACTGCTTCCATCGTCAGCTCCCAGGACTTTAGGCCCAACCTCCCACCTCTGTCTACACCTGCCTCTGTGTCTTCTCACGGCCCAAAGCTATCAAAAACTGTAACAGCTTCAAACATGGCCCCTCGCTGGGAATTCTAACCATAGCAGGGGAAAGCAAAGTCATTTCTATCTTTGGAATTTAAGGAGAAGGGAGAGGGGCAGAGGGGAGAAAAGAGAAGGCTTGCAGGGGAGAGTGAAAAGCTGAAAGGAAGCCACCAAAGTGGAGGAGTGCGAACGGGTGTCCACGTGGCTGTAGCCGCTCCTGTTCCGGAAGGAGCCGGGCCTCCCTCTCCAGGGATGTGCTCCCAGGCGCCTCCTGGAGGAGCGCTTGCCCACGCGGCCACAGCCTTCACTCTCCACCCCGGAGACTCCAATTTCTTCTTTGTCTTGGCACTTATCACTGCCTGAAATTGTGTCTTGTCTTTCTTTTCCTTTTTCTTATCTGTCTCCCTCACTGTCTATGAGGTAGAGTCTTTTGCTGGTTTACTGCCGACTCCCCAGTGGCTGGACCAGTAGCTGGGTGTGGTGCTCAGTAAATACTCACTGAGTTCAGGAGTAAATGATGGAGCAGGTGGATGGGTGGAGTCTGGTTTCTGCAAGCCACCTGCCTTGATACCAGCTCCCAGGGAAGCACCTGCTGGGCCCAGAGCCCTGGAACTGGGATAAACCACGGATCTGGTTTGCCCAGGGCTGTGGGGCTTCTTGGGAGGCAAGACCTTCAGTGCTAAAGCTGAGAAAGCCCTAAGCAAACTGGGATACGTTGGTCAGTCTAACTAGAGACTCCTAAAAGTCAGAGTTTACATGAAAGGAGCGTGAAGTCAGTGTTTACCCTTTCAAGGTCACCTCCGACTGGCTTGTTGCCTGACTGAAGGTCATTGCTCTTTTCAAGATCTGTGATACTCACCTCTTTCCTTGTGGTTTTCAGTCATCACTTCTGTTTTCATTGGTGCTGTGATGCTGCTAATCCTGAATAACCTCTAGCCAATATTCTTCCCCCATATCCCCCACCCACACCTTAACTGTACTTTCAGAAATTAACCCTCCCCGAATTATCTAAAGTTGTTGTTGTTGTTCAGCCGCTAAGTCACGTCTGACTCTTTGCCACACCATGGACTGCAGCACCCCCGGCTTTCCTGTCCTTCACTGTCTTCCAGAGTTTGCTCAAATTCATGTCCCTTGAGTCAGTGATGCTATCTAAGCATCTCGGCCTCTGCCACCCTCTTCTCCGCCTGCCTTCAATCTCTCCCAGCATCAGGATCTTTTCCAGTGAGTCGGCTCTTTGCATCAGGGGGCCAAAGTATTGGAGCTTCAGCTTCAGAATCAGTCCTTCCAATAAGTGTTCAGGGTTGATTTCCTTTAGGACTGACTGGTTTGATCTCCTTACAGAGAAGAGGAAGCCACTAATTTCCATTGGGACTCTGACATGAGGCGGGAAAAGGAAAGTATAAAAAATAAGCATTATGAGGAATCAATAATATGCAGAGAAAATGAACATCTATAAGCCTCAGTTTTCCATCTAAGAAACTAAGGCCAGCTCTCAGGGCTGTTATAAGAAGCAACTAAGAATATTTGCTTAGGGCTGTTTGTTAGCATATCAAAAGCACTCAGCAAATTTTTGCATTGTCATTTAAGGCACTGTTCTTCATAACAGGTCCAACCAGGAGGAGGGAGATTTAAACTTCAACCATACACCAATCACTGTTTCCTTATTATTGTATGTTAGGGCTTTGAGTAATACCCTTAACAATCTCTATGTTTTGAGATTTAGTGGTTAAGTCTGATGTCTGTTTGGGGGCAGGTTAAGTGAAGGGTCTTCCCAGGTGACACTGGTAGGAAAGAATCTGCTTGTCAAGGCAAGACATGCCAGGAATGGAGGTCCATCCCTGGGTCAGGAAGATCCCCTGGAGAGGGGCATGGCAACCCACTCCAGTGTTCTTGCCTGGAAAATCCCATGGATGGAGGAGCCTGGCAGGCTATAGTCTGTGGGGTCGCAGATGAGTTGGACAAGACTGAGTGACTAAACAACAAGAAAATGGGACGTGGTGGTTATTTTTGCATATCTTTGTAGATATGCAGGAACCACCCCCAACACACACACATACCTACACCAGAGGGATAAGGCCCACCTCCTTTTGGTACTAGGCTGCTGAAATATATAAGAAATCAATCGGCAACAAAATGGAAACAATTCTGAACTCAAGATAAATGTTTTCCTTTTTCGGATTTAATGGCGTGTGACCTATCTGCAGACCTTGCATGAAAAGGCACCACTAAGAACATCCCCAGGGGCTGCATAAGCAAGGAGTCTGCACATTAAGAGCAAGAAAGATTTCTTTTCCCATTAAAAGAAAAAAGGTACATTTAGATTTACAGTACCAAGTAAAGTGTCAGCAAGGAAATGAGAATTCCATAATGAAATAAGACAATTTAAGAAAGACAGAGGGTGGGCAGAGCACTCAGCTTATTCCAAAGCACATGAAAACACACACACTCACACAAATACACACATACACACACACAAATACACACACACATACACAGATACACACACACACACATACACACAAATACACACATACACACATATACACACATACACACGCACATACATATACACACACACACATACAAACACGGAAATGCTGTGCACATAACTTTCTAAGAAAACTGGGAACAAAGAAGGAATATTCAGGAAAACAATGGCCACTTACGTTTCTAAGAGCAGGACCAAAATCAAATCACTTTGTAGTGTATTAAATAGTGTGTGTGCGTGCACAGTTGGGTCCAGCTCGTTGCAACCCCATGGACTGTAGCCCACCAGGCTCCTCTGTCCATGGGATTCTCCAAGCAGGAATACTGCAGTGGGTTGCCCTTTCCTCCTCCAGGGAATCTTCCCAACCCAGGGATTGAACCCACGTCTCCTGCACTGGCAAGCAGATTCTTTACCACTGTGCCACAGGGAAAGCTTTGTATTAAATAGGATTCCCCAAAATTCATGTCTACTCAGAACCCCAGAACGTGTCCTTATTTGGAAATGGGGTCTTTGCAGATGTAGTCAGTTCAGCATCTCAAGATGAAATCTTCCTGGATTTAGGTACCCACACAGGAGAAAGGAGAGGGAGATTCGGACAAGGGGACACAGAGACACACGTTGACACACGGCCATGGGAAGGTGAAAGCAAAGATCGGAGCAACTTCCAGGGAACAGGGAACTGCAAACCTCTGGAAGAAAAGTAGTGAAAACTTAGTCGCTCAGCCACGTCTGAGTCTTCGCCACCCCGTGGACCACACCTACCGTGTGGCCCTGTCAACACCACCTAGTTCTCAGATTTCTAGCCTCCAGACTTGTGAGGAAACGTTTCCTCTGTTGTCAGCCACAGTTTGTAGCAGGATGTTACAGCAGTTCTTGGAATCTGATACACATGCTCACCTTCTTCACCTAGTTTATACAGCAGGAGCTCAATAAGTACTGCTTGCCGAACAAATCATCTCAATGAATCTGCTCAGCACCACGATACACACACTGTGGTCTTGTCTCAAAGTGAAGACCCAGCACTTCACGCTTCCTGTTTTAAATTTTGCAACCGGGGCGTTTCACGTAGAATGAGCACGGAACTCAGAATCCGGAACAGTCAGGCTGAGATTGGTGCGCCTGCTAATCAGACCCAGCACTCTGTTTCCAAACCGCTCATTCCCGCAGAAGTCACTGACTGATTACCCCCAACAGGAGACGGGCGCCCAACACCACAGGGACGCGTGTGTTACTCTCATCTGTGTCAAGCAGGGCCCTGCTAGGGCGCACCATGACTGATCTCGGCAATGGTGTGGGTGCAAGCACAAGCCTTGGGTCAACCAGCCATCCATCCGGGGTAGAACCTAACAGCTTGGGACCCGTTCACCGTTCTGTGTCAGAGCGGGGGAGGGCTGCCTGCACAAGGGAGGCAGGGGGTCTAGTGAGAATGAGGCATCTCCATTTCCTGAGGGGCTGGAGGGGGGCAAGGAGGAAGAGGACGTGGACAAAGCATGTGTCTCAACACCCAGGGCAGAGTGTCACCTGGAAGGAGTCGGTCAGCCTCGCTCTGCTTCGGGGCGCCCTGCCCGGGGAAGGGTCGGGATATCGTTCATCCCGAGTGTTGAATGACACCGCGGAGGTTGCTCTCTTCTGTGTTTACTGCCGGTGAAGCTGTGGACTCTGCATCCGGGCTGCTCTTCCTGCTTCCTTTCCAACACCATGCTATTTGCTTCATCGCTCTGCAAGCCTGATTTGGGCACAGTTGCTGATTCTTCTTCTTCTTCTTGTCCACTTACCCCTCTGCTCTTGGCCCTCCTCCTGGGCTCCCGGGCATCTCCTACCGTGGGTTGCATCAGCCAAGTCCTTGTTGCTGGAGCTTGTGTTTACGTCGGGGGGAGGATGCAGGGTGGGAGCAGGGAGAAGGCAGCTCAGGGTCTTCACTCCCTCCCCGAGGGCCCGCCAGGCCTCTACTGGGCCACAGCTCAGTGTTTCTACAGTCACAGCTCCTGCTCCATCACCTCTCTCCAGTCTAGGTCTCTGCAGGTCCTTCAGGCCTGGGGCTGGAAACTGCTTTCTGCTCGTATACGAGCCCCTGAGCACTAGCCGATACCTTTGGCTTCCTCAGCTCTGCGCCCACACCTGCAAACAGTGCTTCCCTTATACCCCTTTTCATTTAAACCTGGGAAACACGTGCAAATATTAATCATGGTTTCCGTGTATAATACTTTGCCTAGCTATATGCATTAAACACACACGGCATCTCATGTTATATGCAGAGTACAGCTTCAGAGTCAGACATCCTCAAGTCAGCAGTCATGGCAGTGACGGCTGTTTGTTTGGATCATGTCGTTTCTGTGGCCTTAATCTCTTGGTCCTGTCCGACTCTTTGTGACCACATGGACTGTAGCCCACCAGGCTCCTCTGTCCATGGGATTTTCCAGGCAAGAATACTGGAGTGGGTTGTCATTTCCTTCTCCAGGGGGTTTTCCCAACCCAGGGATTGAACCTAGTTCTCCTGCATCGCAGGCAGATTCTTTACCACTGTGCCACCTTGAAAGCGCTTAGTCTCTATGAGTCTCAGCTAATTCATCTGTGAAATGGGATCATAATGGCTACCTCATATGGTCATGATGGAGCTGAAATGAACTAACACTGCCCGTTTCTGTGTGGCTTTCCCCATCTCTTCACTCGGCTTCACACAAACACTCCAGACTCTACCTGGCCATCCTCTCTGCTCTGTCTGACCCTGCCTGGTTGTCTGACTTGTGTCCACAAGCTGTCCTGGGTGGGTGGCATTCACTGACCAGTCTGTTTTGGAGGCCAGTATTTGGGCCACGAGGGAGAGAGGTGGTTCCTGTCAGTGTTTTCCCAAGAGTTCACTCAAGCCTTACCACCTCCACATGGATGGATGTGCGATCTCCAAGGGGAGTGTCTTAGGCAGAGGGATGGGTGGAATGACCTGTCCACTTTCCCCCGAAATTCCAGGGGCAGAGTCTCATCTCCTAGGCAGGGTCTCTGGCCCCCCACTCCCCACGTGGTCTCTGCTTTGCCCCGACGGGTGAGAGATCCGCCTGAGAAGGTGATGTCAATGACAGTTCTTTGGCCTCCAGCCACCGGCCAGGGTCGGGGAGTTTGGAAGAGAGACTCTGGAGGAAGTCAGCGTGGGCATAGAACCAGCACCCTCCACCCCCTGCCTTGCGTGCAATGACTTGAGCGGAAACAGATCCACTTCTCAAGTTGATGAACTGGCAGCTAAACACCCAGCTGCTGGGTGTTCCCGTCCCGACTGAATACCCTGAGTGACATGTCCATGCGTGGCGGACCGAGGAGAGCACTGCTATGGAAGACCTTGTCAGTCCCCCGGCCCCCAAGGTTCATGCCTCGGTGGGCACAGCAATGTATGTGAGGATCAGATTAGACTAAGCAGAGAGGTCCTAGAGTGAGTACAAAGCTGTCATTTTAAAAGCAAGGGAAAAGTTGCAGACATCCGCAACATTTCCGAATTAAAGAGAAATTAATTCAGGAAATGTGAACAAAGAAAACAGAAGGGGAAGAATTCTTACTGAGACTTCACTTTTAAGGTTCATTTCAGCAGAACAAAAAGGAAGGGAAACATTAATATCTCTTTCATAAACTATCTAAACAGATGCATAAAAGGAGGTGAAAGAATGAATCCAAACCGCTTTCTCACTAAAGGGTCTGTAAGGAAATGTGTGGCTTTTAACAATCCCGAAATATTCAATAAAAGGTTTAGAAAGAGTTGCTACACTTACTTTGCTTAGAATTTAATTTTCAAATCAGATCCATTAAATTTTTAAAAAAACCCGGAGTTTACAGAAAGCAGATAAAATGGTGAGTAATAAAAACTGCAATTAGTGGAACATTCGGCAAACGGCCCTCCTCCGGTCGCTCTACTCATCTTGACAGCTGGTCATCAATAAAATCTACCCTGACTTTTTTTTCAGTTGTAAAAGCCAACAGGCCCACTCCCCAAAACATAGAAAAAAAAAAAATCACAAAGCAAATAAAATTAAAATAGTCAATAATTTCACATTCCAGAGATATTCTTTGTTAAAATCGGGGAAGTGCCTTTCCATATTTTTCTAGTTCATATATCAATCAAATAAAGAAGTTTTAAATATAAATTATATGTGACTATAAATAAGAAAAAATGTAAATAAGTATAAAGCTCTACAATCAGTTCAGTTCAGTTCAGATCAGATCCATCACTCAGTCGTGTCCGACTCTTTGCGACCCCATGAATCGCAGCACACCAGGCCTCCCTGTCCGTCTCCAACTCCCAGAGTTCACTCAGACTCACATCCATTGAGTCAGTGATGCCATCCAGCCATCTCATCCTCTGTCGTCCCCTTCTCCTCTCCCCCCCCCCCAATCCCTCCCAGCATCAGAGTCTTTTCCAATGAGTCAACTCTTGGCATGAGGTGGCCAAAGTACTGGAGTTTCAGCTTTAGCATCTACAATATGAATGCTTTTTATTTCATGATATGACAACCATAGTTTATCAGTCTTCTGTGGAATCTTTTCAGGGTTTTCAGTTATAAATCAAAGCGTTCTAAATGTTTAAAATAAAAATTTAGTCTCCTAAATTTAACTAAAAAGGAAAGCCAAAACATTAACCAACCAAATCCCAGACCTGACTGCTACAAACTTTCCACGTTATTTTAGCCCCAGGACCTTTGTACATGCCATGCTCTTCATCTGAAATGCTCCTTCCCTTCTATCCATCTTCCTACAAACCTCTGGCTTCTGGTGGAAGATGCTTAACTCCGCAGTCCCATCAGGGAGCCAGGACTTACGCTTCATTCCCAGGAGGGAATAGCATGGGAAGCATAATTCCAAGACTCTCTCCCTTTTTGCTCAGTGCTCCGAAGAGGTGTCACGAAAGGCACAGATACTGTGAGAATATTAGGAAGCTCATCTTTCCCCAGTGGAAGGACTTAACGCAAAAGCTTCATGCTTTCCTGTGACTTCCCTCTTGTGGAACACCCTAATCTGAATACAGAAAGTCTCACAGTATCAATCTCTCAGTCAACAGATACTAATTAGGTATCTACTAAGTGAAAACCGGGCTTCCCCAGAGGCTCAGTGGCAAAGAATCTGCCTGCAGTGTAAGACACGGGGTTTGATCTCTGAGTCAGGAAGATTCCCTGGAGAAGGGAATGGCAACCCTCTCCAGTATTCTTGTCTGGGAAATCCAATGGACAGAGGAGCCTGGCGGGCTACAGTCCATGGGGCCAAAGAGTTGGACACGATTTAGCAACAAAAAAACAAGTGAAAACGACCATGGAGGCCCCAACAGAGGAAAAGAAGCAAAATATTTACTTGTCATCCAAAGGGATCTTATCAGCTGGTTGGGAACATAAGTAGATATATTTTTTAAAAATAGCTAAAATTTCCAAATAACAAATGAAAATTGTCCAAGGATGTATAATAGACAGGGGACGCTGAAGTAACTTGGAGGGTGAGTGGGATGGCTAGCCAAAGCTAGAAGTAAAGAGAAATCAGTTTAAGAGCAGCATCTGAAGACAGAATTTAGGGGCCAGATTCTGGCCAGCGTAAAGTTCCAACGAGATCTTGAGATCCAAGCCAACTGTAAAAGGAAAGTCCTAGGCATGGAGGTAGAGCATCTTGACGTCTGTAGAAACAGTAAGGGTGCCCTGTCAATTAGCTGTTGGCTCTCCTCTGTGGATGACATTGCTCTGGAATAGTACACATGTGACTCCTCGTGGCCATCTGGCATTTTCTGGCTAAGAACAGCTCCTGTGCTGAAAAGCAAAAATGGCAGCAGTTAAAATAGCACAGAGAAAATGGTGGCCCGTGTTTACTGACGTGTCTCTGCATATAGACTGGAGGAGGAAATGGCAATCCACTCTAGTAGTCTTGCCGGGATAATCTCACGCACAGAGGAGCCTGGCAGGCTACAGTCCCTAAAGCTTCTGCCAATTGAGGAGATTATTCCAAAGCATCTCAACAGAGTGTTTTAGGGCGAGATGAAAGGTCTATAGCTCTCTCAAGAAAAAGAAACCCCATTGAAGTGCAAGGCAAGGCGTCAAAGAGCTAACTGCATCTTGGAGGAAAACAGTACCTGAAGCTCTGAACTTCCTTTCTCGACAAATACCCACAGTCGAGGGTGTAGGTTCGATCCTGGTGGGAGAGCTAAGATCCCACATGCCTCAGGGCCAAAAAAACAAAACTGGAAACAGAAGCAAAATTGTAACAAACTTAGTAAAGACAAAAAAAAAGTGGTCCACTTAAAACAGATGCTTAACATTTTTTTAAAAATAAGGAAAATGTCAACATTTGTGTAATGGATACACTGGCTTCTCCTTAGATTCTGGGCTCTCCGCTTCTGCCACAGCCCAAAGAAGGCAACAGTAACGAGTGAGGTTCAGTTCACTGGACCCTAACTAGAGTTTTAGGGTCAAAATTTTGTTCATGGAAAGGAAATAAATACAGTAGAAGGTACACTTTTAAAAACAGAACATGGTAAGGTAGTCAGTGAGATTGAAGTCTTTCAATGAGATTAATAATGTGGGTTATTTTAACTGCTTGTGAGAAATGTTGAAGAGATGGTTGGGACCCTGGGTTTTGTCCACGTCCCTTTCATTTGCTTGTTTCCTTTTAATTCTTCCTCTCTCCTTCCTTCCCTCTTTCCCTTCCTCCTTCCCTCTTTCCCTTCCTCCTTCCTTCCTTCCTCGGTTCTGCTTTCTTTCTAAACAAGATTCTATTCTTGTCTCTAGAATTCTTATGTTAAGCAGAAGAATGTAGATAAGAGATGAGTCAACTTTTAACAAGGAAATTCATTTTCAAAAACGCCATCCCGGGGTTGAGGACATGACTGGTGTGAGACGACCGCTCAGAAGTGTGTGTGTTGGCCTCGTTGCCAGAGATTCCACTACAATGCCAGTGTTGGCGTGAGGAAAGCAATAAATCTGTAGCAGTGAAGAAACTGGGAAGGAAGGTCTTTTGTAGATGAAAGACTTCAACACATTTCTTGCATATGAAAGCAGACGGAAATGTGTTAGTGGATGATACAGAGCAGAGGAAGCCAAACCCCAGATGTGAGTTTGGGACCCTCAGGGGAACGACTGCCAGTTGCCCTCCCCGGATGCACTGACCATCTAGAGTAGGTTGTGAGGTCCCCCTTCCACGCAGGCTGTTAGTTCTGGAAGACAGAGGAAAAATAACCAGGGACTGTTCCGTAGAGGAAATGAACCAGCTGAAGGGGGATCTTGTTTGGACTCTTCTGAGTGTCGGCCTCCTTGTTCTGCATTTTTCAGAGGAGATGAAGTGAAACGCCCAACCCTAGGCTGGTCGTAAACAAAAGCTGCCAGTGAGTTAGTCCTGAGCACTTACATGGAGTTCCTTGTCTGCTTTCTCATTCAGGGGACAAGCCTGTCCAAAAGGATGTCGATTCAAATCCAGAAGAAACCAATGCTGGACAATTATCATTATGAAACTAATTCCCACTTACCAGTGTGAACATACAAATATGATCACCAGACAGTTGAGGGCAACACCCAGAAGGAAATTAAAAGGTCAAAACATATAAAGTCTCATGAGAACAGAAATAATTCAAGAACAGAAAATATTTTGAAGTATGTAATGAATATATTCAAAGATATTTGAGAAGATGTCTTATTCATAAAACACAATTAGTGTGATTGGAAAGGGAACAGCTAGAGAACAGGAAAAAATTCTTATGAATTAAAAATATAATACTTAAAATACAACGTTTAATAGAAGGGATAAAATACAAAGCCCCAAAACCCCCTTAATGTTTAAAGCAAATGGCAAAGAAATAGCTAATTTGAGGGATATGATTTATAGATGATTAGTGGCAGAAGTTGTGGAAATCTACCAGTTAGCTAAGAGAAATTGCAGGAAAAGGGACTAGAGAATATGGATGGAGTTGTTTTTTTTTTTTTTTTAAGAAACAATAGAACATTTCCTTGAACTGCAGAAAGACAAATCCTCACATTTTGATAAGTCTGTCAAGTTCTGAGCAGGATGAACCTGAAAATAGCCGCACGGCTAGCAGCAGATCCTCTTGAAATCTCACAAAGCCAAGTCAACAGAAAAAAATCACAGAGGCTTCCAAAAGAAGCCACCCAAACTTTCCATTAGTCACATTAGATTCAGAAGATAATAAATCAATGCTCTAAAAGAAGCAAAAAAAAAAAAAAAAAAAAAGAACATTCTGAGCCCATAATTCTATACCCAGGCAAACTAGCAATGCATTTTGAAAGTAAAATAAAAATATTTTCAGACATACAAAGACCTGCTTTATATACCATTTTGTCTGTCTAAAGTCTTCTGAGTGTATTTTCCTATAAAATCAACAAGACCAAAAAGATGACACGGAGTCAGACTGGCCTTTCATCCAGGAGGTCAGTGAAGAGAAGCCCAAGGATGATGAAGGTACACAGGTCTGGAAAGCAACAGGCCCAGATTAGGGCACCCTGAAACAAAGAAAAAGAAAGAAAGAGAAGTCGCTCAGTCGTGTCTGACTCTTTACAACCCCATGGACTGTAGCTGACCAGGCTCCTCCATCCATGGGATTTTCCAGACCAGAATACTGGAGTGGGTTGCCGTTTCCTTCTCCAGGGGATTTTCTCAATCCAGGGATGGAACCTGGGTCTCCCGCACTGCAGGCAGACTCTTTACCATCTGAGCCAGCAGGGAAGCCCAGGGCATCATGGCAGGTACCTTATGGTGGGGGCAGAGGGAGGGAAGGGATTCCAAACACTAGTGACTACCGAAAAGCTGGATACCTATGAAGTTATGGTGGAGACCCAAGATTCTTTTGAAGTAAGAAAAAAAGAACTCCAATTAGAAGCACCTGGTAGACATAAAGAAAAAAAGTCAAAAGTCCCAAACTGAGGGCAAGAAAAATGTGACTTCATTTTGAATGATAAGGTGTAAGAACAGAAAAATCCATATGACCTTGAAGCTGGGAACATTCTGTTTCAAGCGCACAGAAAGCATGACACTGGACCTACAGGGCAGAAAATGCAATCATTAGCTTTCCCCTCATCTCTGAAGTCAACATTTATAGAGTCTTAATAATGTCAATGCTGTTTATTAGCTTTCCAGTTTTAGAATCCACCAAGAGATAAAGCACACAGATTTAATTCTGATTATAGAATAGAATTGAAATATCAGCTTGGACAAAGTAAAAACACAGCTGCAGCTGAGAGAAGATGGGAGGTAAAAGGGTGATAAGAGACAAAGGGAAGGGTCATTTCAGTTCAGTCACTCAGTCGTGTCTGACTCCTTGTGACCCCATGGACTGCAGCACGCCAGGCTTCCCTGTCCATCACCAGACTGACCCAGACTTGCCCGTGAGTGTCCAGGAGCCTCCAGCAGAGATGTGGGTCAGCGGTGGCCTGGTGCAGGGTCGGGCGCGTGGAGTGCAGTGTGTGCACAGGACCTTTTGAAGGAGGTCTCCATTATCTTCATTATCTCCACCATAGTTTGGCCTCAGGTCAAACAACAGGGAGGGAACACAGTCCCACCCATCAATAGAAAATTGGATTAAAGATTTACTGAGCATGGCCCCACCCATCAGAAGACTCAGTTTCCCCCTCAATCAGTCTCTCCCACTCTTATCCTTATCCATCAGAGGGAATGAAAACCACAATCACAGAAACCTAATCAAACTGATCGCATGGACCATAGCCTTGTCTAACTCAATGAAACTGTGAGCCATGCTGTGTAGGGCCACCCAAGACGGATGGGTGATGGTGGAGAGTTCTGACAAAATGTGGTCCACTGGAGAAGGGCATGGCAAACGACTTCAGTATTCCTGCCTTGAGAATCCCATGAACAGTATGAAGAGAGAATGGTGGGAGTGCTGAATCAAGAGATAACATTGATGAGAGAGCTGGTGGTGGGGGCCATATTGATCAAAGGGTACAGACTCACTTATAAGATGAGTAGGTTCTGGGAGCTGGTGTGCGGCACAGGAGCTGTGATTAGTACTTGTTGTTGTTTAGTCATTCAGTCGTGTTTGACTCTTTGCGACCTCATGGACTGTAACCTGCCAGGCTCCTCTGTCCATGGATTTCCCAGGCAAGGATCCTGGAGTGGGTTGCCATTTCCTTCTCCAGGGCATTTTCACAACCCAGGGATCAAACCCGGGTCTCCTGCATTGCAGGTGGATTCTTTCACCATCTGAGCTACTAAGAAAAACCCTTAAAACATCCATCTTTTTAAAAGTCTTTATTGAATTTGTTACAATATTGCTTCTGGTTTGTGTTTTGGTGTTTTGGCTGTGGGGCTTGTGGGACCTTATCTCCCTGACCAAGAGTCAGACTGACACCCCCTGCATTGGAAGGCGAAGTCTTAACCCCTGGACCACCAGGGAAGTCCCTTGATTTTATTTCACATATGCATGTGTCATTTGGATGAAGAACTTAACTTATAATGTTAAACCTCACCCTTGATATAAATTCACTTCAATGATGATATAAATTCAAAAGTACCCAAAACCCTACCAGTGTTAAGTGCCACACACAAATTCCTACTTAAAAAAAAAAAAAAAAAGTTTTCTTATATTTAAACATTACCCAAATGCAAGCTGATATTGAACTTATCAGAAACCTTCTCTTCTCCCATAAATGCCGATTTTCTTTTATTTCAGGAGAATTTTGCGTATCCTGTTGTCCTGAAGGAAATACAGGTGAGTGTACGGCATTCTGGCAAATGGTGCTGAAGCTGGGAAGGTTCTTTCGTGAGTCAGCAGCTTATTGAAGTAGCACGAGCCCCTGACCTACAAGAACAGGGCGGTGAGCCCAGCAAGCTCTGCTCCTTGGAAAGCTGTCTCCCAGCTTCAAAAGCAGTGCAGACCACTTCCTGCTTCCTGCATCTTCCCTGATACGTTTCCAAAGAGTCTATTTAGAAACCAAACTGATGCTATCCGATTTTTCTTCCCATTTTTCTGCTTTGCTGTGCGTTAGAGCTGTAAAAAAAAGTCATAGCTAGATTTCTCGTGAGCCATCACCACCCAGGCAACTTTTCATCCTTTCTTTCCTTTATTCATTTATTCAGCCACGTTACTGAGCCCCTGCTGTGAGCCAGGCAGTGTGCTAAGTCCTGGGAACGCAGCAACGAGCAGCACACACTGACCCCCTGAGAGCGCCGCAGTTGTGCAGGACACTCCCGTGGTTACGCCTGAGACCGCAAGATGGAGACACGTGCGTCCAAGACCCACACTGTCGCTAATGAGCTGACTGACTTTTAAACCTCTTACCTCACTTCTTCCGTGTCATTGTTCTGAAATGGGAATATTATTTATCTCAAGGGATTGTTGTGAGGATTAGATGACACAGATGTAAACAGTTGGTGCGCACCATTTCAGCGAGGGTCAGGAACTGTCTGTTAGGACAGAGTTCTACAGCAATGAGCACGAGAACAGGTCGTAAACGGGATCTGCAGAGTCCACCTGTTTTGGTCTGGGTGAGTCAAAGAAGGCGTCCCAGAAGAAGCAGGATGTAAGAGAAGGCTGGATACACGAGGATGACTATTAGGCGAGAAACGCGAGGAGAATGTTCCAGCTGGAGAGAATAGGGCCGAGGGTTTCTTAAAATACGAAGCTTTCAATTGCAGTCATCGTGGTTGCACATGGGCCGCAAGTCAAAGACTAGCCAGAAAAAGACGCAGGAACCGAATCAGAGCCTGTAGACACTCTAAAGGTTTATCTTTCTTCTAAGAGCCACAGGGAACCATGAAAGGGCACTCAACAGGGAAGTAGTTTGATCAGATCTGCTTGTAGAAATATCACTCAGGTTGCAATGCAAACCGCGGACAGGAAAGTGGGAGAGGCTTGACACGAGGAGACTCCTGAGAAGGCTTATACTGATCTAGAAAAAAAATAAATAATTGTGGCAGGTACAAAGTGTATTAGTGGAGACACAGGGAGGGAGAAACTACAGGTCTGGTGAAAGATTTAGTGTGAGGGCGAAGAAGACAAAGGAGTCAGGATGATTCAATTAGGTGGACAAGGAGATATTCATTGAGACAGACAACACAGTAAGAGGGGCATGTTTGCAGGGGAAAGCAGTGATTTTAAATTTGCAACTCTGGTGTCTGGGGTACCAGAGACAGCCAAGTAAAGCAGGCAATCAAAGATGTGTTCAAAGTCCAAGACAGATCTAAGCTGGAGACAAGAGACACCCTAACAGCGTCAGTCACCAGAGGCTTTTCTTTTCCTTGATGAGACAAGTTGCCAGCAACTTCATGGTCCTAGGACAAAGAGAAAGTCATCTTAATGCAGATCTTACCTGTGCAGTGGAGAATATTTTGGTTGGTTCCCTCTTTAGTTAGGTTAGTGTGGACCTCACCATCTTATTCAGTTCAGTTCAGTTCAGTTGCTCAGTTGTGTCCAACTCTGCGACCCCATGAATTGCAGCACGCCAGGCCTCCCTGTCCATCACCAACTCCCAGAGTTCACTCAGACTCACGTCCATCGAGTCAGTGATGCCATCCAACCATCTCATCCTCTATCGTCCCCTTCTCCTCCTGCCCCCAATTCCTCCCAGAATCAGAGTCTTTTCCAATGAGTCAACTCTTGGCATGAGGTGGCCAAAGTACTGGAGTTTCAGCTTTAGCATCATTCCTTCCAAAGAAATCCCAGGGCTGATCTCCTTCAGAATGGACTGGTTGGATCTCCTTGCAGTCCAAGGGACTCTCAAGAGTCTTCTCCAACACCACAGTTCAAAGGCATCAATTCTTCAGTGCTCAGCCTTCTTCACAGTCCAACTCTCACATCCATACATGACCACTGGAAAAACCATAGCCTTGACTAGATGGCCATCTTATTAGAGGGGTATAATACATCCTCTGTGTTTAAATGTCTTTTTAAACTTGCCTACACTATTCAAAACAGTATGTGCCTGAGTGGGAAGGGTCTGTATTAGTCAGGATAAGCTAGGCTCTGCTGTGGTAACAAGTAGGGAATAAAGCCAGCAAAGACTCTATTTCACTCTGGCTGTATGTCTATTATAGGTCAGCAGAGGGCTCTGCTCTCAAATACCCATAGCAACAGAGCAAGCACATTACTAACCTTGTCACTGCCCACGACAGGGAAGAGAGAGCTCTGGAGGACCCAGGACCCAAGGACCCACCCCTAGAAGTAATCCCTAGTGGGACTTCTGCTCACACACCATTGGTCAAAACTAGTCACATAACCCCGCTTGACAGAAAAGGACCAGGCAGTATAACAATGTCCTTTGTCTCATAGTGGAGAAGAAGAAGAACCAAGTTGAGTAGCATCAACTTTCAAACAGAGGGGAGGAAGGAGACAAGACACCAGAGACTGAGAAGAAGCACCCACAGAGGGAGAAGAAACTATCAAAGTGTTCTTGACAGCCGAAGGAAGAGACGCTCTACGGTAGTGAAAGCGGTCAGTGTTCCTGAGACGCCTCCTAAGACAAAGAGTGATCCAGAAACAGAGATGGTGCTGTGATCTGGACACAGCGCTTCAGGGGAAGGATGGGGGTGGGACCCACAGAAGCAGATGTGGAAGGTAACAGGGAGATGAGACGGGAGAGATGCAAAGGCGACCAGCATGTTCTGCATAACCTCAGCCGCTGGGGACTTCCCTGGCAGTCCAGTGGTTAAGACTGCCTCCTCCTGCTATGTGGGGTGAGGGTTCAGTCCCTAGTTGGGGAACTGAGATCCTGCATGCTACACCATGCAGTCAAAAAATAAGTGATGATTAAAAAAAAAGGACCTCGGCCATCGTATTGATCTGTAAGCTAAGTGTTCTTTTCTACATTTTAAAGCATAGGAAACAGAATAAAGCAAGGAAGCCCAGCGAGGAGACAGCAGAGCTGAAATCTAGACACACACCACTGTCTTCCCAAGCATCCCGCTCAGCCATGTGTCCATAACCACATCAGCACATCCACTGGCAAATACTGGCAAGGATTCTTCCTACTTCTGATGGAGACAAACACCAAGCAATGAGGTAGAGGTACTGAGCACGTGCTCGTCTGTTAGTCAGAAGCGGAGTTAGACGAAAACCGGAAAAAGCAGCAGCTCCCAGCCCCACTCGTGGCACAGTGTGTGTTTGTTGTCACAGGCCCTGCTCACGAGCCCCTCCAGCACATCTCAGAATTCCTTGGACTCAGATACCCTTTGCTGTGGTGCAGAGAGGCTCCCCTGCCAAAAGCATGTAACAGGCTGTGTCTCTTTGAAGAACCAGCTTGAACTGATTGTTCTTCAGCTTTTCACATAAATTACAGAACATGAGGCCTGCAGCTTTGCCCAAAGTTGTCAACAGGTTTTAATTGTCTCTGCTTTTCCGTACACACAGATGGCTGCGCTGAGCTGCTCTGCAGACCCCTGCTGTCTTCACGAAGGAAAATCAGACACCACAAACGGAAATTTGTTTAAAAAGAAAAGTTACGGTAAAACAGAGTCCAAGGTAACCACCGTTGTGTTTTCCAGAAGATAAATGCTACATAAAGGAAAATAGAAGTGAAGAAACAGGGGCACAGGCAAGGCAAGAAAAACTGTAATGAAAACGTGGGCATTCACAACACGGGTGCAGAAACTACTAAGAAAAGTAAGAAGCATTTGAAAAGAGCAGGAAGTCCTTTTTACTGGCAGCGTCTATAATGGGACCCCAAGTTCAAGTTTCTTTCTCTGAGTTCATTCAGGGAAGCTATAGATTCAGCAATTTCACTTATAGGAATCAGTCCTTCAGAAATAACAGGACTAGAGTGTATAGTTATGCTAAAATGTTACCTTTCAGCCTTGTTCATAGTAGCAAAACTTTGGTGGTTTGTATGGGACCAAACCACCATACATTTATGAAAGTCAATGATTTAATAACATAAGTGGCTGTGATTTATTAAGTGAGAAAAGTAGAATATCCAAAAATGATTCGGTCTGTATACACGAGTCCTACCTATCTGTTCTCTGTGCTTGGCAGGCAGTCTGATAGTTCACTTATCAAAATGTGAACAGTACTTAGGTCTTAGCGATGGGCTTTCAGATTATTTTCATTTTCTCCGCTTTATCACTCTCTATTGTCTGCCTCTTACACTTTAAGAAAACATATTATCTTTAGAATGGAAAAGATGAAGCCATTTTCATTTTGAAAAAGCAAAAGCATATCATGAGGTGAATAAGTAAGACAGAGACACATGTGCAGCATCAGCCCGGTCCCCCCGGCGGTCCAGGGCAGAGAAGAGGGGGACAGCACAGGCCCCAGTGTGGGGGCGGCTCCCGTGAGCATGCGTCCTCTGGCGATAGGAACAGCTGCTGTAGCCCAGCTCTGTGCACTGAACCTCACTCGAGAAGAGGCGCTGGACTGGCAGATATCTAACAGACTGTTTCCCCTGTGGGACAGGGACACGGACACGCCGCCAGGCGCTCGTTTGAAGAATCATGTGGGACACCTGCAGAAAAGGAAAGAGACCCAGTGCTAAGCAAGCCGGGGCTCAAATCCCTGCTCTAGATTCTTACCACTTGAACTTGTGCAACTTATTTAACTCTCTGAGACTCACATTTCTCATTAGAGAAATGAAAGATGATACATATACAAAAGAGGTAAAGATGGTAAAACATAACTCAGTGATAAAACAAGTAGATTGAGTGGCAGAGTGTATTTAAGTGTCTGGTATATAGTTGGTGAGGGCTTCCCTGGTAGCTCAGCTGATGAAGAATCCACCTGCAATGCAGGAGATCCCGATTCGATTCCTGGGTCAGGAAGATCCCCTGGAGAAGGGATAGGCTACCCACTCGAGTATTCTTGGGCTTCCCTGGTGGCTCAGATGGTAAAGAAGCCACCTGCAATGTGGGAGACCTGGGATTCCTAGGCTGGGAAGATCCCCTGGAGGAGGGCATGGCAACCCACTCTTGCCTGGAGACTCCCCATGGACAGAGGACCCTGGCGGGCTGCAGGCCTTGGAGTCACAAAGAGTCAAACACGACTGAGCAACTAAGTGCAGCACAGGTAGTAGGTGCTCCGAAGTCACTGTTATGAGCACATTATCCGTCATATTGGATAAAATAGTAAGGGAAGGGGAACACAGACTTGTGTTCTGACGCTGGTTTCAGCAATGACTCACTGTGGGACTCTGGGCTCACCACACCTGGAGCTGTGCCTGGATCATTTCTCATATCTTTCTCAACACTGCCCTGAGACCAAAATGGGATGTTCGTGAGGATGTACTTTGCATGAATGGGAGGATTGTTTCTGAAATACTTATGGTTGTCCTTTAGGAACCAAGATAAAAAGTCTGTATAGTCAATCAAAGCTATGGTTTTTCCAGGAGTCATGTACAGATGTGAGAGTTGGACAATAAAGAAGGCTGAGCACTGAAGAATTTGATGCTTTTGAATTGTGGTGCTGGAGAAGACTCGAGAGTCCCTTGGATAGCAAGGAGATCAAACTACTCAATCCTAAAGGCGATTCACCCTTAATATTCATTGGAAGGACTGATGCTGAAGCTGAAGCCCCAATACTATGGCCACCTGATGTAAAGAGCTGACTCATTAGAAAATATGTTGATGCTGGGAAAGATTGAAGGCGGGAGAAGGGGGTGGCAGAGGCTGAGATGGTTGTATGGCATCATCAACTCAATGGGCATGAGTCTGAGCAAACTCCAAGAGATGGTGAAGGACAAGGAAGCCTGGCGTGCTGCAGTGCAGGGGGTCGCGAAGAGTCAGACATGACTGGACAACAAAAACGAAAAGAACAAAGGTATACTCATTTCTAGTATAGTCTTTCCTACTTCTGGGCAAAGGAGAGTATGAGTTCTGGGGAAGCCATTTTGAGACCAGGTCATCTTAGAAGTTCTCCAAAGCCATCATTCAGATCAGATCAGATCAGTCGCTAAGTCGTGTCCGACTCTTTGCTACCCCATGAATCGAAGCACGCCAGGCCTCCCTGTCCATCACCAACTCCCAGAGTTCACTCAGACTCACGTCCATTGAGTCAGTGATGCCATCCAGCCATCCCATCCTCTGTCGTCCCCTTCTCCTCTTGCCCCCAATCCCTCCCAGCATCAGAGTCTTTTCCAATGAGTCAACTCTTTGATGAGGTGGCCAAAGTACTGGAGTTTCAGCTTTAGCATCATTCCTTCCAAAGAAATCCCAGGGCTGATCTCCTTCAGAATGGACTGGTTGGATCTCCTTGCAGTCCAAGGGACTCTCAAGAGTCTTCTCCAACACCACAGCTCAAAAGCATCAATTCTTCAGCACTCAGCCTTCTTCACAGTCCAACTCTCACATCCATACATGACCACAGGAAAAACCATAGCCTTGACTAGACAAACCTTTGTTGGCAAAGTAATGTCTCTGCTTTTGAATATGCCATCTAGGTTAGTCATAACTTTTCTTCCAAGGAGTAAGTGTCTTTTAATTTCATGGCTGCAGTCACCATCTGTAGTGATTTTGGAGCCCAGAAAAATAAAGTCTGACACTGTTTCCACTGTTTCCCCATCTATTTCCCATGAAGTGATGGGACCGGATGCCATGATCTTCATTTTCTGAATGTTGAGCTTTAAGCCAACTTTTTGACTCTCCACTTTCACCTTCATCAAAAGGCTTTTTAGTTCCTCTTCACTTAATCAAAGCCATTTAAAAAATAAGTAATCCATTCTCACGGCAAAACACCCAAAAGAGATCAAAAAGAAAGCCATCAGAGTCACAGTGCTCCCTCTGTCTCCTCCAGACTCCTAGTTTACCTTCCATGAGGCAACCACTGTAACCAATTTCTTCTTCCAGAGACACATCATATGTCAACACGTATGTGCACATACATATACACACTGTACATGCAGGCACACACACACAGGCATACATTTCAACAGTAACATGCTGTGCTCATTGATCTGTGTCTTTTTCTAAACAATATATTTCTTGTATCAATATGTAAAGAGCTGCCCCATTCTCTTCAACAACTGTGTAGCATTCCCTAATATGGATATAATACTGCTTTCTTTATAATCTTGACCGGATTATAAATTGTTTCCAACACAGGATGCTCTGCTAGATACATACATGTGGGTATATTGGTGGTTTTAGTCACTAAGTCATGTCCAACTCTTGCAAACCCCTGGACGGTACCCTGCCAGGCTCCTCTGTCCATGGGATTCTCCAGTCAAGAATACTGGAGTGGGTTGACATTTCCTTCTCCAGGGGATCTTCCCAACCCAGGAATTGAACCTGGGTCTCCTGCATTGCAGGCAGATTCTTTACCGACTGAGCTACGAGGGAAGCCCACATGTGAGTATATGTGAGGTAAATACAGAGAAGGTCAAAAGGTACAAACATTTTACATTTTAAAAGGTATTGCCAAACTGCACTCCTCAGAGACTGCACTCAAATTACAGTCCCACCAGCAATGGAGGCAAAGTCTACTTCTGCACTTTGTGGCCAATGCAGCATGTGTTATTAATGTAATAGGTACAAAAAACGACGTGTCATTATGGGTTTAATTACTGTTTCCCTCGTTATAAATAAAATTGAATGCCATTTTGTTTGTGTGAGAACTATTTCCTTTACTATGATTTCTCCTTTCCCATCTTTTGTGCATTTTCCTGTTGGGAAGTTAGTTTTCCTATGGACTTGAATTTATCAGTCTTTCCTCTATGGCATTTTTCATTCTTAGGGAGTATTTCCCTATTTACTTTTTAAAATTTTATATATTTTTCTAAAATGCTTAATTCCCATTTGTAACATCTAAATTTTAATCAATCTGTAGATTTCTGTGTATATAATATGAAGAATGGGAATGCAATTTTTTCCCAGATGATTTCCACGGTGACCCCACGCCATTTACTCTGTCCCCCTATTTGCTCCTCCTCTGTCCTGTATGAGTTTGCACTGCATGTGTGTATCTATATGTGTACTACATATGTGTATACATGTGTGTATAAAAGGGCTTCCTATTCCGTTTCAGTCATCTGTTTTTCTAGCTATGCACCAACATCACATTGTTTTAATTTTGTAGCTTTAGAACATGTTTTGATATCTGATAGAAATAGTTCCCCCACTTTTTTTTTTTAAAATCAGTGTTCCTGGACAGTCTATTTTTTTTTTCACATGATGCTTACAATCAATTTATCTGGTTAAGCGATTGTTAAAATTGCATTACATTTATGGATTAACCTTTATGAAATTGAGTTATTCTGCTCATGAAAAGACCATGCTTTTTTCAAGTAGAGTTCTTTATCAAATGAAGGTAAATAAAAATCAGTCTTTATGTGTCAGGGATGTCATAATCCTAATAGAGAATTTTATTCAGGCCCATTTATTTGAAAATGTTTCTTTGTCTTAGATGCTCTGTTTCCATTTTTGTAGAAAAAGATACTCCATCACTTACACAAACTGTCTCCAAATGTCACATTTGCACACCAAGGGCAGAACCAAGACAAAATGAGTCACCCACACGTGGAATGCATCCTTTAATAATGCATCAATGTCCAAATGCTCTAAAATTAGGTATGCCTACCCAACCCAAAACACAGCTTAGCTCCATGCTCTCATCTCTAATACTGCATGATATGTCACTCAACAAGAAAACACCTAAAGTTATTTCATTTGGAAATGACTGCTTCAGAAAGTAAGCATTATTGACTAACATCTGACAATTAACTTTGAAAGATAAGTTTCTTTGAGAACTGGTGGTCTCAGAAATTTTCATTATTGAATATTCACACTATCTGATAATTTAATAGTATAATTTTAATCAATTGCCATCAACTTCGTAGATAAAGAAGGAGATCACCCAGTGACTATTAACTGCTTTTTCTAATGTCACACTGAGGGTCTATCAGTGAGTTGAGAGTAAAAGAGGAAACATACTACATTATCACACTAGTGAGCTAACGTACCCAGTGCTCTTCCGATAAAATGTTGTTCCTGAAGCACAGTTTGTTAGTTCTGGGCTCACTGCTTATTCATCAGCTGTTATCTCCCTGATACAGTTGGCCTTCTGTGTCCACGGGTTCTGCATCCGCAGATTCAAACAACCCTAGATTGAACACTGTTTGATCCACAGAACTTGGATTATCAGACACAGAACCCACGGATACCAAGGGCCAGCTGTAAGGCACTTGAGCATCTGTGGCCATTGGCATCCCCAGAGGGTCCTTAAATCAATCCCTGATGGATCCCGAGGCACAGCTGTACACAGTTTCAAGGTGGGCCTGAAGCTAACTAACTAAAGTCCCCAAATTAGGCTCCTATTCTCACTACTAATCTGTAGTTTGATGTGGCAGAGGGAAAAGGACATTGTTAGAGACAATAGTCTGCTCAATCTGAAGCCTGTCCCTAAACCCTTTAGCCTTGAACAAGTTATTGAAATATGTGTTTCTGACAGTGTGGTCCGTGAACCACATGCAACAGAATCTCTTGGGTGTTAGTTTATATTCCTGGGCCTCATTCCTAACACCACCATTGGCTGGTCAAGTCACCTTCATCAGCAGCAAACTTCTCAGGAGATTCTTATGCACGCATACTGTTACAATCTGTTTTGTTCATCTATAAAATGGCACACGGGCCAAACTTTATCACAGGGCAGTTTTGAGGGTTTCAGATAATCACATGTGCAGAGCACCGGGCAGAGAAGCAACTGAGTGACACTGGGTGCCTTCCTCTCCTTTCCTTCTGTTCTACCAAATAACAAGGAAAACTGGAGACAAATATAGTAGTCTATTGTAAAGTTTTGCTTTGTTCTTTACTAGGAAAGCATGGAGCTGCTATTCCCTTCTTAGAACTGAATAAACCTTGGGCTTCCCTAGTGGCTCAGATGGTAAAGACACGACCTGCAATGTGGGAGACCAGATTTCGGTCCCTGGGTTGAGAAAATCCTCTGGAGTAGGGAATGACTGCCCACTCCAATATTCTCACATGGAGAATTCCATGGAAATAAATCTTAGTTACCTAAAACTAGAGCTCAGAATTTTTCATGGAAAGCATTTAATTGATGTTATAGATCTAAACTTTATCAGATGGCCACATAATTTTGAAATACTGATAGACAGCAACCTTCCACAATATGTACACCAGTTGTCAATTTATCGCCTCTTAGCTCTAAATTCATACTTCATTATCTGCTCTAGGAAAATGGATATGGGCCCCTTAAAATATTTCTCTACCAGACGGCATGATATTAAGCTTTGTCAGCAGAGGGCATTGGAGAGAACTTACAGGAGGAAAGGACTTTGCTTCCTGGTCTGGAGCACTTGGTGGCCCAGCTCTGCAGTGGGCACTTTCTCCGGAACCCAGCTCCCGTAGTGTGCCTGGCTTCGCAAGTGCATGGACGCCTTCAGTGTGGGATGCAGGCTTCCACTTCCACACAGTGGATTAACAGGAACCTGACTTACCTTTCTACCTTAAACAGCTGGACAAAATATATGAGACGGTGGTTTTCAGTCACTGACTGGTAGACATCCTAGAAGAGTTACCTCTGGGAGAAGGGAGACAAAGCAACAGCCAGCTTAATGTTTGCGGTACGCTTGCAGCCAGAGGTACAGAGAAGGGGAGCCTCAGAGCCCAGTGGACTTCCTGAGTGGGGGAATAAAGTTCAATATTTGGTGAGTCCAAAGCTGCTAAATTTCTCAGGGCAGGGTACTGAGGGGACAGAGAGAGACTCAGGAAATCTTCAGAGTCTTCATAAGTGCCTAACTGTATTGATGTAGGCATGCATGTAAAGTAGCTACCGATGTCAGAGGGCAAAACACTGAAAGGAAGCAGGTGAAACACTCCCTGGGACGGAAGTTATTTGCACCCCATTGGCTCTGTGAATACGCGTTGCACGGAGTGGAGTTACCTCTGCAGCGGGGCAAAGTGCAAAGGCCACTCTGCTCCCACTCTCTCAGCTCAGGCTGCAAAGTCCCACAGACTGGGGGACTTAGCATACATCTATCCCTAAGGCTTCTGCAGGCGGGGAAGTCCGAGACCACAGTGCCAACAGCGTCAGCACCCGGTGAGGGCGCTCTTCCAGGTCTGCAGACCTTGCCTTCTCACTGGGTCCTCAGGTGGGAGAGAGTGAGTTCTGGTCTCTTCTTCTCACTGGGTCCTCAGGTGGGAGAGAGTGAGTTCTGGTCTCTCTCTTCTTTTTTTATTTATTTTTATGTTTTTTAATTCACTTTTTAAAAATTATGCTTTTTAATTGAAGAACAATTTCTTTACAGAATTTTGTCATTTTCTGTCAAACCTCAACATGAACCAGCTATAGGTGTGCATATGTCCCCTCCCTCTTGAACCTCCCTCCCAACTCCCTCCACATCCCACCCCTCTAGGCTGATACAGAGCCCCATTTGGGCTCCCTGTGTCATACAGCAAATTCCCGTTGGCTCTCTATTTTGCCTATGGTAATGTAAGTTTCCATGTTACTCTCTCCATACATGTCACGCTCTCCTCCCCTCTCCCGTGTCCATAAGTCTGTTCTCTATGTCTGTTTCTCCATTGCTGCCCTGTAAATAATTCTTCAGTACCATTTTTCTAGATTCCGTATATATGAGTTAATATACAATATTTCTCTTTCTCTTTCTGACTCACTTCACTCTGTATAATAGGCTCTAGGTTCACCCACCTCATTAGAACTGACTCAAATGTGTTCCTTTTTATGGCTGAGTAATATTCCACTGTGTATATGTACCACAGCTTCTTTATCCATTCATCTGTCAATGGACATCTAGGTTGCTTCCATGTTCTAGCTTGGAGGACAACTGCTTTCCAATATTGTGCTGGCTTCTCCCGTACAACAATGTTCCTTCCCCCTTGAATCTCCCCCCAACCCCAAACATATGAATTTGAAGGAGACACAGATACAGTCCCACAGAGCTGTGGCCAGCTCTCTAGGGTGTCTCCTTCTAGCTCCCCCTTCTTTCTTGCTCCTGCAGCTGGTCCCTTACTCGTGTGCTGAGTTTGTCATTGTTGTTAAGTCACTCAGTCATGTCCAACTCTTTTGTGAACCCATAAACTGTAACCTGCCAGGCTCCTCTGTGCATGGAATTTCCCAGGCAAGAGTACTGAAGGGGTTGCTATTTTCTTCTCCAGGCGATCTTCCAGACCCGGGATTAAATCCACATCTCTTGCATTGGCAGGTGAATTCTTTACCGTCTGAGCCACCAGGGAAGCCCTTGCTCTGAGTTTACTCTTTGATAAAGTAGTAGCACAAAGGGGAAACCCAGACAATGAGAAAGAATCCCAGCTAGGAATTTTATATTCCTTATTACAGCACTCTAGAAAAAAATCAGCCTTTTGTAGCATGGTAACCAGTACTATTGCACTCCTCTCACACGCTGGTAAAGTCATGCTCAAAATTCTCCAAGCCAGGCTTCAGCAATATGTGAACCGTGAACTTCCAGATGTTCAAGCTGGTTTTACAAAAGGCAGAGGAACCAGAGATCAAATTGCCAACATCTGCTAGATCATTGAAAAAGCAAAAGAGTTCCAGAAAAACATCTATTTCTGCTTTATTGACTATGCCAAAGCCTTTGACTGTGTGGATCACAATAAACTGTGGAAAATTCTGAAAGAGACGGGAATACCATACCACCTGACCTGCCTCTTGAGAAACCTATATGCAGGTCAGGAAGTAACAGTTAGAACTGGACATGGAACAACAGACTGGTTCCAAATAGGAAAAAGAGTACATCAAGGCTGTATATTGTCACCCTGCTTATTTAACTTATATGCAGAGTACATCATGAGAAACGCTGGGCTGGAAGAAGCACAAGCTGGAATCAAGATTGCTGGGAGAAATATCAATAACCTCAGATATGCAGATGACACCACCCTTATGGCAGAAAGTGAAGAGGAACTAAAAAGCCTCTTGATGAAAGTGAACAAGGAGAGCGAAAAAGTTGGCTTAAAGCCCAACATTCAGAAAACGAAGATCATGGCATCCGGTCCCATCACTTCATGGGGAATAGATGGGGAAACAGTGGAAACAATGTCAGATTTTATTTTGGGGGGCTCCAAAATCACTGCAGATGGTGACTTCAGCCATGAAATTAGAAGACGCTTACTCCTTGGAAGGAAAGTTATGACCAACCTAGATGGCATATTCAAAAGCATAAACATTACTTTGTCAACAAAGGTCCATCTAGTCAAAGCTATAGTTTTTCCTGTGGTCATGTTTGGATGCGAGAGTTGGACTGTGAAGAAAGCCGAGTGCCGAAGAATTGATGCTTTTGAACTGTGGTGTTGGAGAAGACTCTTAAGAGTCCCTTGGACTGCAAGGAGATCCAACCAGTCCATTTTAAAGGAGAGCAGCCCTGTGTGTTCTTTGGAAGGAATGATGCTAAAGCTGAAACTCCAGTACTTTGGCCACCTCATACGAAGAGTTGACTCATTGGAAAAGATTCTGACGCTGGGGGAGATTGGGGGCAGGAGGAGAAGGGGACGACAAAGGATGAGATGGCTGGATGGCATCACCGACGCGATGGACGTGAGTCTGAGTGAACTCCGGGAGATGGTGATGGACAGGGAGGCCTGGCGTGCTGCGATTCATGGGGTCGCAAAGAGTCAGACAGGACTGAGTGACTGAACTGAACTGAACTAGTAGTATTAGAGAAAGTTATTATGTTACAACTTTTGTGATAACCTACTTTGGGGCTAAATGACAATGTAGAAGCAAAATCTAATGGAAAGCACTCTGGCTTTCTTTTTGTTAACATTTGTATCACTGAGTGGTAAGGCTCTATTGCCCACTTGTCCCCACCTCCTAATTACAGGGGAGGTAGGCAGTAGCCATTGAACTACCTCCTGAGTGCTGGCCTTGCGAATCCAAACCTATAAAGCAATGACAAATGTTACATTTTGTAACAGGGCAGGACAATAACCAAATTTAAAACAAACAAAAGAAAACTGACTAAAAAGCTTTTTTTTCACATTGCACCAAACCTATAATTCATTAGCACACCATTTCTCACTTCCCATAAGAAACCAAAAACACTGATGATGTATATTACATGTCAGCATTCAACAAAATCATTTAAGAACCATAAATTTGAATGTGTGCAGAAATTTTGTATCTTTTTTTTCATGAGAAGGGTGCTTTCCCCTTTTGGGGGAGTTATGCTTTAGATGGATTTTGCCAACACTGACTCTGAACTCAGCACCTTCTGGGGTGTTTCAGAATTTATGCCCCACTTCACATTTTTCAGCCCCATTATTTCTTTGTAAGCTTTGCCACTGGGAAGTAACCAAAAAAAGAAGGAAAAAAAAATTTCTTTTTTTCCTTCCCCAAGTATCTTAAAAGTCGAGTAAGAAAAATGAAATGACCAACAATGACTCCCACGGGGAATCTGAGAAACAGGGAAGATTCATGGGGGTTTCTTAATGCAAGAGCGTTTCCTCTCTATATTCACAGCCCACGAGGACGTCAGCACCCACGGTCTGGAGGATGCAGGGGTCTGAGCTGTGCTTACACTCCTGTGGAGACAGCTAATGGGATCGGGCGTCTGCCCAGAGCACAGGGGAACACACTATGCCGTTCCTCCTAGCGCAAGCACCACCAAAGGTTTTCCACACCCCAGCCAACTGGCTTAACTGCCCTGAAACGGGATCCAAGTCAACACTGGTTGAATGTCAAGGACATGGCAGAATATATTCCATCACTGTTTCCCTGAGAAACGATCCACAAAAAATGATGCACCCTGCAGGGGAAGTGGTCGGGGCAAGCACACTGCAGCGCTGAGCACACTCTGTACACACCCTGCATGATTACCGCTCACTCTGCCTTGACTGAGCCAGCTGCTGTCTGAATGTGCGTGTCCCCTGCCCAGATTCTCCTGTTGAAAGCCTGACCTCCGATGTGATGGGATGAGGAGGCGGGGCCTTTGGGAGGTGATCAGGTCATGAAGGTGGAGCCCTCCTGAACGGAATCAGTGCTGTCCGGGAACAGGCCCTCCTTCCATGGGAGGACAGACCAGAAGCCCGTGGCCCAGAAGAGAGCCCTCAGGGTGCTGTGCCCGCACCCTGATCTCAGACTCCAGAACCGGGAGCAACACATCTCTGCTGTTTACAAGCTCCCTGGTCTGTGGTGTTTTGTTGTAGCAGCCAGAACAGACTAAGACGGAGCACATAACAGCAAGGGCAGGAGGAAGAGAGACGTTTGGATCACGGAGCATTTATAATCCAGCAAATTGCAAAACAAATCACACTCGCACTCTTGTAACAGTATAAATCCCTTACTGAAGACCATGGGAGCTGAGGAAAAGAGGGAGGGAAGCCAAGAAGGACTGTGTTACAGCTAAGAAGCGAGGTGTCCAGGCAAGCAGGGTACTGCAAATTTATCTCATCGGCCCAGGGACCAGTGGGTGGGTGGGAAACACAGGACTAAAAATTTACTTTTAAGAAAAAAATCATTTCCATACAGTTAACCTTTTGTTTAACCATGATATATAAGTGAAAAAAACACCTCCAAGACTGCTTCATTGTGAAAAGCTGCTGGTGGAATAGACTGAAGAAGTGTGAGCAGTATAAATCCATCTCCATGTTCAGGGTTTGGAATTAGATTATACACACAGACATGCGATCTTTCCATTTAGCACAAGTGACCTCTTCTCTTTTGCCTTATTGGATCTTAATCCGAAAGTTCTACTGGCCTTTCATGAAAAGAAAAACCAGCAACAAAAGCCACTTGACAGAGGGTTGGCTATTTTCAGTGCTATTGTTATGACAACTGACTTCCAAAAGGATTATTAAGAAGGGGGGAAAAAAGGCCATCTCTGAAATCTACATCAAGTTGTTAAGGCAACAAGAACGAGATTAAATCTAGAAATGTTCGATCTGCCGCCCCCTCCCTCCCCCCTATTAACCACCCCGCATGTTCTCGATGGCCTTGCCAACTAACTGAAATCATCACTACATCTCTGCCACCCTGTCCCAGCAATCAAGGAGAAGTGTGGATTTGAAGAATGGGATGCTGTATGGATTTATGCGTAGGTTAGATTAGTATGTCTGTGGGCTCGTGTGCAATTCTGCAAACAGTTCATCACATTTCCCCCTTAAATTCTGTTTGTCAGATTTAACCAAGGAGGTGGCAATCCTTTATTCAGATGAAAAAAAAAAAAAAAAGGACATTGGGGAAATCTCCAGTGGCATTTGTTAGGTTTCAGGAAGCAAAGACTGGAGGAAGGGCACCCCAAAAGAAAGAGGCAGCACTCACAGAAGCACAGAGCTGGAGGGTTATGGGATGCATGACTGGTCATAGAGACGCCCAGGAGAAGAGGGGGATAAGGCTTGAGAAATACTGAGGACATCTGACATCTTGAAGAGCCACGTTGTGAACATGGAAATGAGGAGCAGGCAGAGGGGAGCTTTCCTGGGAGGAAAGCAGCATCTGTGAGAAGGGATGGGGCTGGCTGGAGCAGCGACAGTCAACCGTCGTGTCGGTAGTCGAGGGTGAAGATTCTGACCGTGAGGATGGCGCTGAGGGCAGACAGGGGCCCGTGCCCGTGACGGGAGGATTCTCTGCAGTCTGGGAATAATTGTGATGGGAGCCGAGCTGGAGAGGAAGGTGGCAGGGGAAGGAAGCATGGTGGGAGAAGAAAGTTCAGAGTGAAGAACAGTTTAGGGCTGCAGGCTACGTGTTCTACTTTAAGATGTGTTCAGTAGGCAGTGCGGAGAAGACAATGGCACCCCACTCCAGTACTCTTGCCTGGAAAATCCCATGGATGGAGGAGCCTGGTGGGCTGCAGTCCATGGGGTCACTAAGGGTCGGACATAACTGAGCAACTTCACTTTCACTTTTTAACTTTCATGCATTGGAGAAGGAAATGGCGTCCCACTCCAGTGTTCTTGCCTGGAGAATCCCAGGGTTGGGGGAGCCTGGTGGGCTGCTGTCTCTGGGGTCACACAGAGTCGGACACGACTGAAGTGACTTAGCAGCAGCAGTAGCGGCAGCAGGCAGTGAGAAATTCAGGTGGGGGGCAGGGGGCTCTCCAAACAGATGAAGGCCAGAGACTCAAGGGTTATCACGACCCAGGAAGAGATGAGTCCCGACCATGCGACAATGAGAGGAGAGAGTAGGGAACCTCAGGTCCGACTTCAGCCTCCCATCCCCTCTCTAACCGGTGCTACTGTTGGTCTGGGGACGGCAGGACCTCACCCTGGTGAGCCGACCATAAGGGGAACAGCTCACCCAAGACCGAGTGTGTCTCCCAAAGGCCGATGCACTCTGCAGGATCCCAGCAGCATGTGGGTGGTTTTCCAGCAGTTTCCTCCCTGCAGATGGGAGCTAAGAGGTGCTGGAGAAGCCACTAAGCTCTCACACCTGGTGACCCAGTTTCTCTCTGCCTGCCAGAAGCTCTTCCGGCCTCAGATGACAGGTCTGGAAGCAGCTTAGTAAAATGGATGGTGAGTCACATGAACACACTTTCACATTAATTCAATTCTCCTCTGCTGGGCTTCTGCAAAATGAACTTTTTCTTAAAGTGCTACATTTTATTTCACTAACAGGGACTCTGCCAGGTGGAGGAGAATGGCTGGTACCAGGGCGGACTTTCCCTAGAGGGCAAGGCTGGGCCTACAGGAGGCAAACCGAGGAAGGGCCCCTGGGAGCGAAGGTCACATTTTCTCCAGAGTTCTCTGCACTACTGAGACCACTGGCTCTCACATCTGGGCAGATCACCTTGGGAAGCTCTTTTCTTAAACAGATTGCTTAGACCAGCCAGCCCAACTCAATTAGAACCTCAGGAAAGAGTACCCAGGGATCTGATTTTCAACAGTCTCACTGGGCATCCTATTCAAAGACCCTTTCTTCAGGAATCACTGCCTTCAAGCATTCCACTCATGCTCTGTAAGAAATATCCAGGTATTTTCAATAGTTGCACAAGAAAGAAATTTGCTTGGCAAGGCCTAAGAGAATGGGGGGGAGCTTGCTGATCAGAAAAAAAAAAGTTCTAAAATCATCCTTTGTTTTCACTGTGATATTTATCTGTAATATCAAACCACACAAAACCTTTGCCTAAGACTGATGTCATTAGCAGAAGAATTTTGGATTAGAAGCAGCTGAGAAACTTCACAGCCTGAGATGGTGCTACGGTTTGGCTCTGCAAAATTGATCTTAGCAGTTTTACCAGGGTGCTGCCTCTCCAAACCTGAGTCCATTCCTGAATGAGCTCTAGAGAAACACAAACTCTCAGGCCATGAGCTGTGCCTGCAGAGACTAGGGACCCCACATTGATGAAGGAGAACACACAGCATCCAGGTCAGAGCCATAGATTCCCTCACAACACCCAACAGAAGAGGGCACCTCCCTCCCACCCATCTCCAAACCCTAGAAATCCAGAATGTCCATGTCCCAGGGAAGAAAAGAGGGTCAACATCTCGGGGAGACCAGCTCAGGAAGCAGTTCTCTCCCCTCCAGCAGTGAAACTGAGCATCAAAACCAGCCTACTTTCCACTGCATCCCTCAGTGGATGTCTCAACTTTTGTAACTCACAGCCCTCTGCTCCTGATAAAACCCTGGGAGACGCAGTGAAGAGTTTGGGCAGCGAGTGGGGAGATCCAGGATCAGTTCTTCTCCTCTCTGTTTCCTCATCTCTAAATGGGAACGGGTGGTCCTGCTCACTTAGCAGAGAGGGTTTAGAAGATCTGAAGGCTTCAGCAGGTCTGGCAGGGAACAGAGCAAGGGGCTGGAAACCAGGAGCATCTCTGCCCTGCCTCGGGGATTCACAAGGTCAGCCCACTGCCCCTGCTCTCGCTCTGCTCCTTCTCATACCTGTTGGGTTGCCAGGAGAGCTGTGGGCAGCCTTTGACTCTTCAAGATGTGAGAAATTTCACAAGCCCAGCTCATCAGCCAAAGATCGTAGAGACCATGCTTGCTTCCCCTGTCTAACTTTGGGTTTTTTAGATTTGGGTTTGTAGCTGTTAGTCACTCCATCATGTCTGACTCGTTGCAACACCATGGACTGTAGCCCACAAGGCTCCTCTGTCCAGGGGATTCTCCAGGCAAAATACTGGAGTGGGTTGCCATTCCCTTCTCCAGAGAACCTTCCTAACCCAGGGATCAAACTTGCATCTCCTGCATTGCAGGCAGATTATTTTCCATGAGCCACCAGGAAAGTCTGTGGTTTCCAACATTGTATCTCAGGGAATACAGCACAGATTCAGTTTTTACCAGGGTGCGACCCCTCTGAATGTGAGTCTTGCCTTAGAGTGTTAGGGGCAAAGGCGTCAGGATTCCAGGCAAAGTCACCTTCCCCGGGAACCTCTGGGAAGTCTCCCCAGGCCCAATGCCATCCCTGCTTAGGTCTGCATGATGCCTGCTGGCTGGCCTGGTCTCTGCAGTCCTTGGGCTCCAATCACTGGTCCCCACACTGCAACCAGCTCTGCCTGAGCCCAGCCAGAGTGCCTTCTCCTGCCACACACAGGAGGCAACAGGGGAAGGTCCTTCAGGCAAGCAGCAGCTCTTCCTGTTCACCTTTCTCGATGTCTTTTCCAAGAGACTCCAAAAGTGGCTTTTTTTGGAGGCACAATGCTTTCTGCCTTGTGCCCGGGTTCTGGGAGCTGCCGCATCACTTCGCCTGCCCAAACAGATCCTGAGGCTCTCCTCTTGCTTCTGCACATATCGCCAACTTCCGTGGAATTCCCACGAGTGGAAGACCAGCCCCATTGCTTCATTTGCATCTCCTCCTTTTTAAAAATTTTAAAAATACTTATGGAACTGCCTCTGTGCTACAGGCTGACAATCATTCCTTTTTACACAGAGTGTGCTGAGGACAGGGAAACTCCAGTCCAGTGGAGCAAGGCGGTCCTGCCTTTGGCATTTTACTTATACACTCTACGTAAAAAGGTCAGAGAAATCAGAGACTCCACCACGACAGTGGTGAGTAAGGTACAGGTTACAGACAGACGATAAGCCCTAACCTGTTCGAGGAGGTCAGGAAGGGTGGCTGCGAGGAGATATCCCTTGTCCAAGGTAAGCAGCAGTGGCTGTGTGGACTCAGGAGGGCCAAGAGGAGCTACTCCACATTCAAAGTAAGAGAAATCCAAGAAAGAAGGTAGGTGTTGCTAGAGGGCATCAGAGGGTAGACACACTGAAACCATAATAACAGAAAACTAGCCAATTTGATCACATGGACCACAGCCTTGTCTAACTCAATGAAACTAAGACATGCCATGTGGGGCCACCCAAGACGGACGGGTCATGGTGGAGAGGTCGGACATAATGTGGTCCACTGGAGAAGGGAATGGCAAACCACTTCAGTATTCTTGCCTTGAGAACCCCATGAACTGAATGAAAAGGCAAAATGATAGGATATTGAAAGAGGAACTCCCCAGGTTGGTAGGTGCCCAGTATGCTACTGGAGATCAGTGAAGAAATAACTCCAGAAAGAATGAAGGGAAGGAGCCAAAGCAAAAACAATACCCAGTTGTGGGTGTGACTGGTGATAGAAGCAAGGTCCGATGCTGTAAAGAGCAATATTGCATAGGAACCTGGAATGTTAGGTCCATGAATCAAGGCAAACTGAAAGTGGTCAAACAGGAGATGGCAAGAGTGAACATTGACATTCTAGGAATCAGGGAACTAAAATGGACTGGAATGGGTGAATTTAACTCAGATGACCATTATATCTACTACTGTGGGCAGGAATCCCTTAGGAGAAATGGAGTAGCCACCATGGTCAACAAAAAAGTCTGAAATGCAGTACTTGGATGCAATCTCAAAAACTGACAGAATGATCTCTGTTCGTTTCCAAGGCAAACCATTCAATATCACAGTAATCCAAGCCTATACCCCAACCACTAACTCTGAAGAAGCTGAAGTTGAACGGTTCTAGGAAGACCTACAAGACCTTTTAGAACTAACACCCAAAAAAGATGTCCTTTTCATTATAGGGTACTGGACTGCAAAAGTAAGAAGTCAAGAAACACCTGGAGTAACAGGCAAATTTGGCCTTGGAGTACGGAATGAAGCAGGACAAAGGCTAATAGAGTTTTGCCAAGAGAACGCACTAGTCATAGCAAACACCCTCTTCCAACAACACAAGAGAAGACTTCACACATGGACATCAACAGATGGTCAACACTGAAATCAGATTGATTATATTCTTTGCAGCCAAAGATGGAGAAGCTCTATACAGTCAGCAAAAAACAGACCAGGAGCTGACTGTGGCTCAGATCATGAACTCCTTATTACCAAATTCAGACTGAAATTGAAGAAAGTAGGGAAAACCACTAGACCATTCAGGTATGACCTAAATCAAATCCCTTATGATTATATAGTGGAAGTGAGAAATAGATTTAAGGGACTAGATCTGATAGATAAGAGTGCCTGATGAACTATGGACGGAGGTTTGTGACACTGTACAGGAGACAGGGATCAAGACCATCCCCATGGAAAAGAAATGCAAAAAAGCAAAATGGCTGTCTGGGAGGCCTTACAAATAGCTGTGAAAAGAAGAGAAGCGAAAAGCAAAGGAGAAAAGGAAAGATATAAGCATCTGAATGCAGAGTTCCAAAGAATAACAAGGAGAGATAAGAAAGCCTTCCTCAGCGATCAATGCAAAGAAATAGAGGAAAACAACAGAATGGGAAAGACTAGAGATCTCTTCAAGAAAATTAGAGATACCAAGGGAACATTTCATGCAAAGATGGGCTTGATAAAGGACAGAAATGGTATGGACCTAACAGAAGCAGAAGATATTAAGAAGAGGTGGCAAGAATACACAGAAGAGCTATACAAAAAAGATCTTCATGACCCAGACAATCATGATGGTGTGATCACTCACCTATAGCCAGACATTCTGGAATGTGAAGTCAAGTGGGCCTTAGAAAGCATCACTACGAACAAAGCTAGTGGAGGTGATGGAATTCCAGTGGAGCTTTTTCAAATCCTGGAAGATGATGCTGTGAAAGTGCTGCACTCAATATGCCAGCAAATTTGGAAAACTCAGCAGTGGCCACAGGACTGAAAAAGGTCAGTTTTCATTCCAATCCAAAAGAAATCAATGCCAAAGAATGTTCAAACTACTGCACAATTTCACTCATCTCACATGCTAGTAAAGTAATGCTCAAAATTCTCCAAGCCAGGCTTCAGCAGTACATGAACCATGAACTTCCAGATGTTCAGGCTGGTTTTAGAAAAGGCAGAGGAACCATACGTCAAATTAACAACATCTGCTGGATCATCGAAAAGGCAAAAGAGTTCCAGAAAAACATCTATTTCTGCTTTATTGACTATGCCAAAGCCTTTGACTATGTGGATCACAATAAACTGTGGAAAATTCTGAAAGATGGGAATAGCAGACCACCTGACCTGCCTCTTGAGAAACCTATATGCAGGTCAGGAAGCAACAGTTAGAACTGGACATGGAACAACAGACTGGTTCCAAATAGGAAAAGGAGTACGTCAAGGCTGTATATTGTCACCCTGCTTATTTAACTTCTATGCAGAGTACATCATGAGAAATGCTGGGCTGGAAGAAGCACAAGCTAGAATCAAGATTGCGGGGAGAAATATCAGTAACCTCAGATATGCAGATGACACCACCCTTATGGCAGAAAGTGAAGAGAACTAAAAAGCCTCTTGATGAAAGAAGAGAGTGAAACAGTTGGCTTAAAGCTCAACATTCAGAAAACGAAGATCATGGCATCTGGTCCCATCTCTTCATGGGAAATAGATGGGGAAACAGGGGAAACAGTGTCAGACTCTATTTTGGGGGGCTCCAATATTACTGCAGATGGTGACTGTAGCCATGAAATTAAAAGACACTTACTCCTTGGAAGGAAAGTTATGACCAACCTAGACAGCATATTCAAAAGCAGAGACATTACTTTGCCAACAAAGGTCCTGTCTAGTCAAGGCTATGGTTTTTCCTGTGGTCATGTATGGATGTGAGAGTTGGACTGTGAAGAAAGCTGAGCGCCGAAGAATTGAACTGTGGTGTTGGAGAAGACTCCTGAGAGTCCCTTGGACTGCAAGGAGATCCAACCAGTCCATCCTAAAGGAGATCAGTCTGGGTGTTCATTGGAAGGACTGATGTTGAAGCTGAAACTCCAGTACTTTGGCCACCTCATGTGAAGAGTTGACTCATTGGAAAAGACCCTGATGCTGGGAGGGATTGGGGGCAGGAGGAGAAGGGGACTGACAGAGGATGAGATGGCTGGATGGCATCACTGACTCGACGGACATGAGTTTGAGTAAACTCCGGGAGTTGGTAATGGATAGGGAGGCCTGGTGTGCTGCGATTCATGGGGTCGAGAAGAGTCGGACATGACTGAGTGACTGAACTGAACTGAACCTGTTCAAACATCAAAACCTAAAATTTCACCCCGCCTCCCTCAGCATCCTCAGAAGGGAGCACGGTTTGCTCGTGGGGCCCTTGTTGTGGCTACTGCATGGAGTAGGTCTTGAATCACAGAGCATCTGTTCTTGAATCTTCTTGCCTCACTGTTAGGATCTGTGATCACCAGTCCCTGGGCAGATATTCCCACCAGAATGAACCCTTGCAGGTCCTGTCCCTGGCCATCAAGAAACCGCTCCAGCATCACTCTTCCCCAGGGTTGGGTGGAAGAGGACAGATGCTCGCTCTCTCTTTACTCCACACCAAGCTGATTTGGGCTCACAATGTTAGGGCTGTGTTAACACACACAGACTCAGACACACACATTTTTCCCCAAGACCTGCCTCCCTGTCCCCCAGCTTCCACATCTCCAGAATTTCAGAAGCTGAGGCTTTTTCCTTCTAACATTGAAAGTTAACCACTTCTTGCCCTAGGATAAGTCATATTTCTCTCAGGAAAAGCTCCACATTCTAACAGGTTTCATCCTGCTTTCAAAGGTAGACAGGTCTTTTACATCAGAGAGAAACATCAGAAGGCCTGAAAGGATGGAGCAGAGTTTGGGTGACAGAGTATTAAAGGATGAGCTGGCTGAACTGAAGAAAAAGATGCCCTAAGAATACAGAGATCTGGCTTTCCTTTCCTGAACAATTCAACTGAGAACCACATGGTACCTGACTATTTCCTGGAATGACGGACTTGGGAGGTTAGACAAAACCATCTGGTGTCTCCATGTAAGCTACACACTGATGGAAAGGTATCTAAAGATCAAGATTAGTTTTCTCTCTTTTTTCCAAGTTGAAACTCACACTCTGTAATTCAGTTTGAACATATTAACCTGGGCATCCCAGGTGGTGCTGGTAGTAAAGAATCCTCCTACCAAGGCAGGAGACACAAGAGATGCGGGTTTATTGTTTGGGTTGGGAAGATCTCCTTGAGTAGGGAATGTCAACCCACTCTAGTATTCTTGTCTGGAGAATTCCATGGACAGAGAAGCTTGGTGGGCTACAGTCCATGGGGCTGCAAAGAGATGGACACGATTGAGCACATACTAACCTAAATTCCATTTTCATACTCCAAGAAAAGTTTGTTCTGTGAAACCATGGGAAAGAGGAGAGTTCTAACTGAGCTTCCCAGAAACAGACCCTGAGATGAGGATTCAGGTACAGATGACTCTGAGAAAGGGCTCCCGGTGGAGGCTGGTAGGGGGTTGGGTGTAGAACCAGGACAGGAAGGGAAGAGGGCAGTTAAGGCAGATGCGGGCAGGGTCCTGCAGGGAGCTTGGGAGCAGGGATCAGTCAACAAGACGAGGGAGCTTGCGCTTTTATTCTTCTGTACCCACCTGCCCCTCAGTGAGGCCACAAATCCCCCCAGCACTTCCTGGTTCCAAACTGTGTGGGCCAGGAAGCACCCTGTAACCAACAGACACACCAGAAAGAGTAGGGGTGATCTGAGCGAAGCCTTGACATCATTTGCCACAAGGAGCAGAGACTCTAGTTAGAGACTTGGCTCCCAATACCCAAAATTAGGCTACTCAACTGCTCTGCACCCCTGATTCCTTACCTGTAAAATAGGGAATGTTATCATACCTGCTTTATTGGGTTATTGTAAGGATGAAATAGACAACACATACCAGGCATTGAGAAAGATCAGCTATTGCAATTATTTAGAGACAAGTATAATAGTAATTCTAACTGGGCATGTGGCTCTGGTTAGGTTTTGCAAAAAAAAAAAAAAAAAACAACTAAAACATGTGTATCCAAAGGTCTCAGAGATCTCTGCCATCTCTCAGCAACGTGGCAATGGAATCTGACTCACCTGGAAATTATAGGTCTCCATTAGGTGAAGGCAATGGCACCCCACTCCAGTGCTCTTGCCTGGAAAATCCCGTGGACAGAGGAGCCTGGTGGGCTGCAGTCCATGGGGTCGCTAAGAGTCGGACATGACTGAGTGACTTCACTTTCACTTTTCACTTTCATGCCCTGGAGAAGGCAATGGCAACCCACTCCATTGTTCTTACCTGGAGAATCCCAGGGACAGGGGAGCCTGGTGGGCTGCAGTCCATGGGGTCACACAGAGTCGGACACGACTGAAGTGATTTAGCAGCAGCATTAGGTGAAATGAATGTGGACAACCTCTATGAGGAGTTTTAAAAGCACATTGAAAAGAAGAAACCCACTTGTTTGGATTGCACACAAAGCATTCCTTTAGCTAAAATTCACCTTTGGGTCTGTACGGTGCTTTCTGCCCTGTTCATCTCTCAAACACAATTATAAGGAGAGCTTTTAGTTCCGTAGGTTTGGAGCATCAATGTACTATTAGACTAGGCCACAATGAGCTAAGTTATGAGCCACGAGGGAGCTGTTTTTGACATCTGAGTAGCACGAAATGTGATTTTTCTCTGGAGAAGAATTTTGAGAATTAGAGAGAATTAGTCATATTTCCAATGGGGACTTTAACAGTTGTGAAATTATGAAGAAGACCTGACTCAACAATTCCTGTATTGCAATATGTCACCTAGCTGTCTTGTTACTTAAAATTACATGATTTAGGAGACAGTGACTTTAAAAAGAACCCTACTGAGTCTGGAAAGAAAAGGGAGATATGCAGACAAAGCAAGGGAAAAGTATAAAACTGCTGAACATTTATGGAGCTAAGTTTAACAATTCTGGGCTCATTTAAGACATTTCTTTCTTAAATAGCACATTGAATAGGCATGTTTATCCTCTCAGTGAGTTATATGTTCAAAATGCACTCATTAAACTGTTTGTTTTTTTTTAAACCTACAATACTGAATGTGAACTGAATTTAACATGTTGCTAAATATTCAAATGGTTCACTCCTTTGACACTCTTTGGAGGGTTAAAGAAAATGAATAGACTCTTACTGGACAAAGATGAGTAAGCCAATTTACGACCACCCTTGTGCTATATTTTTCTAGCTTCTTCATTTTTCTACTCCTCATTAACTCCCTTAAATGAGCTACAGCTAATGATCAGGTCCTGTCCTTTACATATGAAAATTAGGCCATTAGTGAGCCTGTGACTCTTGAGGTGTTTTCCAAGACTGGTGAAGAATTTGAACTTTTTCAAGCACACACTTTAAGTTTCCCTGGTCCTCAGAAAGCACATTTGCAAGATGGTTGGCCAGGGTTAGTGGGAAGTGAAGAGATTCCAGAAGAGATGATTCTAATGAGCTTTGGTCTCATTAACACCGCGAGATAATTCAGTAACCTCACCAGGCACAGGCAACACTGAGCAAGTCTGAAGAGATATAACCAGCTCCACTAAATGATAAATACAAAACTAGATGTGGTATCCAGCTTTGAAGAACTAAACAAACCACTGAACGGGATAAGCACTTCACTCATAATCAGAGACTGTAAAGACAGCGAGTGTCCGTGCTAAGGAATTATTGCCACCTACCACCAATGACACCACCCTTACGGCAGAAAGTGAAGAGGAGCTAAAGAGCCTCTTGATGAGAGTGAAAGAGGAGAGTGAAAAAGTTGGCTTAAAGCTCAACATTCAGAAAACGAAGATCATGGCATCTGGTCCCATCACTTCATGGGAAATAGATGGGGAAACAGTGGAAACGATGTCAGACTTTATTTTTCTGGGCTCCAAAATCACTGCAGATGGAGATTGCAGCCATGAAATTAAAAGACGCTTACTCCTTGGAAGAAAAGTTATGACCAACCTAGATAGCATATTAAAAAACAGAGACATTATTTTGCCAACAAAGGTCCATCTAGTCAAGTTTAGTTTTTCCTGTGGTCATGTATGGTTGTGAGAGTTGGACTGTGAAAAAAGCTGAGCACTGAAGAATTGATGCTTTTGAACTGTGGTGTTGGAGAAGACTCCTGAGAGTCCCTTGAACTGCAAGGAGATCCAACCAATCCATTCTAAAGATCAGTCCTGGGTGTTCTTTGGAAGGAATGATGCTGAAACTGAAACTCCAGTACTGTGGCCACCTCATGTGAAGAGTTGACTCATTGGAAAAGACTCTGATGCTGGGAGGGATTGGGGGCAGGAGGAGAAGGGGATGACAGAGGATGAGATGGCTGGATGGCATCACCGACTCCATGGACATGAGTTTGAGTGAACTCTGGGAGATGGTGATGGACAGGGAGGCCTGGCGTGCTGCGATTCATGGGGTCGCAAAGAGTCAGACATGACTGAGCAACTGAACTGAACTGAACCACTAATGAACAATTCCAAAATATATACATGCCTTCTTGGGTGTTTTGCTTCTATCAAGGTAATCCAAGTCAAGTCCATTGAGAGGTCTCAGGCTTATTCCAGACAAATAGGAAAGACTATCCAATTCAACCCAAAGAAGTTTGCTCCAATATGTTGATTTCAGATACTGTTCATTCTTCACACATTTTCAACAGACTTGCTTGCTGTTGCTGTTGTTGTTTTCAAAGATTTTGTTTCAACAAAACAATTCTTCCCAAATCGATCTATAAATTAAATTTATAAATCAAGTTCAGTTCCAATCAAAATTCCAATAGGATTTTGGATGACCTTGACAAATTCATCTGAAAAGTTATCTGGCAGAACAAAGCAGGGGAACTTGCCCAACCAGATATTGTTTTACCTCAAAGATGAAGTACTTGGAAAGAAAAAGGGTAATATTGGTATCAGAAAAGACAGATCAATGAAATAGAATAAGGATCTCAGAAACAAACCAGAAGAAGTGTGGGAACTCATTCTATGATAGAGATAGCCTTATAAATCTGTAGGGAAGGATGGGATTTTTAGTAACTGATGTCAAGAAAACTGGTTCACAGCATGAAGAAATATGTCTACGTAATGAAATGTAAAAATACAAACCTAAATTCATTGAAAAGCTAGATACGAAAAGCAAAACAGTACAGCAATATTTTTAAAAATATTGTGACATTAGGGTGTGTGGGAGAAGTTCTAACACTCACACTCCAAAGACATAAGGTGAAAAAGATGGCAATGACAAGAAAATTGAAGATTTCTGTTCAATGTGGAATACCACAAAGTATATTTACAGGGGACAGGATGGGAGAAGAGAAAGGCAGCATCTAAAATGAATTGGGGATAGTACCAGTAGTATAGAAGCAATTCCTACAAATTAACAAGAAAAATATAGGAAACAATTTTGAAATGCCCAATGGATATAAACAGGTAATTAGAGGAGGAAACTCAAAATCTAATAAGAATATTAAGAAATATTCAACTTCATTCACCAATAATCAGAGACACATAACATTAAAATGAATTTATGCCCATTCTGTTGGCAAAAATGTGGCCATCAAGTGTTAGTATGTTGCCATATAAGAAACTCATGCAGTACCGGTGTGAGAGAATATTGATTTTAGTGTTAGACTGGTGGTGATGGTGGTTTGGTTGCTCGGTATCACCCGGCTCTTTTCCACCGCATGGACTGTAGCCCACCAGGCACCTCTGTCCATGGCTTTCCCAGGCAGGAACGCTGCAGCAGGCTGCCAGGGAGCCCATGCCAGACCATCACTCCAACATATCTGCCGCCTCTCCACCACTTCCACAAGCAGATATGTTTTGTCTCCGCTTGGACTTGGCCATGTGACTCAGTTTGGTCTCACAGTGGCTTCCTGGGCCCTTCCCTGTCCCTGGCCTTTAAACATGGCCATAAGATCTGGTCTGGCCAACTGGAAAATTTTCCAACAACTCACACATATCCAAGGGGAAGTGCCAACAGCGTCACTGCACGTGCTCAGGCGGGGGGTCCACTTTCAAGCTCCTTCACGTGGTGACCAGCAGGGTCAGCTCCTTGCGGGATGTTGGACTGAGGGTCTCAGCTCTTCCCTGGCTGCTGGCCACAGGGGCCCCCCCAGCTCCTTCCACTCGGGGCACTCTCCAGGACAGCTTACGGCACGGCAACTTGATCCCCTCGGAGCAGTGGGATAGAGAGTGTCTACCGTCGGCAGCCACTTTTGCACATCCTATTTGTTAGGGATTAGGCTTCACTAGGTCCAGTCCACAAGGGCGTGAGGCCCAGGAGGTGGGTGGGGAGCATCTTAGAAGTGCCCTTCCACGTTGTCATCAACACCATGACCCACCATGGTCAGTTACCACCAGGCGAGCAGTACCATTAATTCAACCTTGTGTAACAGACTATACATAACAGAGGTCCAAAACTTGAAAATAAGACCAAGTGGCAAGGAGTACCCATGTACCTTTCACCATTACGTATTTGTTGTTCAAAGTGAAAATGAGGTCGCTCAGTCGTGTCCGACTCTTTTCAACCCTATGGACTGTAGCCTACCAGGCTCCTCTGTCCATGGGATTTTCCAGGCAATAGTACTGGAGTGGATTGCCATTTCCTTCTCCAAGGAAATCTTCCCAACCCAGGGATCAAACCTGGGTCTCCTGCATTGTAGACAGACGCTTTACCATCTGAGCCACCAAGTATTTTTTTATTCGTTGGTCAAGTGGTAGTTAATTGACAGTAAATAATACTAACAGACAATTATGTAGGCCACTTTTTTCTCTTTTAAGTATGTAAATATTAGGGCTTCCCAGTGGCGCAGTGGTAAAGAATCTGCCTGCAATGCAGAAGCCACAGGAGACGTGGGTTCAACCCCTGAGTTGGGAAGATGCCCTGGAGGAGGAAATGCCAACTCACTCCAGTATTCTTGCCTGGGAAATTCCATGGGCAGAGGAGCCTGGAAGGCTACAGTGCATGGGGTTGCAAAGAGTCGGACATGATTGAAGTGACTTAGAGCGCACATGCAAATATTAAGAAACAGGAAAAATCATGGCTTTTTTTTAGATGAATAATAATATAGACTCTATTTAACTAAACAGCTCCAATTTAGATTTAAAGTAAAAAAATACTGTGTGCTAAACTTCTCTGATGTAGGTTTGGGTAATTTTAAAATAGGAGAAGACTTTCAACATGTCCTCACTTAACAGGTGGGTGATCAGAGGCCTGGATGGCCAGTGACTTAGCTCAGGGCATGGCAGGCACCTCTGCCTTTGGTCAACAAACTCTATCCAGCAGATTCTCCTGCCAGAGTATAAAAGTGATCATTCCCATCTCCAAGGAGCTGCTGGTCTGATCCTAAGTGGGCTAGACTTGGCACAGCCTTCCTGCCTTTCCCAGGAAATTCTCACCGAAGAGCTAATTGCATTAAAATGTTCTGTATTTAACTTCCATCTCTGCTAACAAGCAAACTTTCGCGGCAGTGTCCATGTTCTTTCTTGGGCCAGAGCAAGACTCCCTTTATTTTGTTTCAACACTGGTTTCCTAAAGCTCTCTCATCTTTTTCAAGCTCCTCACCACAGTGTAAGTCCATGAAAAATTAACACCCCTGTTCAGCGGAGGGAGAAGCTTGCTCCTTTTATAAGAATGTTCTGGCAAACCCAGCACCAGGAGATGCATCTCCAAGCAGATCTGCCTTCGAAAGGCACAGTGTGTTAGCAAGAGTCTCCCCAGAGTGAGCGGGTCACCAAGGCTGAGGCAATGAGATTAGATTTCCTTTTCCTCTACTGTTCTTAATGGAGTTCTTTTCGTACGATAGCATATTTTAGATCTATGAGTTTGCAAAATTAAGGTAAAGCACTGTAACAATGGACAAGCCATTATACTTTTCAGGACTCCACCGACAGGGAAAGCTGAGGCCTCAAAGTCCAAATTCTACCAGCAAAATGGCATTTGCAGGTGCTAAAAAAAAAAAAATTGGTTTTATTGGTAAGACATTTTGTTCACACTAAAAAGTTTAAAATATTAGCATCAACTAGAAAGCATGCAGTGGAGGAAGCAGATGCAAGAGCGCGCCATGTTATTAAAGTTCTCACCAGAGAGCATGGTTACTGCAGCGTTTAATAGAAATTAAAATTGCATTTCTTAAAAGTTAAAATTATTTTTTTTATTTTAGTTCAAAGTACCAGGCTGTTTCTATTCCCAGTCACAAATAACCATTTGGATTAGGATTTTTTGCCGCGGAACTGATTATATTAAGTTCTAAGTATATCATGTTATGAAATAATCCCTATGTACATGATACATAAGTAACCCCACTGGACCTCACTTGGTGAGTTTTGGCCCCACGGCTGAATTCAATCACAGTTCTCCCTTATCACGCTCGTCCCTCTTCCCTCCCCTATCCTAGGCTTCTTGACGTCTCTCATTCCAGGTCTGAACCTGTTATACCTCAGTCATCTCATAAAATCACAAAACCACCACGTGACTCCACGGCTTTAAGGTAGAGGAGGGCATGGTCTTAGGAGACTGACACCAGTTGACCACGGAAAACCTTGGTGAGAGAATCTGTGTTTCAAAGGCCTGCGTGTGTTTCTCTTATTCTTCAGCACTTGAGCCCACTGGGCTCTCTCTCTATTTCTTCTTCCTCTTTGAGATTCAACAGTCCAGACAGCTCTTAAAACCTTAGTTTTCAGAATCAAGCCAGATACTCAGTTGAGTAAATAGCCTGTCACTCCACAATCCCTACCTTTACACTACCCCATGTTTGGTATCTTGTGTCTCATTATTCAGTTCCCAAAACAACACTCAAATGAAACAGTCAGTTCTTGGTTCTGACACATGGGCTCTTCCTTTAACACAGTCACAGAGGTCATAATAACTCCCAGACCTTAGAATGAATAGGATAAAACCTATTGGAATTTGTAAAGCACCTTCACACATAAACGTGCAATGTTACCTTCTCTCAAGATTTCAGTGACCCACCACTTCCTTCCTTACGCTTTGCAGGTAGTAAAATGAATGAGCATAAGACATTAATTTCACAGAGAAACCTGTATGCAGGTCAGGAAGCAACAGTGAGAACTGGACATGGAACAACAGACTGGTTCCAAATAGGAAAAGGAGTATGTCAAGGCTGTATATTGTCACCCTGCTTATTTAACTTATAGGCAGAGTACATCATGAGAAACGCTGGGCTGGAAGAAGCACAAGCTGCAATCAAGATTGCTGGGAGAAATATCAATAACCTCAGATATGCAGCTGACATTACCCTTATGGCAGAAAGTGAAGAAGAACTAAAGAGCTTCTTGATGAAAGTGAAAGAGGAGAGTGAAAAAGTTGGCTTAAAGCTCAACATTCAGAAAACGAAGATCATGGCATCCGGTCCCATCACTTCATGGCAAATTGATACGGAAACAGTGGAAACAGTGTCAGACTTTATTTTTCTGGGCTCCAAAATCACTGCAGATGGTGACTGCAGCCATGAAATTAAAAGACACTTACTCCTTGGAAGGAAAGTTATAACCTAGATAGCATATTCAAAAGCAGAGACATTACTTTGCCAACAAAGGTCCGTCTAGTCAAGACTGCAGTTTTTCCAGTGGTCAGGTATGGATGTGAGAGTTGGACTATAAAGAAAGCTGAGCACTGAAGAATTGATGCTTTTGAACTGTGGTGTTGGAGAAGACTCCTGAGAGTCCCTTGAACTGCAAGGAGATCCAACTAGTCCATCCTATAGGAGATCAGTCCTGGGTGTTCATTGGAAGGAATGATGCTGAAGCTGAAACGCCAATACTTTGGCCACCTGGTGCAAAGAGCTGACTCATTGGAAAAGACCCTGATGCTGGGAAAGATTGAAGGCAGGAGGAGAAGGGGCGACAGAGGATGAGATGGTTTGATGGCATCATCGACTCAATGGACATGGGTTTGGGTGGACTCTGGGAGTTGTTGATGGACAGGGAGGCCTGGCAGGCTGTGGTTCACAGGGTTGCAAAGAGTTGGACACAACTGAGTGACTGAACTGAACTGAATATGCATTTTGAAAAGCCTCTTTGATAAGCCCAAAGAGCAATAAGAGAAACCTCAGAAAGTCTCCTCTCCCCCTTTCCAAGGTGGTTTGTTGGCTGAATCAAATCTCTCAGAATCAGATCCACCTACCTCCATTCATCTCATGCCTGCCTCTGCTGCTGCTGCTGCTAAGTCACTTCAGTCGTGTCTGACTCTGTGCGACCCCATAGACAGCAGCCCACTGGCTCCCCGGTCCCTGGGATTCTCCAGGCAAGAATACTGGAGTGGGTTGCCATTTCCTTCTCCAATGCATGCCTCAGTCATTCTACAAAGAATGCATTGACTATCCACTTTACAAGATGATGCAAAATATAGGAAGGATGCTAACATAGCTAATACAACCCAGTGCTACCCTAGAAGAGGCATAGAATTCAGAGCCTTAAAGATAACAGTTACACCACGTGATCTTAAAGCAGCAGAAAACGGGAGAAAAAGTCATTTAAAATACAACTTTCAAAAGTAATCCGTCAGCCAAAAACTACTCTGGTCCAGATTCATTCTAAGTCACAACAAGACTCGATAGGAACTGAAAGGGAACTTCACAGTAAGGGGTTCGTGAAAGAAAAGCACATTGTAATTGAACCATCTTATTCCTTGGCACACGTAGCAGCCGGTCTGACCACACGTGGAAGATTGTGCTTGATTCTGGTGCCATCTTTTAAGAGGAACAAGGACAAACTGGAATATTCCGAATAGGACAAACTATTCTGGAAACTATTTCATATGATGAATGGTTGAAAGAACTGGTGATCTATATCCACCAGGGAAGGAATAAGATAGCTACCTGAAATAATAGGGATGACTAGCAAGTGGGACTAGAATTATAGAAGAGTGGGCTAGACCGTGAATCAAGGAAAGAGACCTAGTCAAAGAAATGCAAATAAAAACAACAGTGAAATACTATTTCCGCATTCCTGTACCTCGGCAAATTGGGATATACACACACATATATTTATTTTTCAGTGGAAAGGCCTAGTGTTTTGCTGGTAGGAGAGGTGAGAAAAGCTTTTCTCATAGTTTGGAAATAAGAATCAAAAGCTTTGAAACTGCACAGACTTTTTTAACCAAATGTTTTCATATCTAAGAATTTACCTTGAGGAAATAACCAGAAATGTCTTCAAAGACTTTTGTAAATGAATGTTCATCAGAATATTAATTATGCTCACAGAAAAATGGAAGCAATATCTTGTTGCTGTTGTTCAGTCGCTCAGTTGTGTCTGATTCTTTTCTACCCCATGGACTGCAGCAATACCTACGTACCCAATAAAAATCTTGGAGTTAGCTACACTAATAATTGGGCTGCCCAGGTGGTGCTAGTGGTAAAGAACTCACCTGCCAATGCAGGAGACATAAGAACCAAGGGTTCAACCCCTGGGTTGAGAAGATCCCCTGGAGGAGGGCATGGCAACCCACTCCAGTATTCTTGCCTGGAGAATCCCATGGACGGAGGAGCCTGGCAGCCTACAGTCTGTGGGCTCAAAAAGAGTCGGACATGACTGAAGTGACTCAGCAGGCATGCATTCACACTAATAATTACAATATTTACAATGAGCAGGACACTGCTAAATATTTTTCTCGTAGCATGTGTAATCCCCTCCATAGCCCTATTAAGGGGATGTTATTATCCACATTTTATAAATGAAGAACTTCAAGTGCAAAGATGTTGCTTTGCTTAAGGTCTGACAGACAGCACGTGGTAGAGCAAAAATTCCACAATTATCAGCCCGGCCCCCCCTCTGCACTCGTAGCCACCACGCTGAGTGCCTGCAGACGTGCTCAGCCACTCAGTCACGTCCAACTCTTTGCAACCCTATGGACTGTAGCCCGCCAGGCTCCTCTGTCCATGGGATTCTCCAGGCAGGAGTACTGGAGTGGGTTACCATGCCCTTACCCAGGGGATCTTCCTGATAAAATAGATAACTATTAAGGACTTACTGGGCTTCCCTGGTGGTTCAGATGGTAAAGAATCTGCCTGCAAGGCAGAGACCTGGGTTTGATCAAGAGACTCTTGGCCAACCAACCAAGAGACTAAAGATTTACCTACATCAAATGGAGAGACTGAAAACAAGGAGAGCCCAGCCTCTGATGGAGCAGGAAAGGAAGAAGTTATGTGTGATTAATATCACACACCCGAGTCTATCAGCAGTCCCTGTCTATACTCTCATACAATCCAGAGGAATATTTTTATCAATTATTTTGTAAATGCAAGTTCTTTAGTAACTCTAGTAGTATTTTTAAGAAGGTGGAAATCCTACCTCATCCGTTTTTAAAGCGCAGGTGCTTTTTTTTTTATTTGGAGCATAGTTGGTCGACACTGTTGTGTTAATTTCAGGCGCACAGGAAAGTGAATTAGTTATATGTATATCCACTCTTTTTTTAGATTCTTTTCCTATA